>NC_135883.1:102090338-103290338 GCF_964194155.1 Cetorhinus maximus | reverse complement strand
AATCTTGAATCAAAAGTAAATCCATTGATGCTCATTCAACATTTGCACCATTAGTTCACCCTGCTGATTTCATCAGCGTGCACCATTTGAACAGAAGTCAGCTAAAACAGATATAAATGGAAATGTTACAATTTGTCATTGTTTTTGAAGTAGTTTTGATATCTTAAATAAGGTACTGCTAGAATTTTACCAAATTAAGACTCTTTATCAATCATCTTTTGACTTACTGGCACAGTATGATCATGTTGGAATGTAAAAGCAGCTTTCATGTAACTAAAGTTTGATGTTTAGCTGCTCTTGTAAGTTACATGCGGCTGACTTGTTAATGATGGGTTTCATTGGGGATAGATCAGCACTGTCTACTTCTCTTAATTCAAAGTTGCTTAAAGTATCAATTAAGCCACGTTAAAATCCTGCAGAAAAGAAAGTTTTCTGTAATGTTTTATTAAAATTGCTTAACGATATGTTACCTAATATCAGCAGGCCATTTAAAACAAGTGGTTGAGGTGAACAGCATAGATGTATTTAAGGAGCAGCTGGATACATGAAGGAGAAATAGGAATAGAAGGATGCGCTGCTAGGTTTAGATGAAGTGGGGAGAAAGAAGACTCTTGCAGAACATAAACACTGCCAGAGTGCCATTGGGTTGAATGGTTTGTTTTAGTGCTGTAAATTCTATGTAATACAGTTGGATAATTCCAATTTTTATTTTGACACAAAACAAGTCTATTTTTGTTTAATTTCAAGTTGTCTACAAGTCCTAGATAAAAGGTGAATCCAGGCTATATTGTTTCCACACGACACAACTTTGATCAGACTCCCTAGGCCTACTATCGCTATGATGTAGCTTTCTGTTCAATAAGTTGTAGGTGGATAGCCTGATGAGAGGGCGTAACAGCGTGCAATGTCACGGCTGAATCTGCAGCAAAATCCTGAAATTATGAGAAGCCCCTCCCCAAGCCTCCACAACACCCCACTCCCGTGCAAACAGGATTATTATTTATCGTATTGTTAGTAAGAATTGAAGAATCTTAAAGCAGGCACCATTAGTTGATCAAAGACGCCTCCTTATAAATCGTCTGATTGATGTTGCTTCTTAAATCACTTAACCTGGAAAGATATAAAGTGCAAATGCGATGGGCTGCACCATTTGAGAATTCCTGCCAGCCTGCCTGTCAGGTTGTCATACTCGTGTTAATCAATTCCTCATCAGTGCTTGGGTTAGGTGTCACTCTGAGATCAGCAGCTCTCCATTCTCATTGATCTGTTGGCAGAGAAGCTGTGATCAAAGCCTTCCAGACATCCCGCTACTCTTGTTTAGTTTTCTTTGCACATTGGCAGTCCGTGTCACTAAAACACCTGATAAAACTTTTGAAAAGTTCTACCACAGAGGCATTCATGCTCTGAGTTTCCATCATTTCTGGACGGTTTGAAGCGATTTGTTTTATTTTTTTGTCTGACCACACAATCGGCGGTGGGCGTCGCTGTCGAGTCTCGTATAGCAGGGGAGAGACTCGAGCTTCATCAACTCTTTTCATCCTGGAACGTTCCCATCTCGTAGAAAAGCTCTGCTAAGTGGAAAAGTGTCCAAAGGTATAACACAATTGAGGACTGCAGATGTCCTCATAAGACATAAAAGTACTTTGCTCCAGCTGCTTACAAACATTTTCAAAACTGTAAGAATGTTGTAAGGCACTGCAAGATCATTTACATCTTTCACAAAACATTCATTTTATTTTAGAATTGGGAACTTCCCTGCTTATAGTTATCACACGATTGGATATCTCAATATTGGCAACTGTTGCATTATAACCATTTGGTTTAACTGCATCATGAAAGAGGTTTTATCTCCCCGTCCTGCTACTCCCCCCTCCGCCCCACACACCACCACCGCAACTCTCACTCCTGAAAGTATTGATTTATACAGCGGCACGACAACCAAAGTGTCACCTGCACTCAAATGAGCCACAACAATGTATATCAGTAGCAAAATACTGCAGGTTCTAAACATTTGAAATAAAATGCTGGGAAATACTCAGCTGGTCAGGCAGTATCTATGGAGAGAGAAGCAGAGTTGACGTCCGAGATTGAAGACCATTTATCAGAACTAGTGTCAATGGGCAGTTTGTTGCTTTGGGCAGCACAGCTGAACCCAATGTTGTGTTCATGCGTGCACACACATGTACGCACACGCATTGGATAATGACCAATAGAGAGTAGGGCTGACTTTTTTCCTCTCCCTAGTCTAAAAACGCCACAACCATTTGTAGTTCCCTAACTGCCACCCTAACTGAAAGAAACTATCTCAGCAAAGATTGAAGGTTTAACCTGAGAACATCCTTATCCACATGATTTAATATTAGGTTGGTTAGTGCCTATACCACCGACCAAGCCAACGGGAGTATAATTTTTAAACAAGGGGACAGTAATATTAAACTAGTTGTAATATCAGCAGATAGAAAGAGAGCTGGAAAATAGGTGGAATTCTAACCTGTGATCCCTGTAGAATTGCAGCAGACAATATTGGATAATTCCGGCGGTGAAAGATATAGTCATCCCACTGCCCAGCGGAGTTTTCCTTTCAACCTCCCATTGGCCTCAATGCTGCCCAGACCTTTCCCGCTTGTCAAATATAAATGGTGATGGAACTGGGTGTGGGTTCTTAGTGCATTTCCCTGCTGTATCGGTGGCTGCTATGTGGAGATGGCAGTGGTCTTTGTGAAGCTAGAATAAATGCCCATTTGAGCTGAGTGAGTCTCGTGGTGGCCTCCGCTGTCTCCCTGGGCAGACCACGAGACTTAGCTGCTGAAAGCTTCACTCTCAACTGATCCACAGAAGGTAAAAATCATATTTTGGGTGTGGGTAGCACGAAAATGACTTTAACCAAGATGCATGTGCCGATTGAGATTTTTTTGACATCTATTTTGCAAGTTTGATGTATTGATTTGGAGAGGAAAAAAAACAGTCCGGTGTGATTTTTGTATAAATTATTCTGTTGTGCTGGCAACACTGTGCCAAAAAAAACACATTAAATCAATACTGATTTGTTTCAAATATCAGTTTGAGGCTTAATCATTGATTTGCAGAATAAAGCAGCACTGAATACAGAATTGCATTCATTTGTAGATAATTAACTGGGCAATTAATTGAAACTGAAGAAAAGCCTAGTGTTATATCTTGCCTTAAAATATATTAGCCAGTTTATGCACCTCTCATGTTTTGTTAGTAGGAATGGTGGCAGTTTGGATCATTGCTGTTTGTAATTTTTATAAAACGCACCTCAACGTGTTTTCAGAAGCTCTCCATCAGTTTCACATGTCAGGCTGAATTTTATGGGGCCTGCAAGAGCAAGATAGGAAGCTGAGGGGTGGGTGGTGGAAAATAGTGGGGGGTGGAGTGCCTGCCACTTTCCTGCCACCATGGCATTCTGCCAGCAGCAGGGAAGGTGGAGGAAGGCCAATTGTGCTACTTAAGTTGCAAAATAAAGGCCTCTTCCTGCTGCGGCAGGCATGTGGGCCTTCTGCCACATGGGGAGACCTCCTGGTGAACCCTGGCTCATTCTCAGATTGTCAGGTTGTGATTAGTGGGGTACTGCAAGGATCAGTGCTTGGGCCCCAGCTGCTCACAATCTATGTCAATGATTTGGATGAGGGGATTAAATGTGATATTTCCGAGTTTGTGGATGACACAAAACGGGTGGGAATGTGAGTTGTGAGGAGAATGCAAAGAGATTTCAAGGGGTTTTGGATAGGCTTAGTGAGTGTACAAGAACATTGCAGATGGAATACAAAATGGAAAAATGTGAGGTTATCCACTTCGGTAGGAGGAACGGAGGTGCAGAGTATTTCTTAAATGGTGAGAGATTCGGAAATGCTGACGTCTAAAGGGACCTGGGTGTCCTTGTTCATAATTCACAGAAAGCTAACATACAGGTACAACAGGCAATTAAGCTGGCAAGTGGTATGTTGGCCTTAATCACACGGGGATTTGAGTGCAGGAGCAAAGATGTCTTGCTTCAATTGCATACAGCCTTGGTGAGACTGCACCTGGAGTATTGTGTACAGCTTTGATTCCCATACTTAATGAAGGATATACTTGCCATAGGGGGAGTACAGCAGAGGTGGACCAGACTGATTCCTGGGATGGCAGGACTGTCCTATGAGGAGAGATTGAGGAAACTATGTCCTGTGTTCTCTAGAGTTTAGAAGAATGAGAGGTGACTTTATTGAAACTTGCTAAATTCTTAAAGGGCGTGACAGCATAGATGCAAGCTGGGGGTGTCTAGAACCAGGGGACACCGTCTCAGAACAGAGGGGCAAGCCATTTAGGACTGAAATGAGGAGGAATTCTTCACTCAGAGGGTAGTGAATCTTTGGAATTCTCTATCCCTAGAGAACTATGAAAGCTCAGTCATCGAGCATGTTCAAGTCAGAGATCAATAGGCTTTGAAATACTCATAACATCAAGGGATATGGGGATTGTGTGGAAAATGGCATTGAGGTAGATGATCAGCCAGGATCTAGTTGAATGTCAGAGCAGGTTCGAAGCACCTACTCCTGCTCCTATTTCCTATGTTCCTATGTCATCAGGGCAACAACGGCATCAACAAAATGCAGCCCATGCAGTGCGTTATTGAATTATCATAGCAGCATGAGAGTACAAAAAGTTCATTTGTCCCATCAAAATTGTTCCTGCCTCAAATTATACAGAGCTTGCCCTTTTATTGACTCAACATAGCCAACATCATTTGTGAAGGCTGGAGGAAAGGAACATAGCTTTACCTTCATGGGGGTTTTGCTTTTTTCAAATCTTAATTTCAACATTTCAGTATCCATAGTATTTTGTGTCCTTTTTATTCTTGATTTCTAATCAAACAAAAGCCAAGGTATTAGTCTAACCACACAAATCACTCTGGCAGTTGCATACAATATATTGGTCATCCTTGGTCTGAAGAGGAATCATTATGAATCACAGAGAATGTGATTATCTCTGTCTGTCCTGTGCAACCTTTGATCATATTCCTGGAACTGTTATTTATGGTAGCCAGAATTGCTGAATGTGGCAAGAATCAAAACAACACATAAAGAGCCTTTCAATTTATTTTTTTGATTGTTCAACATTAAGACCAGTGATGCAAGAGCACTGTGAGGAATCTAATTGATGGCACCCTGGTGTTATGAATGTCAAATGAACTCTAGTCTAGGAACAGAGATTTTTTCTAGACAGTAATTCCAGGTATTCTAATGGTAAATGTATGCTTTGATCCTAATGGAATGTATCTGGATCCTCTTGTGGTCAAATGCAAGTCAGCCGAGTGGTAATACAACATTGGTATCAGCAGTAATAGATACCCAAAGTAGGTACCTTGCAAATTTATTGTTAGTTTGGCTCAGCAGTAGCACACTTTTCCCTGAGTTGAAGGTTGTGAGTTCAAGCTGTCATTTCAAAGACTTGAGTGCATTGTGTAGGCTGACACTTCAGTGCAGTAATGACAGAATGCTGCATTATGATAGGTGCTGCGTTGGGATGAAACAACAAACCAAGGTCATGTTTTCTCTCTCAGCGAAATGTAAAAGAATCCAATGGCATTATTGGAAGGAGAGCGGGAAAGCTCTCCCCAGTGTCCTTGCTGATATTTATCCCTCAATGATGAATACAGATTATCTGACTATTTGCTGTTTGTGTAAATTAGCAAGCACATTTCCATCTTTGACAGTGGCTAGACTTCATAAAGTATTTTATTGCCTGTAAACGTTTTGCAAAGTCCTGAGGCCATGAATGACATCATATAAATGCAATTCCTCCTTTCTTTAATATAGGAAACACTACACCAATTTGCGGACAGCAAGGTCCCACAAACTTACAGGGGAAGCGATAGTGTTGTGGCGTTGCCACTGGACTAGTAATCCAGTGTCCCAAGGTAATCCTGTGGGGACCCGGAAGATAGTGGAATTTGAATTCAATAAAAATCTAGCATTATAAGTCTAATGAAAAAACCCATCTTGTTACTAATGTCCTTTAGGGAAGGAAACCTGCCGTCCCTATTTGGTCTGGCCTGCATGTGACTCCAGAACAATATCAATGTGGTTGACTCTTAAATGCCCTCTGAAATGGCCTAGCAAGCCACTCAATTGTATCGAAATCGCTGCAAAGTCACCGGAAACGAGAGCAGCAAACTCAGCCCTGTCAATCCTGCATAGTCCTCCTTACTAACACCTGAGGGCTAGTGTAAAAATTGGGAGAGCTGTCTCACAGACTAGTGACAGCCTGACATAGTCATCTGACGGAATCATATCTTACAGATCATGTCCCAGACACCACCATCACCATCCCTGGGTATGTCCTGTCCCACTGGTAGGCACAGCGGTAAACAGTCGGGAGGGAGTTGCCCTGGGAGTCCTCAACATTGACTGTGGACCCCATGAAGTCTCATGGCATCAAGTCAAACATGAACAAGGAAACCTCCTCCTGATTACCACGTACCGCCCTCCCTCAGCTGATGAATCAGTGCTCCTCCATGTTGAACACCACTTGGAGGAAGCACTGAGGGTGGCAAGGGTGTAAAATGTACTCTGGGTGTCCATCACCAGTAGTGGCTCAGTAGCACCACTACTGACCGGGCTGGCCAAGTCCTAAAGGACATAGCTGCTAGACTGTGTCTGCGGCAGGTGGTGAGAGAACCAACAAGAGGGAAAAGCATACTTGACCTCATCCTTACCAACCTGCCTGCCTGTCCATGACAGTATCAGTAGGAGTGACCACCACACGGTCATTGTGGAGACGAAGTCCCAGCTTCACGTTGAGGATACCCTCCATCGTGTTGTGTGGCACTACCATCGTGCTAAATGGGATAGATTTCAACAAATCTAGTAGCTCAAGACTGGGCACCCATGAGGTGCTGTGGGCCATCAGCAGCAGCAGAATTGTACTCAAACACAATCTGTAACCTCATGGCCTGGCATATCCCCAATCTACCATTACCATCAAGCCAGGAGATCAAGCCTCATTCAATGCAGAGTGCAGGATGGCATTCCAGGAACAGCACCAGGCATACCTAAAAATGAGCTATCAACCTGGTGAAGCTATCACACAGGACTACTTGCATGCCAAACAACATAAGCAGCAAGTGACAGGCAGAGCTATGCGATCCCACAACCAACGAATCAGATCTAAGCTCTGCAGTCCTGCCACATCCAGTCGTGAATGGTGGTAGACAATTAAACAACTCACTGGAGGGGGAGGCTCAACAAATATCCCCATCCTCAAAGATGGAGGAGCCCAGCACAACAGTGCAAAAGATAAGACTGAAGCTGTTGCTACAATCTTCAGCCAGAAGTGCTGAGTGGATGATCCATCTCAGCCTCCTCCGGACGTCCCCAGCATCACAGATGCCAGTCTTCATCCAATTCGATTCATTCCATGTGATACCAAGAAACGGCTGAAGGCACTGGATACTGCAAAGGCTATTGGCTCTGACAATATTCCGGCAATAGTACTGAAGTCTTGTGCTCCAGAACTTGCCGCACCCCTAGCCAAGCTTTCCAGTACAGCTACAACACTGGCATCTATCCAGCGATGTGGAAAATTGCCCAAATATGTCCTTTAGATATCCAGCCCAGCCAGTTACCGCCCCATCAGCCTACTCTCGATCATCAGTGAAGTAATGGAAGGGGTCATCAACAGTGCTATCAAGCAGCACTTGCCTAGCAATAACCTGCTCACTGACGCCCAGTTTGGGTTCTGCCAGAGCCACTCAGCTCCTAACCTCAGTACAGCCTTGGTTCAAACATGGGCAAAAGAGCTGAACTCCTGAGGTGAGGTGAAAGTGACTACCCTTGACATCAAGGCCGCATTTGACCGAGTGTGGCTTTGAGGAGTCCTAGCAAAATTAGGGTCAACGGGAATTGGGGGGGACCTCTCCACTGGTTTGAGTCATACCTAGCACAAAAGAAGATATTTGTGGTAGTTGGAGGTCAATAATCTCAGTTCCAGGACATCGTCGAAGTAGTTCCTCAGGGTAGTGTCCTAGGCCCAATCATCTTCAGCTGCTTCATCAATGACCTTCCTTCCATCGTAAGGTCAGAAGTGGGGATGTTCGCTGATGATGTTCGGTATCATTCGTGACTCCTCAGATACTGAAGCGGTCCATGCCCAACTGCAGCAAGACCTGGACAATATCCAGGCTTGGGCTGACAAGTGACAAGTAACATTTGTGCCACACAAGTGCCAGACAATGACCATCTCCAACAGGAGAGAATCTAACCATCGCCCCTTGACGTTCAATGGCATTAGCATCACTGAATCCCCCACTATCAATATCCTGGGGGTTGCCATTGACCAGAAGCTGAACTGGACTAGCCACATAAATACTATGGCTGCAAAATCAGGTCAGAGGCTAGAAATTGTACGGCGAGTAATTTACCTCTTGACTCCCCAAAACCTGTCCATCTACAAGGCACAAGTCAGGAGTGTGATGGAACACTCCCACTTGCCTGGATGAGTGCAGCTCCCACAACACTCAAGAAGCTTGACACCATCCAGGATAAAGCAGCCTGCTTTATTGGCACCACATCCACAAACATTCACTCCCTCCACCACCGACGCTTAGTAGTAGCAGCGTGTACCATCTACAAGATGCACTGCAGGAATTCACCAATGCTCCTTAGACAGCACCTTCCAAACCCACGACCACTACCATCTAGAAGGACAAGGGCAGCAGATAGATGGGAACACCACCACCTGGAAGTTCCCCTCCAAATCACTCACCATCCTGATTTGGAAATATATTCCTTCACTGTCGCTGGGTCAAAATCCTGGAACTCACTTCCTAACAGCACTGTGGGTGTACCTACACAACACGGACTGCAGTGGTTCAAGAAGGCAGCTCACCATCACCTTCTCAAGGGCAATTACGGATGGGCAATAAATGCTGGCCGAGCCCGTGAAGCCCACATCCCCTGAATGAATATTTAAAAAAAGCAATGAGGTGGATACTAAGATTTTCCCTTTTTAATTGAGGAGATTAATATTGGACAAGGCACTGAGGAGAGCTCTGCTGTTCTTCTTTCAGTAACTTCATTGGATTATTTTATGTCCATCTGAGAGAGCAGATGGCCTCCGTTTAAATTCTCTGAGAGACTGAACTCCTGTCAGTTCACCATCCTTCAGTGTAGCACTGGATTGTTAGCCTAAATTTTGTGTACACGTCTCTGGAGTGGGGTTTGAACCCCCAATCTTCTGACTGTGGTGAGAGTCCAACATTGAAATTGTAATAGTGAATAACTTCAAAAGAAGCATCCTGAGATTGTGAAAAGTGATACATAGATACAATTTATATTTCCTTTTATTTGTAAATGCAGGCACTCAGCTTTAACATGTAGAAATCTCTGTTCTGGCTGCAAACATCTTAGGAAGATCACTCCCCATTCAGTGTCCACTCAAGACTCTATCCCATTCATCAGTGGGCAACAATCGTACAAACCTTGTGGATTTATTTGTGAATTTGTGAAAATACTTTCTCATGTTACAGGATACAGGTGACTCAAAGTGTAAAACTCTAATGGACCAAACCACTTTTGAATCATTTCTGATATACAGAGTTTCAATCAGCCAAAACATTTCTCATTACGAGTTAATGTTCCACATCTCTGATCCATACTTGGCATTTACTGAATCTTGGTACAAACATGAATGCTACCAAATATGTGTTTTCTTTAATGCTAGCACAGTAAGTATAGTCAAATTACTGCTAAATATTCTCTGGAATCTAATCACTGTTGTGTAAAATGTACCTTTGTGAAGTGCTTTGAGTTCACGCTTAGATTCAGTTGTTGAATGAATGAGTGCATGAGGTCTTGTACAGAAATATACAATGGCAGGTTATAAAAACTGTTAACTTGGAAGAATATTTGCAAGGAAAACATTTCTAGGTTCATTAAGATTTGCTTGAAAAATCTGTTTAAAATCTAAGGGTTAATTTTAACTTTCACCAATGGTGTGAAATGAGTCATAATGGATTAGCTGTCTATTGAACACCCAAATCCAGCAGGTGGCCATACTGATATTGCCTGTTCCACAGAATTGACTTGTTACCTCCCTAATAATTAAAGCACATGAATTGTTTTCATCCTTCAGGAAAGTTAAATAAAAATGCAGTTTATAACATTGAAGTATACTTATCTGGGGTTAATAATGACAAAGGTTTTACTTTGCCCTATGTGTTTCTACTAACTAGGAGCCTCCTTCATTTTCCCTGTAGATAAAGAAATGGCATTTTAGTTTATGTACTTTCAACGCAAGTAGCTTCTGTGACTCAGCCTAGGAATTCATAGGTGTGCAGACCTTGTCATACAGATAAATATTGAAGCCAAACTTCAAGCAAAAGCCTTGTCATATTATGAGGAAAGGGTTTCTCGACATATATCAAAGCAAGGCCCTATCATCATCTGAAATTTTATTTTCCAACTCACTGAGCCGCTGCTGACTAGAGAGAACAAAAAGTGGATTCTTTCAGTGCTTTTGAATGTCTGGTCTGGATATGCAGCCACTGATTGATTGAAGGGCCTTCACTTTCTGGCTGAAGCTGCTGCTGGAGAGTCCCTGGTTCTGCTGCTGAGAACTTCATTAGTAACTCACAGCAGAAGCTAAGCAGCAGAGAACCATCAGGGAACAGTCCCCTAGTCAGAGTCACAGATTTCCATGTAGATTTTGTCAGCTGGCTTTGCACAAAAAAAATTCTTAATTATTATTCCTCTGTATTCTTAGTTGCAAAGATTAGTTGAGTCATTTCCAAAAGATTAACTCAGTAATTCAAATAGCAAAATGTAGTACAATTTAAATGAGAAATATTTATCCATTCACCTAGGGTGAAACACAACTCTTGAGCAGTTGTGTTATTGCTGCTTTACTTTGAAATAGAGGAATGGTGTTTGTGAACCAGGCCTCATAGTCCCCTGGATCTACGACGGCTTCCCCCCAACCTCATCAAGGTTCCTTGGCTTCCCAAAGAAATTTGAGGTGGAACGAGTCCAAGTAGACCTAATGGAATCAATACTAGCTGAGAACAGATTGTCTTATGGACTTCTTGGAGGTGGTTGATTGCCCTGCAAGATTGATCCAATAGAACATTTGGGAGCTCATCCTGTTTGTTATGGGGATCTTCCAGTGCCATATCCGCTATGCTTAAATGACATGGAACAGCTTCAACATTCTGGGTCTCAGTTGAGGCAAACGAGACTGATGCACCCTCACAGGTATGATGCACCCACCTTCATTTTGCTGGTCATGCTGCCCCCATGTTTGGTACAGGGCGGCAGCCTTCATTTCAGGCATTTATGTCCTACTCTTTTTGTAGTTTCGCCAGCAGGGTGGAACCATCAGAATTTAAGCCCCTTCGTATTTTTGAAGCGCCCCTTCGTATTTTTGAAGCACCAGATTGTAAAGCGCCATTGTCTGGAATTTGCACAGGAGTTCTCCTGATCTCCTGGCCTATCTCAACAGAAGCTGTGAAGAAATGGCAGAGAAATGTTAGTTTAGACCATATTTTTCAAGAGTTTCTGCCAATTCTCCACTGAAGCCACAGCAGGAAATCAGGGCAACCCCCACTAAAATCTTACCACTCTCCGTTTCCCTGGGAACCTAAATACAAACAGCCAAAAGTAGGTGGCGTGAGTCATCGGAAATTATGACTTCAAAAGAAACAACTGGTTAAAAGCTGAGAAGATTTTCGAATTCATTCTGAGTTCTCAGATTTGGTTAGATAACAAAAGCTGTGAAGAAAACTATGTAATATGAGATTTATGTTACTTGCATTACCAACATTCAGTTTTTGTCTCTCTTGGAACTGGAATGTATAGTGACAAAGCCTATTGAATCACATAACCTGTAGGAAGAACTTTACTTTTTAAACAGAATAGATTCTTTCGTTATTTACAATACTTCATTGTAAAGGGTAATAATCCATTATAAACTTCACTAATGGAATAATTTGGTGCACTGTTTTTAAATCCATTCAGATGAAGTTTCTGAGCAAGATTTTCCCTGTGGGCCTCTGAACCCCGCCATCAGTCTCAAATGGGAAACAGCCACTCTCCTGTGATTTTCCTCAAGTTAGCCAATCAGAATTAAGGATGGCGGATGGTCTCTTGAAACTTGAGGATCACTAGGCCCTCTGTCTTGAAAGCAGTAGCAGGACACCACAGCAGACGCCCTCTCTCCAGCTTTTTCAAATTAAAATAAAGAATGGCTCAGTAGCTGCGCCTACCCCCATGGGGTTTGGAGTTGGGGAAGAACACTTAGGCAGTCAGTGAGAACCTCTAAGCCCCCTGGAGCACTGACACCACCACACCCCCCACATCCCCTTCCTCCTGATTCTGCTGCCAGGCATTCCTCCAAACTGGCCCCCGTATCCTGTGAGTACCTGGAGGATGACTGGAATATCCCACTCAACAACAGGCCTCAGCAGACCTTTTAATTGGTTCAATTTGTTATCCTGTCACTTTTGGTCATGTAGCTCTGCACCTCGCACCCCCATACAATCTGCAGGAAAATGGCGTGGTGTGCAGGATGGAGTAGGAGCTAGAGAACCTGTATGCTAGCTAGCAACACTGTACACCTTCGCCTCTGTTCCCAGCCCAGGTGGGGCTAAAGATCCTGGCCACAACGACTGTTATTTTAAACAGGTACACGAAATTGTCAAAGTAACAAACAGAAGAATTTCAAGGGAAATTGTTACAAATTAAGAGCAATAAATTCATAAATTTAAGTGTTGTACTCAGTAGTGTTTGTCTGACTCTTCTATTTTTGGCATATATTTTAGTTTTTCACATTTCTCTTTAATTGTAAATAAATATATTTATTAGTTTTACCTGAAATACTTCTGACTTGTGCATAATATCCACCTATTTGATTATGTGCAGTGCAGAACTGTAGTAATTATCTAGGACTGTAACTTGAAGAATAATCCTGTGTTGTAAGATCACATGATCACATGAGTTAGCAGCACCAGGAACCTCTAGGAGGGGGTTCTTCTTTAGCTATGGAGTTGGATACAAACATATAGTTGCTGCTGCTGCCATGTAAATAAAGTTCAATGTTCCCACCAAGAAAAGTTGCCTGGAAAATCACCTCTATAACAAACTAGCGATGAGGATAAATCAGATCTGGTACTGTCCCTTGCCCAGCAATTGTGAGTATCTAAGATAACTAAAAAAAGAAAGGAAGATATACTCATCCGATATGCCACAGTTTGGCAGAATCGATCCCTTTGAACCAGCCACAGACGACTGGTCTCAATATATAGAACTCCTTGCATTCTAGTTTCAAGCCAGCGAAATCACAGGGGAGGAAAAGAGGAGAGCGATTCTCCTAAGTATTTGTGGGAGCAAAACCTACAGTTTAATTTGAAGCTTGACGGACCCCAGTGCCACTGATTCAAAGACCTTCAGTGAAATAGTAGACCTCGTTCAGGGACATTTCCAACCCAAGCCCTTAGTCAGAATGCAGAGGTTCAGGTTCAATTCACGGAATAGAGCCCCAGGGAAGACCATTGCTACCTATGTAGTGAAATTAAAACAACTAACAGAATATTGTGATTTTGGTGAAACCCTGAATGATATGATCAGGGATTGTTTGGTCTGTGGCGTGCAAGAGGATGCTATTCAGCGAAGATTGCTGGCCGAAATGGATCTTGATTTTAAGAAAGCATTAGAAATAGCGCTCGCGATGGAAAACACTGTAAGGAATTCACAAGCTATTCAAGGTGTGCAAAATGGTGCCGTTTTCCTAGTTAGGTGGGAACAGGCAGCCGAAAGTGGAACAAAAAGCCGGGACTCTGCCGCAAAGCGGGAAACAGCTTCCGCTAACTGAAAATTTAGAGGAAACAGCTTAGCAGCAAATTTGAAAATGAATTTATATCGACACGGAAACAAACATACTCCTAATGATTGGCAATTTAAAAATATGGAATGTTATTTTTTTCACAAAGTGGACACATATTGAAACATTGCAAAGTGAGATTTAAACAGGCTTCCAGGCAACAAACGAAGTCCAATGAAGTATATAGTGTGGAGGAGCCAGAAACAACCAATTCTGGCATTTATTCCTTATTCAACATGAAATTTGGGAAGACAAAGCCAATTACTGTCACATTGCAAGTGAATGGTAAACCCTTAAAAATGGAAGTAGTCACTGGTGCTTCAACCACTGTAGTAGGAGAACCCACTTTCAGATATTTAAATTAAGGTGCTCAACAATTAAATTTGGAACAAACCTCTGACAAGTTGAAAATGTACACAGGTGAAGAAATCCAGGTAAAAGACATTACCAGAGTACCTGTTTATTATAGACACAAAACAGCATGACTACCAGTGATGGTGGTAGAAGGTGAAGGACTAAGCCTTCTTTGTCGAAATTGGTTGAGAGCAATTAATCTTGATTGGCCAGTGAGATTTCAAAAGGAAGCAGGAAGAGTTCCTGAGTTGGAAAAGGAACAAGGCAAAGTACTTCAGAAAGAGCCTGGAGAGCCCAAGGACTGCAACAGGATGAAAAAGGAGTGTGTAACCATTCAGTAACCTGAATAAATGAAGGCTGTCTTAAACAATGACATGGAAGAACAGCAGAAGAAACTCAAGGAGACTCTACTGAATGACAGAATTAAAGATGAAGCAAGTAAGTTTCGTAAAGAAAAGGAAAACGTGTTGAAGGACTTTCACATCCTACAAGGATCTCTCAGGTCAAAGTTTAACCTCTGGAAAATTATGAAGAGAAACAGGAAGAATTTAACATCAGCCTGAACAAATTGAAGAACCAGTTGGCAGAGAAGATGCAGGTTTCCAGGAGGAAATCAACAGATACAAGAAGGAGACAGAAGAGCTGAAGAATCAGCTGAATGAAGCTGAAGAGGCTTTGAAAGGAAAAGTCATAGGACTTTCCAAGATGTGAGTGGTTATTGAAGTCATGGGTAACTCAACTACCGAACTAAGACAAGTTGAGATTTCACCTGAGAGAAGTCAGGCCGACAGTGAAGTAAAAACAAAGCCGAGACTAAATTCTGTGGTAGAAAGAAGAAGACACGTAGGAAGAGGATGCAGAATTACTGATGAGGTGCCGTCTTCAAACACGACTAAGCCTGATACTTCCCAATTTGGAGGGGAAGGTGGGGGAAAAGTCAAGGGAATGAAAAAGCAACTCATGATATGCATTGTCTTGAGCGACAATTTATTGTTAGAGAAGCAGCATATGTAAGGAATTTTGGTGGAGGACTGAAGTGGTTACCTAGTAAAGTAAGCTCTGTGACCTGACCATTGCCATACCATGTGGAAGTGGAGGGCTGGATCACCCGTAAGCATGTGGATCATTTAAAAAGAAGGGAGATATCCAGCAAAATTATTTTTCGTCTGTAACTATTGCTGAACCTGTGGTTCCTATTGAAGTTGCTCAACCAAGGATATGTCTCTGTTGGAATGGACGACACTGAACAGCCTGTGCCTAATGAGGTACCTTATGTTAATGCAGTTCCAGAGAATGTGGTTCCTGCCAAAGAATCGGAAGTCATGGAGTTACAATGTTCCACACGGATCAGGAAACCACCTGAAAGACTGAACTTGTAATTTCATGGCCTGTGTAAATATTGTAATGTCATGAAATAAATGTCCTTGTAAATACAACATGTACAGAAAAGTTAAAGGGGGAGGAATGTAGTAATTATAGTTTTGATAAACGTAGGACTGTAGCTTTAAGAATAATCCTGCGTTATAAGATCATATGATCTGTGTAAAGCAATGCGCGGGGAATCTCTAGGAGGGAGTTCTTATTTAGTTATAGAGTTGGATGCACACATGTAGTTGCTGCTGCTGTCTTGTAAATAAAGTTCAATGTTTCCACCAAGAAAAGTTGCCTGGAAAATCAACTCTAACAAGAACAAGATAATCTTCCAACAGATATGGAGAGTTGTGTTCATGCTCAAAGTCACATCTTGGAAAGTGTGCAGTTTTTATAGTGTGCCAACTCTGCTTACATGAGCTGCTATGAAATTATTGAAAGAGAAAAAAATCCATTGTAACAATTGTAACAATGCACTATTTCATATATATTTGCAACATCAAGACATAATAGGAATATGAGGCATTATAGCAAATGGAGAGGCATGATGCCCAGCGTGTCAAAAAATGGCTTGCCAAAGTATAGTGTGCTGGGAGCATGCACGCATATTGTGCACAGGGCCTCAGATATGATGCATATTGCTAGCCAACCTATAATGTAATCAGAGTGCCTGAGCAGCGTTCCAGGCATACAGGACCCATTTTCATCGACCACATTCGTGGCACTTCAGTGACAACCAATAGTGTTCATTAGCTGCTGATGGCTAACATTTGACTCTGATCCACATGATGCACCCAACATGCTTTGTGCTATGAGCTGAAAGTGCCACTAAAATTTTTCATTGAACTAAGAAAGAAATAATTGAATTACCTTATGTTAGCGTTTTGGTGCAAATGCATGTGGCTCTGTGATGTCATATAATCTTTTGTAGCATTAGGGCCAAATGTTGAAGATCCCATCTACTAAACCTCAGAATTCAGCATTAATGGCTAAAGCTTAATGTTGACCACTGTAGCTTAGGAAGATCTGAAGCTAATTTTGAGAAGTATGGTGCAATGTGTTTGCAACCAGGTCCTGAGCCTCATCAGCCAGTAGTGGGTTGACCAAGTTTCAGAAACTAAAGGTTAGGCAAGGCTTTGAAACTTGCCTTGTGCAAAACTATTAAACTGTACTGGCTTTCCTTTGATCCTCAGTAGGAGACCTTGTCTTTATTTCGGGAAGGACAACCCAATACAACTTAGTGAATCTCTGCTGCTTCAAATAAGCCAGCTCTGTTTACTTTCATAAAATGTGATCAAGCTCTGTGATGGAATTATGCAAAAGCAATGTCTTTTTCCACCAAATCAAACAAGCTGAGCCTCAGTGTTATCATTGGGCCATTTAACATGTTATCACTGATGCACAGTAGAAAAAGACACACTTTGTGCAACGTTAAAATATATTGGCTAATGTGTCAAATTCAATACCTCAAAATTCCTTCTGTACTGCCGCAAGAGTTACTGACCTGTAACCACCAGTACTTCATTAAGTTCATACCTGATTAACCTACACATAAACAATGATTGCACTTCAAAAGTAATTCACTCTTTTGTGAAGTTCTTTGAGACACTTCTGAGGGGCAATAAGTGTTATATAAATGTAAGTCTTTTTTCATTCATTCTAGCTCAAAAAACTCAATCTAGACATAAATCAATTTTGGATATTGTACTGCTGGGTGTTTTTCACAATTGAAATAAACATTGTATGAAAATTACACCATTGTTTTTAAGACTTGTTTGTCTAACTGGAAGCTTCCAGCATAGAGTGGCACTCAACAAGGAACGCTGCTTGGGAAATCACTAGCCCAGAGATATTTGCTTTTTGTCCATTCATTTAGGCACTTTGGACTTGCAAGTTCCAAACAGGGCTCCCAACACGAGGGGCTTCCCATGTGGGGAACGCCTGGTTGCAAACCCAAGTGGTTCTGTGATGCTCAGGTTGTGCCACACACGTAATTGGCTGAAACATGCTGCATAAAATTGCCATCTAGCCGACAATTGGATCAACCGGAAATGTCTGTGCTACATCGGAAGTCATGGCGAAGCCAGCACGTGGGCTGGAAAACAACATTGCCGTTCCCAGAAGTGTCATTTTTATAATGTATTCCTGCCTGAGCCCAGATGCAGAGCATTTATCAAACATATTAACCTTTAATAGAGAGCCCAGTGTCGCCAATACATTCCTTAATGTCTCAGCACAGTCGCAGAGGTTTTTGTGGAAACAGATGGTTTAGGACAAGCATAACAATTAAGCCATTTTCTGCTACAGTGACTTGCTCAGTTACCTGTCAATGTGTTTCTCTGCTTGACTGAGTCCTGTCGAATCTGGTAAGATGTTAAAATGATGATTAAAGTACTGATTTAAATGCATGCAAAAGACCTTGTTTGTGATAACATTGCAGATTTAGAGTTGGATATGCGGTAAAAACAAAAAACTACTGCGGATATTGTTGGATATGTGGGTTTGTTGTGGTTCAAGATAAATATTCCATTATTTGTCAAGGAAGCTTGAGATCAATATTATTGGGTTTATTTATTGGTATTTGTAGATGGGGTTCTGGGCGTCTGGTTTATTATCCGTAGTCTATTTACATATTGTGATTTATAGGTACATCCAAGCCACGTAGCAGAAATAAAGCACCTTTGTGCAGTTTACCTATTGGACATAAAGACTTACCAAAAGATGGACGGAATTTTCCGTGCCCACTGACGTCGGCCGTGTTCAGCGGACAATATGGCGAGAAAGCCAAAAATCGGTTTTACAATGCCATGAAACTAGTTTGGGACCATCCGTTCAGCCCACCGATAGCGGGCTGCGTTTCCTGCCATCGGACATTGGGAACCTCATTGTAATACATCTGCACATCATTATAAGGCTAGCCTGCCAGACTCATCCCCCCACCCCCACGCTGGATCGTCTGCCCATGTCGGCGTGACTGCATGCTGACATGTTTCACAACAACACATAAGCGACGTGCGCCTGACAAGCTGCACTTCGCTCGGGACTTTGAGGTTTGTTTACCTACATTGCTTCACTCACAGCACTCGCAGTCATCAGCGCCAGGCTTCGCAGACAGCACTAGCTCACTTATAAGAGGGGCTCATGGGCAGGTCTCTACCTACCAGGCCAGCCATAAGGTGGGGGTGGCTTTGTACTGCTGCAGGGCTAGGGTTGCTTGGGGAAGGGGAAGAAGTGGCTTCAGGCAAGGAAAGAGGCTGCAGGATGAGGGCTGTACTGGGGAAGGGGGGTATCCCAGGGTGTGTCTGGGGGCACAAGTTGATCTGTGCAAGTGGCCTCAAGATGGTGAGGGCTGAGGAGGCAGACTCCAGAGCAGATGAGGCCAGATGGAGATGTGAGGGTGTGTGTGAAAGTGAGTGATGATGCCCCTTGAGCTGGCAGTGAGTGAGATGCCAGTGAATGTGTGATGGGCTTGAGTGTGTGAGTTTACAGTGATGAGATGGTTGCCTTACCCTGGCAGCATGGATGAGATCATTCGTCCCCTATCTGCATTGGATAGCCAACCTCTTCCGTGCAGCATTGGCACTGGTCACCACTGCCATCATCTACCAAGCCAGCGTGGTAATGTTGCTGCCCCTCCTGCGGCCAGAGCAGGGGTAGAGGACATCATGGCGGACCTCCATGGCGTCCAAAAGGCACTCAAGGGATGTGTCACTAAACCTGGGGCTGCAGTTTTCTTGCCTTTTGGAGCCATGTCTTACTTGCAGCAGTCCTGGGCTAGAAACACAGAGAGGTGTGCACACGGCTGTACTTTAAATGTGGCACCCAGCGTGATGAAGCGGCGAGGTGACGGCGTGGCGGGTGAATCGGAGCCTGCCCGCCATGGAAACGGCGTGTTTCCCAGGAACGCGTAATTAATGCGGCAGGTTTGGGATGATATGGCATGAGAAGCCTCATTGCGGCCGATGGATAAAGCCACGTTTTTCCTGCCCACTGCCGTACTTAGTGCAAATCTGGGACGATTCCGCCCAATGTCTCGCTTGCTTCACTTCAATTCAAGGATAGTGAGCAACACGGTATTCACAGAAACTATTTTTTAGAAAAATTTAAGTGTGCATCCCACAGGGACCTTGAGAGTAAAACCATCTCCAACGATCTTGGATTCAAACTTTTAACCTTTTTTTAAAAAAATAGTGATTATTTGTGTGCTACGTCGCTACTGATTGGAGCAGGGTCCTACGTTATCACCTAATTTTGAGAGCTGCCTGAGTAAGATCATGCGCACCTGATATCCTGCGGACAAAAATTCAAACTATTTGCATATATATATATGAAAAAATATTTAAAGACTAACATTCGACTTGCAACATTTTCCTTTTACGCGATTCTTATTTGTGGGGGAAATTTCATTCATGGGTTGCTAGCATAAGCATCATCCTAAGAACTGAAGGGCAGAGAGAAGTGCCATTGTTGTCTGTCGGAAAAAATAAAAATCAAGTTACAAAGCAAAAAAACTTAGGATCATTTTCAATCTTGTTGCCTGGACAATAACCTGATGGAGTCGATTGCCTGGCAGATGTATGCCCATTTTTTCAGCCATTGAGATTACCTCCTTTATGTGCAGTGTGATCAAAATGATTCTGAACAAATTCTTTTATGTTAAAATCTGGACATATAAGTGTTTCTCCCCTCTCAAAGCAGCTATTATCCAGATCTAAATGTTGAGGATAGTATTGAGCTTTTATATTCCCATTAGTAATCTAAAGGGTCTTCGTGCCTTCGTACTTTGGAAATCAGTTAGAAGTTACTTTATTGTAGGCTTGAGACTCTCATTTTAGTAACAAGAAAGCTTTTCATCTAGCCTTCACAGACCAGTACTTTTCAATGTCAGTGGGCAACAGTTTCTAGTCGCCTAGCCATTGACATCCCTCACTGAGGACAGCAACTTACTGACGTCAATTAGTGGACAGTCAGGAAAACCATTTTCTCATGTGAGATGGCAGTTGTGCCAATCTCTACTTGGTGTTCCAGTCTGCCGATATAATAAAAATATCCTATGGCATCATTGCCGAGGATTTTTTTCCATACCCATGAAGTCCAAAGGGTTATTAATGGAACCCTTTGGATTTTTTGATGAGGGAAACATTTGGATTAATTGCTATTAAACATTAGAGTCACCGTTGGAAATTCTTTGTTTTTGCACCTTCCTTGCGGCTGCCTCTGTTAACAGCCCGATAATGGATGTGAACACGTGAATAAGTAGTTGACAACGTGTTTCAATTAGAGCAAGGAGTCTTTGTCATTGTCACTTTGGCTGTGGCCAAGAAAATGAATTTGAAAAGCATGATGGGTCACCAGGTCATAAATCTTTGGGAGAAAATTGACAGCTGTCACCAAGAATGGATGAGAGCAGTTTTAACAATGGAGATTAAATGAGCAACCCATGAGGATACCACAGTCTCAGGAGATGGTGGCGAGGGGGAAGTAGAGTGGAGGGTGTGTGTCAATCTGGGAGTAATTTTGAAACTCTAATACCCATGGGATATCATTTTAACAACTGAAACAGATGGCTGTTGTTTACCTCCGTGGAGAGTAAAAGAGAGAAAAGAATTTTAAAAATTAACTTCAAATAATTGATGAAGAACAGTGAGCCTTTTGAGAGAATTACAATCCGTGCTCTCCTCCCAAAGAACAATTTTGAGAGCCATTGTAATGAAATATTATGGTAGATTATAAAGACTTTTTTTTAATATGGATTTTCTATACTTAACAAAGTCATTAAATTGACTTGTATTGGAAAGGGGTAACTTTAAAAATGTTATAAAGAGGTTTACTGTATTTCCACTTTGCAAAATCTCTTGGTTTTTGCTGTCGTGATATGGTTCTTGAATCAAGTTTTTTCCCATTCTGCATGGAGCTCGATCCCAGAGGATTGACTGATACTGTCATGGGGTTTTATATTGTCACTGGACACATGTCTACCAGGATTGATTAATGAATCCTATATGTGTTGTATGCTATTCTTCAGACATGGCAGTTTGGGCAAAAGGAGGGAATAAACTATGGCAAAATATTACACCAGGACCAAGATATTAAATCATGGGTGTAACACCCTGTTGCACATATCCCTCAATAAATAAAAATTATCCAGCGAACGTTCTTCTGAGAGGGGAGAGAGGTTTCATATTTTAGGTTTTTTTGGGGAAAGCTTGCCTTTTTACATTTGATTAAACTTTTACACTTTTCTTTCTACCCTTTCCTCTCATTTCTTTTTCAATTCCCCCCCTGGATATATTATATTAGAAATCATTTTCTAAATAGCATTGCTACATGTTAGAACAATATACCTCACCTACTTTCATCATGTAGGTTTATGGTACAGTTCATTCAATATTATGAGATATCTTGGAAAGCACAACAAACAATTAGCACTGTAATTAAAGCATGGTATAGTTTTATTTATTGAAGTAATGGCATTTTTACTCAGAAGAAGGCCAATGCGCTATCTTACTGACCAGCGCAACAAGAAAAATTGATAGGGGTAATAAAGGCTAAATTTCATGTTTAAAAAGCTCTGTGTTAAAAACATCGCCTCAGTTCTACCTCTTATTTCCTAATTTTAAAGGTGTTGTGACTGAAAAATCACAGCGGCTCTGAATTTCCACACAGCTTCTTCTAACCTCCTGCTGCAACTGCTATGGGAGATGTCCTTTACCCCTCTTTTCCGGCAGTTCTGTTAAGTACCCACCAGGGGAACATTCACAAAATTTTCAGGCCTTTCACCTAGAGAACACAATGTAAGTCCCTTGCAGCAAACACTCAGCTAGGGATTTAGGGTAAGAGAAGCTAAAAGGCTGCAACTTCCGAGCACCTGGGCGTCGTATTGTGGGGGTTGCCTCAAAGATGCGCTGGAGAACCCCCGCCACCACCCCACTTCCCCAACCCCGGAAGTTCACAGATAAGGTTTACATGGCAATTACCCGGAAGTGCAAGCTTCCCCTGGGCAATTGCCCTGCATTGGGAACCATCCGAAAATGCAATTTAAATCGCTATCTTCGGATGGTTCCGACTGGGTTGCGTCATTAATTACCCAGAAAATGTGAGAAGAATTAAAACCTCTTCTCTAACTTCTGCGTAGCTATTACACAGACCCCCACATGACTCCCCCACATCCCTGAACCCCTAGGGGACTCCATCACCCCCCTGACTACTCCCCACCTCCCCCATGGGACTCCTCTAACCCCCCCCTGCCGCACCCAAACCCCCGGGGTCTCCCCCACCCCCCCTCACTACTCCCCCCCAAGGGACACCACCCACCCCCTAGGGACTACACGCCATGATGGGAACTCCCCAAACTACGGGATTCCCCCTACCCACCCCCCCACCCAGTCCAACTGTCACACCTCCCCCCACCCCCAACCCCCTCCTGGCCCGACTGTCACCGCCCCCTACACCCACCACTGCCCCCACCCCCCCGGCCAGGCCCAACTCTCACCAGAATCTCTCCCCCCCACCCCAAGGCCTGACTCAGCTCGTCATCTCACCCCCCCAGGCCTGACATGACCTGACAATCACCCTCCCCTTGGACCCAACCCAACGTCCCCCCCCCACCCGAGGACCAATCCATCCCCAAAACGAAGCCCTGCCTGACCCCCACCCCCCCACCCCCAATTCCCGAGGCCCGATCACTCCCTCCAGCACGCCCACCGAGGCCCACCCAACACCCCGAGCACCCAGACCCCCCATAAAAAAATACCCACTTACCTCAGACACTTAGCTTCTCCCTGGCCTGTCAAGGACCTTTAAGCTTGGCTGGCTTACAGCTGGTTTACAGTAAAAAAACTGGCGTGGCCTCCTTATATCCAATTGAGCTGCACTCAACACAAGGCCCTGCACTATCCAGATCTCGCCCTGCCTGAGTCGGAATGTCGGGCACGATAGAATCAAAAAAAATTTAAGGTAAAAAACTAGGAGCGGAGTGGCAATCCCACTCTCTGATCGCAGGTCCAGGGATGTTCAGGCCCAATGTCTCCTCTGCAGCCCATCCACCCCCACTGTAAAGAAGTTCCAAACAGCACTTTCTCAGGCTGATTTAAAAAAAAAGACTTCATTATTTCCAGCCAACAAATGTCATAAGAAATTCCGGTTTAAAAACCACACAAAGTTCGACGCAGATTCACAAGATGAATAGTCGTGGTATACACTCCATACCTGCCACAGATGTGTTGCTCTTATGTCTATAATTATTTTAACAAGTCAGAAATTACTATTGAAATGAGCAAAAATAAGATGGCTTTTGGGCAGTTTTGAGATGGAAATTTAATTGTGCAGAAAGAAAAACATATTTCAGAGAAACGATGCTGCCCTCTCTTCTTAACTACATCAATAATCTTCAGGTATTTTGGTTGCCTGAATTTAAATAAATTTACATAATTGTCTCTCAAGACCAAGTCATTGTTATTTTGCACTGCGTTGATCAAAACCATCTTCCCATATTTGTACTTTAATTTAAATTTCCATTATGCCTATAAACATTAATGAGCTCTTATTTGAATATTCATAAAATTCTCAAATGAAGACAATAGGAAGTGTTTTAATGAAACTGCAGGGATATGGGGCTGATTGGTTTTGATCTTTTTTGATTTCAATCTTGGAGTGAGTTTGCCTGGTGCTTATTGACATTACTTTTCCAAACAGCTCCATCACAGGTAAGCGGTGTAGTGAAGGATAGAGTGCAGCAGAGGACTGTCAATCTCTCCTGGAAGGAGCCAGAGCATCCCAATGGAGTCATCACAGCATATGAAATCAAGTACTATGAAAAGGTGAGGGTTACACTGCAAATGAATACCTGCACTCACTTTTTAATGACTCTTCAAAAACCTCAAACCAAAACATGTAAGACAGTTTCCAACTAATAACATTAGATTTTTGTTCAGACTACCATTGTATTATTGAATCTTCTCAGACCAGAAACCTGTGTACCAAGGTTCTTCTGGTGGCGTGAGGAGTTATTCTAGTGAGCAGTGGAGCCATTCAGTTGGGGAGGTCCAAAGTTTGAACCTCGGTCTCTGCAAGATAGTTGATCTCAATCATAGTAATAAATAACTTCATCCTGCTTTGTGAAGGAGAAAATCAGCCAAGTCCCCCAACCCGGTCCTCTATCATCTCTGCTGAAAGTCCATGCCCCAGATTTTCCACTTCAGCTCATGAACTGTGAGTTGGGCCCTTTTGCACACCTGATTCAAGACTAACTTTGACTGGGGATTTTCATTACAATTTGTAAGCAGCAATGCACAGCAGAAGAACCAGCTGGGATAGGCTGGTTAGAAGGCCTAACTCAGTTCTTAGGGACAGCAGCCCAGCTCCCAACATCATTCTTATGACCTCTAAATTACACCCCTCCCCTACTTGCTCCCTCATTCTCCCCTTTCCCCTCATAGCCCATTTCCACCCCGTACCCCCATGTATCCTCCATAGCTACTTGCCCATTATCCACTATGTACCGTCATCAGCCATGCAATAGCCAATGCTTGCAGGTGAAAAGAAATTAAACCTTTTAACAATCTAACAAAAGTCTCATTGGAAAAAAAAAAAATTATTCTGCAAAAAAAAATGCAGCCCCGTTGAAAATAAAAATCCTTAAGTGGCTATGATGTGTAAACAATCATGTATTCAGGAACCACACCAAAGCTGGTTACTATAACTTCTTAAAACTGTCAAACACTTTCCTGAGCAGCTGTGTCAACAGCTGAGAATGACATTAGCTTCTGGAACTCAGCCAAGCATTCATAATGGCCACACCTGTCAAATCATTGGCCTTCAACTCCAGAACCCTCTGAAATTGAAAGAAGGGATGGTGCCTTTTCCATTTCCAAGCAGAATTCCTGTTAATCAATGGACTGGAGCAGGTACTTAGTTTCTTTTTTACCATTCTACGGCCGGGCAAAGTAAAGCAGGACAATTAAATCACAAACCAAAATGCAACATGAGGGTGTTGCAGCATTTCTCTACAGCTTTGGATGTACTTTGACATTTTCTCCATCGGGAAAAGTACTGTATGTATATCAACATTTACACAATACTAGTTCATGTGATGGTCAAGTTACCTTTGCAGGGCAGAGCCCTCTGATCAATCACTGCATTAAAACACATATGCACTACAGTACAGTATCTAACATGATGTTTAAATGTGTCAAATCATTTAATACTTACCTGTCAGAATGTAACCAACTCCTCAACAGGCTTCCAAGAGTGTTCGCAAGCTCTCCAAGGAGGTGCATTTTTGGGCTTCCAAAACCCATACCAGCACATGAAAATATTGCTGGAAGAAATCCAAATTTCCTATGGTCCTCACAATGGCAAACCGAATCTCAAGAGATGCTTCCAAGGTCTTCCTGACCCACAAAAAGACCACATGAAAACGCTGTGAGGTCAGGGAGAGAGAGAAAAGTCATTTCTCCAGCAAAAATAAATTCTGCATTTCACAACCCGATTCCTGCCTCCATTGGGAGATGAAAATCTTGCCCCAAATGTGTGGACATTGGGTCCTAGATTACTATTCTAATAGTATTTGGTTTATTTACAGCTCCCCAGGGTCCACATATTATTGAATTTTACTTTCTCATGTGTCTCCAGACAGCAGACTCTGTCACTTTAACTTCCTTGTAGGGAGAAGTTGTTCAATAATCGCTTGCCGTAACATTTTATAACTAAAAACTTGTAATTTCTATTAAAAAGGGTAGGGTTGCACACCCAGTAATTAGGGTAAGAGAGAAAAAAATTGGCAAGAAACAAACCTGCGTTGGGAACTGAAGGAAAAGGTTCAGGTTATGAAGGGTAAACTCACTGAGTGATACTTACAATATTACATACTTTATTAAAATAAAATGAAAAACAAATATTATGCAAGTGATAAAATCAAAATTCTGTGGATGCTGGAAATCTGAAATAAAAACAGAAAATGCTGGAAAAACTCAGCAGACACAGATTTAATGTTTTGAGTCCATATGACTTCTTCTGAAGAAGAGTCATATGGACTTGAAATATTAACTCTGTCTTTCCCTCCACAGATGCTGCCAGACCTGCTGAGTTTTACCAGCTTTCTGTTTTTATTATGCAAATGAGCTGGCTTCAGCACATCATTAAGCTTTCTTCTGTATGTGAATGCTGTACCACAGTCTGGAGAGAGGCTTTACCATGATGACAATTCCATCCCCTTAAAAACAGCACAGTGATAGCCTTGACATTAATGATGGCGATTGATGCGGGATGTTACTTGCATGCATATGGAAGCTGAATCAATGCCTAATGTTGGTGTAGGTAGATAGTATGTACATAAGGAATAGGTGGGAGAGGGTGATGGAGTTCTGAGGTGGCAATACATGGGTAGGGAGAAAATCCATTGTACACAATGTGCTTGCTGTGCTGAGACAGGTAGGAGTGAAACACAAGTGTCATAGGGGTGAACTATGGAAGAGACATAGTGGAAGAACATGGAGTGATCAATATGGTGAATGCTATGGGAAGGCCTAGGAGGGAGGAAGTACTAGACAGTCACAAAGTGTGTTGTTAATGACTTTGACCATTGCACTCTGAGTATGTTGGCAGGCTGGAAACTAAATAAAACAGATGCAAACAAGGGATGATGGATGAGTTGAGTGCAGTGCTGAATGGCGTAATGTTCTGTTTGAAACATTAGATAGGAAAACTTGAGTAAGTGAGATATTTTGGGCAAGAGTGATGACAACAGTTTTGAAGGGCAAAAAACACTTTATGGAAAAGGAGCCATTCATCGTGTTAGCGAGATTGGGCTGAGGAAAGATAATTGTGTGCCACAGATTGGGTCAGAGTGGTCAGACTTGCTGGAAGAGCTGAGCGTGCTGTGTTCTGAGGGAAGGAGTTGCATCGTAGCTATGAATTTGTGGCTAGATTGGTGAAGAGCATCAAAGTTAAAGGAGGAGGTGAAGAAGTGTGATAGGTGGGAATGGAATCTAAAAATTTCCCACATTTGGTGCTTGCTAGTCATGAGGATAGGAGAAATGGGAAGAGGATTTGGAGGAGCTGGTTTGTCGTCAACTTGGGATTGTCCTTATCCTCCAGGATAAATCTAAAATTTGGTGCAGAGAGATAAATTAGATGATTCTGAATGTGGTCTAGCCAGATCAGGGCCGTTGTGCACCAAATGTGCTTATATTTGAGGGTCTCAGACCTGAGGACAGAGATGTGGCAATTATTCCAGAGGAACAACTGGGTTGGCTGAACATGATAGAATCATAGGAGAATATGAAACAAAGGGAGCTTTTTAGCAGGTCAACAGAAGCAAGAAAATGGTTTTACAAACTGAGCACCAAATAAACTCTTGGAAAATGTAGTGGTATCTAACAAATGCATAGTCCTAGGTTAGCCCTGTTGCATTCTGCCACAAGTGACAGCCATTGGGATATGCTCCCATACCTCTCAATTCCCCTCCTACTGTCTAACAGCCTAAGTTTTATGCCATTGTCTTGTGTTCTGGGGTTTTATATCAGTTTTTATTATTTCACTTCCATTTCCACTTCTGTTTCCCACACAGCCCCCCCACCCCACCCCACTCCACCCCAGGTACTACACAGAGAATAGGCAGGTGAGTGGCTAATCTTGGATTTGTCAAAGCAGCACAAGGTGATTATTGTCTCTGCACACTGCCTCCTCCCCTCCCCCCAATGTCACTGCTGCATCTAGCACTATCTGGAGAATCATAAGTGTGAACTTATGGTGTGTTAAACCATATGTTGGAGCTCCAGAGGACTGTCAGTGTACTTTTTGCCTTCACTTTTAAGATATGCATTGTCAATAATCAACCAAACCACAGACGACCTCCAGCTCTGAACAAAGAGTGTGGCCTGATGGTCATTAGTGTGCATAAACAACCATAGTCATAACACTGTGATTGGTAAAGGCAGTATTAGTGCAGTCATATCACCTAGATGCAACAGCAAGTTGGTATCTAACCTTTCAGACGTTAACTAATCAGATTAAAATGGCAGATACTGCCTGATATACTAATAACAAATCCCCAAGGAGTAATTCCACCTGGTGGCAAAATGCTGCTCATACTCCCTCCACCAGCAGTAAATGACTTCTCTCTACTAAGTGGAATATATTCGCTTTGAAGCTTGTTTTTGTTGTGCAATTGAAATGATAAAAATGAATTAGTGTTGGAATTAGATACTGGAGCTGAATTCTGTGTATTAAACAGAGTATTTGGAGGCTGAGTTCTTCCATTTTAGAGATTAAGCTCAGCTAAGATGAAAGTATCAAAATTATAGACTAGAATAAGCTTTAAAAGCCTATTTTAACAAGATAGGATACAACTAGATAGAATATGATAGATTCCCAGGGTAGTTTTCAAAGCCTAAAACGTAACCACAAAGTTTAGGTGAAGTCACAAGCTGCAACTTCGAAGCTCTAGTGGTTTGTGAATGTTATTTGAATCTTTCAATTAAATATATACCCTGTAACTCATGGATATTACATCATGTATGTAATGTACAATATATACATTTTTTTTAAAAATCAAGAAACATGAATTTTAATACAATAACTCCAAAATCATAAACATTTTCTCTCTCATTTTTTAAATCTTGCTGCAACCTTTAATGCAAGTCATTTGTTTTCCAGAATCTAAAAGAACGCACTTACTCCACAGTCAAAGCTACCTCAACATCAACTACCATTAATAACCTGAAACCAGGCACAGCCTACATATTCCAGATTCGAGCATTTACCACTGCTGGCTATGGGAACTACAGTCCCAGGCTGGAGGTCTTAACCCTTGAGGAGAGTACAGGTAAGAGCTGTGAAAACTCCCCTTCTGTACTTTCAGGCAAGAAAAAATGCTCAAAGCAGATTCAACCTGATTCAAAAATCTGTAAGAGGAAAGGCCAAGGTGAGTTATTCCAGGCTGTGTTTCATCTTCAGCCAAGGCAGGAGTAGGTTCTCCTCTGGTTAATAATGATTTTATACAGCTGCAAGAAACCAAGGGGAGGGGAAGGGAAGATATTTTCATTGAGAAAGGTTAATGCACTGACTGCAATTTCTTCTGTGCAAGGTTTTACCCTTCCCATATTGTTGATAAACCAATTGTTGAATCTTTAGATTTTAATAACAAACTTCCTTTCATGGTAGGTGAAGTTTCCTGGGCTCCCACAAAGAATCGGTAAGTTTATAAAGTGGGAGACTGCTAATATATTCTGATCTCTGCCAGAAGTCTTCTGAGGAACTACAATTGGACTCCTATTGCCATTATCGGCTGCCCAGGCTTGAGTCATTGCTTGTGCCATGACAGTGAATCACAGCCCCAAATTACTTATGGGCATATTGAACTTTTTAAGGGAGATGTGTGCTTTAGTAAAAAAAGGCATACAAGCAAAAGCTTGCTGAGAATATAAAGTAATCACTTGCTGGAAAATTACTATGTGGATTATACTTGACTGACTAATCCAGAAAGAACATGGAATATCGCAACTAAAAGGGTGTCAAGGCCTACTTCAGACAGAGACACTTGAAAGGAGGAGATGCAATGCAAAAGACTGAACTTTAATCTCCTGTGGTTGCAGAGACAATAGAGACTGATTACCACATCTCAGCAGAAATCATCCCCTCTTGGGCTGTAACTCAGAATGTGAAAATGGTCTGAGTTAAAAGAAAGCAGATTCTGAGCAAAAGACATGTTTGTTTTTCCCTTCCAGGAATACACATGAAAAAGGGTTTAAAAAGCTAGCTGCTTTTTAGGTTAAAAACCTAATTTGTATCTTCTAGCTCTGGTGTGCTAGTGTATGCTGTGAAGGTCACAGCAGAATAACATGAACTAGACATCCCTGCAGCTTGGAGGCAAGTCAGCAAAGCCACAGTGTTATGATATGGCAGGTGATGTGTGCCAGGTGGACCAAATCCACAAGGGAAATCTGGCCATGCTATCACAATGTTTTTGCAATTTGTATTTATTATGAGAAGATTTGTGCACTGAATTCAGAAGTAATGAGCCCACTAACACCTTTAGAGATTTTAAAAATTAAATTAAAACATTTATTAATAAAAGAAAAGATTTCAAGCACACACATAAGATTACAGTTACTTAATACTATAACCAATCCCAAAATTTCCTAATTAACCTGACTGCCAACTACACACCCTCTTTAAGGCAACAGTCCAAAATAGATTTTAAACTTAGATAGGCAATCCAGCAAGTTTACCACAGCACCCACTCAACAGTGGAATTCTCAAGGCATTTCTCCAACCTTGGTTACGGAACACAGCAGACTTCTGCAAAAGTGACTGGAGGTTTTGTCCCCAAGGCTATATTACACAATCCTTTTAGGTCTTTTATGCCCCCCCCTGCCCCCGCACCCAGCATAGCCTTCCATCCTTCTTTATACATGTTTCTCTCTCTTTAATCTTTAAATTCCATTGTCCTATATGTCTTTGGAAATTTGCTTTTCCCATAATATAAAAATCCTTCATGTTGCCAATATGATCAGTACCTTTGGAAAAAACATAAGCATACTGCTTGGCCTTGCTCATCTTGTTAGTTGTAAACATCCTATCATCCCTTTGAAACCTAAACAACCCCTTCATTTATCTAAAAATGCTAATTTCCTTCACATCCTACATGCTGCCCTCATCCATGTTTACTCATTAGCATTTCAAATGCCTTTTACACCCAATTTCTTTTGATAATTTCAATCTTGCAGTCTATCTGACTCCAATTCAATTAAATCACACAGACAGAGCCATACACACTCACACTCATAAACCTACTTTACAGTAAACCACAATAATATAATGAAAAATATGATAGTTTCTTGACACACAGTCAAAAAGGAAACAGGACAACTGCTTCATCTAACCTGCAGAACCAAGCGTCTCCAAACCAACTGCTCAACTGCCAAATTCAGCTCTACCGGAATCACCCAAATAACGATCGCAACATTTCGCCATCTATTCCTCATGGACAAGCCAAAGACTGATTTGTATATCTTTTTTCACTTTTATTTTTGGACTCAACTTCTCATTTATGATCTGCATGTATGTATGTTGCATTTTTATTATTTTTATCGGGTTTAGCAACTAACAAACTTACTCTTTCTTTGATTCAAGAAAGTCTTGAATGGCTCCTTCTAAAACATAAATATATTTGGACTGGGAAAGGTATCCACAAGAGAAGCGATCCCTTTTAAATTAACCTTGTCGCAACCAACTGAAGGTGTTGAATAAAGAAGGAGAGCCAGCTCATTCCTTCTCACCCGGGAGCATAACAAATTGGTGTCCCATTCAGGAAGTTAACAATTTGGGGTTTCTCACCCAGGATCTTGGCATATTGGGGGATCTCATCCCGGGACCAGTCGCTACTGTCAAGTATCACAAATTGATCAACCAATGCATTGTTTAGACCTCAGTTTTTAACAATAGCTGAGGTGCCAGATGGTAACTGAGGTCCATGAAACCACAACCAGGTAAAGAATTCACAACATCAAAGAAAGGCATGAGTGGTAGGTTTATTTTTTCCAAATAGGCTGTTTTTTTCTGTGCTGCTTGTGCTGAAAGATAGTAAGCAAAATCTCATTACATAAGGTCATTTTAATCAGCTCCAATTACCTTGTCTCTGCCCTGAATTTGCATTGCTATGAAAGAGTTACTTTTTGATAAGTCTAAATTCTTTTGTCAGTTTAACAATGGATTTTGTATAGTTTTAAATTGGGCATGGGACTGCACCAGTAGTCATCTCCCATTGGCTAGTTAAAAGATGATTTCATTTTCATGAGTAATAAACATAACGTACAGCACATAATATTTTTATAAAAGCAAAATACTGCACATGCTGGAAATCTGGGGTAGAATTTTCCCTCTGTCGGGGGGTTTTGCGGGCAAGGGTGGGCGCGGACTCGATCGGCACCACCGACCAGGTCCGCACCGCCATTTTACATGGGTGGGCCAATTAAGGCCCGCCCAGCGTGACGCATGCCCGGAAGTGCTGAGCGGTCCTTGTGCGGGCAGGGGGAGGGATGCCTGAGTTGGGGCTTGCACTCTTTCCCACATGCGCGCGAAAGAGCACAGAAATCTCCCTGAGTGACAGAGGTGCCTCAGGGAGATTAGTTTAAGTTCCAAAAAATTTAACAAAGAAGAAAAAAAATTTAAGACATGTTCCCTAATGTGGCAGTGTCACATGAGCTGGGACATGTCAATGAACTTTAATGAAAAATGTATTTAATTTATAAACCCTTCATGAAACCTCATCCCGCCCGTCGATGAGGTTCCATGAAAAATGAGAAGGCTGCCTGGGCTCTTCACCTGCCCGCCAACCTTAAGGTTGGATGGGCAGCTTTCTCAATAGGCTTAATAATTTAATTAATGGCCTTAACAGGACTTTCGGCTGCGCGCCTGTCGAACTGAAAATCTAAATGACGCGTGGTGATGTCGGGACGCACGCCCGACATCACCCCACGTCATTTTATGCCTCAGCGAGTGGACTCCGCCCCCGCTCGGCGAGCCAAAGATTCAGCCCCTGAAGTAAAAAACAGAAATTACTGGAAAAACGCAGGTTTGAGAGAGAAACAGAGTTAACATTTTGAGCCCAATGTGACTCATCTTTGATTGTATTGTGTGATATAGACTGATATCACTTATGTTGGCTGTGTTTTATGACATACATTAGATCTTATGGTGCCCTGCTTGTATTGTATGACACATGCTGACCTACTTTTCTGTAATTGGTGAATTATCACTTGAGAAATTTGTCTTGGTCACATCACAATCACTAATACTTCAATAATAGAACAAAAAACTGCGGATGCTGGAAATCCAAAACAAAAACAGAATTACCTGGAAAAAACTCAGCAGGTCTGGCAGCATCAGCGGAGAAGAAAAGAGTTGACGTTTCGAGTCCTCATGACCCTTCAACAGAACTGAGTAAAGTTAGGAGAGGGATGAAATATAAGCTGGTTTAAGGTTGGGGGGGGGGGGAGAGAAGTTTGTGGGGTGGTGTGGTTGTAGGGACAAGCAAGCAGTGATAGGAGCAGATAATCAAAAGATGTCACAGACAAAGGAACAAAGAGGTGTTGAAGGTGGTGATATTATCTAAACGAATGTGCTAATTAAGAATGGATGGCAGGACATTCAAGGTACAGCTCTAGTGGGGGTGGGGTGGAGTGGAAAGACTAACATGGCATAAAAGGTATAGATTTAAAAATAATGGAAATAGGTGGGAAAAGAAAAATCTATATACATTATTGGAAAAAACAAAAGGGAGGGGGAAGAAACGGGGTGAGGATGGAGGAGGGAGTTCAAGATCTAAAGTTGTTGAATTCAATATTCAGTCCGGAAGGCTGTAAAGTGCCTAGTCGGAAGATGAGATGCTGTTCCTCCAGTAATACTTCAATGTTTTTCTGATAACTACACATAATGACTGTCAATCAAACAATAATGCCTTTAAGCTTTCACAATAGTTAATGTAAACAAAATACCATCAGATACGAGGGAGTGATTTTAAGGCTATTGTCTCATTGGGATTTTAAAACACTTTTCAACAATTGAGCCAATGTGATTATTCTCTTGGTACTTATTAACTTGCATTTATTTCACAAATGCAGTTACATTTTTCAATGGGCAGGAATGGTTTCAGAGCAGTTTAAAAGTAGAACATCTATTGTGTGCCTCAGAATTACGCCATCACATTTATCATTTTATGTAATCTCCTTGACTGGTTTCCTCATCTTCCTATGGATTTTTTAACGCCCATTTTTAAATGGCAGGACTCTTTTGGTGATTGATTTGATATTCACAACAACGTCACAACTGTACAATGAGAGCAAGAAAAGGAATGGTTAAACATTGTTTAATTAAGGTTTCCAAACTAATGTAATTGACTCCTACCTAACTAAGCTATCATTTCCCTTAACGTTATTTATTTCCTATGGGCACCCTTCATCTGCCACCAACATAAGTAGATTAACTCAGTAATTTTCTAATCTTGCCTCAAGCTCAACCTTCACCTGTAGTGTTGGGGTCAGCCCATTTGGGACTGACACTTTCCAGGAAGCCTTTAAGAATTCATTGATGTCCTCTTTTCTAGTATTTCATTGCACTTACACATGGGCATATTATTAGCTTTCCAATCAGCTTAGATTTTCTTAATTAGATAACATTGTTGTAATTGCTCTGCTTATGATAAGTGCAGTACTTCATTACTCCCTGGCACTCATTCTTCGCCTTGCAATCAAACTAAGCGAGGACTGGGAATTTAAGCATTCAGTATCGATGGCGAGCAGTTAAAGGCAGTAAGTAATCATATTGTCTGTGACTGAATCTTTAGGTCCTCTAGCTAGATTTCCACAATTAAGTGGTTAGCTGGCACCAGATGGACTGACTTGTAGAAACACCCAAGTTTAGCTACTGCAGGAATTATTTGCGAATTGCAGTTTGACCTAGTTTCAGTGGAGAAAATCAGCAAAAGACCAAATAATCTTGCTTCTGCCCACAATTATAAGCGCATTAATAAAATATGCATACATTTTTTGAATATATCTTTATTATCGCTGTGTGGGTGTGAAGAAAGACTTCTGGAAGCACCGTAGAAATGGAACTGTTGTCCTGTTATCTAAATTGACTTCAGTTAAGTGAATTTGCCACTAAAAGATTTAGGCCTGGATTTTTGCTCCTGAGCCGGAAGACTCTGCGCTTCCAGCTCAGGAGAAAGTTTCCCGAATGTTCTTATTTTCGTTCCAGGGCAATTGTTAACAGCAGTTGCGCAGGCTGATCCCAGAAGCGTTGCGGAGGCAGCCACAGAGGGTGCTGGGTGCGGAGTCGGGCTGTGTGGCCTCTGTGCCCCAGGGACCCAGGAGAAAAAGGATCAAATAATAAACAGCCCTCTAGCTCTCAGCCCTCACAAGCTCTCAAAAGGCGGAATGTTTCCAAATTTGCACTAAGTGCAGTAGCGGGCATGCTGCCCGCCGACAGAGATGGCAGGTTTTCACGCCCTATTGTCCCGAGCCCACCTCATTATTTATGCACTCCTGGGACTCGCGCTGTTTCCATGGCAGGCAGGCTCCTCATTCACCCACCCGCCATCACCCCACGGTTGCATCACGACTGGCACCACGTTTAAAGGCCTGCCGCAAGCACAGCAATCATTGCTTCCAGCTCACCACCGTTGCCCGGGAGACACGGCCCTCAAAGACAAAAAGACTGGTTTAATGGTGGGACTCTCGAGCAACTGCTGGATGCCATGGAGGCCCACCAGGATCTCCTGTACCCCTGCTCTGACCGCAGGATGGGCAGCAACGTGACCAATTCGGCTTGGGAGGCGGTGGCAGCGGTGGTCAGCACCAACTCCCTTGAGAAGAGGACAGCCACCCAGTGCCACAAGAAGATGAATGATGATCTCTGTTCTGCCAGGGTAAGCCACTCTTTTCATCACTCTCAACTCACATACTCACAAACCCAGCACACATCCACAATGACCTCACTCACTGCCAGTTCATGGGACATCACCATTCACTCTCTCATACTCACCATCATTGTCCTCATCCTGTCCATGGGACCACTCACCACCCACACAGGCCAGGCACATTTATCATCTGGCCCAGTAGGCATCCTGCTTACACTTTCTCCATCTCTGTCCATGCAGGACAAGCTGGCACACAACAAGAGAGGGAGGTTGCAGACCGGTGGAGGAATGCTTGAAGTCAAGCTCCTCACGGACTTTGAAAACAGAGCCATCCAGCTGGCCGGCGAGGATCTGGACTGGTCCTGTGCTGACGGTGAGGTCGGCGCTGCTCTACAAAGTGAGGACCCAGCAGTGCAATATCCATCAGACAATCATGCATTGAGTGATGTGTCCTCTTTCACAGGCCACTGCCGTGCACTAATTATCTCTCCTTGCTTTCACAGGCACATCTGCCAAACAGCTGACGGAGCCCATGACCCAGAGTCTCCAATCAAGCCTCCAATCAACCTCTGAAGAGGAATCTGAAGGCACCCTCCCTAAAGTCCCGTCACAGTGCTCACCCACACCCTCCACTAGAGCAGAGACACACACACCTCGATGGGACCTAGCTTTAGAGTAACCCTGGGATCACAATCTGGTGAGCACATCACACTGTCTGATCCACTGCAGGCGGCGGTAGGGACTTCCCAGGTGCCCGACACTTGGAGGACTGCTGGAGACCAGAAATATGCTGAGTCGAAGTCAGATGACGAGCCTCTGGACTCGGTCACGTCACAGTTGCTGGAGCTGCAAAGGCAAGTTTGGGAACATCAGGAAGGGATGTCCGCTGCATTCCTCAGATTTCAAGGCACGATGAAGGAGTCGGTCTGCCTTCAGTCTGAGGCTATAGCACTGGCATGTCAATGCACCGATGTCAACACTGGTAGGATAGTGGCCACCATGGAGACCTTGGTCCTGCACAGCTGCACAGGCTCAACTCCAGCGCTGATGCCTTAGTTGGCCTCCAACAATTTGTATGCAAGAGGGGTGCTGGGCAGCTTGGTCTCACTCCAGCTACCCCTGCTTCTCAAGGATTCAGCCTGGGGCTCCCGGGCACCCTTGAGAGGAGGATCCACAGGTGCACACTTCAGGACCATCCATCCAGGTGACTCCGAGAGTGTCCGACCCATCCGACTACCCTCTTCCTGTGACCTCAGCAGCTCTAGCTCCACAGGCTGAGGAGAGTACCACTGCCAGATAGCAGGACCCTGAAAGCAGGCTGGGGCCCTCTAAGCCTTAGCCCTCCAGGAGACGCCTGCCAAAGTTATCACAGACAGGGCGTCACAGTCAGCAGGCTGCCTCCACCTCCACTGTGGATGTCTGGGGAGCACCAAGACGTAGCAGCAGGGTTAGGACAGTTAAGGAGAATTAGTTGCACAGCCTGGGCACGGGTGTTAATGTCAGGCTCAGTCCAGGGCATCTTCCCTGTGCTCTGTGCAGCCTTCAGACTAAAGTGATGGTCCGGCCTCACACTCCCTGGAGACATTACTGATGCCTGCGCACCTTGATGGTGCTTGTCATTGCTGCCAGAATGTAGGGGGCAGGCACCACAGAGTTCTCTCATTCTCTCTGTGTGCTCTCAGCACCTATAAGGAGGGGCTGGCCTCCATCTCTTCAGCATCTGTGACTGGTGAAGCTGTGCTCCAACTCCTGAAGGGCTAAGGTGCTGAAGGCAGACAAAGCATCAGATGCTTCTAAAGTTTCATGGCTGCATCTCTATGATATGACCCTGATCACAGAGCGCAAGCGAGCTGCCCTTGGCCACACAGGAGTCAGACATTCTCAGAAGCTGTGTGAAGATTTATGGAGTATCGTCAATGTATATCGTCATCATCCCCCTGCAGTGGAATGACTATTAGGGCCTCTGCCGCCTCTCCATGACAGAGCATTCTCACAGAGGTCATGTGGTTTGCCATAAGCCAGACTGGAATCAAACATTCACAGGTGCAATGTGAGGATCTATGGGGTCACCTCACCGCATGTCGTCATCATCCTCTACAAATCTAGCACCTCTGAGGGCCTCCTGACCACGCCTGCCTCATCTAGCCAGTGCAAGGGCCTCATCCCTATCATCGTCACCTCTGAGGACCTCCTCAGCCTCATCCCCATCAGCGTCGTCTTCATCAGAGGAGATACGCAGATCCTCCATCTCCTCCTCAGTCAGCTCGTCTCCCTGTTGGAACGCCAGGTTATGCAGGGCACAGCAGGCAACGAAGATTCGTGACACCCTCTTGCGTGGCTCCACCAGACCAGTCCAGGCACTGGAACTTCATCTTCAGCATCCCGATGGTCTGCTCCGCCAAGGTGCGAGCTGCTGCATGAGCCTCATTATACCATCGCTCTGCTGCAGTCTGAGGCCTCCGCATGGGTGTCATCAGCCACGGCCTCTGCAGGTAGCCTTTGTCCCCAAGGAGCCAACCCTGCAGCCTCTGTGGATCCTGGAAGACTTCAAGGATCTGTGACCAACTGAGGATGCAGGCGTCGTGCACAGTCCCTGGAAACTGCGCAGACCTGCAGAATGCGTTTCTGGTGGTCACATACCAGCTGCACATTCAGCGAATGGAACCCCTTACGGTTGATGTAGTTCACCCTGTGTTGCGAAGGAGATCTAAACGCCACGTGAGTGCAGTCAATCGCACCCTGCACATGTGGGGAACCCGAGATCTGGGTGAATCCAATCGTTCTTGCATCCTGGCTGTCCTGGTCCCAGGCGAATTGCACAAAGTTGTGTGCCCTCTCAAAGATGGCCTCTGTGACCTCATGGATGTATTTTTTGGTGGAGGCTTGAGAGATCCCACAGAGGTCACCTGTGGAGCCCTGAAAGGAGCCACTGGCATAAAAATTGAGCGCCACGGTCACTTTCACAGCCACTGGCAGTGGATGCCCTCCATGTTCCTGCGGTGCCAAATCCTGCAGTAACGAGCAGATGTGAGCAACCAGTTCCCTAGACACTTGCAGTCTTCGGCGACACTGGTTCTCGGTCAGGAATGAAAGGCGGCGTTTATAGAAACTGGATATTGCTAGGCGCCGGCCTGCGATGGTTCACTGTGACTCTTGGGTGGCATGTGCGGGAGCCCCAGCTGCCCCTTCTTCCTGAGGCTGCTGCTCCTGCCTCTGGACAGCCACGAGCCTCAGTTGCTTTCTCCTCCATCTTCTTCGCGCTCTGTAGGCCTCAGGGATACAGCTCGTTCACAGGCTCCATGATCCTGATATACTTTTCCTGCAGGATGAAAGAGAGAGACACGTGGTTAGCATGGCTGTACTAAGAACTTATCCTGGTTAAGTGTGATGACCACTTAACACTTCCTGGAGAGTGCTGGCCAGAGATTAGTGCACTGCATGGCTGCCCTGTTAGCTTGAGCCATGAGAGAGACTGGTCCAAACCAGGATGCTGACGTTGCAAGGGGCTGTGAGCACCTCCAGCAGTGACTGCTTTAGCGAGGAGATTGTACAATGTGCGCAGTCCAACTGCTCTGCAGTCCACTTAAGTGCTCAAGAATTTGCAGTCTGTGATTGGGGGGTGGAGGGGGGAGCTCTGGAGAACTTGGTGGCACTTTGATGCCTCTGCATTGCTTGAGTGGGCAGATAAGGTAGGAGCCCAACTCCAATCATACCAATGTGGCTACGCCTGAGCTGTCTCATTTGCAAAGGAATGGTCACTTTCTACAGGTTTCTCGAATGCGTGGCCACTTCCCTCACCCACTCCCGTCCCCCACCCTGAATGCTTGCGCGCCATATTCAATGGCAGGGCTGCCCTTGACCCCCCACTCCATCACCAGTTGCCTCAGAGGCAGGGCTGCACCTGCCCCACCCCCCCCCTTCATAAGTCGCCTCAACGGCAAAGCTGCATTTGTCCCTCCACTCCCCCTCACCCTCAAAGGTCATCCCATAGGCAAGGCAGAACTTAACCCGACTTTACGATGCCCCTGAAGTCTGCAAAGCAATAGGCAATACTGACAAGCTCTGCATATCGTTGCTGTGCACTCACCTCCAGTTCACCCAAAATGCAGGCTGCCAAATGCACGTTGCCTCTGTGCTGTTGTGAAACACGTCGGCGTGCTATCCCTTGGATGGACGATCCAGCGGGCGTGCAAGAGTCTGACAGGATGGCCTCATAATGATGTGCTGATGTATTACAATGAGGTTCCCAATGACTGAATGCAGCCCACCGTCAGCAGCTGAGTGGATACTCGCGACCTGCATTCCGGTCATCGTGAAACCGATCGCGCCATATTGTCTGCCTTGTCACCAATCATGCCCACCGCCAGCAGGCGCAGAAAATTTCACCCAAACTGTGAACTGACAGGCACCCCGCTGTGATAATGATAGGTTGTGAAATCAGTCATGCAGCACAAATCTTATAATTAGGTTAACAGAGCAGGTGAAATAATAAGCACTGACTTTTATTAACTACAGGATGTTTTTTTTATTTTAACATTTAAAGACCAGATTTAAATGCCTTGACAGGTTGACAGTTCCAATGAGTTTACCTACTTGTTGTGCATATTCATGTCTGATTTTAACAACCCCAGAAGGCACCTTACCTCTCCAAAATAGTACCCTACCTCTCCAAAGAACTCTGGTAAGTTTAGACCTCTTTCTGAAAAGTGTAAAGCCCACAAGTCGTATTTTGGGCATCCCACTAATGAAAATCGGATTTGTTTGATGGCAGCTGCACTTTCTTATGTGCAGCTACCTCTGTGAACCACAATTGTGAAAATTACAACTCGCCGCCATTCACCGTGCCCCCCCGCCCCCCTTGCCCCCACTCACACACCCCCAATGAAATTGATATGTGACGGGTTCGGTAGCAGGACTTCCAAAATCGAGGTATTGGTGCCATTTTGGCTAAGGCAAAGACTCTCTCCATGCCCGCAAATATTCAGGCCTCAAATGATGATTCATTTGGGTTCAAATAAACAAATGCCTGCTGTTTAGCTGTCAAAGCTGCACAGATCTCCAAGGTTGTCAGCACAGCAAAATTTTTCCACGTGTTAACCACTCTCCCAGAATAGCAGTATTTCACCATGGTCTATTTGGATCTAGAATTTCATTAAGTCAGAATCCACACATCCCTCGTTTTCTTTTACTGTGGTATTGTTCTGTATCTAATAAAGGTAATTCTTATTTCATCCATGCAATTTTGGTCCATTCAGACCAGTGGATGAAGGTTCCTTCGCGAATGTTTATTAGCTGTTCTTGATCATTTGGCCAAAGTAGTCACCACTCGCTCTTTGATACGCTGGTGTTTTGATAACCTTTTTCTCTCTATACACTAAAGATAGAAGGCATAATCAAATCCATAGATCTTGTATAAATTGAACTCTGTGCAACATCAATTTATATCGCTTCAATCTTCATTTACAATATTTACCCTTAGTTTGTACTTCTGGCAGCCTACATTGAGTGTTTTGACTATGGAATGAGAAACATAACAAATCACATTGACAGTAATTAATTAAAGATAAATGTGAGTAATCTAATAGAAGGAGTTTTGCTCCATCCTTTGCCTGTGGATGCTAAAATATTTATGATTTAAATGGGTCAATTTGACACCTCATTATTCACTAATAGTATCAGTTTTCTGCCTCTGTACACTCCTCTTAAAGACATATTTGGCCAGGCTCATTTTAATTTGCAACTAAGAAATTTCTGATTACATTAACAGCAAAACTCTGTCTGTGTTACACCCTTAAGGCTGCAAGTCCACTTCAGTCCTTTCAATAGCTGCTAAACTGATCAGTTGAAATACAGGATTATACGAGAGAATTTCAAGCAGGAGGTGGGGGATTCTTCAGATTTGTCAATAGATTATAAAATTATTTGCAAACAGGAAGTTCTTACTTTCTTGACCAAACATTTCAATAATATCACAGGTTTAAGCATCTATTCAGGATGCATGTAAATTGTGGAAAATCAGATGCACACCTGTTGCGTCCTCATGAACAGAATAATAGATTCTAAAACTAGACTGTCAGACAATACAGAAGCTGATCTCTTTTCCAAGAAAAGCTACATTGATTACACTGAGTTATGTTAACTTCTTTTGTGCACCTGGAGATTTCTTTTACTCCCAGTATTTTGTGAAATATTATCCTGCTGTGATCTCAGCCATCCTGATTTGAAATGTTTCCCATTCTGTTCCTAGCTACAGCTGCTTCCACTGAACAGAACCCAGTCATTATCATTGCTGTGGTTGCCGTAGCAGGGACCATCATCCTGGTCTTCATGGTGTTTGGCTTCATTATTGGACGAAGGTATGGAACTAAGGAACATGCAGACGTGGGGCACACGATCGAGGGGTACGTGATCGTGCTGTGTACAATTAAAGTAAATCCTATTGTGGGAGAGGAGATGATTGCAATATGTCTGATTGCTGGGTAGATGATGACAGCCCGCTCTGAAGGCCTTAAACTTTTACCAATCATGCTGCAATAGCAGGAAGTCAAATCAGCTAACTAGAATAATGCATAGCCAGTGCAAATAGAGATGTTCATAGTCTTCATATGGTTATAAATGTAAGAATTAAACCATCAACTAACCCAATACACATACTTAATTCGTTCCATGGTTTTTTGTTGCATATGATATATGTAATATCCTCCAATGTCTTTTCTCTGCAATTCATTTCCTTGGCATGGCTCTCTCCCATGGTACAACTCAAGCTATTATAAGACAGAAGTTTCATTTCTTCCAATAATTTCTTCTTTCATGTCTGTACAATTACCACAAGTATACCTCAGGACCCCATTCTTGACTCCCACCTCTTTGTTATTTATGCCATTGATATGTTATTCTTTGGTGATATTATCTACAGATATAGCGTCAATCTCCACAAGCGTTCAGCTCTACTTCAGAAGTACTTCATTGGCTGTAAAATGCTTTGGGATGTCCTGAGGTCATGAAAGGCACTAAATAAATGCAAGTCTTTCTTTTCTTTTTTACCTCTTTGCTTCCAGCATCAACACAATCAGCTAGTAATAACATCTGCAGGAGTTGAAGTTTCCTTCAGCTTAAATTTGATACAGCAGAGCCCACTCTCCTCAGCTCCCACAGCACCACCTGCCACTGCCCTCTGTTCCATCATCTCTAAAACCTTCTGTCTTGGCACTCTTTCCCTTTCTTTAAAATGCCTCCTAAAAACCTTTCTGTTCCACCATGCTTTTAGCCCTCACCCCTAAACTACTGTTTCCCTTTCTCTCCTGCTTGATGTTCATCTTTCTTCCACCGTGTGAAGCATTCTGAGATGTTTTCCTTACGCGAGGAGAGCGATAGAAATGTAAGTTGTTATTGTACTTTTCTTGCTTATGGTAATTGTCTTGCACTGTATCTGATGCTTTGCAGGTTAATAACGCAGGCAAATGACTGGGTGACATAAAGGCACAGGCAGAGTAAGGATGATGTGTGTCAGAAATACTGCCTTAGAAAAATATCATCTGCTTTTTCTAATATGCCACTGTGTATCCCACAGGTGCACTGGGTAGATATAGCATTTTATTTGCTTGGAAATTATGCATTACTGTGAGAACTCTCAACATTTCCAACCTTTGCATTATTGGCTCCATTAAGATAAACAGTGAGGATTTAGATACGAACTCATCAACTATTCATACTTTATATATATATATAATGATATTGTACAGTGTCATTACCTGTTCATAAAATGATATATTTAATCTACTGCCTGCAAACTTCCAAGATTTGTATTTTGGCAAGTTTAGATTATTTTTCTCTGATTTTGTAACTTGAACCCAGCTCTCCCAGGTCTGTTCTTTTCCACGCTTCACTCTACTGTATAGTATAATTCTATGTAATAACATATAATAAAGCAACACAAACTGACTTTTGCGAATCAGAAAGTTTAAATCTTGCCATATCCTGTATAAGCATAAACACTATCACCCCGCATAATAAGTTTCCAACTTGTACATTAGTGCACAGTATAGAACACTCATGCTACATAACAGCATACAATGCAGGCAAAAGATATCCTTACTCTACAATAGCTCAAATCAAGGTACAAGCATCAAGCATCAGATTGTACAATATCATATAATAGTTTGCAATACACAATAGTACACAACATATCAGACTGTACAATAATGCTCATGGGTGAAATTAAACTTATATGAGAGCATAAAATGGATGGTAGCAAATCAGTCCCTCATTTTACAATGTGCCTGAATTTCTCTCATTGATTTCAATGTAGGGACAAATTGGACAAAGTATACAATGCGCAGCTGATCTGTTACCAACCATTTTGTGTCGCTGCCAGAGTTGAATTTCACCCCAGAATATCCATCCAGTAGATTTAGCACATGGGCAAAATATCCATACTTTACAATAGAGTACAATACAGGCACAAAATATTTATTCTAGTGTACAAGATATGCATGAACATGAACAACAAAAATAGTGTAATATACACTTGTGCATTAATAAAGATTATTAAAGTCAGAGATGCCATGTCCAAGAGTGATTGAATAACAAGTGCACACTGGACGCTGGATCTGAGAATCTTATGCTGAACAGTAAGTTTGATCTGTTGGTCCCGTAGCAGGTGCTGGCATCTGTACTCAGCAACTGAAGCTGGTGTATATCAAAGATGTATTAACATTAATGAATTGTCTCATTTTCTTATTCAGACACTGTGGCTACAGCAAAGCTGAGCAAGAGGGGGATGAAGAGCTCTATTTCCATTGTAAGTATACTAACTAACCCTTCAGCTCTTAGAAGCACTTGGGCCTTTCTTTCCCCAAATATTTTTTCATTCGCTGCAGCTCTGTCTTGTTGAATTATATTTTGTCCTTCCTTTCTCCCACTTTAAACTTTGCAATACTAAACATGGCAATAATTTAATGCAGAAACAAGGTTTCTAATGAGTTATGTGCTATGCTTCTCGCTTTGTTTTTATTGATTATCCTGCATCATTCCACCAAAGCCCAAGTCTAAGAAACCATTAAATTGAAATTGCTGCAGTCAGTTTAAAAGGTACACAAAGTGAAGACATGCAACCATAAAGAATGCAATAATGAATGGCTTTATTTTATGTACCTGTTTTTGACACTTTGTGCTGAGTAGCTGATTAGTTTCAATATGTAAGCAGCACAGCTGCCAAATATTTAAAGTTGTATAGTTCCAGAAATCTGTACAGACCAAATATGCTAGAAATGGAAGGAGATCCAAAAGCACTTTGAAGAAAAACAGACAACATAACATTCTAAGTACAGATCTTCCATTGGAACTGGTGAAGTGTCTACACCGAGACCTTTAACCTGCCTGTTCTCTTAAACAGATGCTGAAGGACCTGCTGCTTTCAGCATTAGTGTTTTTATTTCAGTCTCCCAGCATTTACAATTGTTCTTTTCATTTATTTTGTTTAAAATCAGTGGAGGAGAATTTCAATTCATGGCTGCAGGTTTTCTGCTGCTGTTACCTCCGAATATTGTGTTACATTCTGCTGTGGCCAAGCTATGCTGAAATAGCATTGGATGCCATAATGGTTCAGGTGAATTTTAGTCATCTGGAGCACCTGCCTAAAATAGCTGTTATGCTACTTCAAGATGCAAATCGAAGCCCTGGGTTGGTTGGAGGGTCCCCAAAGCAATTCAATGCAAATGGGCAGAGCTTGCTCCCTTAATGTTCCACCTAGTTGTATCAGGCATGGAGGGGTCTAAGCATTACTACTTAAAGGGACCTTTTAAAGGCTAAACAAAAAAGAGCCCTGGGAAATTTCAGAATTTGCTTTTGTGAATCCTGGAGAAGTAAGAATGTCCTTCCTCATCCCACAAGATATTTCATCCCATTTTAAAAGTATTGGGCCCCTGTACACCACTACTCCCACACCCCCATTCCTAGTTCCGCCCTCCCTCAAAGCCATCCTCCCAATAGCTCAGCATGGGAGCCCGCTGATTTCCTACTGTCCCAGGCCAGCTAACTGCAGTAGGATGCCCATTTGGTGGTAGAAACTTTTAAATGAGGCTGAAAGCCAACTTTGGCTCAGACCTCAGGTTACCACGGTCAGGTGCCTAAAGCCACCACTCTGCCAATCTTATGCCTGTTTTGGGCACAAGTCAGATTTTTCATTTCTCTACTGCATTCATTCTTCAAAACAATCCTTCTATAAACATTAATGCTTGGAATTACTTTGTGTGTTCTCTTTATTGCTCACCATAACTTCAGGAGAAGATCAGTGGAAACTAGAGCTATAACATAACTGACCATTTATACCATTTCTCCAGGGTTTTTGCCAATCTCCGACTGAAGCTACTGTGGATGATCGGAAGATTTGCCACAGAATTTACATCCCCAGCTTTGTAAATTGCATTGTACTGTTTATCAGTTTGAGTCACACTTACCAATCTGTGTTACACATTAGTTTTCAAAGGGTTTATGCTTACCATTACAGAAATGTGGACTTTTTACAGCAGCAACTGAACAGGTCAATTAATCTGATTCACTTGATGTTGAATGGCAGTCAGAATTCTGTAAGCATACAAAAGGTGTCTCTCTCTCACCTTTATGTCTAAGATAGAATATAACCTAGACTGATGAGATAGCAGACTTGTATAAGAATAGCTGTCGTTAGAAATGAACATGTCACACTGGTGTAATGAAGCTTGTGCTTTTTCAGGATTAGAATTAAGACAAATCATGGGAGGAGTATAAAAGGAACTTCTGCAGCTGTTTGTACTTTAGAACTACAACATCCCATGGTACTTCACACGAGTGAAGATGTTAAACAATAGTAAGAGGTAAAACAGGTTGGAGACTAAGATCAGGGGCAAGGTTTTCAGGTTGTCGGGCAAGCGCGGTGGGCAGGCCCGGGAGCGGCTGGGAAACTGCCCACCGCCCGCGATCGGCACAAAATGTTCCCTGGGTGGGGGACTTCAATGTCCATCACCAAGAGTGGCTCAGTAGCACCACTACTGACTGAGCTGGCTGAGTCCTAAATGACATAGCTTCTAGACTGGGTCTGTGAAGGAACCAATAAGAGAGGGAAACATACTTGACCTCATCCTCACCAACCTGCCTGCTGCAGATGCATCTGTCCATGACAGTATCATTAGGAGTGACCACCGCACAGTCATTGTGGAGATAAAGTCTCGTCTTCACATTGAGGATATCCTCCAGCGTGTTTTGTGGCACTACCACAGTGCTAAACACGAAGGACTTTGAACAGATCTAGCAACTGGGCATCCATGAGGCCCTGTGGGCAGCAGAATTGTATTTGAACACAATCTGTAAGCTCATGGCCCAGCATATCCCCCACTCTACGATTACCATCAAGCCAAGGGATCAACGCTGGTTCAATGAAGAGTGCAGGAGGGCATGCCAGGAGCAGCACCAGGCATACCTAAAAATGAGGTGTCAACCTGGTGAAGCTATAAAACAGGGCTACTTGCATGCCAAACAGCATTAGCGGCAAGTGAGAGACAGAGCTAAGTGATCCCACAACCAACGGATCAGATCCAAGCTCTGCAGTCCTGCCATATCCAGTCATGAATGGTGTTGAACAATTAAACAACTCACTGGAGGAGGAGGCTCCACAAATATCCCCATCCTCAATGATGGAGGAGCCCAGCACAGCAGTGCAAAAGATAAGGCTGAAGCGTTCGCAACAATCTTCAGCCAGAAGTGCCGAGCAGATGATCCATCTCGGCCTCCTCCAGAGGTCCCCAGCATCACAGATGCCAGTCTTCAGCCAATTTGATTCACCCCACGTGATATCAAGAAATAGCTGAAGGCACTGGATACTGCAAAGGCTATAGGCCCTCACAACATTCCAGCAATAGTACTGAAGACTTGTGCTCCAGAACTTGCCGCACCCCTAGCCAAGCTGTTCCAGTACAGCTACAACACTGGCATCTACCAGGCTATGTGGAAAATTGCCCAGGCAGGACAAATCCAACCTGGCCAATTACTGCCCCATCAGTCTACTCTCCATCATCAGTAAAGTAATGGAAAGGGTCATCAACAGTGCTATCAAGCGGCACTTGCTTAGCAATAACCTGCTCACTGCTACCCAGTTTGGGTTTTGCCAGGGCCACTCAGTTCCTGTCCTCATTACAGCCTTGGTTCAAACATGGACAAAAGAGCTGAAATCACGAGGTGAGGTGAGAGTGACTGCTCTTAACATCAAAGCTGCACTTGACCGAGTGTGACATCAAGGAGCCCTAGCAAAACTGGAGTCATTGGGAATCGGGGGAAAACTCTCTGCTGGTTGGAGTCATACCCAGCACAAAGGAAGATGGTTGTAGTTGTTGGAGGTCAGTCATCTCAACTCCAGAACATCAGTGCAGGAGTTCCTCAGGGTAGTGTCCTAGGCCCAACCATCTTCATCAATGACCTTCCTTTCATCATAAGGTCAGAAGTGGGGATGTTCACTGATGATTGCCCAATGTTCAGCACCATTCACAACTCCTCAGACACTAAAGCAGTCTATTTCCAAATGCAGCTGGACCTGGACAATATCCAGGCTTGGGCTGACAAGTAGCAAGTAACATTCATGCCACACAACTGTCAGGAAATGACCATCTCCAACAAGAGAGAATCCATTCATAACCCCTTGATGTTCAATGGCTGAATCCCCCACTATCAACATCCTGGGGGTTACCATTGACCCCAAACTGAACTGGACTAGCCATATAAATACTGTGGCTACAAGAGCAGATCAGAGTCTAGCAATAGTGTGACGAATAACTCACCTCTTGACTCCCCAAAGCCTGTCCACCATCTACAAGGCACAAGTCAGGAGTATGATGGAATACTCTCCACTTGCCTGGATGAGTGCAGCTCCTACAACACTGAAGAAGCTGGACACCGTCCAGGACAAAGCATCCCACTTGATTGGCACAACATCCACAAACGTTCAATCCCTCCACCACTGACGCTCAGTAGCAGTAGTGTGTACCATCTACAAGATGCACTGCAGAAATTCACCAAGGCTCCTTAGACAGCACCTTCCAAATCCACGACCACTACCATCTAGAATGACAAGAGCAGCAGATAGATGGGAACTCCGCCAGCTGGAAGTTCCCCTCCAAGTCACTTACCATCCTGACTTGGAAATATATCGCCGTTCCTTCACTGTCGCTGGGTCAAAATCCCGGAACTCCCTTCCGAATAGCACTGTGAATGTACCTACACCACATGGACTGCTACGGTTCAAGAAGGCAACTCACCACCACCTTCTCAAGGGCAACTAGGGATGGGCAATAAATTCTGACCCAGCCAGCGAAGCCCACATCCCGTGGATGAATAAAAAAAAAAGTTAGATAGATTCTTGATAAGCAAAGGGTAAAAGGTTTTCGGGGTTAGGTGGGAATGTGGATTTGAGGTTACAATCAGATCAGCTACGTTCTCATTGAATGGTGCAGTGGGCTCAAAGAGCTGAATAGCCTACTCATGCTCCTAATTTGTATGTTCGTAAAAATGGGCGCAGGGCACTCACATATGTCATGTACAGGAAAGGCAGAGGTAGCAGCATGCAGCTAGCACCATTGTACCTGGGCCTGGGATGGCAGAGCTCCCAGTCAAATTAGCAAGGAGGAGGAGCCTGAGATATTACCCTGAGCGAAGGGTCTACTGGAACAGGTATAGCTTCCTCAAAAAGACCCAAGAACAGTGTAGACAAAGGCTCAGAATGGCTCAAGAAATAGTCAGAGATACTGCGCCATGTTGGAGACTTTACACCTCGAACAACAGGTGCCCAGGCCCTGTCAATTGTGGTGAAAGTTACCGTAGCCCTAAATGTTTATGTAGCCAGCTCCTTCCAGGACCCTGGTGCAGACTTCTGTGGCATCTTGCAATGAGCCATCCACAAGCGCATAATATCAGTGACCAATGCCCTCTTCACTGGCTGGGGAGGACACTATTTTTCCAACAGATGTGGAGTCTTGGAGCCAAAGAGCTATAGAGTTCACGACAATAGAGCTGGCTTTCCACAAGTGCAAGGTGTGATAGATTGCACACACATCACCATCAAAGCACCATCACAGGAGGCACACAGATATATGAATAGAAAATCTTTTCACTCTATCAACGGCAGCTTGTGTGCAACCACAATAAGGTTTTCCTCCATGTCTGGGTCTGACTCCCTGGAAGCTGCCATGACCCTTTCATCCTGAGGGAGCCAAACCTTTTCGAGCCTATACCCCAGGTCCATGGCTGCTACTGGGCGATAAGAGCCGCTTACTCCATTGCATCAAGTAGAGACAGTGCCAGAACAGCTTTATAACAGCAGTCACCTTCAAACCAGGGCACCCATCAAGTTGGCCATTGGCCTTTTAAAAATGCATTTCCGATTCTTTGACCGCTCAGGAGGAACGCTACAAGGGTGTTTAGGATAGTGGTGGCCTGGGGCATGCTGCATAGCATGATGCAGCAAAGGGGTGTACATATGCAAAATCCAGAGCCCAGTGAAGAGGACTCCCATCGGAGGAAGAGGTGAAGGAGGAGGTGAAGCCATCTGCCTTAGATGAAGAGGTAACTGAGGAGAACAAGCATGGGGATGAGGGACACAATGGGGGAAATGAGAGGCATGCCCGGGTACCTAGAGCTGGTTCAGTACATGATGCCATAGTCAACAGGGAGAACCTAAAACAACAGCGCTCCTCCTAAGCAACATTTGAGGATATAGATGCACCCTTAGAAACAAATGGCTGTCTAGCTGTCACTGGATGAGTGCCTTTGGTACCATTGCTGCCTCACTTCTTCCAGGAGATGGCCCATCCACCACAAGAGAGAGATCTAAAGGTGTCTTCGAGACTTTCTTGCATCACAATGGTTAAATTCTTCACCTTCATAAGTCAGCATCCAGTCATCTTAAGGGACTGACCATAAGATGCACTGTGATTCCTTCACAACTTCCTGTCACTGAGTGACTTCCAGCGCGGCCCTTTATATAGAGCCTGAGGCCGGGATTTTCTGTGCCCGCTTGCGTGTTCAATGGCGTGAGCGGACAATATGGAGAGAAGGCCAAAAATCATTTTCACAATGTCGTGAAGCTAGTTTGTGATCATTCACTCAGCCCGTCGATGGCGGGCCACATTCCCGACCACCGAACGTCGGGAACCTCATTGTAGTACGTCAGCATATCATTATAAGGCCAGCCAGCTGGACTCATCCAACCTCAAACCCAACTCAACCCAACTCTCGCTGGATTGTCGGCGGGAAAACACGCCAGCGTATTTCACAACATCACATATAAGGTGTGCACTTGGCAGCCTGCACTTTTCTCGGGTCTTCAAGGTTTGTTTGCCTACCTTGCTTCAGTCAGCACTCACAGTGATCAGCGCCAGGCTTCACAGACAGCACCACCACTTTTAGGGGACCCCATGGGTAGGTCTCTACCTATCAGATTAGCCATATGTGGGTGGCTTTTCAATGGCTGCTGGGCTAGGACTTGCTTGGGGGCAATGGAGAAGTGGCCTCAGGCAAGGGAAGAGGCTGCATGCTGACAGCTGTACTGAGGAAGGAGGGTATCCCAGGGTATCCCACATGTTGATCTGTGCAAGTAGCCTCAAGATGGTGAGGGCTGAGGAGGCAGTCTCCAGAGGAGATAAGGCCAGATGGACGTGTGAGGGTGTGTACGTGAGAATGGGTGGTGATGTCCCTTGAGCTGGCAGTGAGTGAGATGCCAGTGAATGTGTGATGGGCTTGAGTGTGGTTGCCTTACCCTGGCCACATGGATGAGATCATTCATCCTCCATCTGCATTGGCTGGCCAACCGTTTCTTTGCAGCATTGGCACTGATCACCACTGCCAAGCCAGAGAGGTAACGTTGCTGCCTCTCCTGCGGCCAGAGCATGGGTAGAGGACATCACAGCGAGCCTCCATGGCATCCAAAAGGGCTGCAGTCTTCTTGTCTTCTGGGGCCATGTCTTCTTTGCTGCAGTCCTGGGCTGGAAGCACTGAGCACGTTTGTACTTTAAATGTGTTACCTGGTGTGATGAATCAAGAGGTGATGGCTTGGCAGGTGAATCGGAGGCTGCCTGCCATGGAGACAACATGTTTCCCAGGAATGCATAATTAATGCAGCAGGTTAGGGATGATACGGCGTGAAAAGCCACCATTGTAGCCGGTGGGTAAAACAAAGTTTTTCCCGCCCGCTACCGCACTTAGTGCAAATCTGGGACGATTCCACCCTGAGTTGTGAAAAGCCAGCCTCCTATATCGTGATTGGCTCTGCCTCTGAAGTGTTTCCAGGATCAGCAGACCCAACTTCAGCCCACACCCTGCTCCCAGCCATAAAGATTGCGTGTCCGGAGCCACATTTTCCCAAGCAGGTGTATGAAGCAAGGAAATTTTCCGACTCCTGCTAGCCGCCTCGAGGATGAAAGTGCAGCCCTGTATGTCAAATATCTCCAATTTACACCAATACTTCCAATGATAATTTGCACACTTATATCTTAGTAAGTATTTCCAAAACAGGCATTTTAATTATACCACTCATTTATGTTCTAATAATAGAACCATTTAATAATTTTACGCTTAGAAAATCCAATTTCAAGATGATTTTATACCATTGGCCTAGATATGAATTATAAAAATTGCACCCTCACTTTGCATGAATGTGTATGTATATAAATAACTGTGTGTGTCCCTGCGCCTTTATAGGCACACATAGGCCAGTATGTACGTGTGTATATGTGCTTGTGTGTTTGTATGAGTGTCTGTATGTGTGTATATGGTGTCAATCACAATTGAAATCTGATCCATATTGTTAATTTTAGAGTGCATCAGTCACCAGTAGCGAAACCTCACGAGAGCTACTCGTGTACTGACAGCTATGACTCAGACCCCACAGTACATCAGCCATCAGTTTAGAAATTTTGGCTGTATTTCCCTTGATATTTACCTGCAGTAACTGCAGCCTAATGATGTCTCCATGGCCCACAATGCTAACCACCTTAAGCAAATCATTAATTAAGCAAGAGGGGCTGTCGTGTACAAGGCTGGGCAGCTTTGAGGTGGGTGATGATGGTGGGAGTAAGAAATAAGCTCTTCAAAACATAGATATACACGAATGACTAGCACAGACAAATAAAATGTATGGGTGTCATATTAATCAGACTGCGTTTAGAAGAGATTGGCTTTCTCACCAATAGTTAATTGGTATCTGTTTACATGAAGAATGCTCAGCAAATTGACGGCAGATGGATCCCATTAATAAGTTTCACTTTAAGACCCAGTTTATCATTTATATTGCCAGAACACTTGTGATAAGACATTCATATTCGATTCTGGGACAACTTGAATAGAAAAAAATAAATGTGAACAGGAAGAATCAGTTGGCTTCAAACCACTGTAATTCTGTAAACTGGCACCTACATCAAAAATGGATTTTTATTTGTGTCATAAATCTCGTGTAGTTGGGCCATAACATGAAGCAATGTGTTTGGAGTTAATTCAATTGTAACAATACAAATTTACAAATCTAACTACCACAGTGCTTCTGGTACTGAAGTAGTTAAAATTCGCAGTAGGTCTCATCCGAGGCTTTTCATATTCCTGGTTTCTATTAATTCTAGAAACACACCAACCCTAGTGCCAATTTCTGCAATTATCATCATATCAGATGTTTTTCTTTAAAAGGTAATGAATTCAAATTCAGTCCACAAGTACGTAAAGCTGAATATAATTAAGTTCTGGATATATTTATAAATTCCGACCAGTTTCTGTGTCTGCCTCTGTATAGTGAAGCAATAGCTTTTCCCTTATGGGCACATCTTTAATAAATGCACCTTTTTAATCCCCTCATCCTATTGCAGGCTTTATGCTAACTGTCAGCAGACTGTTCCACTGTTTGCAAGGTTGCTGGGGGTGGTGACAGGAAGTCACAGCTGAGCTTGATCCAGTCCTCATGTGATAGTGGATCCACACATTGAGCAGAAGTCACTGGGTAGTCATTATGACCAGAAAGCATAGCCAATTTTCCCCTCCTTACCCCAGAGACACTGAGGAGAATCATAGTACCCCTACTGATGCAATAGCCAGGATTAGCACTGAACCAGAGGGATGAATGTGGGACTTTCCTGGTGCCCATGTTGCAGCCATTCACGTATAAATTTACTGAGCTACTGATGTAGTTTCCTTCATTCTCTACCATGAATAAATACTGATTTTATTTACTATTTTCAGGGCTTTTAAGTTAGAATTAAATGGCGTTCATTTTGAGGTATTCAATCACTCTCCGTGCTCTTCAGGACTGAAATAGTGTGTTAACTCCAGCTGCCAACTGTTCATTTATTCTCTCTAGACAAAAAGCATGTTTTGAAAACATGCTGGAGGAAAAAGGTGAACATGACTGCTAAAAGTCCTTTGGCCTTTAATGTGAATATGAAGAAATATTGATTTATATAAGTGCTGCCAAAGAAACTGAGAGAAGCGATAGACAAAAATGTGAATGCTGGAAATCTGAAAAGCAAGTTTCAGTTTGAGATCCTTATCAAAACCAAAAAGGAAGATAAGTGAATTCCTCTGTAAAGCAAGAATTGAGGGTCAAGCACAGAGACATATCAGTTACTATTGCTAAATAGAAGACTGCTGGATGATTTGCAATGGCCATCCTGGTCAGGTTTCCTGTTTTCAGTTCTGTTGAAAGGTTATACCGAGCAAAATGCTAACTTGGAATGTTTCCAACAGTTGATGGACCTGCTGCACATTTCCAGAAATTTCTGTGGAAAGATTTACAGTGTCCAGGATGGATTAGCCCTAGTTTTACTGACGGACTACCTAAGCTATAGCATCATTAGTGTAAAACCTAATGCTGCCATTCAGCCATTTTCCCTGGTCTAACCTGAGTTTTGATTTTGTCCCATGTTACAACAGTTTGAAACAGCAATCGCCCCCAGCTATTAAAAAAAATGCACACAACAACTTGAATTAGATGGCAGTTTCAAAATCATAACTATTTTTAAAAACTCAGCTTGGATAGAAGAAAATGGCCAGGAAGCATCTCTAACTGGCACACATTCTCAGGTTACTGATAATGTGGCCAGTCAGTAAATCTGATTTTAGTGCATTGTTTACAGGATCACTTTTCAGTCATTCTTCGCCACAGAATGGACTGAATCAGCACAGATCGAGAGATATGTGTAGTGATGTTCCCATGCATGCACATAGTAATTCATCACAATCAATCTTCCCTCACTTTACTACAGTTAAATTACCAGGTTCAAGAACGTACATCGATCCAGAAACCTACGAGGACCCTAACCGGGCTGTCCATCAATTTGCCAAGGAATTAGACGCTTCCTGCATTAAGATTGAAAGAGTGATTGGAGCAGGTGAGTCTGTTACTGGCGGGTGATTGAACTATTCCACTTAAGTAATATTGAAAGCCGTGCATCTTGGGTGACAGCAGTTTGTCCCAGAGTGTGAGAGCCCAGTAAAATATCTTCCAATCCGTTGACATTTGAATTATGATTCAATAGACATCAAGAAATGTGATGAAGGTCTGGTCTTCTAGTGTGCGCCTTATAAGAATTCTAATGTGCATTATTAAAGAAAAATTAGGAACAGGAAAAGGACCATGAAACTTAACAAGCCTATCCCTTTTTGTCAGATCTTAACTGTATCTACTTATGCTACAATACCTTTATCTTTTGCTAAAACGCATCTAATTTGTACTGTGCAACTCAATGGTCTTCCCAAGTAACTTTTATTCCTCACTTCGAATAACCAATAGAGTGAAAACACTGCATTGCACATAACTTTCCTTTCTTTATCCTAATTTCCTTGTGAAGTGGAGACTGGATGGTAATAATTACTATTGGTTGAGATTCCCCACATTAAAGTATGTCATGGTAAACTTCAAGAATATCTGAAATATTTAAACTTGGTAGTAAAGGGAAAAAGGGACAGATTTTTTTTCCAGCCCCGTGCAGACAGGGTTGGAGGCAGTGGGGGCTGGGAAAATAGTGAGGAGCCACCTCGGGACTGGGGAAGTTTTCTGTGGCAAGGACATGGACGGGGTGCCCGCTCCACGAAACAGGCAGACAATTTAAATACTTAAGACCCCAGTTAGGGGTGATTTTTCGAGTGCTCCAGAATTTTGCTGGCAGCGGAACGCTTACTCCATCCCCCTCCCCTCCACCACGATTGAAGGCCATCAGCTCAATGAAGGTGGCCTCCCTGTGGCAGGTTAGAGGTCCATCGGAGCTAGAGGCTCTATGCCGCTTTGACAGGGCCACAGAAAGGGAGGTCCACCCCTGTGGGCTCAACGATTCTCCCAGAGGGCTTTCTCCTCAGTTCCTCTGCCTGGGCTGACAGCATCAAGAGCCTGCCTGACACTGAGTGTGGAGGCAGCCAAGTAGGCGGCTGCCTCCAGGAGGATTGTGCATTGGTCTTGCTGCTGGCAAGTATGACCCAGAACTCCCATTTGGTCCTAACACTGGGGCCCTGAAACCCAGGGGAGAATCTTGCCAAAATCTCCCAAAAACAGAATTTTGTTACGGCTGGGTTAGGATTCTATTCAGGTCTCCATTTGAAGGGCAATGACAACTTTTTGGTTTTAAATGTCAAGGACAGATTCCCTGCGGAAGGACGGATGTGGCCATTTGTTATAACTTTGGCATGGATTGTGAATTCAGGTGTAACATGTCTGATTTCCATTGTGAGCAAATTTAAATATGTAAATAATTAAAAATTATTTATCTTCCAATGAGGTGTGACCCAAAATAAGCTCAGGGCCCAGTTTTTTAGCTGTCGGCTACCCGTTTCTCACATGAGCAAACAATCGAGCAACAGTTGACAATCGGGATAGAGTCAGGCACTTCAGCTTCTCCAAGATCTGCCTGATACAGTTTTCACCTGGTCCCGCAGATGAACAAGCAGTGCATTCTGTTCGTTTGTCTCAGACTTTGAGCAGCCTAAATAATGATTTTTAAATTGATTGCTGAAGGTTGGTCAATCAACAGCCTAAGAATTTTTTTATTTTTATGGGACCAGAAACAGCAGAAATGCTGCTTCTGGGCCCATTAAAAATAAACAACCACCCATTGCCTACCCGCGCAATGCTCCACCCCCCCCACCCACCCCCTGTAATCTCCTCCTCCCTCCAAGGCTGTTGACTGGCTGAGCATGGAGGTGAAGTCCCTCCTTTCCCTAACTAGTGAGCAGCACCCAGTTGGAACCCGCAGCTGCCCAGCAGTATATAATTGAGGCCTGAGCCTGAAAATGCACCTCTCAGCACCAGCTTCAGACCTGTTTCAAAAGTTAAACGGTGCCCCCATTTTCCCATGGACTGCATTTTACACTCCCCCCCCCCCCCACCAACATGTTTGAAGGCAAGTAGGGGCGGGGACGTAAAATTCAGTGGTGGCCTTCCTGCCTCCTACTCACCTGGGGATTGGGGGGTGCGGGGCAAGCTCCTTTGCGGGCTCCCTCGATCCATCTGAGACAAGCCCCAAGCCCCTCAAGGTCATCCACCCTTTTAACCCTCTCCTCCAGCCTCTGGAACCCAGCAACCTCCCCCCTCCCCCCCCCCCACCATTCGCTCAGACCTCTGACCCCAGCTTTACCTAGGCACCTTGGCTTCTGGGACTGCCAGCAGGTCCAGCAGTGACCACCATTCCCAGCTGGTACTGTTGAGACTACTTAGCACTTGGCCATCCGATTGACCGGCAGCACACTGAGGTGGGACTTTCTCCGAAGATAGGGGTGGAAGTCTCACCTTAAGGCAATTAATGCTGCTCCTAGTGTTACTGTGGGGCAGCCGTTGAGATCGTGGGTGACTTTTTAGCCAGGGGAAGGGGGATTGCCCTGTAAAATCCAGCCCTATATGATCAGGCTTTGAATGCATATATTCACAAATTGTAAACAATATACCCCTGCAGAAGTAGTTCGACATTTAAAACCTGAGTCAGTTTTATAAGTTGGGCTCTATGAGGTTACAATTTATTTTTGTTTTCAGAATAACATAACTCATTATCACACTTATAACCCTTAACATTAAGCTTGTAAAAGAATAGAAACAAAGTGAATGCTCAGATTTTCTTATTTACTGTGCTGAAAAGTAACGATTGACATTTATGCCATACAGGTGGCAGGCCATGACCATCTTCTATAATGGAGAATCTAACCATCTCCCCTTGACATTCAATGGCATTATCATCACTGAATCCCCACCATCAACACCCTGGGGTTTGCCATTGACCAGAAACTGAACTGGAACAGTGGGTAGAATTTTTAGCTCAGCCAACCCGACCGAGCGTGAAATGACGCGCGTTGACATCGGTCAAGCGTGCAGACGTCAACGTGCAGTCGCACGATGGTTCGGTCGGCAGCCGCATGCCAGAGCTGGCAGCGCGCCTGCCGACAATTTAAAGGCCTATCTAGGCCATTAAATAATCAATTGTGCTTAATTTTTCACTGCCCGTCAAACCTAATGGTTGACGGGCAGGTGAAAATTTGGAAACCTCATCCGTGGGGGGAAGAGGTTTCCAAAATCAAATACAAATGAAATAAAAAGTTTAATTTTTAATTAAAACATGTCCCTGCCCATGTGACTGTTTCATTAAATTTTTCTGCTGTTTAATAATCTTTTCAATATATTCTCATCTGCCTGAGGCAGCTCCATACCTCGGGGAGATTATTTAACGCCCTTATGTGCACATGCGCAAAGTTCATGCTAGGCCTGCTCGCCCTCCTCCCCCCGCCCACACAGGCAGCACTCAGCACAGCCGCTCGCGTATCACACTGGGCAGGCCTTAATTGGCCCACCAGCGTGAAATGGCGGTGCGCTTCCCGACCGCCCTCGCCGATCCTGCACGCCAAGGGCAAAATTCTGCCCAGTGTGACTACAAAAGCATGTCAGTGGCTGGGAATTTTTCAGCAAAGCCTGCCCACCATCTACAAGGCACAAGTTAGGAGTGTGATGGAATACTCCCCACTTGCCTGGATGAATGTAGATTCAATAACACTCAAGAAGCTTGACACCATCCTAAACAAAGCGGTCTGCTTGATTGGTGTAGTATAAGGGTCTGGCATAGAAAGGGTTAACATGGGACTGAGTACAGTACCGCCCACACTGTGATGTAAAGGAACACGTAACCCGAGCCTAGAGGGCAGTCTTGTACTGGACAAATTTGTGTGTAGAGGCAAGCATGGAGACCACTCCGAGCTTAGTCCTTATACGTATATATGTATATATTTTCTAGTAGTTAATAAACACTTACTGTTAAACTGTACAAGACTCAGAACCACTTCATGAGACCCACTGAACAACACACATCTTACAACAATCATTCCCTCCACCACCGACACACAGTAGCAGCAGCGTGCACCATCTACAAGATGCATGGCAGCAACTCACCAAGGTTCCTTCGACAGCACCTTCCAAACATGCAAACTCTACCACCTAGAAGGACAAGAGCATCAGATACATGGGAACACAACCACCTGCAAGTTCCCCTCTAAGCCACACACCATCCTGACTTGGAAATATATCACTGTTCCTTCACTGGAACTCCCTCCCTAACAACCCGCTAGGTATCTCTGCACCACATAGACTGCAGCATTTCAAGAAGGTGGCTCAGCCCCACCTTCTCAAGGGCAGTTAAAGATGGGCAATAAATGTTGGCCCTGCCAATGATACTCACATCTTTTGAACAAATAAAAATGCTCTCTGCACAGTTGAAGAAGTATAATTTTGTGTCCGCCCATAATCAATTAAATCTATGTAACCTTCTTTTGAACATGTTTTAGTTTCATCGAATGGTCATAGTTAAGTCATGTTTTTCTCAAAGTATATATATTGTTGATGTGAAAAAAAACATTTTAAATCTTCAAGAATAAGCGGAATTGAGATCATTGGTCATATTCCTGTATATGTTACTTCACCATTACTTCATTTTTATCTCTGATTTTACCCCAATAAAAAAAGTTCAGCACCATTTACTGTAAATTAACTTTTGAGAGGACATAAGTTTAAACATAAATTCTTCAGTTACTAAAGGGAGCATCCAGATGACCTGGAAAGCAATCACTTCATGAAAGGAAACGCATCTATTCTCACATATCTCCACTCTGATTGAAATGTCCCTCTCTTTTCCACAGGCGAGTTTGGAGAGGTGTGCAGTGGCCGTCTGAAGTTGCCTGGCAAAAGGGACGTGCCAGTCGCAATTAAAACATTGAAAGTGGGTTTCACTGAAAAACAGCGAAGGGACTTTCTCTGCGAAGCAAGCATCATGGGACAGTTTGACCACCCCAATGTGGTTCATTTGGAAGGAGTCGTTACCAGGGGTATGAATCATAGACAATCACAGCATAGAATGAGTCCTCTAGGCCCCTCGACTGCACCAGATCTCTTAAAGAGCAATCCAGTTAAACCCCCTCTGCAACTGTTTTCCCATATTCCTATTTTTTTTTTCTCCTTTAAGTATTTAATCAATTCCCTCTTGAAAGCTACTATTGAAATTGTTTCCACCACGCTATCAGGCAATGCATTCCAAATTCTAATTACATATTGCATAAAAACGTTTTTCTGCATGTCACCTCTGGTTCTTTTGCCAGTCAACTTAAATCTGTGCCCTCTTGTTCTTGACCCTCCAGCTACTGGAAACAGTTTATTTTTATTTTATCTAAATGCTTGATGATTTTAAGCACCCCTATCAAATCTCCCCTGAGCCTTGCCATGTCTCAGCAGGACACTCCAGCTACTCCAGTCTATCCAGGTAACTGTAACCCCTCATCCCTGGATTCATTCACGTAAAGTTGAATTTTTAGGGTCGTTTTTGTACCCTTTTCACATCGTCCTCTTTCAGCCAGCCTCAGTCCCAGGTCAGGTGAACCATGGTTAGACCCAGTCCACCTCCCTCGAATTCAGAAGAGCAACCTTTACTGCAGCAGTATGACATTTTTTATTTCAATCATCAGTCATCTTGGCCCAAATTTCCCGCCCTGAATTGGGTCAGAATGGAGGCTGGGCAGCAAAAATGACGGCAGCGGCAGCCTGCCACCTCGGCTCCAGGCTCTGCTGACTTTCCCAGGGATGGGGGAAGCATGGGGAGCAGGCAGGAAAGCAAACGCTTTGATAATTGGGTGTGTTGCGGTCATTAGGGAGCTTGTTAAGTGCTTGCCTTCTGACTTCCTGAGGTTTTCATGCTGGGGGTGTGTGGGGGAGCCGGGGAGGGGTGGTGGTGGGGGGGGTGCACAATGGTGGGACGGAGGTGGCCGTTAGGAGGTTTGTGAAGTTGACCAGCTCCAACCTGGTGAGAACAAGGGCGGCAGTGCTGTAATAGTTTTATTTGATGGAAAAAAAGGTGCATGTTTTGACAAAAAAACTACTCAGCAGTAATAAAATTTTACAAACCAAGCTTTCCCAGGTCCCAGCTCTCCATTTGGCCTGGCCACTTTGAAGATGAAGATCCTCTCATTTTTTTATTTAAGATCATGTACAGAAAGCAGCCACTTGCAATGGCTGCCAATGGTGTCCCACCTTCATTCCTGGCAACCTCCACCCACCCCCCACCACCAGCCGGGCCACTGGAAGACAGACCTTAGTCTACGGTCATTAAGGCCTTTCGTGGCCCCGTGAAAATCCCGTCCCGCAGCAGGCTGGCAATGGAAGCAGGAATGTGAGCCAGGATTGGTCCTGTCTCCCAATTCCTGCCCCAAATGGGAAAATACGGCCCCTAGTGTTTTCTTCTTTAGGTGATTGCCAAGTTCAGTTTCCTCTGGTGAGCTTATGTTCAGTGGAAACTGAATTAAGACGACACAAACTCATTTCACACGGACTCCTTATAGGCAGCAGAGAAAGGAGACTCATATCATTCAGCCTGGGGTCAGTGCGCCATTCCGCTGCTCCACACAGAACTTCTTCCACAAAATTCAGGAATTTAGTGTTGTTTAGAATTAAGGTTTGAAAATTAGACTGTTAACTTCCTATCAAAGAGGTGGCATTGACAGAATTACAACAAGATGCATAAGGCATTTATAAAATTTATGTTACTTTTGCTCAATCAATATAAAGTGCAGCTATTTTCAAAATCAAAAATGTTCCTCACACGTTTTTAAAAATGTCACTTTAAATGAAACGCAGTATGCAGTAACTAATAAAAAAGCCCAATGTAAATTTTACAGTACAAAAATTACATTCTTGGGCAAAATTGGCTTAAAATACTTGAGTAGTCGGTGCTTTCTCACAATGAGAAAATCTGCAGGTGAGCTGATCCCCATCCCCCATTGTGTTCCCAAACATAACAAAACTACCCACCTCTTTGTAACTTGGATCAAAAGCAAGTGTAAAAGAGAAAACTGATGGTCAATATACCATACACTTCTTTTTGAGTAATTACTCAATCTGAAGCTTTACAAATCAAGACACATTTTTGTAAACGTAAAGTGCAGAAATCATGGCAAATCAGGTAGATTAACTAAACCTACTATTTATTGGTAAATGTAGCTACAAAAGCAGCTTAGGTTGATCCAGGTAATTTTCTGATGTGTCCTTGGGATGGTGAAGCACATTCTTCCTTTTGATAATGGCGGCTAGATTTGATATTATTACATATATCGGCTTCCGGTTTCCACTTCCTCCCAGTTCTGATGAGAATGATATATGACCATTGGAAACTGAGAAACTAGTAGCAGTGGAGGTACAGCAATAAAACCAACAGCCTGGGATGGGGACATACTAATAGAACCTGTAGTCTCGGGTGAGTACACACTGATTGAACCAACAACCAGGGTTGGGAATACATTATCACAACCAACAACCTGGAATGGAACATGCCAGAATTAACAATAGTATGAGGGCCAGGTGCTGATAAAAAGAAAAGTCTATCACAGATCTTTCACTTCTGTAAGGGCAGCAACATTAATCCCAACAAATATTGTTCTTAATCCCCACTTAACTTATTTTCTAAAATAAGATCCCTCCTTGTACTGCTGCTTAGTATGACACTTTCACCATGTGTTCAACATTGGTCAGCTTAAAAATAAACAATGCAATATTAAATTAACCCACTGCTTCCACCCTTTTTCACAATCTTACCAGCAATGAAGAACTGCTCTTCCTTTCCCATAGTGCCTGCTTGAATTTCACCAACCAAATGGTTACATACTTGTGAATTTGTAAATTGGTATCAATACAAAACAAAAATCTGATGTGATCTGGCACTTTTTAAAGGGTCACTACTACCTCCACATTCCAACCCCAAACAGAGTCTGGGCCATCGGCGCTTTTACCCAATCCGGTACAACGAAATGCATGCAAGATTATGTCAGTCTGATTTTTCAAGTCTGCATCAGTGATGGTATTTTTTCTGCTATTGAGATGGGGATGAGGGTTTGCTCAACCTGAATAGCAGAAATACAGGACATCCAGTATCAATCATTATCATAAACCCTTCAGGTTTCTTGTGTGATTGCATCCACCAATTACTTGCATCTTTAAGTGCTACTTAATTAACATCCTGGAACTATAGTTGGTTCCAAGCAGCAGCTGCAAGCTGCACCAAGCATCTTGAAAACTATCAAATTTATCAAATGAGAAAGCTACAGCAGCCACCCGGAGGAACTTGTCATTTACAGTAAGCTCACTTTATTTGTGCAGGTAAACCAATTATGATTGTAATCGAATACATGGAGAATGGCGCACTGGATGCATTCCTCCGGGTAAGTGACAAAACAATCAGAATTCTACATATTGTTGCAAAGACATGTGATGGAAAATGATCAAGGATTTTGCATCTTCTGGAAGAATATAATAGTTCGTGATTAGAATGGGCTAAGGTAAATTAATTTTTAAAATTTTCATAATTTTTTGTTAGAATGCAAAAACAATGCTCCAACTAAATTGGTACAATTTTCTACAAATTTTAGCTAGTTATATTAGAATGTGAATTTGAATGTTGTTTTTAGACCTGTTTAAAAGATACAAGCCTTTCCCTGATATTTATGTGAATTGATGAAGAGAAAGTCAGGAGAAGGGAGGTATTAACTGGTTTCAGGCCACAGTAGCAACACATCTAGAAGTAGCTGATTTCCAAAGTTTTTCCAAAATCCATTTTGATGTACATAATCCTCTTCAACTACTCAGCTAGGACAGTAAAAATGTTCTTAAACAGAGCAAACAAAAATGATACTTTACTTTTAAATCACTCAAAAACTTGAGCCTACAATTGACAAGAAACTTCCTCATGGTAGGTCCTTATCAAAGCAAATGCTCAGAGTTTTTTCTTGTGTTAAATTCAAAGATCCTCACTGCTCTTCCATTTGACTCCCCAAATTTCTTGGCTGAGTCACCTCTTTGAAAAGTGAAAGAAAAATCACCGTGGCAAAAAGAGCCATGAGCAAGTTATAAACCATTTGCTCTTTTTCTACCTAGTGTTAGAGGAAATGATGATTACATCACTGTTGCAATGTTGTATTATTTGTATATCATTCATTAACATTCGTGGACATGTGTCCAGAAAATAAGTTACACAAACAAATTGATGCTAAAGCCAACCATGCAAATGTATCTTTTATCACCATCATGCTTCATATGTTTTTTCAGTGCTTTGCACCCCAGGTGCCCCATTTTAAATTAACCATCCTTTTGAAGATATCAAGCCAACACCAATCTCCTGAGATATCCTGCTTCAGACCAGTGTATGGTGCAGGACTCATACTGCTCAGTGCTCAAAGAAGCAGGAATAGAATATCCTCTCTCAATCCTAAATTTAATCTTTTGCAGCTGTTGGATCCTGTGGATCTTTGTCGCCAGTTTGTTGTGAGAGGTGGATGAGTTGTTATTATTGATAGAGTTGATCAGCAGGCACTTCTTATGTGGAAACTTTATGCTTATTTACAAAGGCATTCAGCAGCAACTACGCCTGTGCCTTTACTTCAAACTCTATCTCTACACAACTAATTACTAGTTACAGAGGTAGCTACTCTTCTATTGGGTACTAAAGATCATGTGATCTTCTTTAACAAGTATTATTCTTAAAGATATATTGCACGCTAAATGAAACCATAATTACCACACACCCCTCCCCCTTTACTCGGATATACATTTTATATTTACCAGTACAATTTTCTGAAGACAGCAAAATATTTACACTGGTAAGTAATTTACAAGTTCAGTCTTTCTGGAGGTTTCCTTATGCGTGTAGAACGTCTCAGCTCTACAACTTCAAATAATTTGTCAGGAATCTCCATTTCCGTAGTTGCCTGAAAATCAGGTGCTTTGGTGGGCACCTGCAGATCTGTATCCTAAACTCTTACAGGAACATCAGGCATGTCTGTCCTGGATTGAGTAATCTCAACAGGAAACGCTGACCCAGTCATGAATGCTGGTGGAATCAATTCTTGTGATTTGTTTCTGTTTTCCTTAGGTGATCCACGTGTTTCCGCATGACTCGGCCCTCCACCTCCACGTTGTAAGACAGAGGTCCAGTCATTGCACTTATTTCACTCGGTAACCACTTTGGTTTCTCCAAAGTTCTTCACGTATACTGTCTCTCTCACGGTAAATTTCCTCTCATGACTATGCCAGTCATGTCTAGTTTTCTGGCTTCCCTGATTCCTTTCTGCTTTCCCATCTAAATTCGGCATCATTCAGCTCAGTCTCGACCTGAGACGGCATTTCATCAATAACTCCACAGGTGTTACACCTGTTGTTGTGTGAGAGGTGGTTCTATAATGGAAAAGAAAGCATGCTAGGTTGGTTGCTAAGGAATCTCCAGTTAGCTTCTTTATGCCTGCCTTGAATGTTCGAACCACCATTTCAGCCAGTCCATTTGAGGAAGGGTGCTATGGCGAAGTTTTTACATGAGTGATACCATTGAGACTGATAAATCGTTGAAACTCAGCACTCGTAAATGCCGTGCCGTTATCAGAAACGACTACTTCTGGTAGTCTGTTGATGGCAAAACTTTGACGTAGCTTCTCAATTGTAGCAGAAGACATTGGTGACTTCACCTCATATATGTCCATCCATTTTGAGTGGGCAATGACAAATCTGTCTAGCAAGTATAGGCCTAAACTGCTCAATCTCTCCTCATAAGACAAGCCCCGCATCTCTGGAATCAATCTCGTGAACCTCCTCTGAACCGCCTCCAATGCAACTAAATCCTTCCTCAAGTAAACGGACCAAAACTGTGCACAGTACTCCAGGTGCGGTCTCACCAATGCCTTGTTGCAACAACACTTCCCTATTTTTATACTCTATTCCTTTTGCAATAAATGCCAAAATTCCATTTGCCTTCCTTACCTGCTGTACCTGCATAGTAGCTTTCAGCAATTCATGCACAAAGACACCCAGATCCCTCTGCACTGAAGCATTCTGAAGTTTCTCTCCATTTAAATAATGTCGCCTTTTTATTCTTCCGACCAAAATGGATAACCACACTTATCCACGTTAAACTCCAACTGCCAAATTTTGGCCCATTCACCTAACCTGCCCTTATCCATTTCTAAATTTTGTATTTCTTCCTTGCAATTTACTTTCCCACCTATTTTGGTATCACCTGCAAATTTAACTATCGTACCTTCTATCCCTGAATTCAAGTAATTAATATAGATTGTAAATAGTTGGGGCCCAAGGACCGAACCCCGTGGCACCCCACTAGTTACACCTTGCCATCCAGAAAAAGACCCATTTATCCCAACTCTCTGCTTTCTATTGGTTAGCCAATCCTCTATCCCAACTAATATATTATCCCTAACTCCGTGTGATCTTATGCCGTGTGTTAATCTTTTGTGCGGCACCTTATCAACCCAGCAGGTCGGCTTACCCTCTGCTGCCACCTGCCCCCCTCCCCCTCCCCCTCCACCACCCCGCAAGTCTGAGTGTAGGGACTGCATTTGACGGCATTTGGCCTTTGCTGGGTGGGCAAGCAGATACTGCCCAAGCTGAGTTGGTGCAGGAAATGTAGTCAGGTGTATGGGAGCATCTGGGGGAGATACATGAGGCTATGCTTGACTTCGTCTCCGTAGCGGAGGAGTCTACGCAGACGATTGCCGAAGTAAGGAGCCACATGTCCGAGCGTCATGCGTCCTCCATGGAGAGAGTGGCGACTCTCGTGGAGAGGCTCCTCCAGGAGACTCGTCAGGGCTTCATGGAGATGCGCTCTGACCAGCAAGCCCTCACATCGGCACTGACCTCAACTGGGCAGTGCTGGTGTGGGAGATGGTTTGGGCATCAACTTTCCCAGCTCGGTGCCCATCCATCCATGGTGAGCAGGGAAGTCCAAAGCAACCGCAGCAGCTGCCTGTCGTCTCTGTGGGCCCCTCTCAGGGCGCTCTGGATGAGGGCAATAGCTCCCCTGCCCCTCTCCCAGTGACCGTATCATCCGGTGAGGCTGCGACGACTGGGGAGATGCCAGCTGCGGAACTGGCAGCTCCCTCCCAGGCGGGGCCAGCACAGGCTCCATGGGCCAGAGGACGACTGCCAAGGCCATCGAGGCCAACAGGACAGCAGAGTCAGCAGGCTGTCTCAGATACCAGTCCCAGCGAGGGCACACCATGGGCTTTTTACTGGTGTTTTTGTGTTGGCCCGAGATGAGGTCCTTATGATTTGCTTTGTTGGTAACACTATTCTCTTTTTTCTGGAATAAATTGGTTTGCTCGACAGAATAAATTCAGATATGTCACCATGGTTGAGGGTGCCTCTTTTCTTCTGCATGTGTATGGTTTCCAAAACTGTAATGATTGCTTTGTTGAACATTCAGCTTTATTAACAAGGCCCTTAGTGACTGTTCCTAACCTGGCAGATTTTGCACTTAGGTGTCGAGTATCGAGCCTACAGCCCACGCTTGTTCTGGTGATCCATCTGTGGTGTGTTAGCTGAAAGTTCCTTGAATTAAAGCCACCCAGATGTCCCTGCCTCCCTGGAGTATGCGTCTACCCCCTCAGCATTTCCCTGTATGTGCTCATCCTTGGACTCACTGCTGGACTCATCGTGTTTAGCCGCAGCCACTGCGTCGACATCTTCATCGTCCACTGCCGCTCCCCTTTCCAGCACAAGATTGTGGGGAGCACAGCCTGCAACCACTATCAGGGACACTCGATCTGGGGGGTACTGGAGTGCGCCCCCTGAGCGGTCCAGGCATCGGAAGCGCATCTTGAGAAGACCGATGGTTCACTCCACCACAGCCCTTGTGGAGATGTGGCTCCTGTTGTACCGCTGCTCAGCTTCTCTTCTTGGATGGCAGAGAGGCGTCATGAGCCGTCTTCTGAGGGGATAGCCCTTGTCACCCAGCAGCCATCCATCCAGCCGGGCTGGAGCACTGAAGAGCCCCGGCATCTGCGAGCGTCTGAGGATGTAGGAGTTGTGGGAGCTGCCTGAGTACCCTGCACAGACTTGTAGAATCAGCATCCTGTGATCACACACTATCTGCACGTTCATGGAGTGGAAGACCTTCCTGTTGATGAAGGTACCGGGCTCACCAGCTGGCGCCTCGATGGCCACACGTGTGCCGTCTATTGCACCCTGGACGCGGGGGAAGCCAGCAATGGCTGAGAAGCCTCTGGCTCGCTGTGTCTGGCTTGCCTGGTCCCAACGGCAGTGGATGAAGGTCAATGCACATCTGAACAGAACGTCTGTAACCTGCTTGACACAAGTGTGGACAGCTGATTGGGAGACACCGCAAAGATCACCCACCGAGCCCTGGAAAGAGCCAGAGACATAGAAGTTGAGGGCAGCTGTGACCTTCAGAGCCACTGACATGGGGTGTCCACCCACACAGTTAGGGGGGATCTCAGGCCCTATCATCTGACAGATATAGTTGACTGTCTCCCTTGAGAGAGCGGGCCTCCTTCGGCACTGCACCTCAGACATATTAAGGTAGCTGCTTCGCCGCCTGTAAACCCTGGCAGCAGGATAGTGGCGTCTTCTGCGGCCCCTTCCGCCTTGGACTACCTCTTGGCCCTGCGCCCCTTGTGCCTGCGCCTGTCCTCCCAAAGGTGGCTCCCCTGGAGGCTGAATGTGTACTCCTGGCCTCCTCCCCCTTCTAGCCCTCCCTTCCTCCTCAGAGGAGCTGCCTCCAGTGGACAGTTCAGCTCCCATTCCCAGGCTAAGGGAAGGCTTCCTGAGACCTGCAGGCCCAGAAAAGATTCCTCACTGCAGAGTGCTGACCTGAAGGTTGAGAGTCCAGAAAAAGCAGCTGGTTTGCGCTTTGAAGTACTGTGGATTACACAGGCAAGTTTCAAAAACTTTCAGAAATAAATACTTGACTGTGGATGCTCACGACCTCAGTGAGCTCTCTTATCCCACCCGTGAATGAGGTTAATACAAATGTGTCCTACGTGCCTGCCCGCTGTGCCCTTGCGCCGAGCTGAAGATTGCACGGGCGCCAAAAAATCGGCGTCCTTAACTGGCCCGTTAATTAATGGCAGGTGCGTGTCAAATATCATCGTGCGCCCGCCCAGCGAAATATCGCGATGGCGCGCAGTGATGTTGAGACGCTTGCCCGACATCACCACGCGTCATTTTACGCACGGACGCCAAAGGGAAAATCCAGCCCATTTTTTCCAATTTCCCAGCTCACGCTGGTGTTTTCCGCTTCTCAGCTGGGTCTTGCAGTTTCATGCTCTTTTCGGCTGTGGTTTCCTGCCCAACGCCCTGTACGGCTTTTGAATCTCTTACTGCGCTCTTCATGGCCAGTGCTATCTCTAACACCTTCTTAAAATCCAAATTTGCTTTGGATAATAATCTCTTCTGAATCATGTCCTCATTCACACCGCACACTAAACGATCTCTGAGCATGTCGTTTAGAGATGTCCCAAACTCACATTGTTCCATTAACTGCTTCAAACTTGCCACATACCAAGAAATTGTCTCCCCCGGGGCTCTATTTCTCGAGTTAAACTTGAACCTTTGCATCGTTACTGAGGGCTTTGCTTGATAATGACCCTTCACGAGATCCACCAATTCATCAAAATTCTTTGAATCTGGGGCATTGGGTGCCTTCAAACTACGAATCAAGCCGTAGGCTTTATTCCCACATATACTTAAGAGGCTCGCTCGCCTCTTCCCTTCTCCCGTAATCTCGTTCACTTGGGAAAAGAATGTAATGAGACCAATTGTTCGTGGCTGGATCAAAAGGGTCAATTCTTCAGAATTGCAGCATTCTGAGTGGGAATCACTTCTTCAATTCGAACAGAACTTCTACTTTCAATTACTGGGCGAGGTACAGTGCCGATTTCATTACAACTTGATTTCTTCTGTTTAACCTTGCTTTATCCTCATCGCCAGTTTGTTGGACCCTGTGGATCCTCGTCGCCAGTTTGTTGTGAGAGGTGAATGATTTGGTACTATTGATAGAGTTGATCAGCAGACACTTCTTAGGTGGAAACTCTAAGTTTATTTACAAAGGTATTCAGCAGCAACTTCATATGTGCTTTCACTTCAAACTCTGCCTCTATACTACTAACTACAGAGGTAGCCCGCACTACTCTCCTGTTGGGTACTAAAGATCATGTGATCTTCCTTAACAAGCATTATTCTTAAAGGTATATTACACACTAAATAAAACCATAATTATCACACCAGCAATGACGTACCCTATCCTTCACTTAAAGAGCAACTTTTCCATCGGTGGCGGCTTGTCATAGCCGAAACTAACAGCTCCTGTATCAATGACAATATGTTTCATGTTTAAATATAGTAGCTTCTTCTTCATGCACTCAGTCTGTCCTGTCTTGTTCTATCCCTCAAATACCAGTGTCTCCTTTAGTAACTCAGCCAGTCTCTCTCATTTCCAAGCTCCAACATCAATGCACTCAAGTCGCAGTTCCTCTCATCAGTAACTTAGCTCAACCTCCTGCTCAGGTACAGGCTCTTCTGCTGTGACAAGCATAGATATAACCTAAATGTATGGACCATTAGTAAATATCAGAGCTGACATTAAGGCACATCAGTCATACAGTACCATGCTTCAATAAATAATACACAGAATCTTCCGTTCTCGAGCCTCAGTCCGTGGTGAGTGGGAATGATTCCTGCTGGGTGGTGGGATGGTTGAACACACGTGATCTTCTGCTGTTCAGCTCATTAATTATGCACCCACGAGGAACTCGGCAAATCTCATGATGGGGCAGATAGGAATTCACCAGCCCCACTGTTACCTCATGGGGTCCAAGGTCCTGGCACCATATTTAAAGAGCACCCGGACAGCCATTCACTTGCTCCAGGCCAGGAGCTGCGCATTACTCCTCCAGAGACATTGCGGCCGCAACTCGTAATGGAGAAGCTGGCAGATGTGAGCAACCACATCGCAGGAGACACAAGGGCACCTCCCGCATTGCCTTTTGCTCATTTCCAGATGAGAGCATGGCCTGTGATACCCCCATGGTTCAGCCAATATTCATCATTGCAGTGGACCCTGGTCGCTTGCATCTTGACCTCCTTGCAGCCCCACTGCCTCCTGTTGCTCAGGCTCTTGCTCCTCCTGGCCCTAGGCCGACCTGCAATGGGTGCTCCTTCTCCTCATCTGAATGAGAGCCATTACCCAGGCAGGGTTGTGTGCAGCCTGCATCATCGACACCTCAGCGGATCTGTGAACGAATTGAACTGATAGATTTAGTGAGCATTTCCTTTCCAGGTTTCCCTCCATCTCAAAGCCCACAGGCCAGTGCGAAGCCCTTCACCTGGCCTCTATATAAACATGGCATCCCCACCCCACCCCTTCCAGGCGAAGCGAATCCCGGAGGACCAGAGGTGGGTGTTCCTCCCATTCATACATGACTATGCATGGAGACATTGTCCTTTGACCATGGTGATGAGAGCCGTGTGCAAGAAGCCTCCCTCTGACACTATTGCACTTGCCTCCTGTACCCTCGAGACTCTATAGAGAGACCATTGCCTTGGCAGTTTAGAAAGACCAAACACATGAGCCCTTGTCAGCCATTTCCATTCACCCTGGAGGATGAAGGTTTGGAGTCATGAGTTGGCTGCCCTCCACCAACCGCGCCCCTTGGAGGCATCCACCTCCCTCCCCCACTCCATCCCGGTCTCTAACTGCAGCTGATGGCAAATGGTACAGAATGAGTGGCGGCTCCACACCTTGCTGGGATCTGGATGTTATGAGACCCCTGAGTTGGGAACAACCCTGCTGCCGTGTGGGCATCAACATAGAGAGGAGAACACAGCCAAGCATGGTTGATATCCAGTTGCCTCATAATTATTAAGGTGTCCCTTTAGTCAGCCACTTGTTCTGACCTTGAACTCCACCCACTCAAAAAGATCCTCCTCCCACTTTTGGGGATCTCACTTATCGACTAACTGCATTGTCAAAGTCAGATTTGAAAAATGGTGCATGTCATCTTCCAGACTCAGTCCACCATCTTCTACCCTTCTCCTGTCACCCAACTTCCCCCACATCACCTTTGACCCACTCAATATCACCATTCCTCTCCCCTTTGTCACCCTTGACCCTCCTGCTGTTACCCTAGACCTTATTACCATCCACTTCCACATGCCTTCCCTGCCCTCAGAGCCGACACCTGTCACCATCCCCATGCCCACCTTGACCCTGTGCCCTCCCATTATCTGAGCCACCTGTCAAGTTCCCCCTCCATTATACCACCCATGAGAGCTTGATCTACCAAACCCTCACCCTGAACTACAACCCTAATGCATCCCACTCCCCCACTCTGACTGTGGCTGTTCCATCCTATCACTAGTACCCTCAGTTCACCCACCAGGACCCCCACCGTTGACACCAATCTCTAAGACATTCTCCCCCCGCGCCTTCCCCAGACACTTTCCCTTCCCCATGCCCCCCCCCCCACTTCCCCCCTGCAACCTTCCTCGCTTAGCCTGCCTCCCGTGTCCAGTTTTGGTGCAGCATTTTCTACCGGCACTCAATATGAGTGAAGTTATGCGTGGTCTGCAAGAAGGAGAAAGCAGCATCTAATGGCCTCACAGGCATGGAAGCGGTGAAGCTCTCCAGATGCACACCAATTCTATACAGCCATAAAACGGAATGTTCTAAACTCTCACGTGCGGGGAACTTAACTTGGAGCGCAAACTTAATTCCAGTGAGGTGACCTGTAATGATCATCGTGAGATGCTAATGCATGCAAATACAGTTCCCGGTGTTGTTCGTTGGGAAGCTTGACCTGCCTTTAACCCACCCTGAGCGTCGGGAGAACAAAATTCAAAGCTTATCCCAGCACCGGGAAACATTTCTTTTGTCTCCTGCCAAATTACGTGCCCCCAGCCACCACGATTCCCACTGCTGGCAGGACTGGAAGATTCCACCCTGTCACTTTTTACTCAGCATGCACTCTGTAGTCTTGGCTGCAGTGTTGGTCATGGGCTGGGCAGAGTTTGAACATCAATAATCACAGTAAATTACTTGTACAGACTCCCCCCTGACTGTTCTTGAGCATAAAGGATTGTCTGGGTACAGTATATAGAGAAAAATAGAATTTTAAAAATCACTCAGTGTAATGGTGCTCAGCCTGAACAACAGGAGAGAGGCTAACAAAAGCTGACTTTACTTTAATGCCTTATCCAAAGAGCAATATCTCAGTACTATGAAGTGCCAGCCTGACTTGTGCTCAAATTCTGGAATGGGGCTTGAAGTAAAGGTTTTGGGACTCAAAGTTGCATCGAGTGCTATTAAGCTGATAAACCTGAGATTGCAAGTACTGCAAAGATTTACCAATTTGGATAGCTTTTTTTTCATTTAAATGCATGACTGTATTCATTAATTGCTAATCAGACAGGAACGAGGTCAAGGCTTGATGCATTAATAATGTGTTGCACAAAATTTGTCCTTCAGAGGTTACAGATGGTCTTTGCTTTTATCTCATTAGAAACATGATGGACAGTTCACGGTGATTCAGCTAGTGGGAATGCTACGTGGGATTGCAGCTGGGATGAGGTACCTCGCCGATATGGGTTATGTGCACAGGGACCTGGCAGCTCGTAACATTCTGGTCAATAGCAATCTCGTCTGCAAAGTTTCTGATTTTGGTCTCTCAAGAATTGTGGAAGATGACCCAGAGGCTGTCTACACCACGACAGTGAGTGAATTCCAACCCATCATTCATTATGGTTGAGAAAGCATTATTACCTTCACCATACTCCCATCTCTTAAAGTTTATTCTCTGACTCACACTTGGCAAAACTTTGCTCTATTGCAGCTCACACAGTTTATGATTAATCAAAAATACCAATTAGTTGCTGAGCTGTGGGGAAGCTGCCAAGGACTGATATAAGGACCATTTTTTAACCCTTAAGACAATGGATATTAAAACAAGTGGAGTGTAAACCAGCCCACAGCACCATGGACACTATGTTCAAAATCATACTGACATCGGTCACCAAGACCATTTACTTTCTTCTGTCAATATCACCTGCTACCACCATCATAATTTCACCTCCAGTGCAGCAGAAATTCTGAACCATACCTTTGTTATCTGTAAACTCAACTTCTTCGATGTCTAGAATTCCACTCTTCACAACACCAACTCATTGAAAATTCCTATCTCATATTCAGTCCCATTGAACCATCACTTCAATTTTCGTTAGCTTTCATTAGCTCCTGTCTTACATCCAAGTCCATGCCCTTTAGTCCCTCTCACTCACGCATGTCCACACACTTCATTCTTCCTTTGATTGCAGAGTCATCAGCCATCTTGTAATACCACTACTTCTGGGATTTTCACCCCTAAATCACTCTGCTTACTATGTCTCTCCCATCTTTGAAATGCTCCTCAGAACCTAGTTTTAGACCAGGCTTTTGGTTATCTCTCCAAACCCTTCCACAGCTACACTCTGTAAGTTGCCTTGCAATGATTTCTGTATTAAAGGTAGCATCTAAAAGCAAATTGATTTTGTAGGTCTTAACCAGCTATGCACTGAAAAGGATGAAATATGTAGGAGTCTGTTTCAAAGCAGTTTGTTTCTCTCACTTCATGCCACACTTAAGACCTTTTTTTAAAAGCTAGCCTTGGACAATTAGTGAAGCAATGATAATGTAATTATTTTAGAAATTGCTTCTATTGTAGTGTGGAACAGGAACAGGAAAGCTTCATGAGGTGGGTACTCTTTGGCAGGTGTTGAATTTACTTTTGCTGCTCTTAGTTTATAGTGGCAGAAAACCAAAGTCATACCCAGCCATACCTAGCACAAAGGAAGATGATTGTGGTTGTTGGAGGTCAGTCATCTCAGCTCCAGGACATCACTGCAGGAGTTCCTCAGGGTTGTGTCCTAGGCCCAACCATCTTCAGCTGCTTCATTAATGACCTTCCTTCCATCATAAGGTCAGAAGTGGGGATGTTCGCTGATGATTGCACAATGTTCAGCACCATTCATGACTCCTCAGATACTGAAGCAGTCCATGTCCAAATGCAGCAAGACCTGGACAATATCCAGGCTTGGGCTGACAAGTGGCAAGTAACATTCGTGCCACACAAGTGTCAGCCAATGACTATCTCCAACAAGAGAGAATCCAACCATCGCCCCTTGATGTTCAATGACATTACTATTACCGAATCCCGCAGTACCAACATCCTGGGGGTTACCATTGACCAGAAACTGAACTGGACTAGCCATATAAATACTGTGGCTACAAGAGCAGGTCAGAGGCTAGGAGTCATGTGATGAGTAACTCAACACCGGACTCCCCAAAGCCTGTCCACTGCCTACAAGGCACAAGTCAGGAGTGTAATGGAATGCCCTCCACTTGCCTGGAAGAGTGCAGCTCCCACAACACTCAAGAAGCTTGGCCCCACCCAGGACAAAGCAGCCCACTTGATTGGCACCACATCCACAAACATTCACTCCCTCCACCACTGGTGCACAGTAACAACAATGTGTACCATCTACAAGATGCGCTGCAAGAATTCACCAAGGCTCCTTCGACAGCACCTTCCAAACCCACGACCACTACCATCTAGAAGGACAAGGGCAGCAGATAGATGGGAACACCACCACCTGGAAGTTCCCTTCCAAGTCTCTCACCATCCTGACTTGGAAATATATTACCATCCCTCCACTGCCACTGGGTCAAAGTTCTGGAACTCCGTTCCTAACAGCACTGTGTGTGTACCTACACCACATGGACCGTAGTGGTTCAAGAAGGCAGCTCACCACCACCTTCTCAAGGGCAATTAGGGATGGGCAGTAAATGTTGGCCCAGCCAGCGAAGCCCACATCCTGTGAATGAATAAAAAAAAGAGGTTGCACCTTTTGTTGCCAGTGGGGTTTTTCTTTAAATTGCATCTTTCTAATTGTAGACAGGAACTAAATACTGTGCACAAGTTAGGCCTCTGCTTGTGACTGTAAATGTGCGATGAAATGTTCAGCACCATTTGCAACTCCTCAGATAGCGAAGCAGTCAATGTCCAAATGCAGCAAAACCTAGACAATATCCATGATGGCTGACAAGTGGCAAGAAACACGTGTGCCACACAAGTGCCAGGCAATGACCATCACCAAGAAGAGAGTATCTAACCATTGCCCCTTGACATTCAATGGCATTGCCATCAGTGAATCCCCTACTATCAACATCCTGGGGGTTACCATTGAGCAGAAACTGAACTGGACTAGCCATAAATATTACTGTGGCCACAAGAGCAGGTCAGAAGCTAGGAATCCTGTGAAGTGGAACTCACCTCCTGACTCCCCAAAGCCTGTCCACCATCTACAAGGCACACATCAGGAGTGTGATGGAATACTCTCCACTTGCCTGGACGAATGCAGCTCCCACAATACTCAAGAAGCTTGACACCACCCAGGACAAAGCTTGATTGGCACCACATGCACAAACATTCACTCCCACCACCTTCGACACACAGGAGCAGCAAGTATCTACAAGATGCACTGCAGGAATTCACCAAGGCTCCTTAGGCGGCACCTTCCAAACCCACGACCACGATCATCTAGAAGGACAAGGGCTGCAGATAGATGGGAACACCACCACCTGGAAGTTCCCCTCCAAGTCACTCACCATCCTGACTTGGAAATATATCACCATTCCTCCAGTATTGCTGGGTCAAAATCCTGGAACTCCCTTCCTAACAGCACTGTGGGTGTACCTACACCACATGGACCGCAGTGGTTCAAGGAGGCAGCTCACTACCACCTTCTCAAGGGCAATTAGGGATGGGCAATAAATGCTGGCCCAGCCAGCAAAGCCCACATCCCATGAATGAATTTTTAAAAATGACATTCCCAAATTGCCCTGCTTGTCCTGTTATCAGAATCACTTGATGTATCACTGGCTTATAACTTACCTCTAGTTATCTGTTGCTCTTTACGTGTATACACATACAATGTAATTGCGTTCACTCATTGTATTTCAGTTCAGAACATGTGCCATATGTTACATAATCCACCTTCTCAATAAATTATGATGGGCTTAAACTTCCTTTAGCAAGATTTTTTACGTGCCCAGGCAATCATAACTTCCTATTTATACCCCAGTAATGATCATAGAGTCTTCTGAATAAATACATAGGGGAAAGCTTGAGGCATACACTAAGTACATGGATGGCAGGCGAGAGCATGACAAGGGAGAATATGGAGAGATTTGGAGAGAAGTCAAAAAAATAATTGGGAAGGCAAAAAGGAACTAACAAAATTAAATTATCGAGGAGCATCAAACATATATTCCACAGGCACATAAATAAGAAATTGAAAGTCGGGATGGGAATAGGGTGATAAAGGATTAAACCACAGGCAGTGGTAAAGAAATGGCAGAAATATTAGAATTATTTTGTTTCAGTATTTATCAGGGCAATAGATCAGATGGACATGATATCAGAAGATGAGATTAGAAAGGATATTAAATAAACCAATCTAACTTGGAGGATAAAACTTCTGGTCTGGATAGATTACATCCACACTTTTTAAAGGAATCTAGGAAAAATTGGGAGGCACTATCATGCATATTTAATAAAGCATTAGAAGAAGGTTTAGTGCCACAGAACTAGCAGATAGCTATTATTATACCATATTTAAAAAGGGAAAGAAACATGGCCAGGTAACTATAGGCCAGTCAGTTAACATTGGTGATAGGAAAAATAATGAAATCCTTACTAAAGGAGAAAATAGAGTGGGTCTTGAACCCACAACTTGATGATCAGAAGTGAGAATGCTACCATCTGAGCCATACAGACACCTAAAGGATGTAAGTAGACAGTGTTGAAAACTAAATAAGAAGAGATAGGCTGGATAGAACGATTATGAAGCTTATGAAAAGCGAAGTAGTTTTTCAGAAATGAAAATAATGGATAGTTTTCAGTCTCCTGCTCCAGTCATACTGGAGTGGGGATCTATAACATGTTAAGATCAGTAAAGGGGAACATCCAAATCTAAAAGGCTGATCTACCAAGTACAGGCTGGTACTGAAAACCATACTCACTGCTCATAGGTGTGGAGAAATTGCAGGCATGTTGTCTGTGAGCATCCATTCCTCAATCTCTTGCATGTGAAATTCTCCACCAACAGTGCATGCTCACTATTCCCAAAAAAATTCCTCAGGTTGGGCAGGGCAATGAAGCAGCTGACTGCCCATGGGAGAGAGCTGGAATTTGAGGCAAAACCTGGACTCGCCAGGGTCCCGTTCCTTTTTAACCATGTTACAAATCTGGTATTCTCGGTTACAGGATCATATTACACCTACCCGTTAATCTGCAGGTTTGTGATAATGGCCGGAATTTTCCGGCCCTGTTAGCATCAGGCGTCATGGTGGCCAGGGAGAAATATGGTGATAAGGCCAAAAATCAGTTTCATGCCATCATGAAACCAGTTTTCGACTGTCACCTCTACCTGTCAATGCTGGACGCACGCCGAGAACCTAATTACAATACTTCAGCTTCTCATTAGAAGCCCCGCTTGCCAGAATCATACCTCCAATATTGGATCATCCGGGCACGTCGGCATTTCACAACCCTACATAAGCAACGCGTGCCTGATGAGCTGCACTTCGCTCGGGACTTCGAGGTTTGTTTGCCTTTCTTGCTTCGGGCAGCACTCGCAGTCATCAGCGCCAGGCTTCGCAGACAGCACCACATCACTTTTAGGGGGACTCACGGGCAGGTCTCTACCTACCAGGTCAGCTGTAAGGTGGGGGTAGCTTTTCAATGACTGCAGGGCTAGTGCTTGCTTGGGGAAGGGGAAGCAGTGACCTCGGGCAAGTGAAGAGGCTGCAGGGCAAGGGCTGTACTGGGGAAGCGGGGTATCCCGAGGTGTGTGTGGGATCACGTGTTGACCTGTGCCTCAAGATGGTGAGGGCTGAGGAGGCAGTCTGCAGAGGAGATGGGGCCAGTTGGAGATATGAGTGAGAGGATGAGTGATGATGTCCCTTGAGCTGGCAGTGAGTGAGATGCCAGTGAATGGCCTTGTGAGTGTGTGAGTTTAGAGTGATAAGATGGTTGCCTTACCCTGGAGGCATGGATGAGATCATCCATCAGCTTTCTGCACTGAATGACCAAACTTTTGTGTGCAGCATTGGCACTAATCACCACTGCCACTGCCTCCCAAGCCAGACTGGTGAGACTGATGGTCCTCCTGTGACCAGAGCTGGGGTAGAGGACATGACAGCAGGCCTCCACAGTGTCTCGAAGGCTTCCCAGAGATGTGTCACTGAATCGGGGGGGTGGTGCTGCACTCTTCTTGGCTTTTGGGGCCATGTCTTCACTGGAGCAGTCCTGGGCTGCAAGCATTGAGAAGTGTGCATGTGACTGCAGTTTAAATATGGTGCCCTGCATGAGGAAGCAGTGAGGTAACAGCGTGGCAAGCAAACCAGAGGCTGCCCGCCAGCGAGCTGGTGCATTTCCTGTGGCTGCATAAGTAATGAGCCAGAAATGGGACAATACGGTGTGAAAAACTGCCATTGCGGCTGGCAGGTAAAACAACTATTTTTCCACACTCTACCGCACTTGGTGCAAATCTGGAACGATTCCGCCCAATGTCTCGTCAATGAGGAAATACATCTCATGGCACATTTTCTTCACCTTGAGCAAGGATACAAAGAAAACTTGTGAATCCCTGATATCCCATGTCACTAGGGCCATAAGATCGTAGGAACTGTTAAAATTGTTGATCAGATCCAGTACTATTTCATTATTGTTGTAAACCGCAGAAGTCAGAAGCAGCTTTTTAATTATTTTTTCCCATCCTTCCCAGAGCCTGCTGGACGTGGACTGCTGCAATGTGTCACAATATAAATACTGCCTGCCTCAGTGAGGCAGGTGTCAGAAAAAGCATAGGCACCAACACTTATCACTTAATTACCCAAGTCCCTGGAACGGGGGTTGATTTCTTGTTTTCACCACTGGGCTGGTGGAAGTTCTCAAGATATGTTTCAACTCAAAACATCCCTGGAATGTAGGGGCTAAAGTGTGGTGAAATAAAGCAAATTACTTTGTGTGTACCTTGCCTCATTGAATCCCTTGGAAGTAATGCCAAAAACACAATTTGAATTCTGGATTTGAGCTCAGTTATGCATTTCCATCTATGAATACCCAATTGTACCTAAATGCAATAATCCAGCTAATGGTGGCATTGTAAGGTCACTAATTCAAAGCAGTTATAAAATTGAACTTTCATGGCATGTTCTTTATTCTCACAGGGTGGTAAAATTCCAGTACGGTGGACTGCACCTGAAGCCATACAGTACCGCAAGTTTACATCAGCTAGCGACGTGTGGAGCTATGGCATAGTAATGTGGGAAGTAATGTCCTATGGAGAGCGACCTTACTGGGATATGTCCAATCAGGATGTAAGTTACTCTTCATAAATGATGAATCAATTAGCACTGCGCTGGTATGTGTGCACTGAAATCGGGTTCTTATTGAACCACCGGTTGACAATCTGCAATTCCAACGCAGGATAATTGTTATAGAAACTGAATGCTAGAAGCTTAAGAAAGAATCATCTGGGGAGGAGAGATGTACTTCTATCAAGATGATTTTTAATCAATGTATTCACTTGTGTAAATAGATTCCAACCATATGTCAGGCCCCCAATTAGTCTTTGCTAAAGAAAAAAATAGCAATTAATTCTATGCAGCTCACACTCTCAAAATAATTGAATTATTTCTCATTGTAAATGCAAGTCGTTTCATGATTTGTTAGCTTTGTTGATTGAAATAACAGACATCAAAGACATGTTCTGAAATATTGACAAAAATCAAGTGGAGAAGCCTTTATGTAGCATAGTAAGCAGCTCTACCTTAAGAGAGTGTCATTAACAGCAGGCACAGAATTCTCTCGCTATCACCGCTCATGGCTGTAACACTGCTGACCTCCAAAAGCCAGAAGACTCTACAGATCCAGATTTATGTGGATCTTGAGAGCTGCCATCACATTAGGTATTTTGTGTATTATCCTCCCAAACTCCCGGGACCTGAAAATACACGGAATACAAACTCTGCAGATACACCAGAAATATGTTGATTAGTGCTCTCCAGTCCTAACCCTGCCAAAGTATGCAGAGTAAATGGATAGAGCATCTAACTTGCATGGGCTCCTGGTGGCCCATAATAGAACACCTTAGGCATCCACCTGCCCCATGGGATGTGGGCATTGCTAGCAAGGCCAGCATTTGTTGTCCATCCCTAATTGCCTTTGAAAAGGTGGTGGTAAGCCACCTTCTTGAACCACTGTCGTGCATGTGTTGTAGTGCTGTTAGAAAGGGAGTTCCAGAATTTTGATCCAGAGAGAGCGAAGGGACAGTGATACAGGGCAAAATTTTGTGGAGGTGTCGGGGATCTCAACTGCTAGCTGGAGAGCCGACGAGAGACACGTGCTGCCTATTTTCTGGAAGTCACACTGAAGCACGTGCCAATCAGGCAATGGTGAGGCCACCTATGGGCCTTCCCCTGGGCACAGATAGCTTCAGTACCTGAGGAGTTGCAAATTATGCTGAACATGGTGCAATCATCAGTGAACATCCCCACTTCTGACCTTATGATGGAGGAAAGGTCATTGATGAATCAGCTGAAGGTGGTTGGGCTTAGGACATTATCATGAGGAACTCCTGCAGCGATGTCCTGGGACTGAGATGATTGGCCTCCAACGACCACAACCATCTTCCTTTGCGCCAGGTATGACTCCAACCAGTGGAGAGTTTCCCCCACAAATCCCATTGACTTCAATTTTGCTAGGGCTCCTTGATGTCACACTCAGTCAAAAGCTGCCTTGATGTTAAAGGCAGTCACTCTCACCTATCTAAAGAGGTTGCCCAGGCTTCCTGCACAGAACCCATTCAGAGCCCTCTTTCAAAGTAAAGCAATACTAAAACTTCCCTGGCCTATCCTCCCTCCAGCGAGAGCCCACTTACATACAAACATATGAATTAGGAGCTGGAGTAGGCCATTTAGCCCCTTGTACCTGCTCCACTATTCAATAAGATCATGGCTGATCTGATGGTGGCCTCAAGGGCACTATCCTGCCTAACCCGAATATTCTTTGATTCCTTTGTTCGTCAAGAATGTATCTACCTCTGCCTTAAAAATATTCAATGACCCTGCCTCTACTACTCTCTGAGGAAGTGTTTTTTTTGCAGTCTTCTGGAAGCAAGGAATCCTCATCTCACTTAACATCCCAGTTTCCAGACATAGACAGAAAAGCAGAAATGCCTGACTTAGGAGCCCCAACCTTTTCCATCACTGGCCTTACTGGGCATAGCAAAATTTTATTTTCTAAAGGGCTGAATATATCCAGCCTATTTCTGAGCCATTCACTTGAAAATGTGGCCCCTGGTTGTTGATTCTAGGCAGCTCCAAGCCTGTCCTAATTATATGTCAAAGTGTCTAAATGTGTTTCATTCAGGATTCCAGACACCTGAAACTCATAATCTGGTTGAATTAGAGTTCTAATAGTATGTGGTAAAGCAGCACAGAGCACAGAGAAACCCAGTTTGATGGGGCCAAGATTTGAAGGAGCTGATGTTTGGTGGGGGCTACAGAGATTTCTCTCAAATATGGAATGGTGCAGTGGTTATGTTAGAGTTTAATCAGCCTCCTGCATATAACGTGAGTATCGCTTCAGGAATTGCATTCTAGTATGTACTCACTGCACCTGCAACAAAACCTCCCTCAACATATTCAGCTGTATAATATTTTTTTGGACACCTTGTGCCATAATAATTCTGCAGCCGCATAAACTTTTTTAAAAAGTGCTCTCCAGTGGACCTTAATTTGAAGTGGCTGAGGAACTAAAACAATTAAGGAAGATGGGCATGGTTTGCTGTTTGAGTGTTGCTCCATAGGGATCCTAATTTAAACATAACATCACCTGGTGTGATAGCTCTTGGTGTTAAAGGTAACTCAGACTGTCAGAAAGGTGAAGACAGATGCTTAGCAAAGCAGCAGCAGAAAATACATTTCCATTCCCTAGTCAGAGCTGATGAAGTGGGAAGCTTCATTCTCTGACACCTCCCTTACAAACTCTATTGCTAGATTGGCCTGACAAAAACGTTAGGTAACTTCAAGGTCAGTTGGGCAGGCCACCTTCCTATTGACACAGGGCCAGTTTTACTCACCAGGTTGATTTTAGTATGACTGCGTCCATAACCATTCTCAGAATGAATGCAGTACTTAAAAAGAAGATATCCAAGAGGCAATGTGATCTCATTGATGGAATAATAGTGATCTCAGTCCGATCACTCAGCCTGCTATTTTAAATCACTATCTGCTGCTATCAGCCAACAAAGTAAGGATGGCACAAGAATTCTTTCCAAAAAGAAGCAGAAAGTTCTTATGCTCAACCTGTCAGGATTCACATATGTTATGTACAGCAACATGTAAATGCAGTGTGATTTATCATTACACTATGGGTAAATTCTATTAGAATGTGGGAAGGGTTTGATTTACCAATATATCAATTCGCTCCTTTACATTTCTTCTCCGTTTAGGTTATAAAGGCTATTGAGGAGGGTTATCGTCTCCCTGCTCCCATGGATTGTCCACCTGGCCTTCACCAGCTGATGCTCGACTGCTGGCAACAGGAACGCAATGAGAGACCCAAGTTCGATCAAATAGTTGGGATCCTAGACAAAATGATCCGTAATCCAAACAGCTTGAAGGTTCCCCTGGGTACCTGCAGTAGGTGAGGAAAACTTGAACATTAATTTATTCTACTGGAATCCAAGTACCTAGCGGAGCAGAGAAACTGTTATGCCTAATAATTACCAAGATATTAGCTTAGCTATCACAGAATACCTCAGGAAGTGGCATGCAAGCTTATGGCCATTGCCAAACCCCAAACTAAAGCTTAGACCTAATAATACACTTGTGTGTAGATGATAGCAACAAAAGAAGAAGCGGAAGCTGATGGAGTACTATTGAAAATGTTAAAAATACTATTAACTTTTCATTGTCAGGTGGCATGTTCAAGTGATTTTTTTCCTCAGTAACTTAGTAGCCTAGAAATGAGATCCTGTTGCACTTGTTTTATGAATGTAGAATGCTGAACCTTTTTTGGCACTGGACCCATGTGCGTCGCACCACATCATGGGAGCTCAAACTCTCGGCCGCCTCCTCCCACATGCATTTGGTCAGGCGGGGAGACCACCGCCTCCCGTCTCTCAGAAGCAGGACTTCCCGCCATGCTGCCACCTTTTTTGGCACTGGACCCATGTGCGTTGCACCACATCATGGGAGCTCAAACTCTCGGCCGCCTCCTCCCACATGCGTTTGGTCAGGCGGGGAGACCACCACCTCCCGTCTCTCAGAAGCAGGACCTCCCGCCATGCTGCCACCTCCTCCAGGAGGTCTGTGCACGCCCGCCACTGCCCGCTCACTCCCACTATCCTCGGGAGTCGAGAAATACACTGGGCGAGCCTTAATTGGTCCGCCCGCGTAAAATGGCCCACGATCGGGTCCGTGCCCGCCCACGCCTGCTCCCGCTCGACCCGCCCGAGTTGGGGAAAATTCTCCCCATGAATGTGGCTGCGCTTGAACTGTCTCAGTTGCAGAGGTCACTGTCTACAGGTTTCCCTAAAGCATGGCCACTTCCCTCGCCCACCCTACCCCCATCCCGAATGCCTGTGTGCTATATTCAACGGTAGGGCTGCCCTTAACCCTGGCCCCCCAACACCCCTGAATCTGGAAGTCCAACAGGTGACCCTGGCGAGAGCTGCACAACATTACTGTGTACTCACCTCCAAGTTCCCCTCAAAGTGCAGGCCACCAAGTGTACACCTTTTATGTGCTGTTGTGAAACATGTTGACATGCTTTCTTGCCGAGGTGAATGGACGATCCAGTGTGAGGGGTTGATTACAGCAGGCTGGCCTGATAATGATATGCTGGTGTATTACAATGACGTTCCCAACGTGCGATGATGGGAAACATGGCCTGCTGTTGGCGGGCTGAGCAGGCAATCGCAAACTCGTTTCACGGCACCGTAAAACCGATCATATTGTCTGCTCATGCCACCGATCATGTCCGACGCCAGTGGGCACGGCAAATTCCGCCCATTGACTGGAACCATTGTTAACGTATCTGGGGCTTCAAAAAGACATTAAGCCCTTTGCGTACTCGAATGAGGAGCCTGCCACATTTATAAAGTGACAACGCTGCCTCAGTATTGTTGAGTAATAAAACATTTCCAGGGTGCTAGAAGCTCTGTTACAGTGGGACTTCCCATGAGCCTAGAAGACTCATCCTTCAGAAGCACTGCAAGTTTACAACCTTGATTTTTTTTTTCCGTAATCTGATCAGTGGGAATGGGAAAGGTTCAGGTCGGAGTGTAGAGTGCAAACTAGTAATAGTATACAAAAGCTTACTATAAAGAAACACAGAAGCCAAAGTTAATCATGGAGTATACTAAATTGGATAAAAATATAGGGCCAGGTTTTGTGGACATAGATTCAGGATAAGTGGCAGACGGTGGAGGGGGGACATGAGGAAGAACTTTTTACGCAGAGGGTAGTGGGTGTCTGGAATTCGCTGCCCAAGTTGGTGATAGAGGCAGAAACTCTAAACTCTTAAGTACCTGGATCTGCACCTCAAGTGCTGTAAGCTGCAGGGCTATGGGCCGGGTGCAGGAAGGTGGGATTAGAAAGGGCACCTGGGTGTCCTCAGGCTAGCATGGATAAGATAGGCTGAATGGCGTCCTTCTGTGCTGTAGCTTTTCTATGGTTCTATGGATGGCCTTTTAACACCTCATTTGATTTTACAGTCTGTTGGTGTCTGACCTGTGGGGGTGATGAGGAGGGAGAGGAATTAGGTTAAAATTGGGATTTACATGTTGAGAAGACCACTGCTAACATATCTAATGATCATAATTTTAACTGTGGTGTCAGTAAAAACAATTAGTATGCAAATTTATGCTGACTAATGTTGGTTGGTTTCATAAACAGATTTTTCAAGAATGCATCTAGTTTTGTTTTACAAAGTCATAACATGGTGTGGCACTTTTTTAAAAAGCAGCATTGATTCATTTATTGAGATGAAAATTGTTAGCCCTGTCAATGTGGGATTATATGTATTCTGAAGGATTTTGTATCCTCTGTTTTTCCCTCCTTTTCATATTGTGTGTGTGATTCCAGCACCTCTCAAGCAGTCACTCTTCTTATGGTCGCTAATGCGTATCCAGCAGGGAATGAAGCTGGAGGGCTCCAAAGTTGAGTCCAATCTTGTCCTCACAACAGCCAGCCATTCTGCAGCGCAGATTACTGGGTAGTGCTCAGGAGCAAGAACCCTGGCAGTGGCTGATTGTAGCCTTCCTACTGACATCAGCTTCCTTCACATAGATCAAGGATTGAAATTGAGACCATCCCAGTCACTATAGGTCACTCGCATACCTAGCCATAGATCTATCTTGATAGATCCATCAGGGGGCTGTATTTTGGAGGGTTTTAATGTTTGACCCACATTTTAATATTCATAATTACATAAATTAGTCTATTTGTAATGTGCTGACATGTTAAGTGTGAACTACTTGATAAATGGTTAAATTTTAGCTGTGTTTATGGTTATTATTTTCTCTCACCCCATACAGACCAATCAATCCTCTTCTAGATCAGAACACTCCTGACTTCACATCCTTCCGCTGTGTAGGTGACTGGCTAGAGGCCATCAAGATGGAGCGATACAAGGATAACTTCACAGCTGCAGGGTATAGCACACTGGAATCTGTCGCTAGGATGACCATTGAGTGAGTTTAACACTTTGAAATAAAAATTAAACTGAAACAGACAGATGTTTATGATGCACTATTGCTCTTTGTACTATAAAGGAACAAAAATGAAGCCAAATTTGATAAAATTTCATCCAGGAGTGCTGAGTGAATGATCAATCTCAGCCTCCTCCAGATGTCCCCAGCATCATAGATGCCAGTCTTCAGCCAATTCGATTCACTCCACTTGATATCAAGAAACTGCTGAAGGCACTGGATACTGCAAAGGCTATGGGCCCTGACAATATTCTGGCAATAGGACTGAAGACTTGTGCTCCAGAACTAACCAAGCTGTTCCAGTACAGCTACAACACTGGCATCTACTTGGCAATGTGGAGAATTGCTCTGGTATGCCCTGCACACAAAAATCAGGACAAATCCAACCCAGCCAATTACCACCCCATCAGTCTACTTTTGATCATCAGTAAAGTAATGGAAGGGGTCATCAACAGTGCTATCAAATGGCACTTGCTTAGTAATAACCTGCTCACTGACACCCAGTTTGGGTTCCACCAGAGCCACTCAGCTCTTGACCTCATTACAGCTTGTTTCAAACATGGACAAAAGAGCTGAACTCCCGAGGTGAGGTAAAAGTGACTGCCCTTGACATATAGCTGCATTTGACCGAGTGTAGAATCAAGGAGCCCTAGCAAAACAGGAGTCAATGGGAATCAAGAGGAGAACACTCCACTGGTTGGAGTCATACCTAGCGCAAAGGAAGATGGTTGTGGTAACTGGAGGTCAGTCATCTCAGCTCCTCAGGGTAGTGTCCTCAGCCCAACCATCTTCAGCTGCTTCATCAATGACCTTCCTTCCATCATAAGGTCAGAAGTGGGAATGTTTGCTGATGATTGCGCAATGTTCAGCACCATTCGCAACTCCTCAGACACAGAAGCAGCTCATGTCCAAATGCAGCAAGATCTGGACAATATCCAAGCTTGGCTGACAAGTGGCAAGTAACATTCACACCACATAAGTATCAGGCAATGACCATCTCCAACAAGAGAGAATCTAACCATTGCCCCTTGACGTTCTATGGCATTACCATCACTGCATCCCCTACTGTCAACGCCCTGCGGGTTACCATTGACCAGAAACTGAACTGGACTAGCCATATAAATACTGTGGCAGCGGCCAGGAATCCTGTGGCGAGTAACTCACCTCTTGACTCCTCAAAGCCTGTCCACCATCTACAAGGCACAAGTCAGGAGTGTGCTGGAACACTCCCCATTTGCCTGGATGAGTGTAGCTCCCACAACACTCAAGAAGCTTGACACCATCTAGGAAAAAGCAGCCCACTTGATTGGCACCACATCCACAAATATTCACTCCCTCCGTCACCAATGCACATTAGCAGCAGTGTGTACCACCTACAAGATGCACTGCAGGAATTCATCCACCCAGGCTCCTTAGGCACCACCTTCCAAACCCAAGACCACTATCACCTAGAAGGATAAGTGCAGCAGATAGATGGGAACACCACCACCTGTAAGTTCCCCTCCAAGTCACTCACCATCCTGACTTAGAAATATATTGCCATTCCTTCACTGTCGCTGGGTCAAAATCCTGGAACTCTCTCCCTAACACCTCTGTAGGTGTACCTACACCACATGGACTGCAGCAGTTCAAGAAGGAAGCTCACCACCACCTTCTCAAGGGCAACCAGGGATGGGCAATAAATGCTGGCCCAGCCAGTGAAGCCTACATTCCGTGAATGAATTTTAAAAATGGTTTGTTTTAGAAAGGATTAAGTACTTGAGGAGCTGTCAAAGTTTTGAATGAGCTTTCATGAGTGGGAGTGAATAATAAAGGTAATGCTATAATAGATATTTAGACCTTTACTTTATTTCGTATCAGCATGGTTCCTGAGGTCTGTGCATGGTGGATACTTGTTGAGTTGGCATGGAGGGGATAAGGGCAAAGGATGGTGGATGGGAGAGACATGGGTTAGCATTAAGTTGGCATGGGTTATGAGTGGGGAAGCCTGATGGGGTGTGAGCAGTGAGGGCTAGTGGGCCTAATATTTAACCAAACAACTAGGACAACATCCCAGAGAACCAAGGCAGGCCTTTTAAGCAGCTTGCCTCAGCAGTCAGCTGCCCCTGTAGCCGTCTCCGATCTGTGTCCAGGAGTAGTGAGCCCAACTCCTTGCACCCACACCCACCACTCCAAAACAAAAATTTAGTCTGGCGGGGCACTATTTCCTGAGGAGGGTGCGGCAAGCCAGGAAATTTCCTAGCTCACGCTGTCCATTTCTGGAGTGAAAATCTGGCCCTTAATACCTATTAAAGAACTAATACTTTACATTGAATATGATTTTAGAGATAAAACATATACTTGTCATATAGCGATCAGGTTCACCTTTCCCTAACTTTTCTCTTTGCTCTTCACTAATAGAAATTCTGTAAGGTTCCATTAAAGTATGTTCATAGAATGACACAGCATGGAATGAGGCCCATCATATCTTTGCTGAATCTTTTGTAGAGCTATCCAGTTAATTCCCCTCCCCTTCTCCATAGGCCTGCAAATCTTTCCTCTTGAAGTATTTATTGAATTTTTGAATGTTACCATTGAACTTCCTCCACCCTTTCAGGCAATGTATTCCAGATCACAACAACTCACTGTGTAAAAAAAATAAGTTTCTCATGTCGCCTCTGGTTCTTTTGCCAATCACCTTAAATTTGCATCCTCGAGTTACTAACACTTTTGCCAGTTTCTCCTTATTTACTCTATCAAAACCAATCCTGTTTTGAAAATCTTCAAAGATTTGTGTATAGACACCCTCAAGTCTCTCCGTTCCTGCATCTAGTATAAAATTGTATCATTTAGTTCATATTATCTCTCTTCAGTCTTCCTATCAAAATGTATCACATCACCATTCTCTGTCACATATCTACCCATTTTTGTAATCTGTTCTCCTGAAGTCTGTTCACTAACCTCTGTTACAGAATGTATTGAACATTTTCTTCTGTACAGCTCACATCCTCTTCTATGTCCTTGTCAGGTTCTGTTACTAACTCCTCTTCATGGTTTTCCACATTTCCAAGTTTCATACCATTGTAAACTTTGAAATTACGCCCTGTATATCCAAGTCCAGATCTTTAATGTATATCAAAAAGAGCTGTGGTCCCAATCTCAACCCCTGGGGAACACCACTGCAGCCTCCAGCCTGAAAATCACACTTTCTGCACTCTCTGCTTTATGTTTCTTATTTTGTATCCAAGGTGTCAGTATCCCTTTAATCCCATGAGCTTCAACATTACCAACAAGTTTATGATGTGGCATTATATGCAATATCAATCATACTGCCCTAATCAACCCTCTCTGTTACTTCATTAAAGAGCTTGATTAGTCAAACACGATTTGCCTTTAACAAATCTGTGCCTAGTTTCATTTATTCATGCCTTTCCAAATGCATTTTGTCCCTGATTATTGTGTTTAAAATGAATGATAGAATTGTGGTTACATAATGGAATAGTAATCTAGATGCTTGGATTAATAATCCAGAGATAGGGTTCAAATACCACTAGAACAACTGGGGAATTTTATTAAGAAAACCTGGATTAAAAGGGTAGGATCTCTAATGGTCACCATCTAACTACTAAATTGTCATAGAAACCCATTTGGTTCACTAATGTCCTTTAGGGAAGGAAATCTGCTATCCTTACTTTATCTGGCTTATATGTGACTCCATACCGACCATAGCAATATGGTTGACTATTATTTCCCTCTGAAATGGCTCAATAGCCACTGAGCTGGCAAGAAGGCTGCTCGCCATCAGCTTCTCAAAGGGCAATTATGGCTGGTCAAGTGCCAGTGACGTCCACGTTCCATGAATGAATTAAAAAGAAAATACTTCCACCACTGATGTTAGGCTGACTATTTTGTAGGTGCCAGGTGTATCCCTCTCCCATGTGTTAAACTCTTTAACATACATCAATGGTTTGTATTTCAAAAGAAATTTAAATCAGTGTCCTTTGCTGTTTTCTCACACAGAAACTTTATAATACGTTTGCCCAGTTCACATCCATTGGATTGATGTTATGATTCATCGTAATCTCCTCCATTTCTTTGTGCCTTTCTTCTTCTTCCAATTTTCCTTTCCGTCTAGTTGTTTCCCAATTCCTCCACAAGCATCAGGAGTTCTTTTATATCTTGCCCAAATTCAAGTACACAGCTTATGAGTGTCAAAAAGCTGTTTGGCCACTAAAGCCAATCTGAATCCTTCCAGAAGAGATTGCTAGCTAATAATCTCTAGTGGAAATATTAATCAAATGATCTCTTCCCCAACTTTGTGACACCGAAGCCATTTGGTAGCACTGCACTTGTCTGCAAACTAAACACAGATAAAGGAGTGAGCCTGGCATCCCCTAGGCCTATTTATTCTGCTCAGTGCCAACTGCAAGGTACATTTTCCCACTGATCTATCACGGACAGATCTATATTGTTGCAGTTTAGACAAGGACATAGAAGAGGATATGAGCAGTATGGAAGAAAATGTTCAATACATTCTGTAACAGTTATAACTCCAAAAGCTCTTGTAGTCAAGGAGCTGGCATGAAATTCATCTGTGTTCACAATGAAAATAGTCACCAGACATGAGTGGTCATTTGCAAATTGAGTACTTAAATTTTCATAAGATACCTGGACCAAATGGAATGAATGTAAAACTACTAATAGAAACGAGGGTAAAAGTAGAGGGAGCTATGGTAGAAAATATTAATTGTTTATTGGATATGGAATCGGGAGGGAGGCAGTGATGAATGAATGAGGAAACAACCAGTTGTACTCTTGACTTAAAAAGGTCAGAAACAAGATCGTGCAAAATCAAAACCTGAAGGAAAAGTATGATAGCCTATTCTAAAGGAAGCAGCTATAGTTTATTTAGAAAGAGTAAAGATAGTAACTCCAAGTTAATGTAGGCAGGTCATGACGAACACATTGATAATAGTTATGAGGAAGACATTGTAGGATAAATTGTCTGCTTCAGGACTCACAATGCAAAATTGTGCTCATTGGGAGAACATAGAGAGAAGTTATGCTCCCACAGCTCATCATTTTCCATTCATTAAATCAGGGGTTGTGGGTGAAACATGGGCGGTGGCTGTGCAATCTCCTGATGTGCGCACAGATATGCAAGGAACGACAAATGGAAAATTTACCCTTCCACATCTTGACTTTCAACAGGCATTTGATGAAGTCTACTGAAGATCTTATGGCTCAAATAAAAGCAAGGATGTTGTAAATTTGATAATGAATTGTATGCATAATGGAAAATGGGAGCAGTTATTAATAGCGACATTTCTGATTGGGCAGCTGTGACCTTTGGAACGCTGCAGGGATTGACTGTTCATAATGAACTGCTGTTCATAATACGTATAAGTGACCTCAGTGAGAGCATTGTAATTAAAATCTTATATTTAGAGATATTACCAGTTTGTCTGGAAAAGCAGGATGAGTAGAGTAAAGAGGTGAAATTCAAAGTGACCTACAGGCACGTAACGACTGAAAACTAAGTGGCAAGAAGTATTCAATGTTGAGAAATGTAAGGCAATGCACATTAGGGGTAAAAATTGCAAATATGAGTACAAACTGATGGAGTTAACAGCTGATAAAGCACTTGGGCAGTGCTGTGGCAATTCAAAGTAGCAGCTGTAAAGGCAAAGTGCTGTACAGATAAATCGAAATAATAAACGTGCTCTTATTGAAAAAGAATAGATTATGGCAAGAGTGTAAAATAATAAAAGGAATCAATAAAATTTTTGAAGGTCTTTGGAAGAATGAAAATGCAGAGTCTGTGGTGCATCACAATCAGGCAAAATTAAGCCATGAGTTAAATGTAACTGAAGGAGTAACTTCTTCATAGATCTGCCACCTAGTGTGGCAAATTTTCTGAAGGAGATAGCTGAATCAGTAGGCACTGGGGAAATTTTAAATTGGCACGAGTGTGAGCACTGTGGTCAGTAAGGACCTGAGAGGACCCGGTTGGCTGGACAAGCCTGATGCAATGAATGAACGCGTCTCATTCCTACTTTCTTGTGGCCTTGAATATTACAGCTGTTTCGCAAATGTAGTTTTAACTTAACTGTATTGAGTTAACCTTGCATTTTTAATCACTATGCCTTTCTGTTATACAGGGATGTGCTGAGTTTGGGAATTACATTAGTCGGCCACCAGAAGAAAATCATGAGCAGCATTCAGACTATGAGAGCCCAGATGCTGCACTTGCATGGCACCGGGATCCAAGTGTAATAGATCATTTCTCCCTTCGTGCAAAGGGAAAAGACATTCCTAAAATTTGGAGAAAAAGACACCATCTGCTGCTAAGTACTGTCAGTACCAACATTCTTCTTAGTCCCTTCCTGTTGTGGATCAGAGATTCAAGGGAAGATGTGTAACAATGTTCCTCTAAGTCACCTAAAGAACAAAAAGGATGTATAACAGTACACAATGAGAGTGGCTGGAACATGCACATTATGAAGAAACTACTACCTGAAACATTTAGAACTTTACACAAAAGCAAAACAAAAAAAAAACATTGAGCGTTCTAACCTCCTTTTTGTCTACTAGGCTTTTTAAAAGTGTACATATCAATTTACGTAGACTATATTTGTCAAACGGACCCACCAGGTTCTCGTTAATCAGTTAAATTGTTTTCGAGATTTGCGCTTGCTGAATGGTGTTCATTCAGCCATCTTCTCATTACTGACCTGCAATATTGGGTAGAAGCCAAAGAAGGTTAGCTCTGCCCTGGGTTCTTAATTAATCATTGACCCATCTCTATCTACCCAATTTATTTTATCTATTTGATGATTTTAAAACAGTTATGCCAATTGTACAACATATAGGCAATGGCCATTTTAGTTTAAATTTAATATGCTTTTCCTTTTTGGTACATTTTAGTATCCTCAAGAACTTCCATTTATTACTCTTAGGGTCAGTCATTCCCATATACTTCAAGAAGAAATTTGCCAGTTCCTAAGGCTTTCATTGCCCTTTAAGATATTATTCAACAACAACCTAAACATTTAGAGGCTGGATTATGGAAAAAGTAGGAGTTAATACCCTTTGAAACAGATTTTTCTTTCAGTACAATATAATTAGTTCAGGCCTCATACTATAGCATGCCACCTTAGTGAATATATTGATGATGAAAACATTTTTAACAATAAAATTAGGAACAAAGCAAACACAGTGAGAGACTGCAGTTAACTATCAACTGAATGGTAAAGGCAGGCATCTCTTCTATACTAACCTGATTTGTCCAGCCTTAGACTAGACAGAAATATGGAATGTAAAACATAACATTTCAACAAAGGAAACTGAGGAACCATGGTGTTTGATATGAGGTAATTATGTTTCGAATGAGCTATGGTGATGCAGAGCATGGAATAAATATGGTCCTATCCAAAGGTCCCTAGACAGGGCGACTTCAGTCTGCAAATCCACAGAATGATCTAAAGATGGTTGAAGCAAACAAGTTTATTGAACTCTGATCAAAATCTCTTTTCTCAGAGGAACGTGGGGCAAAGTTCATACCCAGATTTCTGTAATTGGTACAACCTGACCAATCCTCTATTCATTGGATTTTTTTCATCTGCATTTCTATAGCAGAAATGATGGCAACTTGGTCAGCACTGACTGTCAGAGGATTCCAAAGAGTGGAGCTGTTTAATTAGATTTTGATTGTCTTATGAGAGACCCCACGGCTCAGATCAGAGTTCTACTCTCATCTTCTTGTGTTGTGGGATGTGAACGCTTCTATGTAAAAGTTGTAATTTATTTATACTGTCATTTTTTTACACAGGTCTGTCTGTAGTGAACTCAGTACACATTGAAAATGCACTATATTTTTCTATTTCACTGACAGAGAATCACAGACAACTCATTTATTTTCAGTTGTACATAATAATTAAAAAAATCACATTTAGGACCAAAGAAGGTTGTAGATTAGCAAACGTTGTCTAAAAAGAAAAATTCTGAAGAGATGCCATTTTTCTGACTTTTTCAGATCATGTACAGTGTTTTTATAATTGTGTTTTTCTCTTTTGGGGGGGTGGGGTTTATGCATTCTATTATTTATTTTTGTTTGATTCAGAAACAGTGGCCCTGAAGTTCTACAGGGGGGTCATCCAGTGTCTTGCAGGAACCCCAGAGAAATGGTGTAGATGGACGACCATTTCTGCTGTTTGCCTTGGAGGTTGCATCATTATCCTGCTGGAGTTACGGGGAAAGACTGGCTGAACTTCCACAGAACATCAGGGAGCAGTATAATTTCAAAACACCTTTTTTCTCACCAGAATTTGTTGTATTCTGTTAACTCGGAATCTGTATAAATATTTCATTAGATTTTTCGTGGTTATTTTGATGGTCTTATTTTTCAATTCTTTGTAAAAGACTGTAAATATATTTTTTGAAAAGTGCTTCCATGATATCCAGTGGTTTAATTTTGGTTGATCTTATGCACTTTTCATTGAGCTCAGCCTGACTTTCTATAGCCCAGGTTATGATATCACAGAATCACAGAATTGTTACGGCGCAGAAGGAGGCCATTCGGCCCATCGTGTCTGCACCGGCTCTCCAAATGAGCATCATGACTTAGGTTCATTCTCCTGCATTTTCCCCGTACCCTTGCACATTGCTTCTATTCAAATAACCATCTAATGCCCTTTTAAATGCCTCGATTGAACCTGCCTCTACCACACTTCCAGGCAGTGCATTCCAGACTTGGACCACTCGCTGTGTAAAAAAGGTTTTCTTACATCACATTTGCTTCTTTTGCAAATCACTTTAAATCTGTGCCATCTTGTTCTCGATCCTTTGACGAGCAAAAACAATTTCTGCCTATCTACTCTATCTAGCCCTTTCATGGGCAGAATCTTCGGGTCGGCGTGCGGGGGCAGGTCCCGCATGCTGACGCGTAAAATGATACGCGGTGACATTGGCCGTGCGTCCTGACAACAACGTTCATCATTCCGACCTTCAGAGTCGGCTGCGTGCCCGCCGAACTGTCAAAGGCCTATTAAGGCCATTTATCAACTAGTTGAAGTACTTGTCAGGGCTGCCTGTCCAACCTTAAGGTTGGTGGGCAGGCCAAGAGCCCAGACGGCCTTTGCATTTTTAATGGAACTTCATCCACGGGCGGGATGAGCTTTCATGAAGGGTTTATAACTTTAATAAAAATTTTTATTAAAATTCATAGACATGTCCCAGCTCATGTGACACTGTACACCCAGGTCTCTCTGCTCCTGCACACCCTTAAGAATTGTACCCCTTATTTTATATTGCCTCTCCATGTTCTTCTTACCAAAATGAATCACCTCACACTTCTACGCATTGAACTTCATCTGCCACCTATCTGCCCACTCCACCAACTAGTTTATGTCCTTTTGAAGTTCTACACTGTCCTGTCACATGAGGGAACATATCTGAATGACTTCTATTCATTTTTTCAATTTTTCACAAACAAATTAATCTGCTTGAGGCAGCTCCGTGCCTCAGGGAGATTTCTGCACTCTTTCACGTGCATGCGCCAAAGAGCGCAGGCCCCAATGCTCCCTCCTCCCCCCACTCGCACAGGTAGCGCTGAGCGCTTCTGGATACGTGTCACATTGGGCAGGCCTTAATTGGTCCACCCACACAAAATGGCGACGCACAGCCGATCGTGGGCGGCGATCGGCTACATGCCTGCCCACACCCGCTCCCACCCAGCCCGCCCGACCAGGAGAAAATTCTTCCCCATGATTTTGAACATCTCTTTCAAATCTTCCCTTAGTCTTCTCCTCTCAAGGGAGAACAGTCCCAACCACTCCAATCTATCTTCATAACCCAAGTTTCTCATCCCTGGAACCAATCTTCTAAACCCCTTCTGCACTCTTTCCAATGTGTTCACATCCTTCCTATAGTGTGGCACCCAGAACTGTACACAATACTCCAGCTGAGGTCTAACTAATGTCTTATATAAGCTCAGCATAACCTCCCTGCTCTTGCACTCAATGCCCCTATTAAAAAAGCCCAGGATACTGAATGCTTTATTAATTGCTCTCTCCACCTGCCCTGACACCTTCAATGATCTATGCACATATACATCCAGGTCTCTCTGTTCCTGCACACCCTTAAGAATTGTACGCCTTATTTTATATTGCCTCTCCATGTTCTTCCTACCAAAATGAATCACCTCACACTTCTCAGCATTGAACTTCATCTGCCACCTATCTGCCCACTCCACCAACTTGTCTATGTCCTTTTGAAGTTCTACACTGTCCTCCTCGCAGTTTACTTCCAAGCTTCATATCATTTGCAAACTTTGAAATTGTCCCCTGCACACCAAGATCTTGATCATTAATATATACCAGGAAAACTAAGGGTCCCAATACCAACCCCATGGGAACTCCACTACAACTCTTCCTCCAGCCTGAAAAACACCCACTGACCATTACTCTCTGCTTCCTATTTTTCAGCCAATTTTGTATCCATGTTGCTACTGTCCCTTTTATTCCATGAGCTTTAACTTTTCGCACAACTCTGTTTCGTGGAACTGTACCGAATGCCTTTTGAATGTCCATCACCATCAACAGCATTACCCTCACCAACCCTCTGTTACCTCTTCAAAAAACTCCAGCAAGTTAGTTAAATCTGATTCCCCCTTTATAAATCCATACTGGCTCCTTTTAAATAACCCACATTTTTCCATGTGACTACTAATTCTATCCTGAACAATTTTCAATCAGAAGTTTCCCCACCACTGAAGTTAAACTGACTGGTCTGTAATTGCTGGACTTATCCTTACAACCTTTTTTGAACAAGGGCGTAATGTTTGCAATTCTCCAGTCCTCTGGCACCTCCACTGAGACTAGGGAAAACTGAAAAATTATGGCCAGTGCCCCTGCAATTTCCACCCTCCCTTCAATATCCTTGGAAGCATCTCATCTGGTCCCGGTGCCTTGTCAACTTTAATTACCGACGGTTTATCCAACACTTCCTCCTTATCAATTTTGAACCCTTCTAGTGACAGAATTTCCTCCTCTGTCATCATTGCCTCGGTGGCATCTGCCTCCTTGCTAAAGACAGATGCAAAGTATTTATTTAACACCTCCACCATGCCCCCTGCCTCCATGTGTAAATGCCCTTTTTGGTCCCTAATTGGCCCCACTCCTCCTTTTACTACCCTCTTACTACTTACGTGCCAAAGACAACTTTGGGATTCTCCTTTTTGTTGGCTGCTAGACTTCTCTCATAATACCTCTTTCCTTCTCTTATTTGCTTTTTCACCTCCCCTCTGAACCTTCTGTATTCCGCTTAGTTCTCAATTGTATTTTCTACCTAACACCTGTCATAAGCGCACTTTTTCTTCTATTTCTTAATTTGTATCTTCCTTTTCATCCAGGGGACTCTGGATTTGTTTGCCCTACCTTTCCCTTTTGAGGGAATATACCTTGACTGCACCTGAATCATTTCTTCTTTGAAGGTAGCTGATTGTTCTGCTACAGTTTTTCCTGCCAATCTTTGGTTCCAGTCTATCCGGCCCAGCTCCACTCTTGCCCCATTGAAGTCGGCTCTCCCCCAGTTAATTATTCTTACTCGGGATTATCCTTTTCTACCATCATCCTAAACCTTAAGTACAATGATCACTGTCTGCTAAATTTTCACCCACTGACACTTGGTCTATTTGGCCCACCTCATTTCCAAGAACCAGGTCCAATAATGCATGCTTTCTTGTTGGATTGGATACATACTGCTGTAGAAAATTCTCCTGAACACAACCTAGGAACTCTTGCCCCTCTCTGCCCTTTACACTACCACCGCCCCAGTCAACATTCGGGTAATTGAAGTCCCCAATTATAGCTACTCTAATGCCTGCATCTCTGTAATTTTCCTGCTGATTTGTTCCTCTACATCTTTCCTACTAGCTGGTGGTCTATAGACTACACTAAGCAATGTAATTGCAACCTTTTTGTCCCTTAGCTCTAGTAAAATTGTTTCTTGAACCATCTGGGACATCCTCTTTCTTCAGCACTGCAATGCTCTCGTTAACCAATACCACCACCTCTCCTTTCCTATTTTACTTTGTACAACTTGTAGGAATATTTAACACCCAGTCCTGCCCTTCCTTGAACAAAGTCTGTTATTGCCAGAACATCATATTTCCGCATGGTAATCTGCACCCAATCTTATTTACTATACTGCATGCATTCATATAAATGTATAGTAACCCTGGTTTAGACTTCATAACTTTCTCCCTTACTCCGACTCGACCTATTAACTTACTATTCTCTATACTAGTGCTATCTGTCTCTCCCAGTATTTTGTGCACCCTGGTATTCCTCTATCACGCTCTCTCCTGGTTCCCACACCCCTGCCAGGTTAGTTTAAAGCCCCCTACAACAGCACTAGCAAAATGCCCCGCTAGGAACTCAGTCCAGGCTCTGTTCAGGTGTAACCCATCTGGCTTGTAGAGGTGCCATCTTCCCAAGAGCCACTCCCAGTGTCCCGGGAATCTAAAGCCCACACTCCTGCACCATCTCTCCTGCCACGCATTCATCTGCCTTATCTTCCTATTTCTGTACTCACTGGCACATGGCACTGGGAGTAATCCGGTGGTTACTACATTTGAGGTCTTGCTTACTAATGTTTGACCTAGCTCCCTAAATTCTGATCGCAGGACCACATCCCCCTCCCTACCTAAGTCATTGGCACCAATGTGGACCACGATCTCTGGCTGATCACCATCCCCCAGATAAATGTCCACCATTGAATAAACTACTGGACCAAAAAGAAAGACTTACATTTATATAGAGTCTTTCATGAACTCAAAGCTCCCCAAATTGCTTTTTTTGAAGCATGGTCACAGATGAAATGCAATAGCAAATTTGTGCATAGCAAGATTCCACAAACAGTAATATAATTATGACACAAGAATTTCTTTTTGTGATGTTGATTGAAGGAAAGTATTGGTCCGGACACTGAGGATAATCCCTCTGTGCTTCTCTGAAATAGTGCCATGGGATCTTTCACGTCCTCCTGAGAGGGCACCTCGTCTGAATGACAGTACCTCGAATCGTGCAGCATTCCTTCAATAATGCAGCGGAGTGTGTCAGCCTACCATTTTTGTGCTCAGATTGCTGGAACAGTACTTGGATCCACAATGTGGAGTCACAAAATAGATTCTGTGTAATTTTGGGATTGAGTTTAAGTGTGTATTTTACTTAGTGGAGTGAATTCACAAGACTTTTTTTTTGGAAAGGCTACAGGCTGCAGATAACAAAGGCGTGCATTAAAGCCTGATGAGCTAGTTTGTGGAATGTCACCATTTATAATCTACTTCAAACTAATACAATGACTTCATTTCATTCAAAGCAGATCATCCATGACAATCAGTGATGTTACTCAATTTATTATTTTGTTTGAGATGGGCAACAAATATTCCCACCCATTGTAGACGCTTCAGTTCATGTGGACAACACTACTCTTGTTTTCTGGAGTCAGAGTTAAGAAGAGGAAAGAAAAATTCAATGCTTGGAGATAGACAAGCTTTTAACATGAGATTTTGCAGTATAGGTCTGTAGCCATGTGCTGGAAGTTTTTGCTATTAGAAGGTAGAAGGTACCAAAAACAAAGAATTTGATTCCCATAAAGGTCAGGATGAATGATTTGTTACTTGTTTGCCTTTTTTTAAGGAGAGCAATGAGATTGAGTAAAGTAAATGGATTTACTTAAACATTATTTAGCAGGTTTTAGCCACAAGTAAGAGGAGCACATAGGCTCAACACAATGACTGCACCCACCGTACAGCTGTTGAAGTCTGTCAAGAAGCACAAAAAAAAAGGGAAGAAAGAAATAAAAGGTCTCAGAAACAGTTCAAAGCACTTCACAGATGCATGACTGCAGCACAGTCACTATGATGTTGATTGTTGTTATGTAGGGAAACCCTAGCCGCAGCATTAACACAATTATAGTATTTTTAAAATCCATTAGTGAAACTGGACACATTCATTTCCTGAAAGTACAAATTAATTTCAGCTTTGCTCCAGCACTTGTGTTTTTTTAAAATTTTATTTTAACAGCATTACTGTTTTGTACTATTGTGCAATAAATAACCAGTCCCAAAGGCTGCCACTGCCTGACAGAAAGTGATAGCTTTATTCCAGAAAATATTCTGCAGGATTCGACTTGAGTGGGTGGAGTTTGGCGCAGAAGCAAACAGCAGGCATCGCATCAGGGATGCAGTTTGTTCCATTACTCTAAGGATGCAGCACACAAGGCTACTTGTACTAGGGCATACGTGACATGATTGCATGGCTGAAAATAATGCTGACAGGCAAATAAACCACTACAAAGGTGCAAAAAAATAATCTATATCCACACATCCAGAACAAATGCGTGTCATCTTCAAACCAGTGTTAGTGTGCTTCTGATGCTTTACCCTGAGGACATTCACAGGATTGTGGAGGATGCAGTGGTTTTAGTAAAATGTGACATTGCTTTTCAGCTCTGTTGTTTTTGCAGGTGTGTCGTCGTTGAAAATTATGACGACAACTCAGGGAAACCTTCTTGAAGCGTGATTGCCACCATCACTCCACCTTTAGATAAGAACTGTTACTAAAGAATTTCAAGGCATTTTAAGACCTTTATTTTTCTTACCTTTTTCAACAGATTTTCCTTCGGCACTGTAGAGCCTTACTATTTGATAAAGATTGCAATTATGTCATCATTTTATATTATGTTAAATTCTGCACTCATATTAAATAACATTGGTAGCCATCATTAAACAAGTTGTCCGCTTCTTTTGTTTTACTTGCAGTGATTGCTCCCTCATTCATCCTGAGACCATTATTTTTGTTGTTGAAAGTATTCCTCTTGCTTTCTATTTGTGTGTCAAGGCATCAATCTCCTATTCCAGCCAAGCTCAGCACCAAACACCCAGTATCTGGGTCAGCTCAAGTGGCAGGCTTGAAAGATCTGTCAGCTCTGTCACTGTGCCACATGCTGCCAGGGAATTAAGGTCAGGCTGCTAATGCACAGTAACCAGCAGCCATAGTACTAGAAGTTGGCTCATACTGCATTCCTAGTAGAAAGGCAGGAGGACAGCACTGCTTATAATTGATTTTGAAAGTATCTTCTCATGTGACAGATTTTTACTGGTAGAACATATTGCGGTAACAATTCTAGCCTAGATGTTATGTTGCCAACATTAGCCAATCTGAATTTTTTACTTCATTTTATTTACATGAAACTTTGAAATAGTCCTAATTTACATCATGATGTTGAAGACAGACAAGTTTCTAAACTATTAATAAAAATGTGATTTGTATTGATTTCCATTATTTTCTATGGCATTGGTAACTTCATTCTTATGAGCTTTTCTGTTGACCTACATATTCTGCTTTTAAAAATGTAACTCAAACCTTTTTTTTTAAACTTATTATAAAAACCTGATTGGACCCTAACATCTTTAATAGATGTTTTGTAAATAGCCACTGGGTTCCAGCTACCCAATTTCTTTTACATCTGAGCAGTAAGGATCTTAGTCCTCTAAAGTCAATAATGTCTTAATTAGGATTGTGTTGTTTTAAACATCACACAAGTAATTTCCTCTTACTTTATCAGCACAAATCCTTGATGGTAATAAAACCGACTTTCATCCAATTTAATCTACGAAAGCTGCTTTCAATGCAGATGCAGTAACAGTTGATTCCTATCTGCAACAGAGAGATACACATATAGTCATTGCATGAGGCCACTGCATGATAGGATGGAACATGACATGCTATGCAAATTCATTTTGATTTTATCTTCAAATATTATGAAGGTTATATCTGCATCAAAGGCATGTGCTCTGAAAGCGTTCTTGTCAAGGAAAACAAAAGGTTTAAACACAGCTTGGGTCTGTAACCCTAAATTTTTTTCTTTATTCTTTCATGGGATGTGGCCCATCCCTAATTGCCCTTGCACTGAGTGGCTTGGTAGTTCAGAGGGCAGTTAAGAGTCAACCACATTGCTGTGGGTCTGGAGTCAGATTCAGGCCAGACCAGGTAAGGATAGCAGATTTCCTTCCCTAAAGGACATGAGTGAACCAGATAAGTTTTTATGACAATCAACAATAGTTTCATGATTAGCACCATTACTAAGAGTAGCTTTCAATTCCATAATTTTATGACTTTAGTAGCTGTCATGGTGGGATTTGAACCCATGACCCCAGGGTATTTGCCTGGGTCTCCAGATTACTAATCCAGTGACATTACCACTAGATCACCATTTCCCCATTACTTCACTGAGTCTAGTTTTATGTTCCCTGTGACAATGTTTTGCAACAGACACACTCAAGACAAAAAACAACCATGTTAGAATTATTTGCTATATTTTTATAGCTTCTGTTTATTTTTGGAAAGGGGTGTGATTTACCCATTTTTCTAAGCTTTTACCCACAAGCTCTGTCAACTCTTAAAGCAGATGCTATGAACCAACTTGTGGACTGTAATTTGGCAACACTCATGAACCTGTAAACTGTGGAAGGCATCTATGGAACCATCACACTCAACTTTGTGTGACTTACTCTCTGCAGTTACCTGTACATCCTCAGATGAGACTGCATTGTGTAGCTGAGTCAGTTTAATAGTATGTTTACAAGCTCTGTCAGTGACACTGGAGAGAAACCTGAAGAAGCCCTGTAGAAGGTCAGGTGAAGAGTGCAGGACGGCATGCCAGGAACAACACCAGGCATATCTAAAAATGAGGTGTCAACCTGGCGAAGCTACAACACAGGACTACTTGCTTGCCAAACAATGGAAGCAACTTGTGATGAAGCTAAGCAACCCCTTGGCCAACAAATCAGATCAAAGCTCTGCAGTCCTGCCACATCCAGTCGTGAGTCATGGTGGACAATTAAACAACTAACTAGAGGAGGAGATGCCACAAATATCCCCATCCTCAATGATGGTGGAACCCAACACATCAGTGCAAAGACAAGTCTGAAGCATTTGCAACCATCTTCAGCCAGAAACGCCAAGTAGATGATCCATTTTGGCCTCCCTCTGAGGTTCACAGCATCACAGATGTCAGTCTTCAGCCAATTCAATTCACTCCATATAATATCATAGGAACATAGGAACAGGAGAAGGCCATTCAGCCTGTCAAGCCTGCTCCGTCATTCAATACGATCATGGCTGATCGAATACATCAATGCCTGTTACTCACTCTATTCCCATAACCCTTTACTTTATTGTTAATCAGAAATCTATCAATCTCTACCTTAAACATACTCAATGACTGAGCTTCCACGGCCCTCTGGGGTAGAGAATTCCAAAGATTCACAACCCTCTGAGTGAAGAAATTTCTCCTCATCTCAGTCCTAAGTAGCTTCCCCCTTATTTTGAAATTGTGACCCCTGGTCCTGGACTCCCCAGCCAGGGGAAACATCCTACCTGCATCTACCCTGTCTATTCCTTTAAGTATTTTGTAGGTTTCAATTAGATCACCTCTCATTCTTTGAAACTCTAGAGAATACAGGCCCAGTTTCCCCAGTCTCTCTTCATAAGACAGTCCCGCCATCCCCGAAATAAGTCTGGTGAACCTTTGTTGCACTCCCTCTATGGCAATGATATCCTTTCTGAGGTCAGGGGACCAAAACTGCACACAGTACTCCAGGTGTGGTCTAACCAAGCTTCTATACAATTGAAGCAAGACATCAGTATTCCTGTACTCAAACCCTCTTGCGATAAAGGCTAACATTCCATCAGCCTTCCTAATTGCCTGCTGCACCTGCATGTTAGCCTTCAGTGACTTATGGACAAGGACACCCTGGTCCCTTCTTACATCTGCACTTTCTAATCTCTTATCATTTAGGAAATACTCTGCACAACTGTTCCTTCTACCAAAGTGGATAACCTCACATTTTTCCAATTTATATTCCATCTGCCATGTTCTTGCACACTCACTAAGTCTGTGCAAATCGTCCTTTAGCTGCTTTACATCTTCCTCACAACACACATTCCTGCCTAGCTTTGTATCATCCATGAACTTGGATTACATTTGGTCCCCACATCCAAATCATTGATGTATATTGTGAACAGCTGGGGCCCAAGTGATCCTTGCGGTACCCCATTAGTCGCAGCCTCCAACACAAGAATGACCCGTTTATTCCTAATCTCTGTTTTCTGCCTGTTAGCCAATCCTTAATCCATGCATGTGTATTATCTCCTATCTCATGTGCTTTTATTTAGCTAATCAACTTCCTGTGGGGGACTTTATCAAAAGCCTTCTGAAAATCCAAGTATACTATGTCCATTGACTCTCCTTTGTCAAGCAGGGGCTCTGACCCAAATTTTTAATTCCTCTCTGGCCACGGGAGAGGTGCCAGAGGACAGCTAATGTGGTTCCGCTATTTAAGAAGGGTTGTAGAGATAAGCCAGGGAACCACAAGCCAGTGAGTCTCACGTCAGTGGTAGGGAAACTATTGGAGAAAATTCTGAAGGAAAGAATCTATCTCCACTTGGAGAGGCAAGGTTTGATCAGGAGTAGTCAGCGTGGCTTTGTCAGAGGGAGGTCATGCCTAACAAATTTGATTGAATTTTTTGAGGAGGTGACCAGGTGTGTAGATTAGGGTAGTGCAGTTGATGCCCTTAACTTTGTCTTTTTGACATTATTCTGCATTCGAAGCATACTCAGTGCTCTGCTTTGTTTCTCCTGCCTTCTAGGCTCACTACCACTTGCTGTTACCAACTTTACTTTCTTCCAATTTGGGCCATTCCTCAGGTTCCCATCCCCCTGACAAGCTAGTTTAAACCCACCGCAACAGCACTAGCAAATCTACCTGCGAGCATATCAATCCCAGTCCTGTTAAGATGTAACCTGTCCAGCTTGTACAGGTCCCATCTGCCCCAGAACCGGTCCCAATGCCTCAGAAACTTGATGCCCTCCCTCCTAGACAAAGTATTTAATTGATCTATCCTCCTATTCCTATGCTCACTAGCACGTGGCAGTGGAAGTAATCCTGAGATTATGGCTCTTGAGGTCCTGCTTTTTTAATTTCCTTCCTAACCTCCTGAAATATATGTTTTCAGGACCTCATCTCTCTTCCTACCTTTGTCATTGGTACCAATGTGGATCATGGCTTCTGGCTGATCCTCTTCCCCTGAAGGATGTCCTGCAACCTCTCTGTGACATCCTTGACCCTGGCACCAGGGAGGCAACACACCATCCTAGAGTCACGTTGACTGCCACAGAAACGCCTGTCTGATTCCCTGATTATGGAATCCCCTATCACTATTGCCTTTCCATTTTTCTTCCTCCTGCCCTGCACATCTGAGCCACCCATGGTGCCACAGGTTTGGCTCTGGCTGCACTCCCCTGAGAAACCATCGCCCTCATCAGCGTCCAAAATGGAAAACTGATTAGCAAGCAGGATAGACTCAGGGGACTCCTGCACTACCTGCCTGGTTCTCTTAGACTGCCTGGCAGTCATCCCTTCTGGCTGCATGCTTCTGACCTGCAGTGTGACCATCTCTCTAAATGTGCTATCCATATAGCTCTCTGCCTCGCGGATGCAAAACAGTGACTCTAGCCGCCGCTCAAGTTCCAAAACCCGGGGCTCAGGCTTGTGCAGCTGGTGGCACTTCCTACAGATGTGTTTGTTAGGGACACATGGTGTGTCCACGACTTCACACATACCGCAGGAAGTACGCTCCACTTGGCCGAGCTGACCTGCCATCCCGTAACTCTAAAAACTATTTATTATACTTAGAGTATGTAGAATGAGTAGAATAAATTACTAGTGACTTAACTTTACTATACTTACGCTAACTTTATCTTACTTTGGTTCATTTTGATTTAACTTTACTTCCTTATTGCTAGTGTTCCTTACTGAAATCCAAGTAGCTACTTCTTTATAAATGATACATTTTCCTAGTTTTAAGCTATTTAAACAGCAGCTTCTCATCAACCAATGAACTTACAGTTTTCCTGTGATGTCATTCCTGGGTTTTTTTTTCAAACTCAGCCCATTGCCCGAGTAGAGTTGTTCCTCGCAGGTCCAGCTGTCTCCGTTCCCGGAAGGTGAGTGAAGGCCCTGAGCCTCGCCCTCTATTTATCCACTGCCCAAGTAGAGGTGTTCCTCGCAGGTCCGGCTGTTTCTGCTCCCAGAAGGTGATATCAAGAAACAGCTGAAGACACTGAAAAGGCTATGAGCCCTGACAAAATTCTGCAATAGTACTGAATACTTGTACCCCAGATCTAGTTGTGTCCTTAGCCAAGCTGTTCCAGTACAGCTACAACACTGGCATCTATCTGGCATGTGGAAAATTGCCCAGGTATGTCCTGTCCACAAAAAGCAGGATAAATCCAACCTGGCCAATTACCGCCCCATCAGTCTACTCTCAATTATCAGCAAAGTGATGGAAGGGGTCATCGCAGAGCTATCAAGTGGTACTTACTCAGCAATAATTTGCTTACTGACACTCAGTTTGGGTTCTGTCAGGGCCTCTTAGCTCCTGATTACATTACAGCCTTGGTGCAACCATGGAAAAAAAGAGTCAGTGAGAATCAGGGGAAAACTCTCCACTGGCTGGAGTCATACCGAGTTCAAAGGAAGATGGTTGTGGTTGTTGGAGGTCAATCATCTCAGTCCCGGGACATCACTGCAGGAGTTCCTTCAGGTTCTCTCCTAGGCCCAAACCATCTCAGCTGCTTCATCACTGACCTTCCTTCCATCATAAGGTCAGAAGTGGGGATGTTCACTGATGATTGCACAATGTTCAGCACCATTCATGACGCCTCAGATACTGAAACAGTCCATGTCCAAATGCAGCAAGGCCTGGACAACATTCAGGCTTGGGCTGACAAGTGGCAAGTAACATTCAAACTACACAGGTACCAGATAATGACCATCTCCAATAAGAGAAAATCTACCCATCTCCCCTTGACATTCAATGGCATTACCATCACTGAATCCCTCCCTATCAACTTTCTGGGGGTTACCGTTGACCATAAGGTGAACTGGACTAGCCATAAAAATACTGTGCCTATGACAGCAGGTCAGGTGCTAGGAATCCTGTGATGAGTAACTCACCTCCTGACTCCTCAAAGCATGTCCACCATCTACAGGGCACAATCTAGGAGTGTGATGGAATATTCTCCACTTGCCTGGATGAGTGCAGCTCCAACAACACTCAAGAAGCTTGACACCATCCAGGACAAAGCAGCCCGCTTGATTAGCACCCCATCCGCCACCTTAAACATTCACTCTCTCCACCTCCAACACATAGTGGCAGCAGTGCATACTATCTACAAGGCGCACTGCAGCAACTCACCATGGTTACTTCGACAACACCTTCCAAATCTGCAACTTCTACCACTTTGAAGAGCAAGGGTAGCAGACACATGGGAACACATCACCTGCAAGTTCTCCTTCAAGCCACTCACCATCCTGACTTGAAATTATATCACCGTTTCTTCATTGTCACTGAGTCAAAATCCTGGACCTCCTTAATGTGGGTGTACCTTCAGATTTAAGGTAATTGGCAAAAGAAGCAAAGGTGACATGAGGAAAAACCTTTTCACACAGTGAGTGATTAGGATCTGGAATGCACTGTCTCAGAATATGGTGAAGGCAGGGTCAATTGAGGCTTTTATAAGGGAATTGGATTGTTATCCAAGAAGGAAACCTTAGTAGGGAGGTGGGGAAAATTCAGGGGAGTAGCACCAGGTGAATTGCTCATTCAAAGGGCCAGCACAGGCAAGACTTTATAGCCTCCATGTGCACTATAACCATTCTATCATTCCTAGATTTTATGATTTGGACAGCTTGGAAATATGCATTAGATGAACTGATGAACCCAGCGAATGAAAGTATAGTTAGTGTTCCTGTCACATGCCTTTATGCATTTCTTTATGAAGCTTGGGCTAAGAGATTAGAAGGAATTGACACCAGTATCTACTTACTAGTGCAATTCAGTCCTGAATAGTTAAGAACTGCCAGAATGGTAATTTGCTAATATCACACAAGTCCTGTTGTAAGTTTGGAAATGTGTAGCCTATTTGTCCAACTGGAAACTTGCTTATGCATGAAATTTAAAGAGCTGTGGAAAAAACAATCACTATTTTATTTGGTAGAATATCTTCTGGGTGCTTCATTGTAAAAGAAACTGGAGGAGTTCAAAACTTATAGGTTACATTTATCAGGAAAGATTGAACAGGCTGGGGCTCTTTTCTCTAGGAAACAGCAAGTGAAAAGCTAAGAGGTAATCTGATGGAGGTCCTAAAATTATGAAAGGAGTTTAACAGAATAAATATGGAGAAAATGTTTCCACTTGTTGGGGAGTCCAAAGCTGGGGGCTATAAGTACAGGATAAGCACTAGTAAATGCAATAAGGAATTCAGGAGAAGCGCCTTCAGGAGAGTTAGTAGAATGTGGAACTTGTTACTGCATGGAGTGATTGAGGTGGCTGGCATAGATTCAGTTCATGGGAAACTAGATAAGTACATGGAAGAAAGAAATCCAAGGTGATGCTAAATATTGCTGTTATTGGCCATGCCAAACCTAAGTGCACATTAGCTGCATGTATTCTTGCAACAGATGGCACAATTCAGGATTGAGCTCTGCTGAATCATAAGAGCATAAGCAATTGGAGTGCGAGCAGGTCATATGGCTACTGGGCTTGCTTCTCCATTCAGTAAGATCATTGCTGATCTTTGATCATAACTCTACTTTCCTGCCTATCCCATGTCCATGATTCTCTGTGAAGAGAACTCCTCCTAGGTAGGTGTGCCAGGACAAGCAAATATAACTGATGGCACGTCGGCCAATGAAGCCAGTCAGCCTGTGCTGACTGTTCTCGCCCTGGCATGCCTCCTTTCACACATGATGTATTGTGAATGGGATGCTATTGAAGAACCATCTATCATTATAGCTAGCCAGGCATTCATTGTGGCGTCATTGGCATCTTTTGGGAATTGGAGTCTCTGCACACATTAAACACATGCCAGAGTAAAGTATGGCCAGTTGTCCACAGATACGGGTGTCAGGGGACCAGCCGAAGAGATTAGAACAACATTGGTGCAGCAACACCGACTTAATATCTCTCCATGGATCCTCCTTTGATTTCTCCAAGATGTCTCAGTTATCCAGGGAAATCCCACTGTAGAAGTTTGGGATGGACAGGGGTGGGGGCATGGAAAGGCTGCTGAAAAATTATCAAAGGTTCCTGAAAAAACTAAAAAGTAACTGAAAACTGATGCATTATTGTCCTTAAAATAAATACTAAACTCTTACAATACCCTTATATGAACTTCTGTGCCCAGCTGCAACTCCCATTTTATTATTTTTTAAAAGACAAAAATATATGTGCAGTGCAAATTTGGCAGAGATCCAATGGAACAAAATGGAACACCAGTGTGTCCTTGCAGTTGGCCTTTTCAGATACTTCCTCCCTAGGACTGTGTAGCCTGAGCACCCATCTGGGGCCCCTGTTGTCAGGCAGTTACTGAAGGGAAATCACTGCTTCGCTCACTCTCTGCAATATTAGGCTCTGAAAAGGATCAGCTGGGTTTAGGAGTTTATAATTCATGTTATTCCAATTTTCCAGCACCACTTGGGTACTGGGAATTGGTTTGTTGAGTCTGCCAAGTGGAATAATCTCTGTCTCACCACACTTGCGGTGGCAGAGTTGCCAAAGAGGAAAATCTCATCCAGTTTGTGAGGAATATAAATCCTTCCTTAACAAAAATCCAATTGTATATAACAAGGCAATCATACTCATTTTAAACGTATCTGTTGTTAGTACCAGAGCTACAAGAATTGTTATTATTTTTATTTTTTAAAAGTGAGAACCCATAAGACTCATCATCAATAATGTCATGGGTGGTGACGCAATAGTTAAAATATTCAACCTAACCCCTGCTTTTTTCTATTGATAACATATTAATTTTCACTGATTGTATGAACAGTGATAGCTTGTGTTTGGGAGAGATGCATCTAGGTTTTTTTCTCCTGTTGTGGTGAGCACATGGCCAATCTCTGGTAATATAGTGCTAGTAGTGGTCCATTCATTAAGGCTCATGCACCAGCCTATGGGTGGGATTTTCTGGCCCTGCCCTCCGCTGGGATTATCCAGTCCCGCCGAGGGTCAATGGACTTTTGGCTGGGCCACCGACTCTCCTGTGGCGGGTCCCACCACGACGGGGCCAGAAAATCCTGGCCTATGTTTTGGCACGTAAGGGGTGTAAGGGAGGTGTAGCACCTCTCACAGGTAGGCTCGCTGCATTCTTTTCAGTCGCTCATCCTGTATTGGCCCTCACCTTCACCCAGCTCTCACGTGTGGCACCATATAGTTGTTAGCGTGCGTTAGCAGCCACACCCTGGTAAATCACTTCAACGGGTGGGCTAAACCAGGCGAGGGTGGCTGTCGGGGCTCCTACCCTGGGTTACTTAGGGATTTGTCTACCCTGCATGCGAAGACTGATGCTGGTGGACTGGGTGGTTGAGACCAATCTAAGGTCCAACGCTCTTGAAGACGGTTCAGCATCATGTGGAGAGCGCAAAGACACAGACGATGTCCTGGTCGTCCACTACATCTGGATTTATCTCGAGTTGTCTGGACTCATCTTGCCATTGGACCAAGGTAGTTCAGAATGAGAGAGTGAGGCTGATGATCTCCCTCCCTATTCACATGCAAGTCATGTTCATCATCTATCAACTGCCATCCAGCATCTATCTGTCGCAAGTCCTGAGGTGATGGGCAAGCGTCGTGGCAGCGGGTGTGGATTCACTGGGAGCTGTAGCCGCAAATCTGCAAACAGGCTGCTCAGGCCAGCGAGTCATTTTTCACTGCAAGGAAGCAGAAGTGGAACTCGGCAGCCCCGAGTGACTGAGCAGCCCTTTTCAGGACCACACTGTTCACCTCCCTGGTATGAGGAAGAGGCTAGAAAAGGTGCAAAAAACATTGCTTGCTTCACCTCCCTGGCTGGCAAGCTGTAGCTGACAGGGATGCCATCGATGTGGTCATAAGTCAACTTCTTAAAGAAAAGTAAAAATGACACCAGTCTCACCTACCTGAGGAAGGTCAGCTCAAGGAAATCAGTGCAGGTTACACATTCTTTTGGAATGGCTGTGAAAAAGAAGAATGATGCAAAACTGGTTTAGGCTTTGTTGTCATGGACCTCCTCACCAGTAAGTTGACTTGCCTTCCCAAGGATGTTAATGATGATCCGATGGTGCTTAAACTCCCTCTGCCTGGCAATGAGCAAGCAACTCTCATCAGTGTTTATCTAGCTACCTCCGCTGCCACCCTCCATGACTAACCCTGATGAAGTCAAGGATAAATTCTATGATGACCCCCATTCCTTGACTGCTACTGTGCCAAAGTCAGACAAGCTAATCATCCTTGGTGACTTCAGTGAAAGAGTTGGTACAGATCATCAGGAGTGGGAAGAGGAGTCATCAAAAAAGAATAGAGTTGACAGTTGTAACTGCAATGGTCCCCTCTTGTTGAAGATGTGTGCTGAGCTCTTAATCACTAACACAGTTTTTCACCTCCCTAATCACAATAAGGCGTCTTGGATACACCCCCATTCTATGCATTGCCATCTAATCAACTATATCATCACCAGGCAGAGGGATAGGCAGGATGGTGTGTGTAATGAAAGCCATATGTGGGCTAACTGCTGGACTGACCACCATCTTATCATTCAAAGTTAAATGTCAAGATCTATCCCACAAGATGCCCCCAGAGTTTGAAGGTTCAGAAGCACGTCAATGTCTCAAGGCTCAAACAGGCAGACACGAAGGAATCTCTCTGAGAAACTCGAGAGTTGGCTGTATACAGTGAAAATCAGCAATGTGATAGAAAGTGTCGTAGACAGTGCTATCAAGCATCACTTACTCAGAAATAACCTGCTCACTGACTCTCAGTTTGGGTTCTGCCAGGTCCACTCAGCTCCTGACCTCATTACAGCCTTGGTTCAAACATGGACAAAAGAGCTGAACTCAAGAGATGAGGTGAGAGTGACTGTCCTTGACATCAAGGTAGCATTTGACTAATGTCAAGACACTCAGCATTTGACTCAAGGAGCCCTAGCAAAAGGAATCAGGGGAAAACTCTCCACTGGTTGGAGTCATACCTAGCACAAATGAAGATAGTTGTGGTTCTGGAGGTCAATCATCTCAGTCCTTGGGCATTGCAGCAGGAGTTCCTCTGGGTAGTATCCTAGGCCTAAACCATCTTCACCTGTTTCACCAATAACCTTCCCTCCATCAGGATGTCAGAAGTGGGGATGTTCACTGATCGTTGCACAATGTTCAGCAGCATTCGCGACTCCTCAGACACTGAAGCAGTTGTCTCCATGTGCAGTAAGACCTGGACAATATTCAGACTTGGGTTGAAAAATGGCAAGTAACATTTGTGCCATACAAGTGCCAGGCAATGACCACCTCTAACAAGAGAGAGTCCAATCATCTCTCCTTGACATTCAATGGCATTACCGTTGCTAAATTCCCCATTATCAACATCCTCAGGGTTATTAACATTGATCAGAAACTGAACTGGACTAGCCATATAAATTCTGTGGCTACAAGAGCAGGTCAGAGGCTGGGACTAAGGGTCACTGTTTAAAAAAGGGGTCGCTCATTTAAGGCAGAGATGAGGAGAATTTTTTTTCTCTCAGAGGTAGTGAGTCTTTGGAACTGTCTTCCTCAAAGGCGGTGGAAGCAGTCTTTGAATATTTTTAAGGCAGAGCTAGATGGATTCTTGATTAACCAGGGGGTGAAAGGTTATCGGGAGTAGGCAGGAATATGAGGTTTGGATTGCAATCAGGTCAGCCATGATCTTATTAAATAGTGGAGCAGGCTCGAGGGGCCAATTGGCCTACTCCTGCTTCTAATTCATATGTATGTTGGTATGTTCGAATTCTGCAGTGAGTAACTCACCTACTGACTCCTCAAAGGCTGTCCACCTTCTACAAGGCACAAGTCAGGAGTGTGATGGAATACTCCCCACTTGCCTGAATGAGTGCAGCTCCCACAGTACTCAAGAAGCTCGATACCATCCAGCGCAAAGCAGCTGCTTGGTTGGCTCCCCATTCACCACCTTCAACATTCTCTCCCCCAACAACGACGCACAGTAGCAGCAGTGTTCCATGTACAAGATGCACTGCAGGAATTCACCAAGGCTCCTTAGACAGCACCTTCCAAAACCACCACCTCTTCCACCTAGAAGGACAAGGGCAGCAGATGTATGGCAACACCACCACTTTCAAGTTCCCCTCCAAGTCACACACCTTTTTGACTCGGAATTATATCGCCATTCCTTCACTGTCACTGGGTCAAAAACCTGGACCTCCCTCCCTAACAGCACTGTTCCTACATGTGGGTGTTCCTACATCACCTGGACTACAGCAGTTCAAGAAGGCAGCTTGCACAACCTTCACAAGGGCAGTTTGGGATGGGCAATAAATGCTGGCCAAGTCAACGAAGCCCAAATCCCATGGACGAATAATAAAAATGGGCACTTATTGCATTGAGGATGACTAGGAGACTTTCAGGGATATAGTGTACTTCACTGCTCTGAAGGACCTTAGCCCTGCCTCTCATAAGCATCAAGATTTGTTCGATGAATACAATGAGGTGATCCAATAACCATTGGAGGAGAAATTTGGTCTCTACAGGTTTACCTCAATGACAAAGTCATCACTATCCAAGCATGTTGCCTACCAAAACATCCACAGGGCTGTGCAATGCAAATACAGATAGATACAATACACTTGACTAAATCAGAAAGCAGATGGAGTTCATCCATATGCTGACCACAAAGACTGGAAGATGTTCTACGATGATTTGAAGTCTGTCTACAGGCCTCAGTGTGCTGGTTCATCACTAATCCTCGGTGCTGATGGGTCAACACTGCTCACAGAGAAAGCCCATATTCTAAAAAGATGTGCAGAGTGCTTTACTCACATCTTTAATTGGCCTTCATCCATCAATGAAAAAACCATCAAGAGGCTGCCACAGGTTGCCATCAGCTGCTTTCTTGAGGACCCTCTCATACTGTTAGAAACAGAAAACTCAATCAAACTCCTGTCTTGGGGCAAAACTCCAGGAGCTAATGCTATCCCAGCTGAGGTCTACAAGCTGGAGGTCAATGCCTAGTCAAGGAGCACACTGGAATCTTTTAGTCTGTGTGGGAGCAAGAAACCATCCCACAACAATACAAAGATGCCTCCATTGTCCACCTGTACAAACAGAAAGGAACTCACCAATCTTGCAACAATCATAGAGGAATCTCACTCCTCTCCATTATTAGCAAACCCTTTGGCAGGATCTTTCTTAATCATGTAGTGTAACACCTCGACCAGGAGCTACTGCCAGAGAGCTGGTGCAGTTTCAGAAAAGGTCAAGTAACCACTGATATATTGTCTGCAGTTAGACAGCTCCAGCAGAATGTTGATCTGATCAAGGCCTTTGGCACAGTCAGCCATGAGGTCCTCTGGAAAGTAATGGAGAAACTCAGCTGCCCTGATAAATTCCTGAGTGATGCTAGGTATAGGTAAGGAGGAAGAAGGGAGGTAGAGGGTCATACTGATAAAATTAGATAAGTAAAGACAGGAGGAGGCTTGAGTGGAGCGTAAATGCTAGCATAGACTGGTTGGGCTGTCTGGCCTGATTCTGCGCTGTATATCCTATGTAATTATAAAGATTTGATAGTTCTATCACAGCATGCTCACATGTGTCCTAAATGATGGCTGGCGTTATGTCTCTAATGCAGTGAAACAGGGCTGCAAGCTAGCACCAATCCACTTCAGCATGTTTTTCTCCATCATGCTCTCCGATGGCTTCCATGATGGTGATTCTGGCACTGAAATCAGATATCACATCGATGGGAAGATGCTCGATCTGAGAGAACTCCAGGCAAAGACCAAGGTCCCTGAGAAAATACTTCACAATTTCCTACACAAAAACAGAAAATGCTGGAAAAACTCAGCAGGTCTAGCAGCATATGTGGATCTCAGTGTGTTAAAATTTCTGGTGAAATTAAGAGATTTTTGATCGTGTCAAAAGCATTTTGCTCGTCCATGTTCCAGCACCACAGTTGACCTTGTCTCAACAGCTGTCGGAAGGGCTCATTGATTTCCACCAAGCTTGGTAGGAACTTATCTATTTGATGACCATCCCAAGGGATCTTTGTAATTCTGTGCTGTTTTTAGGCTGTGGGCACTCTCTAATGACCTTGGCTTTCTGCAGGTCACAGTTATTCCCGAAGCTTGCAGAATGTGCCCTAAGAATTTTATCATAGACTTTGCAAATTCACATTTGTTGTTTAATATCAAACCTGCTTCTTGTAGGACTTTGAGGACTGCTCTCACTCGGCAGTCATGTTCTTCCCTAGATGAATGAGAATGTCGCCTTTATGGTATATTCCATGCCTTCCCGGTCTGAGTCATCATTCTTTGGAATAACTCAGATGTCAAAGCAATTCTGAATGGTAACCTGTGAAAACAATTAAGACCAAATGGGATGATAAAGGTCGTTAACAATCTGGATTCTTTGTCCAGAGCCAACTGCCAAAACCCACTGTTTGCCTCCTGTTTTGTGAAGAGGGTGCTTTTTGCTAATTTGGCAAGACTTTCATCCAGTGATGCCAATGGGTCTATCTCATGCTCTACTGACTTGTTTAATTGAGTCAAGTCCACAAAGATTTTGATTGAACCATTAGATTTTGGTACCGTGACTATTCCAGAACATGACTTCATTGGTATGCTTACTGCAGAGATGATCCTTGTTGTATCATGTGTTCAATCTCACTCTTGACTTTGTCTAAGAGTGGGTGGGGGACCTTCCTTGCCGTGAAGACACATAGGCTTAGCATCCGCCCTTAGGATTACATGATATTCTGTTTTCAGCTTTCCTAAACTGGGATGGAAATTAATTCCTGAGTATCTCACTAGACTGCTCATTAGCAATTTTCTCAACCTTGTAAATTAACCTCAGCTCTAAACATGCTTTTCTGTTCAATAGTGATGACTCCTGTTCTTAATCACATACAGGGGTTCCACAATTTCTTTATCTTTGTATCTTAATCTTGCCAAATGTTTGCCTATTACTTTTAGTGACATCCCTCCTGGACCTTGCAACTGGATGGAGGATGACTGTAATGTGATTGTTTTTAAGCCATTTCACTTCATCAGATAATACTGAAACACCTGCACCAGTATCTAGCTTGAATTCCATGGGATGACCATCAACTTCTAATTTAATGCTCCAGTAATGTATTTTTGTTTGTTAACTTCTCCTAAGCAAGGTATTTGCTGTTTTTTCCTGTGGCTCTTCCACTTAGATTTTGTTTGGTTTCATTGTTATCTCTTTCTTCCTGTAAGTTATAGGAACTTTGGATCTGCAGACTATTTAAAAAAGTCCTAACTTCCCACAGTTGTGGCACTCAGCTCCACCTGCTGGGTATTCTTCCTGCTTGTGTCAGGCTTTCCCACCACACTGAGAGCATTTCAAGATAAAAAATAAAAAATACCTGGAAAAACTCAGCAGGTCTGGCAGCATCGGCGGAGAAGAGTACAGGTGACGTTTCGAGTCATTTCAAGATGACGGTTGGTATGCCTTTTCCTGATTTTGTGGGTTTCACTGCGCTTTCTCTTTTTTGTCTGACATTGAATGGCTTCACTCATTTTTTTTTCCAAGGAACATGACTTCCCACATGACTGCTCTGTTTAGCTTCCTAAGCTTAGTCTGTCATGCTATTTGTATTGCCTCCGTGAGAGTTAATTCTTCCCTCATTTGCAAAAGAGCTGATAGGGTTTTAACTAAGATCCCAACCATTATACAATCACATATTAATTAATCGCTGAGGATCCTGTAGTTGTAATTAAATGTGAGCCTGTACAGGTTATTTATAAATGAGCCCATGGACTCGCCTGTTTTTTGCCTCCTCTTATTAAATTTTGCTCACTGAATTATCACAAATCAAATGCCTGGAGAACTTCCTCATATGAACTCAAAGCTTCATCGGTGCCCTTGTGTTGCAGTGACATTGTGTGCTATGCCCCCTACTGTGTAGATCACCTGAACACTCTGGCCTTTCTTATGCAAACCTACAGCTGTTCTGTATTGGGGCAATTGCTTCCTCCAATTGTCACAGTGTTGAGACTTTTGTGAGCCTTCCGTGCTTTGGAACAGTTCTAGGAATGGCAATGTAGACTCCATGCTTACTCTAAGCTCTGGGCCTGTTGCTGCTTCAGTAGTTTGGCTTATAGATTGTGATCTGTACTCACTGCTGTCTGGACTCCGGTTCTGTGTGTCTGCTTGTATCTGCAGCATCCACAATGCTCCATTCTCAGGTGAGTCATCAACCTTTTTTATTCTTGCCCTTTTCCAAGGATTTGTAGTTCTTTCAGGTCTGTAGCCTTCTCTTGCAGTTTCTCTGGGTCGTTACAACTGTCCGCTGCTACCATGTTTCGAATGATGCACATGAACAGTCAACAGAAACCATCAGCTGCCACCATGTTTTGCCTTGCATTCAGGGTCTAGATGGGGTTTCTTTAGGGTTTGCCTCTTACCCTAAGAATGCTACCACAGTCTGTTATTTGTAAAGACCATGCTTGTTTATTTACAAATCTATATATATCTCAGTACTCTACATGAGGTTGCACTTCTGCTTTCTACCAGATCACAGTCTCTTAATCATGTCATATTACATCATAGTTACATCAGTATCAGGTGCCCCTGATATCAACTCTTTACTCTACAATCTTGGCAGCGCACTCTCTTGAGCTGTCTATATTGATGCCGAGACACATATAAAAATTGCCAAACAAGTGTGGCCTTTGGCAGAGTTCAAATATCAGCCTGGGAATGAAAAGGATCAAGTCTGCCTAGCAAACTTCAAGTCGATAGAGCAATAGTCCTGCCCACTCTGCTATACACATTGAAGACTTAGGCAGTGTACCAGCGTCATGACAAGAAACTCAACCACTTTCACTTGAGCTGCCTTGCAAAGCTCCAGAACATCAGGACAAAATACCAGACACTGAGGTGCTCACCCAAGCTGGCATGCCAAGCATGCAAACTATGTGAGGCAGCCACAACTGAAATGGGCTGGTCATGTAGCCAGAATGCCTGATGCTCACTTATCAAAAAGAAACTTCAATGGGGAGCTTGAGTCTGGGTGCGCTCTCATGGCAGTCAAAGGAAGCTCCAAAAGGACACTGTGAAGTCTTCACTTGGGAGTTTTGTTAGCAACTTTAAGTCCTGGGAGAAGCTCGCTCAGGATCGCTGTACCTGGTGCAATCAGATAAAAAAACAGTACAGCCTCCTTCGAAAGCAAGCAGATACCAGAGGCAGAGAGAAAACACAAGGAGAGGAAATCCCAGCAATTCACCCAAAATTCAATCATCCCTGGTATCCTGTCCTACAATATTTGCAAAAGAACCTTCCATGCACAGATCGGCCTTCATACTCACCTATGTATCCATCAGAACCCTATCAAACAACCCAGATGATGAACATGGTCACCTTCACCTCGAAGGACAAACAAGATTATCATCACTAACACAGATACAAAGTAGGCTGCTTTTATTCAAATCTCTTTTGTCCCTGTGGCAGTCAGTTGATAGTAGCAGCTGTTAAGTTTATGCAGGAAGTTGCATGATTTCTCTGCGGGGTTGTCTGGCTTGTTCATTTAGTAAGTCATTGATTTTTGTGGGCAGATTTTAGCTGTGGTATTATGTCCACTGGGACAGAGCTCGCTGAAACTCAACTCACCTGTGAATCTCAACAGCTGTCAGAAAATGTGACCTTTTGCCACCCATCCCCTGGTTGAATTTAGATCCAAGTCTCCAAAAGCAGAGGTTTATACCCCATCACCATCTGTGCTCTGTCTTTACCAAAATATCTTGGTTAGCACGGTTAGCAGTGCTGCCTGCAGAAAAAGACAAGAAAGCTAACTTTAATTCTTTGTGGAAATGAAAAGCTAGTGGTAACAGATTGACCATCTGTTATACATGCATTTCCTCAACACCAAAGTTTGATTAAACAATGGGAAGACTAACATACGTATGTACGAACATACGTACGAATTAGGAGCAAGAATAGGCCACTCAGCCCCTCAAACCTGCTCTGCCATTCAATAAGATCGTGGTTGATCTGATTTTAACCTCATATCCCTGCCTAGCCCCGATAGCCTTTCACCCACTTGCTTATCAAGGATCTATCTAACTCTGCCTTAAAGGTATTCAAGGGCTCTGCCTCAACCACCTTTTGACAAGAGAATTCCATTCCATTAATCTTGAACCAATCACAACCCTCTGAGAGAAAAAATTTCCTCACCTCTGTCCTAAGTGGGCAACCCCTTATTTTGACCCTGACTTCTAGATTCTCCCACAAGAGGAAATATCCTTTCCACATTCACTCTGTCCAGTCCCCTCAGGATCTTATATGTTTCAATTAACTCCAGCGGATACAAGCCTAGCCTGTCCAGCCTTTCCTCATAAGATAACCCACCACTCCAGTTATTAGTCTGGTAAACCTTCTCTGAACTGCTTCAAATGCATTTACATCTTTCCTTAAATAAGGAGACCAATACTGTACACAGTATTCCAGATGTGGCCTCACCAATGCCCTATATAACTGAAGCATAACCTCCCTACTCTTGTATTCAATTCCCCTTGCAAGAAACGATAATTACTTTGCTAATTACTTGCTGCACCTGCATACTAACCTTCTGCAATTCATGCACTAGGACACCCAGATCATTCTGCATCTCACTGTTAGACAATATGTCTCTTTTTTATTTTCCGCAGTAACCTTTGATGAGATACCTTATCAAATGCCTTCTGAAAATTTAAGTGCAGCACATCACCAGTTCCCCTTTATCCACAGCACTTATTACTTATTCAAAAAACTCCAATAAATTGGTTAAACATGATTTCCCTTTCATAAAGCCAAGTTTACTCTGCCTGATCACCTTGAATTTATCTAAGTGTCCTGTTATAATGTCTTTAATAATAGTTTCTAACATTTTCCCTATGACAGATGTTAAGCTAACTGGCCTATAGTTCCCCGCTCTCTGTCTCCCTCCCTTTTTGAATAAAGGAATCATGTTAGCTATTGTCTTTGACCCCAGCATAATTTCTGTGCCCTAGCCACTGATTATATGCCCCTCCCTGTCCAGTTTCTCAGGCTGAAGCAAACTATTGTTTCACACTGAATCAACTTCTAGCCCCATATTCTCTTTATCACAAAGACTGCCGACTTTCATTTATGTTATACCATTTATTTCCACCTGCCTTATCTCATCTGCTGTTGAAACCATTATCCATGCCTTTTGGTACCTCCAGGCTTCACTGGTCTATTGCTGTCCTGTCTAGGCTCTCATCTTCTTTCTTTCATAAACTTGAGGTCTTCCAGAACCTTACTGCCCAAATTCTAACTCACATAAAATTCCATTAATCTTGAAACAATCACAGAATCACAGAATTTTAATGGCACAGAAGGAGGCCATTCACCCCATCGTGTCTGCACTGGCTCTCCAAATGACCTATTGCTTTTCCCCGGATCCTTGCATTTTGTTTCTATTCTAATAATCATCTAATGCCCTCTTGAATGCCTTGATTGAACCTGCCTCCACCACACTTCCAGACAGTGCATTCCAGACCTTAACCACTTGTTGTGTGAACAAGTTTTTTCTCACGTCACATTTGCCTCTTTTGCAAATCACTTTAAATCTGTGCCCTCTCATTCTTGATCCTTTTATGAGTGGGAACAGCGTCTCCCTATCTACTCTGTCCAGCATCCTCATGATTTGAACATCTCTATCAAACCTCCTCTCAGCCTTCTTCTCTCCAAGAGGAACAGTCCCAACCTCTCCAATCTATCCTCATAGCTGAAGTTTCTCATCCCTGGAACTGCTGTGCTTTCTGCCCTATATTGGCTCCCAGCCCACCAATGCATGACTTTAACATTTTTATCCTCATGTTTGAATCCCTCAGTGGCCTCACTCCTCCTTATCTCTGTAATCTCCTCCAGCCGTACAAATCTCTGGGATCTCTGCATTCCCCCATTCTTGTTTTTCATGCTTCCCCGATTGTCCTTTGCCTTTTCATTGGTGGCCATGCCGTCAGCTGTTTGGGCTGTAAGATCTGGAATTCCCCCACTAAACATATCCACTTCTCCACCTTTCTCTCTCTTCCTTCGAGAAGCTCCTTAAAACTTATCTCTTTGACCAAGCTTTTGGTCACCTGTCTCCTTATTTAGCTTGGTGTCAAATTTTGTCTAATTACACCGTGTGAAGTGTCTTGGGACATTTTACTATGTTAAAGGTGCCATGTAAATGCAAGTTGTTTTTAGATAGCAAGATTCCTTGAAGTGCAAAGAGTCACAGGTGGAACTCATGCCATAATCAGGGCCTCTCATATCAACCCATGGCCTTAAAGGGAAAGCGTTTGTACTTATTTAATATTCGATGATATTTGACTACACGTACATCATTGACTGTCATCCAGGAAGTAACCATGACACTTTCGTTGTGTAGCATTTCACAGTGAAAAAAACACTGGCTGGGCAGCTCTAAGGAGAGCTGGACTAACCTCAATACCCATGGACCATGATTCCTCCGAGAAACCCCCTGGCAGCTGAGGTTGACTTTGACCTGGATACTTCAGAATCCACTTTCTGTTCTTTCTGATCCTTGGCTGCTAGCTTCTCCTTTAAGTAAAAATGCCTCACAAGGCTTTAGCACCAAGATTGTGTATAAAAGAACAATGGCCATACACATTGCTTAGGATGATTACAGAGCAGTGGCAGATCCCAGCATATGCGCCCCAAATTAAATGTGTGAGTACTGAGGACATTTATCTTGGGCTTGCTCTTGATAACAGTATACCTTCTCTCATATGCGGCCGTGATAATTGCTGTTGATTGTATTGTCTCTGTGGAGAATCACTGCACAATCTATTAACACCTGGGAATTTACTAGATTGTTGCCTTTGACCCCAAATAATGGTAATTTTCTTGGGTGTACCCTCCATGTTTATAGATCATGGGTCCACTGAGAAACCCCTAAGAGCAGAGGGGCCCTTTGGACTCTTGTGCACCTTTGGTGTACCTCCTGCAGCAGGACCTCTAACCCTTTAGCGCCAAAAAGGGCAGTGTTACCTATACATATCCTCCTGTGCCGTTGTGGGTCAATTTTTTTGTCACCACTACAACACTCTATTTTAAGCTGTAGCCCTTTAAAACTGCTTTCTAGACAGATATTGCTGTCCCAATCTCTCCCTTGGGGAGATGGTGGCAGAGTGGTAATGTCACTGGGCTGGTAATCCAGAGATCCAGGCTAATGCTCTAGGGATATGGGAGCAATTCCCAACATGGCAGCTGATGGAATTTAATTTCAATTGTTAATTCTGGAATTGGAAACTAGTTTCAGGGATGATGACCATGCTATCATTATTTTTAAAAAAGTCTAGTTCACTAATATCCTTTGGGGTAGGAAATCTGTCGTCCTTACCTGGTCTGGCCTACATGCCTCTCCAGACCCACAGCAATGTAGGTGACTCTTAACTGCCCTCTGAACGGCAAGCCACACAATTCAAGAGCAATTAGAGATGGGAAACAAATTCTGTCCTTGCCTGCAACACCTAACTCCCATGAAAGAATTTTTAAAAAACGTATGTTATTGGTCAAGCTCCGCGGACATGCCCAAAGACTATTTAAAAAAGGAGACATGTCTTCCATCACAAATTTCAATGCAGAATAACCACTAAGCTATGGGCACGGGACTTGCCAGCACAATCCTAGCTTTGCTGCTCTCACAAAGTCAGGGCTCCATAGTGGCCACAGTATGTGCTAATGGTTCAAACAAGTCACTATTCCAGCTATTGCAGCTCAATATAATTACAGCATGAATCTGTCAGTTCCAGGCTGCCTGGTCCTCCACTTTATTTCTGGGAAGATTAGAATAATTAGATTGGCATGGAAAGAAGATTTGACTATGAAACTAAAACAAAAAACATGCAAATTTTACCAGCATTATTGATCTGTTTTAGTACAGTATTTAACTCCTTCTTGCCATTTTGAATTTAATGATGGTATTAGATTGAAAAGGAACATTTCAGAATCCAAACAATGGCGCCATGTGGCGATGTAGCACCTCGATAGTTTAAGAGGCATGACCAAGAATATGGAGTTGATTTTCACTGTTTACAGCAGCAGTGGAACAGCAATCTATTTTGCATTATTATGTAAAGAAAAATAGGATGGGGTGTAAAACAGCTGGAAAACCTGTTTGTTGCTGACCCCTTCCCATCTGGTGTGTAGGAGTAAAATTCAACACCTATGCTTCTGATCACATTCTTCCACTGTTCTCTGTCATTTCTTAACTGGATATTTTTGTTTCCAGCTAACTTCATATATATCTTCATATATCATTACTTGCCTTGCAGGATTGTCTGTAGATATATATTTTATTATTGTGACGTATCTTACTTGTCCACCATAGTTACTCATCCCACCCTGCCAGCTGTTTTACAACCCACCCTATTTTTCTTTCCATAATAATCCAAAATAGATAGTTATTCCACTGCTGCTGTAAACAGTTAAAATCAACCCCATAATCTTGGTCACCTGCCCACACAGATACCAAATTGTTTTGAATGATTTTTGAATTTCTATTGTACATATATAAGCAGTGAGGCATTGTCAGAGATGCTCTCTGACTTCTAATCTCTCTAAGGAGCTTACCAACTTTGGTAGGTAAGTGCAAGAAGGAGGGAGGTGAATGTGTTTCAGCCATTGTGAAGCTTGATAGGGAAGGCCGGATGTGCTTGCTGTGAAAGGGTTTATAGTTGAACAGAATGCCAGTCTTTCAGAGAGAAACATAAAGAGAATTAGATGAAGTTCTTTATGTCCCTGGCTGATGGAATTAAATGCAGCTTGCATGTACTCTGTGTGACAAATATTGGGACCTGCAGTGTTAATTGAATCAGCTTTGGTAACAGCTTATTTAACAAGTACTGCCAGGTTTATGCTACCAAGTTTGGAACAAAATCTCAGTGTTTATAGTTACACAAACCCAGGCTTAGTCGACAGTTAGCATTCACTTACCAGCCGCTATTTGCTAGGCCAACTGTTGAAGTCAGCAAGAGTTGAAAGCCCAACGTATCCATAGGAGTTTTTGTTCCTCATTAGTATAATAAGCCTGGAGAATCCTGTGGGAGCCAGAAAAAGCATAAGTTACTTAACTTATCGCATTCTAAAATTTAAATTTCCTGATCTGGTTGGCTAGAGGTGCATTCTGTGCCTATAAAGCATGAGAGCCTCATTTGCCAATTTAAATCGGATTCCAAATACTGATTAATGGGGGAGCCTGTGATTTTATACATCTGCAATGCATTAATCTTCCCTATTTTAAATGGGTGTTAAAGGACAGCCACATTCTTATATGTGGAGAACAGATTCCTTCAAGCTACATTGCTTTTTGTTGCCACAACTTGAAACCAATAAGGATTGTTTTCACTGTGCCTCACTAGATTTAATAGAGAAAGATGAAAAAAAAAGGGATAGAATCAGAGGATGATTACAGCACAGAAGGAGGCCATCTGGCCTGTTGAGTCCATGCCGAAAACGCAACTCTAGTCTCAAGCCTCTTTTCCCTGTAGCTGTCCAATTTTCTCTCTTCAGGTTCTTATCCAATTTTATTCTGAAAGCCGTTATTGACTCTGCCTCAACCCATAGTCTCAGGCAGTGCATTCCATATCCTAACTACTCGTTGCAAAAAATCATTTTTATTTATATCGCTGCTGGTTCTTTTGCCCATAACCTTAAACCTGTGTCCTCTTGTTCTCAACCCTACTGCCAATGTGAACAGTTTCTCTCTAATTACTCTGTCTAGACCACTCATGATTTTGAACACTTTTATGAAATCTGCTCTCCACCTTCTCTTCCCTAAGGGAGGACATCCCCTGTTTCTTCAAGGTTCAGTTAGAAAGGTTTTTGATCCACAAAGGAGTCAAAGGTTACGGAGGGGTCAGGCAGGAAAGTGGAGTAAGGCCGCAATCAGATCAGCCATGATCTTATTAAATGGTGGAACGGGTTCAAGGAGCCAAATGGCCTACTCCTGCCCCTATTTCTTATGTTCTCAGATTACAAAGTAAAACAACAAAGGTAATAATCTCTGGGTTACTTCCTGAGCTATGAGCAATTGGCATAGGGTAAATAAGATCAGAGTTGAATGCATGGTTCAGAGATTGGTGTGGGAGAAGTGAGTTTCAATTCATGGGATTCTGGCACCAGGACTAGGTAAAGAGGGAACTGTTCTTTTGGAATGGTCTTCACTTGAACTGGGCTGGGGTCAGTGTCATGGCGAATTAAGTAACTAGAGCTGTACAGAAGGCTTTAAACTAAATAGTGTGTGGGAGTGGGGTGGTGTGGTGAGAGAAAGTGAGGGGAAATTTAGAAACTTAAAGAGAAATGACAAGGCAATGGTGCAGGGTAGTGATATGGATAATGATAGCTAGAGTGTGACAGGAAGGGACAGACTATACAAACATATGAGTGCACCAGAAAATAGGTTCAAATCAGGTAAAAATGGTAAAAAAGACAGAATTAAAGATTCTACATTTGAATGCACACAACATTCATAACAGGATAGAGGAATTGATGGCACAAATAGAAATAAATGGGTTTGATATGATAGCCATTATCAAAATATAGCACGGAATCACCCCAGATTTGCACTAAGTGCAGTAGCAGGTGTGAAAAACTAAGTTTTACCTGCCGGCTGCAATGACGGGTTTTCACGCTGCATTGTCTACTTCCTGCCTCATTAATTATGCAGCCACAGGAAACACGCTGTCTCGCTGGTGGGCGGACACTGAATCACCATCATGTCATTACCTCACCATGTTCTCACTCCGGGTGCCATATTTAAACTGCAGCCGCGCACAGTTTTCAATGTTTGCAGCCCTGAACTGCTCCAGTGAAGACATTACCCTGAAAGCCAAGAAGAGTTTAGTGACCGGTGACTGGAATGTCTTTTGGAGGCCCGCCCTGATGTCCTTCACCGCCGCTCTGGCCGCAGGACGTCCAGCAATCTCACCGTTCCAGCTTGAAAGGAATGACAATTTTGGTCAATGTCAAGTCTGCACAGAAGAGGTTGACCATCCAGTGCAGAAAGAGGATGAATGATCTCATCTGTGTGCCCAGGGTAAGGCAACCATCTCATCACTCCAAACTCACACACTCACAAGCCCATCACACATTCACTAGCATCTCACTCACATCCAGCTCAAGGGGCATCACTCTCACACACCCCCTCACATCTCCATCTGGCATAATCTCCCTTGGAGACTGCCTCCTCAGCCCTCACAATCTTGAGACCACTTACACAGATCAACATATGCCCCCGCACACACCCTGGGATAACCCCCTTCCCCAGTACAGCCCTTGTCCTACAGCATCTTCCCTTGCCTGAGGTCACTTGTCCACCTTCCCCAAGCAAGCCCTAGCCCTGTAGCTGTTGAAAAGCAGCCCTCAGCTTATGGCTGGTCTGGTAGGTAGAGACCTGCCCATGAGACCCCTAAAAGTGATGTGGTGCTTACAAAGCCTGGCGCTGATGACCATGAGTGCTGCCCGGAGCAAGGTAGGCAAAAAAACCTTGAAGTCCCAAACGAAGTGCAGCTCGCCTAGTGCACACCACTTACGTACAGATGTGAAACACGTCAGCGAGCAGTCTTACCGACCGACCGACCTGAATGATCCAGTGTGGGAGCTGATTCCGGCAAGCAGGGCTTATAATGAGATACTAAAGTATTGAAATTAGGCTCCTGACATGCGGCAGCAGGAAACTGGGCCTGCCATTGCCCGGTGGAGTGGACGATCGCTAACTGGTTTCACGATGGCATAAAACCGATTTTTGGCCTTCTTGCCATATTGTCCGCTCCTGCCCGCCACCAACCGGCGTGGAAAATTCTGGCCATAGTTGCAATGTGCCCAAGGCTGGGAATTGGAAATTCAAGGGTTTTTGATATTTCAAAAGGGTAAGAAGAAAGTGTAAGGAAGTGGTGTAGCTCTGTGAATAAAGGATAGCTTTGGTACCAGTGACAAATGTTCTTGGCTCAGAATATCAAGATGTAGAAACATTTTGGGTAGATATAAGAAATTGCAAAGGAAAGGCATCACTGGTGGGAGTAATTTATAGGTCACCTAACTGTAGCTACACTATAAGACAGAGTATAAATCAAGAAGTAATAGGGAAGGGGGGTTTCAGGATTTTGACCCAGTGACTGTGAAGGAACGGCGATATAGTCCCAAGTCAGGATGGTGAGTGGTTTGGAAGGGAACTTCCTGGTGGTGGTGTTCCCATGTATCTGCTGCTCTTGTCCTTCTAAGTGGTGGAGGTTGAGAAAGAAAAGCTCTATGAGAAGGATTAACCATCTATGGCTAACTAAGGAAGCTAAGAGAGGCATCAAATTGAAAGAAAAGGTGTTAAATGCGGTAAAGATTAGTGACAGGCCTGATGATTGAGAAAAATTTAGCAACAACAAAGGGTTGCTATAAAATATTATAGATAGAGAAATTTGAATATGAAAGTAAACTAGCAAGACATATTTTAAAATATAAGACTTTTTACAAGTATATTAAAAGGAAAAGAGTAGCTAAAGCAAACATTTGTACACAAGTGGATAAGGCTGGAAAATTAATAATGGGAAACAAGGAAATGGCAGAGACTTTGGCCGGGGTTTTCCGGTCCTGCTGTAGTGGGTCCAGCCATGGGGGATGCAGCAGGCTAACCAAAAGTCCATTGACTTTCAGCGGGACCAGACAATCCTGACGCTAGGCGAGGCTTTTAAATTCCACCCTTTGAGCAAGTTCTTTGTATATACCTTCATGGCTGAGAACACTAAAAGTATCGCAAAGACATTAGAAAACCAAATGACAAAACTGTGGGAGGAACTTGAAACAACCACTATCACAAGAGAAAAAGTACTTGGAAAGCTAATGGTACTAAAGGCTGACAAATACCCCAGACTTGATGGCCTGCATCCTAGCGGTTTAAAAGAAGTGGCTGTAAAGATAGTGGATGATTGTATTCTTCCAAAATTCCCTAGGTTCTGGAAAGGTCCCAGCAGATTGGAAAACAATAAATGTAGCACCACTATTCAAGAAAGGAGAGAAACAGAAAACAGGAAACTATAAACCAGTGAGCCTAACAATTGTTATTGGAAAAATACCGGAATCCATTATTCAGGAAATAGCAGCAGGACATTGAGAAGATCATAGTACAATCAAACAGATTCAATAGCTTTATGAAAGGGAAATCATGTTTGACAAATTTATTATAGTCATTTGAGGATGTAATGAGCAGTGTGAATAAAGAGGAACCAGTAGATGCAGTGTATTTGGATTTCAAAAAGACATTTGATAAGGTGCCACATAAAAGATCATTGCATGAGGTAAGAGCTCATGGTGTTGGGGTAATATATTAGCATGGATAAAAGATTGGCTAACGAACAGGAAATAAAGAGTCAGGATAAATGGGCCATGTTCTGGTTGGCACACTGTGACAAGTGGGGTGCCACAGAGATTGGTGCTGGGGTAACAAATATTTACAATCTAGATTAATGACTTGGATGAAGAGACCAGCTGTTTTACAGCCAAATATGCCAAAGATAGATAGGGGGAAGTCAGGGACACTTGCAGTGTCCAGGGCGACCATGTGTGCAGGAAGTGTCTCTGATGATTGCACATTGTTCAGCACCATTCGCAATTCCTCAGATACTGAAGCAGTCCATGTCCAAATGCAACAAGACCTGAACAATATCCAGGCTTGGGCTGTCAAGTGGCAAGTAATATTCATGCCACAGAAGTGCCAAACAATGACCATCTCCAACCAGAGAGAAACTATCCATTGCGCCTTGACATTCAATGGCATTCCCATCACTGAATCCCCCACTAAGCTGCAGCTACTCAAAATCTGCGTTCGGAGCTGGAACTACAGCTGGAGCCATTGTGGAGCATCTGCAAGGATGAGATCTTCATGGGTAGCATGTACAGTGAGGTAGTCACACTGCAGGCAAAGAGTGCACAGGCAGAAATGGAATGGGTGACCACCAGACAGAGTAAAAGCACTAGGCAGGTGGTACAGAAGTCCCCTGGGTCCATCTCCCTCTCTAACACATTTTCCGTTTTGGATACTGCTGGGGGAGATAGTTTCTCAGGGGAATGTAGCAACAGCCAAGTCCGTGGCACCTTGAGCGGCTCAGCTGTGGGGATTGAGGGGGGGAGAAAAATGAGCGGAAGAGCAATAGTGATAAGAGATTCTATCATAAGGAGAACAGATAGACATTCCTGCGGCCGCAGATGTGACACCAGGATTGTATGTTGCCTCCCTGGTGCAAGTGTCAAGGGTGTCACTGAACAGGTCATTCTGAAAGGGTAAGGTGAACAGTTAGAGGTCGTGGTTCATATCGATACCAATGACATAGGTAAAAAGACGGATGAGGTCCTGAAAGCAGAGTATAGGGAGCTAGGAAATAAATTAAAAAGCAGGACCTCAAAAGTAATAATCTCAGCATTACTCCCAGTGTCATGTGCTAGCGAGATCAGAAATAGGAGAATAGACCAGATGAATGCGTGGCTAGACAGATGGTGTAGAAGGGAGGGATTTAGATTCCTGAGGCATTGGGACTGATTCTGAGGAAGATGAGACCTGTACAAGCTGGACAGGTTGCACCCCAGCAGGACTGGGACCAATATTCTCGCAGGACTGCAAGTCATTAATCTAGATGTTGCTAGGACTGTGGGAGAGGGGTTTAAGCTAGACAGGCAGAGGGATGGAAACCTGAATGGGGAGACACAAGAGAGGACAAAAAGATAGGAATGAAAGACAGAAAAATAGAAAGCAAAAGTGGAAGGCAGAGGAAACAAGGGCTAGCAGCAAATAGGGCCATAGTACAAAAAATGATGCATAAAAATGTTAAAAATACAAGTCTAAAGGCACTGTATCTGAATGCACGGAGCATTTACCTATCAACACGGTAGATGAATTAACAATGCAAAAAGATGTAAATGGGTACAATATGATCGCAATTACAGAGAGATGGCTACAGGTTGACCAAGGCTGAGAACTGAATACTCAAGGGTACTTGATATTTAGGGAGGACAGGTAAAATAAAAAATGAGGTAGGGTGGCGTTGTTAGTTCAGGATGAAATCAGTGTGATAGTGAGAGAGGATATTGGCTCAGAAAATCTAGATGTAGAATCAGTCTGGGTGGAATTAAGAAGCAACAAGGGGTGGGAAACATTAGCAGGAGTTGTCTAAAGACCCCTAAACAGTAGTGGTAAGATAAGGCATGGCATTAAGCAGGAATTTAGAAATGCATGTAACAAGGGTGCTACAGTAATCATGGGTGACTTTAATTTACATATAGACTGGGCAAACCAAATTAGCAATAATACTGTGGCGAATGAATTCCTGGAATGTGTACAAGATGTATTTTTTAGACAGTATGTTGAAGAAATAACTAGGTAACAGGCTATCCTAGATTTGGTATTATGCAATGAGAATCTTGTTATGCAGCGTCCTTTAGGGAATAGTGACCATAACATGCTAGAATTCTTCATTAGGGTGGAAAATGAAGTAGTCTGATCCACAACTAGGGCCCTATATCAAAACAAAGGACACTACAAAGGTATGAGGCACAAGTTGGCTAAGATAGATTGGGGTACTTCATTAAAAGGTGGAAAGGCAATGGCCAATATTTAAGAAATGAAGTTATGCATTGCAACAGTGAAACATGCCTTTTTGGGGCAAAACACAAGAGCAAAAGTGACCTAAACATGGCCAACAAAAGAAATTAAGGATAGTATTAGATCCAAAGGGGAGTCATATAAAGTTACTAGAAAACATAGCAAGCCTGAGGCTTGGGAGCAGTTTAGAATTCAGCAAAGGAGGACCAAGAGATTGATTAAGAGGGGATAAACAGAGTATTAGAAGAAACTTGCAAGGAACATAAAAGCAAACTGTAAAAACCTCTATAAGTAAAAAGAAAAAGATTAATGAAGACAAATGGAGGTCCCTTACAGTCTGAAATGAGAGAATTTATAATAGAGAATAATGAAATGGCAGAGCAATTAAACAACTACTTTAGTTTTATCTTTATGGAGGAAGACACAAATAACTTCCCAGATATGCTAGGGGACCAACAGATTACTGAAAGAGGAATTGAAGAAAATTTGTATTACTAAAAAAATAGTGTTGGAGAAATTAATGGGACTGAAAACCAATAAATCACCAGGGCCAGATAATCTACATCCCGGGGTACTAAAGGAGGTGGCCAAGGAAATAGTGGATATGTGGTTGTCATCTTCCAAAATTCTGTAGATTCTGAAACAGTCCTGGAAGATTGGAAGGTGACAAATGTGACTTCGTGACTTAAAAAAGGAGGGAGGGAGGAAACATGGAACTACAGACCAGTTAGCCTAGCACCAGTAGTACGGAAAATGCTGGAGTCTATTATAGAGGTTGTGATAACAGGACACTTAGAAAATATCAACAGTATTAGGCAAAGTCAACACGGATTTATGAAAGGGAAATCATGGGCAGAACTTCTCATCCTGTGCATGGGCATGCGCCCGACCCGAATGGGAGTGAAATAGTATATGATGACATCGGGCGAGCGTCCCAATGTCATCGTGCGCTCTCGCGATCTTTCGGTCAGCGGGTGCTCTGCCGCCTCTAGCGACGCCCGCCAACAATTAAGAGGCATATTAAGGCTCTTAAACAAGTAATTCATTTGTATTCACCCGCCCACCAATCGTTTGGTTGGAAGGTGGGTGGATAGACCAGGTGGCCATTAATTGGCCAGCTAGAGTGAAATTGCAATCAGAGCCAGAATGCGGGCAGCGGTCCATCTCACGGCCATTCCCGGGCCCGCCTGCTGTGCCTGCCCGACAAGGGGATTATCCTGTCCCATGTTTGAAAAACCCACGAGTTTTTTGAGGACATAACTAGCAGAATAGATAAGGGAGAACCAATGGATGTGGTGTATTTCGATTTTCAGAAAGCTTATGATAAAGACCCACATAAGAGGTAAGTGGTCAAAATTAAAGCGCATGGGATTGGGGTTAATATATTAGCATGGATTGGGAATTGGTTAGCAGACAGGAAACAGAGAGTAGGAATAAGTGGGTCTTTTTCAGAGTGGCAGGCATGACTAATGGGGTACCGCAGGGATCAGTGCTGGGGCTCCAGCTAGTCACAATATTTATCAACGGCCTGAATTTGACCTTTGGCCGGTGTGCACGATCGGTGGGCCCGGGAGTGGCCAGGAAACAAACCACAGACCACAATCGGACTCCGACTGGCCGTTAATTGGCCAGCCAGTATGAAATGTGCGCGGAAAAGTTTAGCGCTGCCGGGGTGAGGGCGTGAAGAGGGCGGGTGGTGACGTTACTGTGGGCGCAGGTGAGCGCTATGAGAGAGCTCCCTGAAAACAGACAGCTGCCTCAGGGAGCTGCAGGCATTCAAATGATGAAATAAAGGTTTAAAAAGCTGAAAAAAAATGCCCATGCATCACGATCAAGCACCTGAAAATATAATTCATAAAAATGCCATCCATAGATACTTATTTTTATTTTATTTGATAATAGAGATTTTATCCTGCCCTTGGATGAGGTTTGACGAAAAATGTAAAGGCCACCTGGCCGATTTGCGGCCTGCCAAGTGTAAGGGTGGGCGGGCCACAAAAAATCGGAAACAGTTCCGCCGTTAATGGGCTTAATTGCCCATTTAACTGTCAGCAGGAGAGCTTCCAACTTTTGACGTCGGGCGAGCAAAATATTGCACGAATACGCGATGATGTCAGGACACTCGCCCAACAGCATCTCATGCGAATTTACGCCCAATCGGGTGAAACACTAAAGGGCAAAAAACGTTAGTAGGGGTTGTATATAGACCCCCAAACTGTAGTGATGATGTTGGGAATGGCATCAAATAGGGAGTTAGAGATGCATGCAATGAAGGAAGATCTGTAATTATGGTTGACTTTAATCTGTACATAGATTGGGCAAATCATATTTTTAAGAATACGTAAAGGAGGAATTCCTGGAGTGTATATGGGATGGTTTTCTGGACCAATACATTGAGGAACCAACTAGAGAACAGGCCATCCTCGACTGGGTATTGTGTAATGAGAAAGGAATAATTGGTAATCTAGTTGGGCGAGGCCCCTTGGGGATGAGCGACCATAATATGATAGAATTCTTCATCAAGAAGGAGAGTGACGTAGATGATTCTGTGACTAGGGTCCTGAATCTTAATAAAGGAAACTACGATGGTATGAGGTGCAAGTCGGCTATGATGGATTGGGAAACGTTACTTAAAGGGATGACGGTGGATAGGCAATGGCAACCGTTCAAAGAGGGCATGGGCGAACTGCAAAAATTGTTTATTCCTGTCTGGCGCAAAAGTAAAACAGGAAAGGTGGCCAAACCATGACTTACAAGGGAAATTAGAGATAGTATTAGATCCAAGGAAGAGGCATACAAATTGGCCTGAAAAAACAGCAGACCTGAGGATTGGGAGCAATTTAGAATTCAGCAAAGGAGGACCAAGGGATTGATTATGAAGGGGAAAATAGAGTATGAGAGTAAGCTTGCAGGGAACATAAAAACTGACTGTAAAAGTTTCGATAGGTATATGAAGAGAAAAAGATTGGTGAAGACAAGTGTAGGTCCCTTACAGCCTGAAACAGGGGAATTTATAATGGGGAACAAAGAAATGGCTGACCAACTAAATACAAAGCTTGGTTCTGTCTTCACAAAGGGGGACACTAATAACATACCAGAAATGTTGGAGAACACAGGGTTTAGTGAGAGGGAGGAACTGAAAGAAATCAGTATTAGTAAGGAAATGGTGTTGGGGAAATTGATGGGATTGAAGGCCGATAAATCCCCAGGGCCTGATAATCTACATCCCAGAGTACTTAAGGAAGTGGCCCTAGAAATAATGGATGCATTGGTGGTCATCTTCCGAGATTTTATAGACCCTGGAACAGCTCCTACAGATTGGAGGGTAGCTAATGTAACTCCACTATTTAAAAAGAGAGGCAGAGTGAAAACAGGGAATTATAGACCAGTCAGCCTGACGTCGGTAGTGGGGAAAATTCTAGAGTCCATTATAAAAGATTTAATAGTTGAGCACTTGGAAAACAGTGGCAGAATCGGACAGAGTCAGCATGGATTTATGAAAGGGAAATCTAGCTAGTAGAGTTGATGAGGGGGAGCCAGTGGATGTGGCTCATTTGAACTTTCAGAAGGCATTCGACAAAGTCCCACATAAGAGATTAGCGTGTAAAATTAAAGTGCATGGGATTGGGGGTAGTGTATTGAGTTGGATAGAAAACTGGTTAGCAGACAGGAAACAAAGAGTAGGAATAAACGGGTCTTTTTCTGAACGGCAGGCAGTGACTAGTGGGGTACTGCAGGAATCGGTGCTGGGGCCCCAGCTATTCACAATATATATTAATGATTTAGATGAAGGAACTAAATGTAATATCTCCAAATTTGCAGATGACACGAAGCTGGGTGGGAGGGTGAGCTGTGAGGAGGATGCAGAGATGCTTCAGGGTGTTTTGGACCAAGCTGAATGAGTGGGCAAATGCATGGCAGATGCAGTATAATGTGGATAAATGTGAGGTTATCCATTTTGGTAGCAAAAACAGGAAGGCAGATTATTATCTGAATGGCTATAAATTGAGAGAGGGGAATGTGCAACGAGACCTGGGTGCCCTCGTACACCAGTCACTGAAGGTAAGCATGCAGGTGCAGCAGGTGTTAAAGAAGGTAAATGGTATGTTGGCCTTCATAGCCAGAGGATTCGAGTACAGGGGCAGGGATGTCTTGCTACAATTATACAGGGCCTTGGTGAGACCACACCTGGGCTTGAATTTTCCCGTTAGAGATTTGGGGGCGGGGCCCGCTGGGGGGCGGGGCCCGCTGGCCGGCGGGAAAATAATGCGGGATGATGTCCGGAGGAACATCCGACGTCATCCTGGTCCATTTAAATATTGAGGAAGGCGGGTGGACAGCAAAATCTGCTGTCCGCCCGCCGACCTGTCAATGACCAATTAAGGTCATTGACAGGATAATTAAGGTAGTTGAAGGCCCTGCATGTCCAACCTTAAGGCTGGCGGGCAGGCCAGGAGCCCCAACGTGCAATAGAAAAAACATAAAACCTCATCCACTGGCGGGATGAGGTTTCATGTCCGCTTTAAAAATGTTTAATAAATTTGATGTGATATTTATTAACATGTCCCATCTCGTGTGACATTGTCGCATGAGGGGAATATGTTAATAATTTTTTTATTTTACTATTTTTTAAGTTTGTAAAACTTTCACTGATCTCCCTGAGACAGCACTTAGTTTCAGGGAGCAGTGTGCTCTTTCGCGCGCATGTGCGAAAGAGCGCACTTTGACAGATGGGGAATCCCTCCCCCGCCGCACAGGAAGCGCATAGCAATTCCCGTAGGGCAGGCCGCTAGGCAGACCTAAAATGGTGGTGGGGCCCGCTTTGGCGACGGAGTTCGGCTGCCCGCCCGCTGCCGAGCCGTTGGGGCCTGCCCGCCAACCTAGGGCAAAATTCTGCCCCTGGAATATTGTGTGCAGTTTTGGTCTCATCTGAGGAAGAATGTTCTTGCTATAGAGGGAGTGCAGCGAAGGTTTAGCAGACTGATTCCTGGTTTGGCGGGACTGACATATGAGGAGAGACTGAGTCGGTTAGGATTATATTCGCTAGAGTTCAGAAGAATGAGGGAGGATCTCATAGAAACCTATAAAATTCTAACAGGACTAGACAAGGTAGATGCAGGAAGGGTTTTCCCAATGGTGGGGGAGTCCAGAACCAGGGGTCACAGTCTGAGGATATGGAGTAGACCATTTAGGACTGAGATGAGGAGAAATTTCTTCACCCAGAGAGTGGTGAGCCTGTGGAATTCACTATCACAGAAAGTAGTTGAGGCCAAAACATTGTATGTTTTCAAGAAGGAGTTAGATATAGCTCTTGGGGTGAAAGGGATTAAAGGATATGGGGGCAAAGCGGGAGCAGGCCATTGAGTTGGATGATCAGCCATGATCATAATAAATAGCGGAGCAGGCTCAAAGGGCTGAATGGCCTACTCCTGCTCCTATTTTCTCTCTTTCTATCTTTCTAAGTGGCTCACTCCTGCTCCTATTTATTAAATTCTTATGATTGTAATTTATTCAACCACTTTACGCTGTGTCAGTAATGTTACTAGGCTAAATTTTCTAATTGGACATGAGCCAAACTGGAACTGGCTTAATTTGCACCCACCCAAATAAATTTGCACTTATTTTGCATAATATTCCAGGTTCAACTTTATTATAAAATTGTGAGTAAACTGAAAACATTAAAAATGTCTTTGAGCAGTAGTTTTCCCATTTGTCGGGGAGTGGGGATCAGCATGCAACTGGTCCTTAACTTTAAAAGGCAGGTGTGATCACAATTTTTTTTGATGCAGCAAGTACATTTCAGAAAAGAAAGAAATGGTCTGCAAGCGTGCAAAAGGACAGAGATCCCCACATTTGCAGAAGTAACAGTGGAATTACTGCAGAGCCTGGGCCAGAGAAGAGAGGGCCCTAATTGACACAGTAGGCTTTTGGGTTCAAAAGGAGCTGTTCACAGAGAATAGAGGGAAGTGTTCAGGGCAATAATACCAAGTTGATATCTCCACCCACAGCCCAGCAGCGCTGAAAGAAGATAATGATCTCATCAAGGGTGGGAAGGCAAAAAGATTTGGGCCTAACTTTTAAGAATGAACTATATTAAACATGTCATTTACAAGGGCGTCTCCCTTAAGCTAACACTGTGTTAACTCTTTCTAATCACTTCCTATCAATGCTCATGAGGCAACCTTTATACCTTTATACATCACTGGAAATATTTTTCACTCATATCACTACATTCATTTAACCCACAGAAAGTCTTGTGCAGAATTGTTTCATACACTTGTCAGCATGATCATTAAGGAAAAATCACTTTTTCATGTTTTTTTGGAGTCCTTAACTGTTGAGGGAGACCAATGGCAGGTGATAGCTCTCAAAACCATTGACAGCCCATCCATTACGAGGTACAAGTACTCAAATTCTGGGGGAGGAAACTATAAATGGTTTTGAAGGCTTAAGGCCATATGTAAGCTAAAGGCTTATGATGCTTCTCTTTTTTCTCATCCTGTTGTCCCCTATATTAACTGCTGATGAAATACATACAATTTACATGTAAACTCTACTCACCAAGAAACCAATGTCACCTCTCTTCCTTTTTTTCCTCCTCTTGATGTTCCTGAGTAAGGATGTGAAAGTTAAAAAGCATGCAGCCATACCATCACTCCACATCCATGCTATCACTCAGCTCTACCTCTCACAAACATCAGCTCAAAGGCAGATAAAGAATGAGACAGAGGATACAGAGGTATCAATCATGGTTTAATGGTAGCACTAAGTTAGAAGATTGTGGGTTCATGTCCCTGGCCAGAGGGTTGAGCACAAAATCTTGGCTGGCACTCCAGTGCAGTTCTAAGGGAGTCCTGCACTGCTGGAGATGCTGTCCTTTGGAAGTGGCCCTGTCTTAATATAAAAGATCCGAAAGTACTATTCTGTAGAAGAGCAGAAGTTCTTCCTGGTGTTCTAGCCAATATTTAACCCTCAATCAGCATTACTGAAACAGATTATCTAGTCATTATTTCATTGCTGTTTGTAGATCCAAGCCATGTATAAACTGTCTGTCAGGTTTCCCATGGGGAGAATTTTCTCCCTGTCTGGCGGGCGGTCCGGGAGTGGGCACGCTGCCATTTTGCATGGCCGGGCCAATTAAGGCCCGCCCAGCGTGAAACGCACCCAGAAACGCTCAGTGCAACCTGTGCGGGCTGGGGGAGAAGGGAGAGCCGGGCCCTGCGCTCTTTCGCGCATGCGCTCGATAGAGCGCCAAAATCTCCCTGAGGCATGGAACTGCCTCATGGAGATTAAGTTAAGAATCAAACATTGTAGAAAAGAGAAAAAAAAATTATTCAGCTATGTCCCCCAATGTGGCAGTGTCACATGAGCTGGGACATGTTTATGTATTTTAATAAAAAATGTTATTTAATTTATAAACCCTTCATGAAATCTCATCCCACCCGTGGATGAGGTTTCATGAGAAATGCGAAGGCCGCCTGGGCTCTTCGCCTACCCGCCAACCTCAAGGTTGAACTGAAGATCCAAATGACGCATGGTGACGTTGGGATGCACAACTGACGTCACCGCATGTCAGTATATGCGTCGGCATGTGGGGCCCACCCCCCGCACGCCGACCAGAAGATTCAGGCCGAAATTTCAACAGTGACTGATCTTCATTAACAGTAATGTGCTTAGGGATGTTCTGTGCTTTTGAAAGGATTTGCACCAGAACCCAGGAGCCCTTTCTCGCTCCATTACCAGTCTTCCTCCTTCCATTCAAGTCTTCCTGATGTTGTTCCAGCAGCTGCTGGAGTCTTAGTGCACCTCCCCTTTAAGAGGGGCAGGTTGCCTTTAAGAAATACAGACAAGCCACGCATGCTCTTTGATCCCCAATGAGCATGCAGATTTTGAGCAATGTGTTTTGCCCTCATCTACAAACTACAATAATGTTGATGAGCAGGCAGCAAGAAGTTTCCTTATTGCCTGCCTCAACAGGACTGGGGAACAGTAATTGCACATTGCAATCCTCATGCTCAGAAACAGGCCTTTTGAATTATTTTCCTCTGTGTCCGGAAGCTGATTTGCAAATACCGCCTCTGCCATGACGATTTATAAATTGTCAACTGTTCAGACTAACGTTTTCATAAACATGTTCTGCTTACTCACCAAGACTATTCACAATTATCAGCAGAGAAACAGGACCGTCATTGGCCCAGCAAATTCTGAAGCAACTTTCAGATTCTAGGGAGGTGACTCTTACCACCACCGGCCATGTATCAATAGAGAGCATAGGCAAAGGTGTGTTTTAAGGCCAGTTGTCATCATCCGACAAGTATCCTCCATTTGTTATTATCTTTCATGAAAAAGATTCCCTTTCTAAATCCTCGCAGCAGAGGCTGCATGCTCGTTCCTTGAAGGAAAAAAAAACAAAGTAGCAGTCAGTAATCTTTGCTGGAACTCATTCACAATCACAGATTTGTGCACCAGCCTCAGTGCCTCTGTAGCATTTCTATTGATGTTGCTCTCCTCCTTTCCTTCATCATTTCCTTGGGGTATGCAGGCAAGTCCTGTTACATGTTATCTCCTCTCTGGAGCGCATAATGTACAGTATGCAGTACTTTGTGATGATTTTAGAGCTGCATTCTGGCTGAAGAGTCAAAAGAAGCAAATCATTGCTTCAACCCTGTATGATGCTCTCCACAGTAATTTAGGTGGATCTATTTTTTCCGCACTGTGTTGCTGTATGGGTATTTCTAATTTGAGTCATCACCCTTGTTCTCAGTGGCCATATCTTCATTCTTTTAGGGTCATAAATAATGTAGGTTTGATCAACTACTGAAGAATGTTAATATCTTTCATTCTCCCTGAATAATGGGCATTAATCTGTAGGATCAAATTTCTGTGGTCTGGAACCGCCTGAGCATTTATAGAGTGATACCCTTTCTTTTTCATGTGCATTTTATTGATGTGTGGAGCCTTGATGGCCATTTATAACACCATGGAGTCTTTGGAAGTTTGCCTGGTGGTAAACAGTCTGTACAATCTCCAAATTGCAGAAGATATTTCTATTGGAAAGCATATCCTCAGCCATTTAATTTACACAGTTGGAACAACAACTCCCTCATCTGACTGATCTGACTTGGAAAAATACTGTTACATAGAAGCTCAATTATGCCATGGCCTTCAAATAGATGGAAAGATCCATCTTAGTTGTTAATCTTGTATTAATTGAGTCCATTTCTGGTGTATAACTCATTCATTGCTTTTGCAGCAAAGGGGAGATGCTGAAAGGTGTGTATATACTCTAACACATCTGGGTAGAAATGACACGAGCAGCAAAAATGGCTGCTTTGGTGTAATATTTTGACCATGTGGCTCTGGCAGGGTGCCTTGCCCACTGACAGCGGATATCTAAAACTTGGAATGGACTGTGCATGATTTTCCATTTAAAATAATGGTTAGAAAATTGTGCTTGGTGCAGTAGGAGTCCTGATGTGCTGAGCAGACAAGGCGTCCCTCTGACAGAAGATAACCACTTTCAACTATTATTGGGAACTTGACTTCCCACTAAACCCTCTAGCTATATGCAAATCAGATATATTCCAAATTGTTATATGGTGTAAATTCCTACATGGTAACATCATCTCATCAATCACCTGAGATGTTATTGGACCCAAAGAATTTTCTATGAGCAGGATATTCCCCCTGTCGGGGGCAAAGTTGAATTGCGGGCGTGCACAGGCGCGCCTCCGATCAGCACCCCCGATTGAGGGCACGGCGCCATTTTACGTGAGTGAACCAATTAAGGCCCGCCCAGCGTGACGTCCACCAGGAAGCGCTATGCGCTCCCTGTGCAGGCGGTAGGGGGTGATTCCCTAAACCTGAGAGTGTGCTGTTTTGCGCATGCGCACAAAAGAGTGCACTCATCTCCTTGAGGCTAAGTGCTGCCTCAGGGAGATCGGCTGTTCTGTCACAAATATTAAAAGTAGAAGAAAAAAATTACAGCCATGTCCCCTCATGGGACACTGTCACATGAGTTGGGACATGTCCATAATTTTTTTAAAAACTTTAATAAAATTTTTAAAAACCTACATGAAACCTCATTCCGCCCGTGGATAAGGTTTCATGCTTTTTCTAATGCCCGCCATGGCTCCTGGCCTGCCCAGGTTGGACGGGCAGGTCCATTAATTAGTTAAATGACTTTGTCAATGGCCTCAGTTGGCCATTGACAGGTCAGCGGGCGCACAGCTGATTTTGCTGCGCCCCTGCCTACCAGAAAATTTAAATGGGGCGCGGTGACGTTGGGAGTTCCGCCCGACCACACCGCGCGTCATTTTACGTGTCAGCAAGCAGGCCCCACCCCACTGCTCACCAACGGGAAAATCCTGCCCTATGGTTTTATAGAGCAGCATCATGAATGGGGAAAGGAGAAGGGGGGTAATGAAGGTGTGGAGGGGCGGCTGGTCAATGAATTGGGATGGAGCCCAGTTCCATTGGGTCTCTGCCCTTTACTGCCCCTGATGCAACATTTTGACAGAGGGGACAGCACTGGGAGAGGCAGGGCTGGCAGAATGACATCAAGTGCCCAAAATATTGCCTGTTCTATTCCAGTCAATGCCATTGGAAAATAATTCAGGCAAGGTACATAATAGGCAGTTAATTTGACATTGTTTATTTTGCACTATCACTCAAAGTTAAAATGATCTCACAGTGTGGCTGTTTGAATCAGGTAGACAATGTCAATCCCACCTGCTCACCCATGCTAAAACTCCCTCTCATCTATTTTGGTTTTCTTGACCACGTGACAAGGAAACATTCCTTGATATGGGAAGCATGTGCGCAGATTTGAAACATCAGCTAAACTTGAGAAATTCTGCGTGGATCCTGACTCACATAAGTTACTGAGGCAGATCTGGGTTTTGCTTAGCAGTTAAGATGATTCTTCATTCCACCCATAATTGGTATACGAGGAATTGAGCATGCGAGGTCAGGGCCTTGATTTTTCTGACCCGTGTATGCCAATAGGGAATCTTTTCATCATTGGAGGAGCTTTGAGGGATTTACCATCACAGATGTTTGCCCTTCACCTGGATTTTTTAATTGAAAAGAGTTGACTCCCCACTGAACCTTTTAGCTATACGCAAATCAGGAATATTCCAAATTGTTATAGGGTCTGAATTCTTATATGGTAACGTCATTTTTTTAATGTTCCCACAGTAATACACCACAGATGCTTGAGTAGAAGCTAACCCTTTTGATTCAAGGTTGCTAAATTCAATTATCTGATAATTTAATTCTTTCAGCAGTATATTTCCACTTTCCTTTGTTATTTACATTGCTTCATTCCAATTATTGGATAATTCAAATTTTTGTGCAAAAGACATCTTCAAATTATTAATAGACTTTGTAGAAGTTGCTTTTCTGATTTGTATTGGTTCATTTAGTAACCACAGAAGTCTTCTTATCACTTGAACTGATGGTAAGTATTCATATCTTTCTCTGCTGTTTATTTATCTCAAAGATCGTTCTCAATATTTAGAAAGAGAGATGTAGTGGGAGAGAAGGGAAGGATGGAAGGAAAAGGGAGACAAAAGAGCTGACTCCCTTACCTAGCACTCTTATCAAAGAGAAAATGCTGGTCAGTTCAGGAAATCACAGGCTCACCATAAATGGACAGAAAATAAGGGGCTAAAGGCCTGTAATTAATCATTGGGTAATTGGGTAACCATACAATCATAGAAAGATTTGGCACAGAAGGAGGCCATTCAGCCCATTGTGCCTGTTCTGTCTCTTTGGTCGCACACTCAAATTAATCCAACTCCCCTTCTCTTTTACCACAGCCCAACATTATTTTTTCCTTCAATTATTGTTCAAATATTTATCCAATTTCCTTTTGAATATTACTTTTGAATCTGCTTCCACCACTCTTGTATGCAGTTCATACCTGATCACAACAATTTGCTGTGTAACCTCGGGTTCATTTGCTTAAACTGTGTCCTCTGATAAGCTAACGATCTGCCCTGGAAACAGTTTCTCCTAATTTATTCCACCAAATCTATTCATGATTTTGAACACCTTTATCAAATCTCCTCTCAGCCTTCTCTGCTCAATGAAGAACAACCCCAGGTTCTCCAGTCTCTCAACATATCCAAAGGTTCCCATCCCTGGTTCCAGTCTAATTAAATCTTTTCTGCACTCTCTCTAATGCTTTGACATCTATCCTAAACTGTGATGCCTTAACTGAAAACAATACCCCAGCTGCAGCCTTACCATTATTTTATAGGTTTAGCATAAATGTCTTGCTTTTGTACGTTATTCCTCTATTAATGAAGCCAAGGATTTCACATGCATGTTAACAGCCCCTCAACCTTACAGCCACCTTCAAGGATTTGTGTACATGCACTCCAGGCTTGTTCAGTTCCTCCATTGACTGCCAAACTCCCATGCTGTCTGCCTTTAAAATGGTACCATTTAGTTTATGGTAGCTCTCCTCATTCTTCCTACCAAAGGATCAGCTCACACTGTTCTGAGTTAAATTTCAGCTGTTATGTGCCTGTCCATTTCACCAATCCATAACCTCCTAAAGTCAATTACTATGCTCAACATGGTTTACTATATTCCTGAGCATTGTACCATCTGTATACTTTGAAATTATGCCCTGTATAAATTATGCCCATTCTAAGAGAATGGGACAAAGAAGGATAAAGAAGAAAAATATAATGGAAGAAATGGAGGCAAAGAAAGGGAAAAACAGAGAAGTCAGTAGAGAACAAGGAATAAGGTGGAGAGAAAGATACTTTCAGAAAAGCAACAGAGAGAGGAACAAACAGAATGGGCGTCCTATCCCAGCTTTGCACAAAGTGACATTTTACCCGCCAGCCGCAATGGTGGCTTTTCACACTGTATTGTCCTAAACCCACCGGATTAATTATGCATTCCCAGGAAAAACATAATTTGGTGACAATTTGGTTAACATAACATATGGTGGTTTCTCATTCGCCCGCCATGCCATCATCTTGTCGCTTTATCGCGTCGGGCGCCATATTTAAAGTGCAGCCGTGTGCATACCTCTCAGTGCTTCCAGACCATGACAGCTGCACAGAAGACATGGCCCCGAAAGGCAAAAACACTGCAGCCCCCAGGTTTAATGATACATCCCTCAAACACCTTTTGGATGCAGTGGAGGCCCACTATGATGTCTTCTACCCCCGCCCAGGCTGCAGGATGGGCAGCAACATCACCAATCCAGCTTGGGAGTATTTAAAGGGTGGTCAGCGTCAATGCCCTGTAATAGAGGACAGCCACCCAGTGCCACTACAGGATGAATGGTCTCACCCGTTCTGCCAAGGTAACTCACTCTTCTCATCACTCTCAACTCACACACTCACAAACCCATCAGATATCCACAGGGATCTCACACCTCACAGGACAACACCACTAACTCTCACATCGCCATTAGGGTCAAATCCTTTCAAGCTCGCATCCTCATCCTGTCCATGGCTCCGGTCATCACACAAACATTCCACGCAGTGCCATGCATCCTGCTCACACCCTCTTCAATTATTTACATGCAGGAGAAGCTGGCTCACATCAGCAGGGAGAGGTCCCTGACCAAGGGTCAAGTGGCCACATTAGGCCCCCCACTTACTTTGAGGAGTGTGCCATCATGCTGACTGGTGAGGACATGGACCATGCCTGCAGCGACAGCGAGGTTTGCGGTGAACACCCACCTGAAGATCCTGCACCACATCATCCCTCTCTCAATACAACTGTGAGTGCTCTCTCTCCTGCTTTTAACTCTGCTGCCATGCACTAATTATCTCTACTTTAGTTCACAGGGAGCTCTGCCAAGCGACTGACACCCTCAGCCACCCAGTCCATCAGCTCCATCTAGGTCCACACCTCCAGCCAAGAGGACACCTCCTTCATTGAAGAGCTGGAAATAAGCAGCCTGGAAGACCCATCACAGCGCTTAGCCACACCTTCCACTAGCACAGAGACATACACTGTGGTGGGACCTAGATCTAGAGCAGGCTCGGGTTCAGGATTTGGTGGTCACCACATGGACACATGTCCGCAGCAGGAGGAGGCAGGTTTGGCTGAGCTCCCTGGCACTCGGAGGACTGCTGAGGAAGAAGCATCGGTGAGGTCCAAATCAGATGATGAGCCTCTGTATTTGGCCTTCCAACTCATCCTGGAGAGTCAGCAGAAGGCAGGGAAACATCACTCAGAGCTGTTGGAAGCCTTCAATAGAGTGGCACACGAGTCAGAGGAGTGCAACCGCCTGCTCTCTGATGAAGTAGTGTCCACATGTGTGCTTATGGAGGTCTCCATGGGGCGGATGGCAGATGCTATGGAGACCCTGGTCTAGCAGAACGCGGAGATGTGTGCAGACCTGCCCTCCATCACAGGAGCCATGGATGGCACACAGTTGCAACACGAGAGGGAAACGGGGCACCTCGACATCCCTCCAGTGCTCTTTCACCTCAAGGAGTCAGACAAGGGTCCCCAGGCACCCAAAGGGAGGAGGAGCGGCAGTTGGACACCCCTGGGTCATCCATTCAGGAATCTCAGATGTTGTCCTCTCCCCCCTCTTTACCTGTGAAACCCTCAACATCATCCTCTGTCAGAGCAGAGGGAGCAGCTGGCCAACGAGTGATTCTGGAGGGAAAAGTGTGTGTGTGGCAGAGCCTTTCGGAGCCTCGTTCAAGCACTCTCCCACACACGCGGATCCTTCTTGTATCAAACACATCTCAATGTCCTGAGCATTTTGAACATTGCCTGCTGGGGTTCACTTTCAGTTGTCCATCTGAGCTGACCTGCATCTCTGTCCACTCAATGATCACACACCCATACAGCACCTGGTCCCACCCACCGCGACTGTAGTTTGACTTTCAACTTAGACAGCATGGTCTGGATTCGCTTTTTTGTAAGCTCCCCCATCTTTTCCCCTCCTGTAGTCACCCATTCCCTTTCTCCCATCAAAGTTGACCCCCCCAGCATCACCTTCCACCTCCCCTTCGTGACCTACCAGCCACAACCCTTTTCCTTCAGGGGTGTCCAGGTGAACGCGCATGTTCCCTTCCTTCCCAAAATTCCCATCCCCATTCACAATCACCTCCCTGATCTCCTGCTTCCCACCGCCAGGGTCCATGTCTGCTTCTAAGTCCCCAGTAACCTCCCACCCCTTCTACCGCGACCATCGAACCCTCACCCTCCCATGCTACTGCCTCACTCTGTCCTCAATCATTCTCACCATTCCCTCATACCATACCCGCCCTCAGTTTGCTTCCTAGGAGGCAGTCATAGACCCATCAGTTCCCCCCTTGCATGTCCACCTGGGCATCCCCCACCACCGGACCCCTCCCCCTGACCTGGAACCTTTCCATCCCTCCGCACTCCTTCCCCTGGAGCCCCTTCCCTGTCCCGGAACCTCTTTCCGTCCGGAACCTCTTCCCCCCACTAGTCCTTCCACCCCACCCACCCCCCCCAGACTACCCCCTCCCCATTGCTTAGTCCCTCCCCCCTCCTGACTCCTTCCTCCAGTCTTATCTCTTCCTCCAGCCTCACTTCTTCCTCCAGTCTTACTCCAGCCCACTTCCTGACTCCTTCCTCCACCCTTACTCTCTCCCTTCTCCGCACCCATTCCTCCTCCTGGACATCCTCCCCTCTCTGCACCCCTTCCTCCCCTGGGACACCCTCCCCTTTCCAACCTCCTTTCCCTCTCCACACTTCCTTCCCTTACACCTTCCACCCACTTACACCTACCCCGAGTTGCCATCTTCTCCACCATTACCCCCTCCTCTCCCGTCCTCCCACCCCACTCCCAACTTCTCCCCCAACATCTTAATTTCCCTCTTCCAAACCTCACCCCCCGACACCTCTTTTTCTCCCAGCCGATCCTAGACCTTCCTCTCCCACCCCCTCGACCATCATACGTTGTGAGCACCAACGGTGACTGGTCCAACTTCCATGAGCTGCTTTGCAGCAGAGACGTGTCCATGAGAATCCACCCAGGAAGCCACGGATATTCCTCCAGTGTGCTCTTGCTGTCAGGCTCCAGCATCTTCTGCTCCTCGGATGTCCGTGATGTGAGCAGGGCCTTGGCGGTAGGCCCCGGCTTCTGCACATCACAGTTGTCAAGGCGTGTTCTGCACCAGCGTGTTTCCCGCCAACGTGGGCGAACGATCCAGGGGGGTGGGGGTGCGGGATGAGTCCGCGGACTGGTCTTATAATAATATGCTGATGTATTACAATGAGGTTCCCGATGGTGAGGAACACAGCCCACCATTGACAGACTAAGTGGACAACTGCAAACAGGTTTCACGACATTGTGAAACCGATTTTTGGCCTTCTCACCATATTGTCCGCTCACGCCACCGAATATGCTCGACACCAGTGGGCTTGGACGATTCTGCACAATAACAGGAAGAGAGAAAGGGAGAGAAACAGATTAAACAAGGGCCATGAATTTTTGGCGAAAATGATGGAAATAATTCAGTTCAGCATACATCAATGCATTTTGTGGCATTTTAAAATGTTAGCTATAACTGAAAATGTCAGATGTGAGATAGAAGCAATGAATGGCAAATTCAGAAGTAAAAATAGAAAGGAGAAAAACGTTACCTTTAATATTGCTACACCAATAATATTTTAAAGCTGCGTTTGCTTGAAAGTTGGGACAATCACAAAAACACCAGCACGATTAGAAAATAGGTTCCTGCTTTTCTAAAATGAAAATTCTTGTTAACAGCACCCTACTGCATTTCTCCCAGTGTTCCCTCCCTCTTCTGAAGTTAATTGTGAGTCATGGTTCCATAGACATCACCAACTTCCAAGTACACTCGTTAAGTTGCAATTCTTTCATAGTTGGCCTATAGGTAGAATCAGCAGGCTATTCGACTCTGGCAGTACCTCTTAAACCAATTGTGCTCTTACTTCATAGAACCACAGAGCGCTACAGCACAGCAACAAACCCTTTGGCACATTAAGCCTGTACTGTGTTTTTCTCCACATGAGCATCTTAGTCAAATCCGGCTTTCCTATCAACTTCACATTCCTTTTAATAGTTCTCTTCTCCAAGCAATTTCCTTTTAAAAGAACACAGTGATTCTGTTCTGAAAAAAATTTTGTGGGAGTCCTTTTTAAAATCTAATCACCCTCTTCTTAACATCTTTCAGCAGTTCTATGTCCATTTTATCTATACACATAATGGATCATTTTAAAAAAAATTTTGGTCAGCCAGTAGGAAACTTTATCCACTAGAAATGCATGCTGATGATTTCCCCACTACTAATTGAGCATGCCTAAATTTCCTATATGTGTTCCCACCAGGTCAGGCTCTCCTCCTGAAGTAGGAAGTTGAAGAATACCCTTCCAGAGCTTATTTCAAAGATGCCTATTCTGTTACCTTCCTTTTCTTCTTCCTCCTACCACATTAATTTATATCCTCCCCCACACTTTCGTTAGCCATCCTAGGAGATTGTTAATCCCTACTCTGTTCAGATGTCAGCCATCCCATCATTCTCCTTCAGTCCTGCCTTAAAACTGGTCCTTGTATTCTGAAGTTTTGACCTCTTCCCTTCTATACCATGCATCTTATCACACATTTACATCACTAATGTGGCTGTTCCTGTCCTGGAGAAAAATCCAGCCCAGGATTTCAAAGATGCTACTGACAGGGAAAGAAAGTCATCATCATATTTGAAAGCCTCCAATTAAAGAATGTGAAAATTTACTGGAATGATTTCTGTTTGCCCAATACGGAATGCATATCCTCTCCCCACAAAGGCCTGTCCTACTTTTCCAAATTCAGGGAGAATAAGCATAAGTTGCAGATCTAAGCATTAGGGACAAGGGGATTTGCTGGACTTTATCTAGCTAAAACCATGTACCTTATCGTTGCACGGTAAATCTCTTGCTGTTGTTGCTGCTGTTTTATAACTAACAGCCTATCTTGAAAATTAGGCGAACAGTAAAACAAACAAAAAGAAATAGATGTATACTCTTTATTTGTTAATCCTTCCAAACCGGTTTAATGAATCATAGAGAAGTGTATGGATCTTTTAGACACACCTGGAAAAACATTACAATATGAATCCATGAGTTCTCCCACTCTATGTACGACATTTTGGGGAAACTGGACAGGCACAATTTATTGTGAGTCACTCATCCAAATCTGTGCAAAAATTATACTCAAATTTCCAAAATTAGGTATAAATTCAAGTCAGTTCTGACTTGAAAATCTTTTGCCTCTTATCCCTTGCTAAGCTGGAACACATTTCAGCTGAGAACTTAACCTGCAAAGGTCTGAAGAAGCAGGGGCTTGTTTTATTCACAGCAAAAACAGAAACTGCTGGAAAAACTCAGCAGGTCTAGCAGCAACTGTGGAGGGAGAAACAGAGTTAACGTTTCAAGTCCATTTGACCCTTCTTCAGAGCTGAAGAGAAGTGGAAATGTGATGAAATTTATACTGTTTAAGGGGGTAAAACAGGTGAAGCTGGATAAACTTGTTTTATTCAGTTACATTCAATCACTAGTTACTTAGTCTCTTGTTGGATGGAGTTAATACACCCTTTGCATCCATTGCTGCTTAATTTCATGTTCTCAATAGAGGTAGTGCATGAGTTCTGATTGAAATCAAACTACAACGAAATCAAACAAACTCGATGTAAAATTAACTTCACTATTGACTTCAGTGACTCATAACAAGGACATCTCACAATGCTCTTTCAGAAGCAACATAAGTTCCCCAATTACAAAAACAAAGTGGTTTCACTGTATCTGACATTACCTTGCTTCACTTCATTTTGAGCTGACGCCTCTTTTCATTAACGTTCTCTAAGTGATTATATTATCTCCCTGCAGGGGAGACAACTGCTACAGGATCTAGCACGCAGAGCAATAAAAAGTGAACAATTGAAAATAAAATACAGAAACGAGATGGTGAATTAACTCTTTATAACCCAATCGCTACATAGTAATGTACTGTTACATTATTACCACAAGAAGAAAATAGTCAACACCACCATCCCAGCTATTTTCCATTACCAGTGAATTGAAATTCCTTTTCTGATTATGGTAGCAAAGCTGTGGCTGTTTAAATCAAATTTCCTTTTTTTTAAATTAAAAAATCTTAATCCTTTTGCTGAAATCACGAATAGCTTAATTCCTTCTGAACACATTGCTAAGTGCTCTTTGCCATTTTTGCGAGTAAAATTCAATTGTAAGAAATGTATATTTAATAGTTAATGTAGATATTTTTATTTCATTTGGCATAAAGTTTTCTTTGCCCATCTTACTGCTGACTACAGTAGAAAAGAACAAGCCAATTACTATAACCAGTAAATTAATGTCAGTAGCTAGAGTCAGTCATCAGAGGATTTAGACTTTGGGTCCAATGGCTGTCTTCCAGAAAACTTCCTGTCATTCAACTTCAGAGTTAAAGATAAATCCACAAACACAGAGGTATAGGCAGATGTTGAAGATCAATCATCAGCATTAGGTTTAGTAGAGGACAGAGCTCACTAGGAGATGTCCAAATTGGAATTTAGATAACTAAACCAGGAGACAGCTACTGGGAGAGCTCTGTCGTCGTAAGCCTCTCAAACAGCGTAAAGTTTCAGTGGACCTGGTAAATTTAAGGAGGGGAGGAGAAATCGCAAGAGGCTCTCTTCCCTAAAGCAGATTATAATGTGTAGCACAGGCATCAGAAAAGTTAAAACCACAGCGTGAGAAACAGTGAAGATCTAAGGCAATAGTGGTCACAGTGGATAAAGTGCCACAGTTTATTATGAGAAAATGAAGTGAGTGTTCAAAGCGAACTAATGATTGAAGAAAATTCCTAAAGGGCGTATCTGGCTGAAGTTTAACAAAGGGAGATAGAAGAGAAAAGCCAAAGTAAGGTAGAGATAATGAAGTGTACTTATAATGCAATGTTTATGAAGGAGAAAAAAATCTTAATAGATGGGCTAAGGGATATTGAAATTGCCTTATTTATCAACCAGCTTAAATAAAGGGTTATGCCCATCTAGAAGAAGGTACAGAAACTTACAAGAACAGACAGAAACAAGGAATTTGTTAAGGGAACATGGCTAGTATTAGCCTTGGAAAGTAAGTCGGTCGGCACAGATCAGGTACATAGTTTGAGCTATCACTAGATCTTGAGCATGAACCATCAGAAATCAAAACAAGAGATCAAGACAATTAAGAGAAGGCTTGTTATGATTTGCAGGGAAGGCAAGGAAAAGGGGATGGTGAATGAATTGATTGGTAAAACCAGTGAAAAAAATACAAAATGCTGTGGAATTACCGAATTATTAATTAAACAATTAATTGTTATATTAATAAACAGATAACAGGCACTGTTCTTAAATGATGAATGAAACGAGTGTTAATTTTAACTTTTGGCACTGCAGAAAATGGGCAATCATGGGTCAGCTGCCTAGTATGCACTCTGTCTTCAATTCAATGGAATGAAGAACTAAGAATGGTGCATAATTTTTTTTATTCATTCACAGGATGTGGGCTTCGCTGGATGAGCCAGCATTTATTGCCCATCACTAGTTGCCCTTGAGAAGGTGGTGATGAGCTGCCTTCTTGAACTGCTGCAGTCCCTGTGGTGTAGGTACACCCACAGTGTTGTTAGGATGGGAGTTCCAGGATTTTGACCCAGCAACATTGAAGGAACAGCAATATCAAGCCAGGATGGTGAGTAGTTGTCGATCCACTACTGCCTGTTTTCTGCCATCAACAAAAGTTAAAGTTAGTCCTGATGTCTCAGAAGAAGATTTAACCAGAGAAACAGCAAGGACAGTTTAGACTAAGAAGCAGTTTACAACTCAGTGGGAAATTGTAAACATGGAAAATTCTTTTGCAGGAAAGCACACAGGCATGTGTATCTTAAACAATTTCTTGGAATTTCTACAGGCTTCTACAAATTCCCCACTGTAGCTTTGACAGAACAAACCCAAAGAAATGTTTTTGTCTGTAGAGGCACTGGCCATAATCTTCCAATCCTCCTCAGATGCATGGATGGGGTAAGAGGACTGGAGAATTGCAAAAGTTACACCTATGCTTAAAAAAGAGTGTAAGGTTAAGCCCAGCAACTATAGGCCAGTCAGTGTAAACTTGGTGATCAGAAAGTTTTTAAAAATGAAATTTGGGGACATAATTAACAGTCACTTGGACAAATATGGATTAATTAAGGGAAACCTGTTAGGATTTATTAAAGGCATATCTTGTTTAACTAACTTCTTTGGGTTCTTTGATGAGGTAACAGAGAGAGCCGATGAAGGTAATGCAGTTGATGTGGTGTACATGGACTTCCAAAAAGCATTTGATAAAGCACTATAGAACAGTCTTGTCAGCAAAGTTAAAATCCATGGAAAAGCAGGGACAGCAGCAATGTGGATAGGAAATTGGATGAGTGACAGGAAACAAAGAGCAATGATGGGCAGTTGTTTTTTTTAGAGTGGATGAAGGTGGAGTTCCACAGGGGTCGGTACTAGGACTGCTGATTTTCTTGATTTATATTAACACCTAGACTTGGGCATGTAGAGCACAATTTCAAAATTTGCAGATGAGCCAAAACTTGGAAGTAGCGTGACTGTGAGGAGGGTAGTGATAAACTTCAAGAGCACATAGGTTGGTGGAATGGACATACATGTGGCAGAGAAAATTTAATCCAGAGAAGTACGAAGTGATACATTTTGATAGGATGAACATGGAGATGTTACTCCAAGTTAAAAAAAAGAGGATACAAATCTAAAGGGCGTGCAGGAGCAAAGGGATCTGGGCCTATATGTGTACTATTTATTGAAAGTGTCAGGACAGGTTGAGAAAGTGGTTAAAAAGTCATTGGGGACCCTAAGCTTTAAGAATGGAGGCAAAGTGTGAAAAAAGCAAGAAAGTTAAGTTGAAACTTCAAAAATACTGGTCTGGCTTCCACAGGAGTCCAATTCTGGGAACGATGCTTTAGGAAGAATGTGAAGGCAAGAGTGAGTGTTGAAACATTTTTGAGCTTGGTTCCAGGGATGAAGGGGTTCAGTTGCTTGGATAGACTGGAGAAGCTGAGGCCATTCTCCTTAGAAAAGGAAAGGTTAAGAGGAGATTTGATAGACATGTTGAAAATCATAGACAGAGTCTGGTCAGAGTAGATAGGGAGAAACTGTTACATTGCAGAAAGAATTGAGAGCCAGAGGAAACTGATTTAAGGTGATTGGCAAAAGAACCAAAGGTGACATGAGGAAAACATTTTTACTCAACATGTGGAATACACTGCCTGAATATGTGGTGGAGGCAGATTCAATCATGACTCTCAAAAGGGAATTGAATAATTACCTAGAGAGAAAAAATTTGCAGGGCTACAGGGAAAGGGAGGTAGTGGTGGTGGTGGGGGGTGGGAGGTGGTAGGGTAAAGATGAGCAGAGTTGCTCTTCAGAGCGCCAGCATGGACATGATGGGCTGAATGACCTCATTCTGTATTTTAAGCATTCTACAATTCTATGATTCTATGCTGATGATTTCAGCTGAATTTACTGTGGGGCAGCAGGGAACTTCCATGGAAATTCTTCCCCACTATGTACAGGATTTGCCTTGTAGTATCTGAAGGTATAATCTCTCCTACTGTCTATCAGTGGTCACATGATGATCTTGGACACTCCAACCAATGAGCCCTAGGCGTGCGTAATCCGGGGAGTGGGGCTTCCTGTCGAGTATCCTGTCCAAGCGTGTAGCGTCTGTAAAGCTCTCTGTAATAAAGTTTATCTGTTTCTTGTTAAAACCTGTCCAGTGCTTCAAGTCATCACAGCTGGCGATGAGCATGGGATAGCTCCAACGCTGCACCTCATCTTGTTAATGTGAGCACATTGAATCTTAAGAAAAAAGAAAAGAATACTCTCCAATCCTGCCACTCTTCGGCAGAATCGATCCTTACAATGCAACTATGGAAGACTGGAGCCAGTACGTAGAGCACCTTCTTTTTATTTAATAGCAAATTAAATTACTGTGGAGGAAAGGCATAACGCAATCCTTTTAAGTGTATGTGGTAGCAAGAAAACAATCTCATTCGCAGTCTGACGGCCCCGAACGTGCCCAATTCTAAGTCCTTTAAAGAGTTAGTGAGCCTCGAGCCATTTTCAGCCAAAGCCATCGTATTAATGCAGAGGTTTAAGTTTAATTCCAGAGTTAGGGCTCCAGGAGAGTCCATTACAACTTATATAGCGAAGTTGAAGCAGTTGACAGAACACTGTAACTTTGGGGATGCACTAAATAACATGCCGCGGGGCCGATTAGTTTGCGAAGTTTACAACGACCTTATTCAGCGCTGTTTATTCGCTGAGGTCGACATTGGTTTGAAGCGCACCCTGGAAATAGCACTAAGCCAATGAAAGTGTAGTGAGAGACTCGCAGGATTAGCACATACAACATGACGTTGTTCTTCATTTGGGGTGGGAAACTACTGCCGGCTGTTGTGCTAAAACCAGAGACACAGCAGCGAAGCATGAGTTAGAAACATGAGAAAGCCTAGTAGAAACACTTCAGCAGTGACTCCAAGGTTAATTTGTTATAGATGCGGGGGAGGCCACGGAGCGGAAACCTGTAAATTCAAGGATGCAGAATGCCATTACTGCCATAAGAAAGGTCACATAGTAAGGCAATGCAGGGCAAAGTCAAAACAACCCATAAAGCAGCAAACCAACATGATTGAATTGAAAAATAGAGCAGAATCTGAAACTGCCGACACCGGCATCTATTCCCTGTACAATGTCACAGTGGTAAAAACCGCACCTATTACTGTCACAATTCATGTGAATGGGAAATCACTAATAATGGAGTTAGATATGGGAGCCTCAATTACAGTGATGGGAGAGCACACATTTAAATACCTAAATGAAGGTACCCAGGCAGTAAATCTGGAGTGACAAACTGCTAAATTGAAGACATACACTGTAGTATCTATGCAGGTAAAGGGCATTGCCACAGTACCTGTGTCTTATAGGCAACAAACAGCTCAGCTTCCAGTGATAATAGTAACAGAGGAAGGACCTAGTCTTTTGGGCCGAGACTGGTTACAGAAAATCAAACTTGACTGGTGTGAAATATTTCACTTGAGAACAGGGGGTGTTTCTGAACTGCTAAGGAAATGTGACAGGGCATTTCAGAACAAATTAGGGAAGTTAAAGGTTTTGAAAGCAAAAATATATGTGGATTCTCAGGAAGATAGAAGTTTTGCAAGTTTTGCAAGCAAAAATATATGTGGATTGAAGGCCAAACCTGTGCCTTATGTGTTGAAGGAGAGGGTGGATGCAAAACTGTGCTGGTTAGAAAAGCTGGGCATCGTCCAACCTGTCCAATTCTCAGAATGAGCAACACCCATAGTTCCAGTGGTTAAGCCTGACCAAACCATATGCATTTGTGGGGACCATAAATTGACCGTGAACAAACAAAGCAGCCAAACTAGATAAGTATCCTATTCTGAAGATAGACAACTTGTATGCAAAACTAGCTGGAGGCAAATCCTATACAAAACTGGACATGAGCCATGCTTACCAATAATTAGAGCTGGATAGCATGTCTAGAGAATACGTGACTATCAACATGCCCAAAGGTCTTTATCAATATACTCACCTACCTTTTAGAGTATCGTCTGCATATGCAATCTTTCAAAGGACAATGGATAGATGATGTCCTGATTACATGGTCAACTGAGACTGAATACTTGGCCAACCTGGAAGTGGTGCTAAGAAGATTCTTGGAAGCTGGTGTACGATTAAAGAAAGAAAAATGTACATTCCAAGCACCAGATGTTGCTTACCTGGGTCACAGGGTGGACGCCATGGGTTTGCATCCAGTAGAGAAGAAAATTCAGGCAATAAAAGATGCGTTCTCTCTGTCCAGTGTAACCAAGCTTAACTTTTTCCTGGGTATGATCAACTACTATGGCCACTGCTTGCTAAACTTATTAATAGTGTTGGCACCATTACACCTGTTGTTAAAAAAGAACTGATAGTTGTAGAATTCACAACAGGAAGAAGTCTTTGTGAAAGTAAAGAAACTATTATATTCATCTTGTTTATTGGTGCACAACAATCCGTCGCAAGAGTTGGCATTAACATGTTATGCTCCTCCTTATGGTATGGGAGCTGTGTTATCACATAGAATGGAAAACGGATCAGAAAGGCCAATCGGCTATGTCTCGAGAACTTTCTCCACAACTGAAAAGGGTTAATCCCAGCTAGAAAAGGAAGGTTTATCAGTAGTATTTGGAGTGAAGAAATTCCACTTGTATCTGCATGGACAACATTTCACCATTGTGTTGGACCATAAACCATTAATGGGTTTATTCAGTGAGGATAAGGCCATTCCGCCAATAGCCTCAGCAAGAATTCAACATTGGGCTCTGATATTATCTGTGTATGAGTATACCTTTACATACCGTCCTGGCTTATACATTGCAAATGCGGATGCATTCAGTCATCCCCTGTTACCAGATAGCATTGTACATGCTCCAGTGCCTCAAGAAGCTGGGCTATTACTGAATTTCTTGGATTCTGCGCCTATGTGTGCAAAACAAATTAGAAATTGGACGAACAGAGATCCAATTTTGTCAAAAGTCAGAGACTTTGTATTGTAAGTGTGGTCAAATTCACCAGTGGCTGAAGAGATGAGACCATTCCATGCCTGAAAAAGAGTTAAATTGTCAAGATGGAATCTTGTTGTGGGGATCAGGAGTTGTCGTCCCTTTGCAAGGAAGAGAACTACTCTTGACAGAGCTTCACAGTGCACATCCAGGCATATCAAAGATGAAAATGCTTGTGAGAAGCTATGTCTGGTGGCCAGGCATTGACAATTACATTGAAAGCATGGTCAAGCACTGTCTCCATTCTCAGCAACAACAGAAGTTGCCTGTTTAGCTCCCCTGCGTTCTTGGGAGTGGCCTGGTTGACCCTGGGCTAGACTATGTATTGATTATGTATGGCCATTCTTAGGTACCATGTTTTTATTGATCATTGATGCACATTCTAAATGGATGGATGTGTATGAAATCAGATCACCGACATCAAACACCACTATCGAAAAGCTGCGTCAGTGTTTTAGTATATATGGCCTACTAGAAATCATCGTTTTGGATAACAGTACAGTCTTTACCAGCACAGAATTTCAGAGATTGAACTTAAATGGAATCAAACATATTAAAACAGCTTTGTACCATCCCTCAACAAATGGTTTAACTGGGAGAGCTGTGCAAACTTTCAAATCTGGAATGAAGAGGTTATCAGAAAGTTCTCTAAAAACTTGACTTTCCTGTTTTCTTTTCAGTTATTGTACAATGCCTCATTCGACTACGGGTTCAACACCATCTGAATTATTGATGAAACACTGCCTACATACAAGGTTAAGTCTGGTGTTTCCAAACTTAGAGGAGAAGGTAGAGAGGAATCAGAATAATCAAAAATTGAATCACAATATTCATAGCAAAACTCACAGATTCACTGTAGGAGACACAGTTTTCATGCAGAATTTTGGAAGTGAACTTTGTTGGGTATCTGGAACCATTGTCTCAGAAACTGGTCCCTTATCCTTCCAGGTGGAAGTGGAAGACAGAATTGTTCAAAAACATGTGGACCATCTTCGCGATAGGGAGACATTCCAACAGCCTACTATTCCGCCTGTGATTAACGTTGAACCATTAAACCCTGAGGTGACAGGTCAACCTAGAATAGACATGCCCGATGTCTCTGTAGAGTTGCCAAACCCTGAACTGCCACTTCCAAATGATGTACCGGGTGCGGCAGTTCTTGATCATGTCGATCCTGTGGAAGAATCTCAAGTGGCAGAGCTACAGAGCTACGCCAGTCTAACCAATTAAGAAAATTGCCTCAGGGGCTTAATCTTTAATCACTTGAGTTGTATATATGTATATGTTTTTGGATATTGAAATGTTCTCTGTAAATAGAAATTGTAAAAAAAAATCTAAAGGGGGAGGAAATGTAATAACTGAAGGTATAGCCTCTCCTACTGTCTATCAGGGGTCACGCAATGTTCTCAGAGGCGCCGACCAATGAGCCCTACCGTGGGTATTCAGGGAGGTGGGCTTCCTGTCGAGGATCCTGTTCAAGCATCTGAAATGCTCTCTGTAATAAAGTTTATTGGTTTCTTGTTGAAACCTGTCCAGTACGCCAAGTCATTACATGTCTACTTGGATCTCTTGCAGTAAATATTAAAGGTCAGTTAGAAGGATTCCTGAAGGAAACAAGAAAGAATTCAATGGTGGTTAATGCAATAGTGTCTGCTTTGGCTCAGTCGGCAGCACTCTCACCTCTGAGTTACAATGTTCTGGATTCAACTCCTACTCCAGGACTGCTGCACAAAAATCAAGCCAACATGCAACATAGTATAGATGGAGTGCTGCACTGACAGGGGTGGTGTTGTTGGGATGAGATGTTACACCGAGGCCCCATCTGTCTGCTTGGATGAATGTAAAAGATCCCATAGCACTATTTTGAAAAAGTGCAGGGGAGTTATCCCTGGTGTCCTGGCTGATATTTATTCCTCAATAAAAGTCACATAAGCAAATTATCTGGTCATGATCACATTGCTATTTTTGGGAGTTTGCTGTCAGGTTTGCTGTCAATTTCACTGCCATGTATCTTACATTACAACAGTGACTACACTTCAAAGTACATCATTGGCTGTAAAGCATTTTGAGGTGTCTGATGGTCAGGAAAAGGGCTATTTAAATGCAATCCACTCTTCATTTCTGCCTTCCTCCCTTCCTTCATTCCTACCTCCCTCCCTTCCTCCCTCCTTTCCTCATCTGGGTAAATAACTTAGGGGCCAAGATACAAATGCTATAATAGGATGCAACGATATACAAGGATGCTCCCAAAATTCTCCATGCATTAATCCCTTTGGACATCTCTTCTCATTGTTTTCTGAAATCTTCCAGAGGGAATAGGATTCTCTCCCTGCAAATTTCCGCCACTTTACCCCTTATAGAATGTTACCAGCTGTCTGCAGGCACATTGCACTCCATTTAAGAGGTTCAGGCTGTCTTTAAGTGGCATCAGAAGTGCATGCTCTCCTGACATTCAAACAGGCACACTGCTAATATAAAGTATGGGCAGTGCTGTCTGCACACCTATCTCATTAGAATGAAATCTCAGTGCAAATTTCCCATGGTCTCTGCAGCTACATGGACAGGCACATAACCTCTGAGCTTTTGGTCGTGATTGATTTTGTAGGCAATGGAGAAAGGCAGAGGCTACAAATTTTAAAAGCACAGAGTTGACAGATCATGCTTACTGCCATTCCTACAACTTTAGAAATGGCCTATAGCAGAAGCTGCTGATCTGTGTTTTGCCAACATGACCTCCAAAAAAAAAATGGAGTTAACTGGTGGAGGCCAGACCGTTTTGAAAGAGGACAAGAAATTCCTCGACATATTGAGCAAATTACTGGGCAAACCCATTCAAATTATCTTTGAAAAAATATCAGCTTAGGTTAGTTAAATAAATAAATCAGTGGGCCATTGAAATTAAGGTAAAAATCTGCATAAAATGGCTCTATGTTTATGTTATAGAGAAACTGCAGTAGCATTACAGTGACTAATTTCCTGAACTAGACTATAGAAGTTGAAAAGTAATGCTTGCCCATACCAAAGGCCAATTATTTACAGTGATACACAATATCACAGTTACATTACCAATGCCTTGTTGGAATGGTAGGGGAGAACATGAACTGATTGAATTCCAGGATAAATTTGGCTGTGTAAGTGCAGCAGAATTGTACAGCCCGCAGTGTGAGTTTCATATAAGCATCAATCAAGCTACATTCCAGTATAAAAAAGCAAGTGGTGGTTGGAGGCCAAATTTTTTGACAGGCTTGAAGACTGACAGAGGCCATATTCCTGTCTGTCAATCAGCCTGAGCAAGACTATGTAACATGTACACATGACACCCACACTCATTCTCTTCCACAGTGTGCAATTACCATCCATTGTTTCTGTCCACGTGCAATGTCTGTCAAATTTGATGTTAGCTAGAGTTTCAAAAGTTCAAGAAGACAGGCCTTTTTCCCTTAAGCCTAATTTTTAATGTTTCACTCGTATTTCTGTAACTATGGGCAGAATTTTACGGCCCTCCCACCGGGGGGATTTTCTGGTCCTGCCATAGTCAGTGGACCTTTGAATGGTCCATTACATTTTCTGGCCCATCCCCAGCGTCCGTAAAATTCCACCCTATGTTTTTGAAAAAAACTTGCTATGTTTTGCCTTATTATCCACAGCCATCCGATTCACATTCTCCATAGACAGAAATGATTCACATTAGTTGGATGGAAAAGGCTGTTTCATTAGTAGTAGAAGCATTCTGTTGTGGGAGATGTTGAAAGTGCCAGTTCCACTTAATTTGGCTTTGAATAGCTGCAGGCAAGGGTGAATTTATTAAATGACAGAGATGCCCACAGTTTGGAGATAAGGCTACAACACCGATGTGCCAATTCTCTTGATGCGTTTAGCGTGGCTGCCCGGTGGGATAGTGGAGCTGGTGAATTTACCCATTAACTTAATTTCATGCTGGGCCTGCAGGGAAGAGCTGCACCAAAAGCCAGTACCAGAGTCATATGGAAATAAGTGGTATTCGCAATGCCTGCTAGCTGTCCCCCTCCCAGAACAGTGGAGCAGTGCCAGAAGGAGTAAAATATGCAAAGCAAGGAATCAGAATAGTGACCTTACCTTTATCATTTCAGACTATGGGACACTGATCACTCACTTCATTGGAATGGCAACTCAGCATTCAGTGGAACAAGGCTCTCTAAATCTTCCGTCTGGAACTAGTGTTGAGAACCTCTCTCATAAACTCTTCTTGCATAAGATCCATGGCAATTTCAACTTTTCATGTTATAGGGTCCTGCTAGCTCTTAAAAACAGAAAATGCTGGTAAAACTCGGCAGGTCTGGCAGCATCTGTGGAGAGGGAAACAGAGTTAATGCGAAGAATTTTTGGGTTGGGCGGGGCCCGCTCACCGGCACATAAAATGAAGTGCGGTGATGCCGGGTGGGTGTCCTGACGTCACTGCACCTCATTTAGATTTTCAGTTCGGCGGGAGCGCAGCCAAGTCAGCTGCGCGCCCGCCAAACTGTCAAAGGCCTATTAAGGCCATTAAGAAAGTAATTAAAGTAGTTAAGAATACTGCCCATCCAACCTTAATGTTGGCGGGCAGGCGAAGAGCCCAGGCGGCCTTCACATTTTTAATGAAACCTTATCCGTGGGCATGCGGGAAAGAGTGCAGGCCCCGACTCAGGGAATTGCCCCTCCACCTGCACAGGGAGTGCTCAGCCCTTCCGGGCGCATGTCACGCCCACCCACGTAAAATGGTGGTGTGGCCCCGATCGGGAGTGCCAACTGGGTTCATGCCTGCCCCTGCACATCCCCTCCGACAGGGGGAAATTTCTGCCCAATATTTCAAGTCCATATGGCTCTTCTTCAGAGCTGTTCTTTAGCTCTGAAGAAGAGTCATGTGGACTCAAAATGTTAACTCACAAATTCCAAAATTAGTCTCAGATGGAGCGTTACCCCTCTGATGCCCAACAATGTAGTTTAGCAGGTTATTCTCTATTGCCACATTGTGCCATCTTCCTTTCCTATAAGCAAATAGGAACATTTAGGCTGCAATTTTATGGGACAACATCTTGCATTTTGGAAAATTGCAAGCCTAAGATACCGAGCATCATTGCTAGGCATCAACAAAGTTTGGATGATTTTTTTTTAGAGAGGGTCAAGTTCTACAGGCAGTGCTGCTGAAAGTGGGACTGACACCGTTTGAGCGGGCAGCAGGACCCTAGGGCAGCATTTTGTTGGCAGCAGCCAATTAAGAGGCTGCCACAATTGGATGGGAGCCTTCAGCCCCTCCCCCACCACTGGGAGTTGACAGCATCACCAGAGGGGCAGGAGCTCAACAACCTCGGCAGCTGCAATGCTGGCGGCAACCAATGCTGAGGCTGAATCACAAAGGAGAGGAAAACTGGTGAGCTTTTATGGGGGTAGGCAGGATCAGGCAGGCAATCCCCGGTAATTGGGAGGTTGGGGGTGTGGTTTGGTATGCCAGCAGGGCCTTGGGCATGGGGGTGCCCCTTGCCACCAGGGTGCCCCTCTGCGGGCCATAGAGTGCCCATCAAGGAGGCCACTCCTCCCTGGAACCCATTGGGAGGTCACCAGGATTTAGCATGCAGCAGTTCAAGAAGGCAGCTCACCACCACCTTCTGAAGGGCATTTAGGGATGGGCAATAAATGCTGGCCCAGCCAGGGACGCCCACATCCCATCAATGAATAAAAAAAATACCAAAGGTATGATTGTGGTATGAAGACTTCAGCTCTTGAGAATAAGATGTGCTAGTTCAAAGTCAAAAATTATGATAAGTGTTTCAGGTAAAGCTGCTCCAAATTAAAAGGCAAACATCATCTCTCATTTGGATCATTCACACTCAGTGCTGCCAGAGGGTTTGCTGTACTGCAGGCTGACAGATTGAAATACCAATAGTTGAACACATATTGGGCAGCTATTGTACTCATTAGCTGATCTGATAATGTCAACATCAGTAACACAGCAAGTTAATCAAAGGTCATTATGTTCAATGTCTAAGCTGGAAATACAGAATGCCAGCATAGATCCTTTAAGAAAAAAAAACACTTCCAGCGCTGTCTAAACTTTTACTAATGTGAAACAAAAATAATTCTGCACATCACCAAGCTAATTGATGACCAGCTGTGATGTAACTGGCTTTAAATCAGACTAGTGTAAACAATCTGGTTTTAATCTCCACTTATATACCAAACGCCCCACGTCACAATGTCTGTCAGACTGTCATCTGATACTGCACGGCAACAGGTGTGTACCATAAGAGCCAACCCAAGCCTTAGGGTTGTGAAAATAAATCGGACTTTCCACTTTCTTTTAAGAAAGACCCTTGAAGCATTCATATAAAAGTGAAATACTACGAATGCTGGAAATCTGAAATAAAATCTAAAATAGTTTGTTTTGATGAAAGGTCACAGACCTGAAGTGTTGGGCTGAAATTTCCTGGATGCCAGAAGCCAGTAAAATTGGGGGTGCCAGTTCCATGTGGTGGGTAAAATGGCATCTGCCTGAATTACTCACAAAGGAATGACATCAGAGGTCACATGGTTATCACAAGCACATCATGCACAGTGCACAAAGGCAAAGGCATTTCTCCAAGCAGAGCCATGTTGGATGGGGACATTTTACCAATGGCGCGACTGGAAGTAGACAGGCTGCCCACCCCATGGAGGTGGCCAGCCAATTTCAATAATTAAAGGACCAGTTAGAGGCCAGTGTAGCATGACTTTGACATTTTGCTAATGGCAGATCGGTTCCCCCGCCACATGAGGAGGCTGCCAGCTACCCAGAAGGGAAAAAACAGTAAAAACTGGGAAATAAGAATATGGTCCAAATTGCTCCTGTGTACCTTAAAATGGAACACCAGTAAAACTGGGAAATAAGAGTGCTGGTCCGAACTGTTCTTTCCTTCTGGGAAAAATGGAGGCATCCTCCTAGTGACAGCTTGGGGGTGGGGGGGTGGGGTGGTGGGGGGTGGTGCAGAGGTTTTATGCAGCAAAGACAGTGCCACAAGTTGGAAAGGCCCCAGTGCTAACCCAGAGGAGCTTCCCCTCCAGTACTCAGTCCTTAATTTTAAATCTTGTCCTCACCTATCCGCTGTTGGCCCCAGGTCTCCAGCCTGTCTCAGCAAACCACCACCGTTCCTGGTGCTGCTGCTGAGGCTGCTGAGGTACTGGCCCTCTGATCGGGCTGGCCGTTCTTGGACCAGGCTCCCATCCTTCACTGGATGGCAGCACCGGCGATAGCCACTTAATTTGCTGCTGCCCATCAAATTCAGAGGGAAGTCCAGGCCCGGACCCATGCATGCAAATGACACACATTTCCTGCTGACACTGGGACCTGTGCACAAATGGTAATATGATGGCCTTTAAATACATTTCTCTCTCCTTTCTCTCCTCAGACCCTGTCAGACCCGCTGAGTTTTCCCAGCATTTTCTGTTTTTATTACCCTTGAATCATGAATTTCTCATAGATGTGGTAAAAGAAAAGAGCAAAGTTTCAGCTTTTTAAATAAAAATGACATCAAGTACAGGTACAAATTCTGGGCTGGAGCCTTCTTGTCCTGCCATTCAATTCAATCATCGCTGATCTTTGTGTCAACTTCATTTACCTGACTGTAAATAGCCCTTTGATATAGGCCGGGAGCGGAAAATATCGCGAGAAGGCCATAAATCAGTTTTATGGTGTTGTAAAACCAGTTAGCGATTGTGCACTGCAGCCACGTTTCCTACTGCAGCATGCCGGGAAGCTCATTTCAAATATGTCTGCATCTCATTATGAGGACTCCTCACTGGAATCATCCAGTGGCATCCATCAGTGGCTATGCAAGAGGGGAACAGGACACTCCAGCTGCCCCTTCTCCTGAAGGAGTCAGCCAGGGGCTCTGAAGAAGAGTCATACGGACTCGAAACGTTAACTCTGTCTTTCTCTCCACAGATGCTGTTAGACCTGCTGAGTTTCTCCAGCATTTTCTGCTCTCGTCACAATGTTGGGATGCAGCGCTGTCCCAGGCCATCAGCCTGAAGGTGATGGACTCCCCCATCAGCCGTTGCAATCTGAGGAGAGCAGCAGACATCTCTTCCTGATGTTCCCGTGATGGTCTCTGCAGCTCCACCAGCTGATTTAGAACCAAGTCCGGAGGCTCGTCATTTGATTCAGACTCAACAGAATCCTGGTCTCCAGCAGTCATCTGAGTGCCGGTAACCTCGGCTGTCTCTGCCTCCGCCTGCTGTGGACCAGGTTGTGTGCTGTGCTCACCAGATAGTGACCCTGAGGTTGCTCTATAATTAGGCCTCACCAAGGTGTGTGCCTCTGCGTTGGTGGAAGGTGTGGATGAACTCTGTGATGGGTCTCCTAAGGTGCTCTTCCCTGGTTCCTCATCCGAGGTGTTGTCAGGGCTGGAGCTGAGGCCCTGGCTTGTGGGTGCCCATGGGCACTCTCTGGAGGTACCTGTGAAAGAGAAGAGAGATAATGAGTGCATAGCAAGCACCTCTAAAGAAGGGACATGCACTCATAGTATTGTTGTCTGAGGGATGAGCTGGTGCAAGGTGCTCACTTGGGTGTGCAGCAGCCACCTCACCATTGGTGCAGGCACAGTCCACGACCTCTCCGACCACCTTGATGTCTCGATTCTCTTAGGTAATGAGGACCTTGATTTTGGCCACTCCACCCCCGGTCTGAAACCTCTCCCTGCGATTGTGTGCGAGCTTGTCCTGCATAAAGACAGATGGAGAGTGTGAGCAGGACACATGTCAGGGCAGATGATAAGGAGCCTGTCATGTGTGGGTGGAAAATACAGCCATGGACAGGAAGAGGATGCGAGCTGCAGGGGATATGAAGCCAAATGGATATGTGAGGGTGTGTGTTAGAGAGTGAGTGATGATGTCCCTTGAACTGGCAGCGTGTGCGATGCCAGTGAATGTGTCATGGGCTGGTGAGTGTGAGTTGATGAGATAGTTGACTTACCCTGACAGCATGGACGAGATCATTCATCCTCTTTATGCACTGGACGGCTGACGTCTTCTGTACTGTGTTGGCACTGACCACGGCTGTGACCACCAATCAAGCCGGTGAGGTTGGTGGACCTCCTCTGGCCATCATGGGGGTAGAGGACATCACGGCAGGCCTCGACTGCATCCAACAGGCGTTCCAGTGAAGTATCATTGAATCTCAGAGCAGAAGGCGTCTTCCCATTTGGGAGCCATGACTTTTGTGGAGCAGTCCTGGGCTGCAGACATTAAAAAAGCTGTGCATAGGTGCTACTTAAATATGGCGCCCAGAGTGAAGAAGTGGTGAGCTCATGGTGGGGTGAGGTGGGGCGTGTTTCCCATGTGTGCATAATTAATACGACGGAAAGTGGACGATATGGCACAGAAACCCGCCATTGCAAACCAACGGGTATAATGCTGTTTTTGACAACAATGTGCAATGAGGGGAAAATCTCGCCCTTCCACAAGAAAAATCTATATAAGTGAGAAGAACTGTGACAGTGCAGGCAGCAAAACCTAGAGTCACCAAAAAGATAGGTGTTTTAACAGGCCAGAAAATTGTTCTTTAGTGCTAGCTGGCTTCAAGTATTATTTTTAGTTGGCAGGCAGAAGATCCTGCAACTGGTGGCCATACTCACTGTTAGAAGCCTCTCAATAAAAATAGTTTTTATGTTCATAAATCTGATTGTTAAAGTGTTTTTCAATTAATTGTTTATTAGTCAGGCACATGGAAACATTCTTCTCCCCTCTGTCACTGAATGCTGGAATCTGTTTCTCCTGTCCCCCATTTTACTTTTCCTTCTACCTTCCACTCACTCGTCAGGTCATCTTCTCCCCTACTAGTCCTTCCTCGAGCTTCTTTCCTTTTCCCGCTCACTGTGAATCCCAGATTTTATTTGATGCTGCAACAGCCCTTGGAATAGAATTTTACAGCAGAGTATCAGATCTCCTGATTTAGGAAGATTTGGGGGAAAGTTTTCACAACATTATGTTTTATCTTTAATTCATTCATGAGGTGTAAGTGTCACTGGCTAGGCCAGCATTTGTTGCCCAGCCCTAACTGCCCTTGAGCAAATGATGGTAGGCCACCTTCTTCAACCACTGCAATCCATAGGGTGTAGGAACACCCACGGTGCTGTTAAGAAGGGAGTTCCAGGATCATGGGCCAGCGACAGTGAAGGGACAACGATTTAGTTCCAAGCCAGTATGGCGTGTGACTTGGAGGGTGGTGTTGTTTCCATGTGTTTGCTGCCCTTCTCCTTATTGGCGGTGAGGTCTCAAGTGTGGAAGGAATTGCTGAAGCAGGTTTAGCAAATTGCTGCAGTGCATCTTGTAGCTTGTACACCCTGCTGCTACCGTGCACTGGTAGTGGAGGGAGTGAAAGTTTAAGGTCGTGGATTGGGTGCCGACCAAAGGGGCAGCTATGTCCTGGGTTGTACAGAGCTTCTTGAGTGTTGTTGGAGTGCACTTATCCAGGCAAGTGGCGAGTATTCCATCACACTCCTGACTTGTGCAATGTAGATGGTGGACAAGCATTAGGGAGTCAGGGAGTGAGTTATTTACTGCAGAACCTGACCTGCTCTTTCTGCTACAGTATTTATATGACTTCTCCAGGTGAGCTTCTGGTCAATGGTAAACCTCAGGATATTGTTGGTGGGAGATTTAGTGATGGTAATGCCACTGAACATCAGGGAAGATGGTTAGATTCTCTCTTGTCTTGGTAATTGCCTAGCACTTGTGTGGCATAAATGTTACTTGCCCAAGCCCATGCCTGAAAGTTATCCAGGTCTTGCTGCATGTGGGCGCAGACTGCTCAGCATCTGAAGAGTTGCACATGGCTCTGAACACTACGTAATCATCAGTGAAAATCAGTACTTCTGACTTTATGATGGAGGGAAGCCAATGACGAAGCAGTTGAAGGTGGTTGGGCCTTGGACACTACCCTGAGGAAGTCTTGCCCTGATGTTCTGGGACTGAGATGATTGACCTCCAACAACCATCTTCCTTTCTTCTTTATATGACTCAGCTAATGAAGAGATTTCCCCCTGATTCCCATTGACTTTAATTGTGCCAGTGCTCATTGATACTTGATCAAATTCTGCCTTGATGTCAAGGGCAGTCACTCTCACCTCACCTCCGGAATTCAGCATTTTTGTCCATGTTTGGAGCAAGTTGTAATGAGATCAGGAGTTGAGTGATTCTGGTAGAAGCCGACTGAGCGTCAGTGAGCAGGTTATTGTTGCTTTAGCGCCACTTGGTTGCCCTGGTCAATGATACCTTCCAACACTATGCTGATGATTGAGAGTAGGCTAATGGGGTAGTAATTGCCAGATTGGATTTGTCCTGTTTTTTGGACAGGACATGGTTGACAGTTTTTCACATTGATGGGTGGGTGCCAGTGTTGTGCTGTACTGGAACAGCTTTGCTCAGCAGCATGACAGCAGCATCATTAGATAGGATGTCGGTAAGGGGTGGAGCTAGACAAAAACTGTTGACTTGTGTGCTTTCATTATAGCATGGTGTCATTTCAACATCACTAAATTTGATGGATCAGCAGGGTCATTTGGCTCAACCATTCAGCATAACTCTGTACTGCTCCTATTGATGAAGCCATTTGTTTCTTAAATGATTCTACAGTTTTCAGCTGCACCACTCTACTCAGAAGCCCATTTGGTGTATTGAACACTTTCTGAGCAGAACTTAATTCCCACAGATGGTGATCTGATGGCTTGTGAGACCTGTGCACCACTCATTGAATTCAGAACCCTAAATTAAATGACATTCAATCGCATTTAAATGATTGTTAATTACCTTCACAATTAGTACAATAGGCTTCCCAATGCGTTGTAGTGGCAACAGCACCTTGTAAGTTGTCCGCTGCTGGTAGAATGCAGGCCCAACGTCACACTGTTGGGCCTCCACACAATCCGCCTGTTGTCATGGTGTTGGTTACAGAACCTGTTTGTTAGGAAAGTCTTTGTAATCTACTGTATGTTAACAGAAAGTCTTTATTTACTACTTGTAACTATATACGTATATACAATAAAGGGTACAGGCATCAAGCTATCTCCATCTTTAAATCCTAACATGCCTCAGGCCAACACCACACTGACCTTCGCTCTGGGTCATGTGCCTTCTTAGATCACTGTGTGGGCGGTACTGTACTCAGTCCCGCATTAACCCTGTATATACCAGGCCCTTATACTACATCTCCCCCCAAGTCTTTATCCCATGGATATAGAGTTGGATTAGTTTGCTTCAAGTCTTACATTGTTATAAGTTTTGTATTTATCTTAGTTTTACAACATAAATGCTATTCCAACATCATTGCTGTTACAGAGTTAGCATGAACAATATTCTCACTACCCCATCTCACCCCTTCAAGTCCTTGAAGGTAGAGGTTCAGGCAGTCTGGAGGCCTTATAACCCTTCCATATCTTGTTTGTCATTCTGCTGGGAGAGTGGTTGGCTCTGCTGGTTCTGGTTTTTGTTGTTGGCTTGGAGGTTGGACTGACACTTGGGAATGCTTTCATTCTTTTCTTCCTTTGCTATATTTTGAACCACACCTGGTTGTTTCGGCTCTTGCATCGATCCATGGCTGCTTTTACTCTTGCATTTTTCTTGCGGGGTGAACAAACATGGTATCTGTCTCCTTTTTCTTCTTCTTTCTCCATGAGGACCTTCTCAAAGCCCTCTGAGACTGAGGAGGAGCATTCCTATGATGAGAAGAATTTTAGTGATACACTCACCTCTGCATTTTGTTGTCGATGGTGAGAGACAGGTACAAGGTTCCAGTATCCCATGTGGTTGTGGCACGCTGGCTAGAAGTTGCAGTGTGTGCACAGTGGTTGCTGTGTCAACCAGCTGTACCATCATCATAGTTGGAGGTAGAGGCTTCTCAGACTGCTGATCACTCTCTGGTACCACTTCCATTGGAGGTGCCATGGTAATCACATAGGTGGTAGGTTGGACTGACAGTTAGGGGCTTCCTGCAACCCGGAATGATTATGGGAAAAACTGCTCTACAAAGAGAGAAAACAGATCTAAGGTGAGATCTGAGTCTGAATACATTTCAGTGTTTGAGCACTCAGGGCCATGCTGTTCTGGCTGGCTAATGACAGCGGAAGTCTTGACATCCTCTGCCATCTGGAGGGAATCCAGGGTGACGCAATCATCCCTGCCCAGGAGAGAAAAGGGCTGGTGACAGATGATGTACATCAGCTTAAAGATCTGTTTTCTGCCACATGTTGTATTCTCTCCACTGCTCAGTTTTTCCTCGGCAGAGTATAATTTCTCTGTGCTATCTTTCAAGCTCACATTCTGTAATTTTGCTTCTTCCAATTGTTCTTGAAAGACCCTCACACTCTTTAGTGAGAACTTCTACTTTTGTTTGCCATGCTATGTTCTTGATTTTCATCTCTTCGTATACTTCTTTGGGAATGTCATGTTTTTCCAAGGTTCCTTCCAAATGTGCAACTGTTTCCTTCAACACTGCCGCCTCATTTTGTACCTCTCGTCTTCCTCCTAGGATAATGAACATTCCTGACTCTTCCCTGAAAACTGGGTTGTCAGCTCTTTCAGAGTGGCATTAAATTCATTTAGTCTTGCTTCGTAAAGTTCTTGAGGGACAAACTCGTACCTGAGGGATCCTTGTAGTGTGTGAAGGTCATTCAATAGATTTTCCTTTTTGTTGCGAAGCTCAGGTACTTCGTCTTGAATTTTCTTGTAATTTACCAGTGTCTCATTGAGTTTGTTCTGCTGTTCTGTCATTCCGCTGCTCAAGGTATTCTTTATTCCATCATGTTGCTGAAGGGTAATGGACTGTTTTTGAACCTGATCCTGAAGGACATTTAACTGCTCTTTCAACTGTTTATTTTCTTGTTCAGCTCTTGTTTTCTCACTCTGCGCCTCAGTGTATAGCTTTGTCATTACTGATAGTTCTAAGGCAGCATTTTCTGAAGTAGCATTTGATGGCTTTTCCAACTCCTTATGTTTTTCTAGGGGCATGTATTGGTTCGTCAAAGAGTCTTTCAAGACAATGGTCTCTGTGAGTGCCTTTCTTGTCTGCTGTCGTGCCTGAAGTACATTCAGCTTTGAGGCAAATATTCTCTAATTATACTTCTACTTTTTCTTGATCTGCCTGCTGCAGGGATTTTTCTTTGTCATTCACTACCAGCTGCTGGTGCAGTTCTGGAAATGTGCCATGTCTTCGAAAAGGAAATCACTTGGGACTTCTGCCTCGAGATTCCCATAAAGATATATGACTGGGGCTTCCAAAAAGGTTTTGTGCCTTTCTGATGCCCCCATGTGGTTTGCTCAGGTGTTGTCTTTTTCCTTTTGGACATTTCGCTGGGAGATTCCTATGGGCAGAAATTTCCCGTTGGCGTGCGGGAGCGGGAGCGGGATGCGCACGCCGACACGTAAAATGACACGTGGTGTCACTGGGCGAGCGTCCCAATGTCACCGCCCGCCATTGCGATATTTCAGTAGCTGGCGCGTGATGATCTCCGTTGTGCGTCCGCCATTAATTAACGGGCCAGAATCTTGCGCTGGAAAAGGGCAACGCTGTGGACAATGAAGCTGTAGACGCAGTGGCTGCAGCTGCACACGATGAGTCCAGCAGTGAGTCCGAGGATGGGTATGCACAGGGAAATGCTGAGGGGGCAGATGCTGACCCGGGCATACTCCAGGGAGGTAGGGACACCCAGGAGGCTTTAATCCAATGATCCTTCAGCTAGCCCGCCAGATATGGGCCTCCAGGACAAGCCTGGGCTGCAGGCTCCATGCTTGATACCTAAGTACAGAATCTTCCTGGATAGGAACATTAACTAAGGGCCTTGTCAATAAAGCTGAATGTCCCACAAATCACTCATAACATTATTAGTAACCATCAACCTGCAGAAGAAAAGAAGCACCCTCAACCATGGTGACATGTCTGAATTTAATATTATAACAAAACGAACTTAAGAGAACAAAATGACAAAGGTGTTCAATATCACACGAACTCATGAAACCTCATCTCGGGCCAACACAAAAGCACCAGTGATAAACCCATGGTGTACCTAAGTTGCCCTATGTTTACGTTTTTGGGTGCTACCTCTTGGTGCTGCCCCCTCGCTGGGACTGGCATCTGAGACTGCCTGCTCACTCTGCTGTCCTGTTGGCCTCGATGACCTTGGCGGCCATCCTCTGGCCCATGGAGCCTGTGCTGGCCCTGCCTGGGAGGGAGCTGCCAGTTCCACAGCTGACATCTCCCTAGTCGTCGCAGCTTCACTGGATGCAACGGTCACTGGCAGAGGGGTGGAATAGCTGCCGCCCTCATCCAGAGTGCCCTGGGAGGTGCCCACAGAGACGACATGCAGCTGCTGCGCTGACATGAGATTGCTTCGCACCTCTCTGCTCACCGTGGATGGATGGGCACCGAGCTGGGAAACTTGGTGCCCAGGGTGCCCAGCTCATCTCCCACACTGGCACTGACCAGCTGAGGTCAATCCTGATGTGAGCCCTGATTGGTCTCCTGGAGGAGCCTCTCCACGAGAGTCGCCACTGTCTCCATGGAGGACACATGGCGCTCGGACATGAGGCTCATTGCATCAGCGATTATCCGCGTAGACTCCTCCATCACGGAGACCAAGCCAAGCAGAGCCTCATGTATCTCCACCAGATGCTCCCACACACCCGGCCGCATTTCCTGCATTTGCTGCGTCGCGGACGACTTCAGAGGCACCTCATCAGGCACCGACTGAGCATGTGCCTGGTCCCCTGCAGTCCTCCGACTGCAGGCGCCTTGGCCACTCTCTGTCCCTGCCAGCTCCTCCAGCGACTTTGAAGTGCCCTCACCGCTTTGCCATGGGACACTAGCCACCGAAGTGCGCTAGTATCTGCGCTGGTGCCTGCCTGACAGAGATGGTATGACGCTGGTGAGACTTCAGGGCTCTCAGGTGTGAGAGGGGGCCTCTGCTGCTCCTCCTCCTGGCCTTGCTCCGATGATGCTGAAAAGAAGAACAAGGACATTGGATCAGTTAACATGGAGACAATGTCAATGTGCATCCCTGTCCCCCGGATCATTTTGCGCTCATCCTTCCATAAGCAATGGTCAAGCCATGTTGCAAACTTCAATCACTGAACATTCAGCGCTGCCATGGCTGTTGGGAGAACAATGGTGACCTCAGTGCTGGGCAAACATACCTGCCCATGGCACCCCAGCCTCACTGACACCAGTGAACCTGGGCGCATGGCGCCTCTCCAGATCTAGGGTCTCCTGCTCGAACCGGCTAAGCATCACCGCCTGAGCCGGCCCTCCGCCAGTCCTCACCCGCTGCATTCTTCCCCTGAAAAGGAGAGAAGAGCATTGATTAGTGCTACTTGTACCTGGATTCTCTTCACAGACGGCCCACCCCAACCAGAGTGGGACATTGCAGGGCTCCAGAGCCCCCTCACCCCGCTGCTGCCGAACACTCACACAAAGATGCCAGGCCTGTCTCCCCGACATCCCCCCCGCCCCTTGGCCAAATGCTGCCTACATCACATTTGGCACCACACGGTCTAACCTTCCATAGCAAGGAGGCGCAAGCATGTGGAGCGCAGGGGGCAGCAGATTGATCGGTGCCACGCCACCTTGACGCTCCCCTCCCAGCATCTCATCACGCTGACTTTGACATGTCCTGGAGTTCCAGCACTGCGCCTAGGTGCAGCTCCTCCAGGTTGCCCCCAAAACAGTAATATGGGTCACAGTGTAACACATGCTGTGGGGGCAGAACCCATCTCTTCACCACCCTCTCAGGGTGACCTAGGCATGGGCAATATCTGCTGGCCCACCCAGCGAAGGACACATGCTGTCAATAATTCAATGCAGTCACTACACTCAGATTTCCGGGGGGGGGGGGGGGGGGGGGGGTGCGGGGGAGGGTGGTGCCAGGAGGAAAAGCCTACCTGCTGGGTTAAGTGACCAATGCCAACATGGTCCTCACCCTTCCTGAGCACAAGAGGTCATTGAAGCACTTGCGGCACTGGATCCAGGTGTATCGCACCACGTCGTGGGAGCTCACTATCTCCGCCACCTCCTCCCAGTTTCATGTTGGTGGGGGGGGCCCTTCTTCTCCCATCCCTGAGTACAAGGACCTCTCGCCCTGCTGCCACCTCCTTGAGAGGCGCAGCAGGGCAGTCGTCCAAAAAACGAGGAGCACAGTGCCCCCTGCCCTATCCTCCTGCCTGGCCTGCTCACCAGCAGCGCTCTAGGGAGCCCTTCCAGTCGTCATGTTTGTCAGCCTTTGAAAGGCTGCAGCACCTTTTTGAAACAAGCCGCCAGGTCGCCATTGGACCCGGTGGTCATTGCAGTCCCATCGCCACCCACCCACTCCCGCTGTCCTCAGGAGCCACGATTCATGCTGGGTGGGCCTTAATTGGCTAGCCCGCGTAAAACGGTGGTGCAGACCCGAACGCAGGCAGCAATTGGGTCTGCGCTCGCCCATGCCCACTCCCGCTCTGCCCGCCAGCCAGAAAATTCTGCCCTATGCCTCTTTTTAAGCTCTGCACGCTCCTCCACTTGAAGATTAAAACATTCATCAAAGGCTGTTAATATTTCATCGAAGTTGGTTGAGGACTCACCAATGAACTACATTAGGATTACATTATCTGCTGGTTCGCCAAATTAGGCTAAAAATGTATTAATTTGGACTTCTTCTGATTTTGTGCTTAGACCTGATGCATTCCAATAATTAAACATTTTCTCCTCCAAGACTCCCAATCTTGGCTCTGGTTTAGACTTTGCCTAAGCCAAAATGGGTCTGTTGTGTTAATTTTCTGCCCATGGCCATTTTTTTCTAATAGGAAGGTACTTCTTTATTTTTTTTTCTCTTCAAGATGGTTCCACAGCTCTGGATGTTTTTCTCCTTTGTGCTTTGGAGATCAATTTCAAGGTGATTTTTGCTTTGCTTTCCGTTTTTTTGTTTTGTTTAAAATTTTGTTTTTTCAGTGGAGCCTGCTGCAGTTCTCCCGATTTCAAGAAGGCAACGCCAAAGGAGAGCTCAGCTGCTTGCTGGTTTTGGCAGAATCTGCAAAATGGAGGTGGCACGCTTATGGCTGAGAATAGCCCAACAATGGCTGTATGGGTCCACCAACCTCAGCAATTTACTATCATGAGTAGTGAGGCTGTTCGAAGTCAACGCAGGTTTGCTGTTTAAGGATTCAGAGAGTCACGAGCTTCCCAAGAGTTGAGTAAGTTAATTATTCATTTTTTTTCTTTCCTTTTCAACATGGGGACCTTATGTTGAGTCTTGGAGTTGGGAGTCGGTATTAGTGGTGGGTTTTGTTCAAATAGCACATCTGACTGAGTTAGTAAAAAGGGCTTCTCAGGACTGGCTGCAGCCTGGAAGTTAAAAAGATTTAGCTCAGCCTTGCAGGCTGTGTCGACTCTGCACTCTGAAGCTGGATGTACAAGGGACACTTTGTAGTCTTCTGCTGTAGTAAAATCTCTGCCTCCAGCTTCCAAACTTTTTTCCCTGGAGCTTTCTCTGGTGAATTTTCTCAGTGTCTGTAGATCAGTTGGTAGCTTCTTTTGTTCAGAATCCCTTGAAGATTTCCTTTTACTTTGTTTTCCGCATTCTTGTGAGATTGAGGGTTTTTGATCCCTAGCTGTCACCATGTTGTAATGGTGTTGACTACAGAACATGTCTGTTAAGGAAGTCTTCATAGTCTTCTGTATGTTAGTGCAAGTCTTTATTAACTACTTGTAACTATATACCTATATACAGTAAAGGATACAGGCATGGAGTTATCTCCATCTCTAGGTCTTAATATGTCTCTGGCCAACACCGCACTGACCCTAGCTCTGGGTTGTGTGCCTTCTGACATCACTTTGTGGGCGGTACTGTACTCACTTCCACATTAACCCTATATATATCAGACCCTTATACTACAACATCTTGCTCCATTCATACGGCCCCCCTCTGCCTCGCAGCTCTATTCTGTGGGCCACGTTAAATTCCACCTTGTGTGAAAAAACTCTCATATAAGACCTAAAGTTAACTTTTATTATTTGAATCTATGTTCTCTTGTTCTACTTCCACTGTTTAGTTCAATGCAGTATTCCAGAGCAGTTTTTTCTACATCATTTACTTTGATGTACCTCTATAAGACCATCTCTTGGATGCTTTAGTGCTCCTCCTGGGCCCACAAATAAAATTCTAGACCTTTTGAGACCTCTGGAGTTAACCTTTCGCTTTCAAGTTTCAACTGTGAGACAGCTCAGCTGACCAATTTTCCGCTATCCCACAACAAAGTCAGAGTTTAAGTGAGATTGGTTGACTCACAGCGTTACTGACGTCCGGGGTGGTTATCCCACAACTGCTAAGTTTCAGCCACTTGAGACCGCAGCTCACTGGTGGTATTTAAGTAAGGTCCAGTTCTCACAATGGTGAAGGCCTCACGCAGGCATTAAGTATAAGTTCAGCAGCCCCTGGTCCCCATTGCCACCTACAAACGTCTACCAAGTTAAAATCATCCATTTGAGTTTCAAGCCTATGAAAACTCCTAAGTCTCTCTCAGTCTTTTTTCCCAGATATTTTAACATCATCATGGAGTATGTATTTGTCCTCCCTATATATTGCGCTTTGCATCTGTCTACATTAAACTCCACCTGTCACTGCTTGACATAATTACATTGTTATGAAACCCAAACTTACCTTAATGTAAGGGAACTCCAAATCCTGACAAACCTCCGACTTGCTGCACATGCGCAGGCTGGGAGCGGGCTGCACTTGCGCATTTCAGCAGATCTGCATTTTTAAGTTCTTCGTGCCCTGTACAGGCCCAATGTGCCTGCATATGAGAGGGGGAAAAAAGGTGCAAAAATGGGGTCAGGTGACTGCGAGTGAAGCTCTATGAAAGACTAGTGTCCCACGCAAGGGACAGCGAAAGGGAACAGGCAGAGGTCCCAAATAGGGGAGAGGAGACAGGGAGAGGTCCGAAAATGAAGTCCCAGGTAAGGGACAGAGATGGGATAGAAACAGGTCCCAGTTAAGGAAAAAGAGAGGAGCAGAGAAAGAGGCTCCAATTAGAGAGAGGGCTGCGGGAAGCAGACTTTAAGTGAAGAGGGCAGCCAAAGGTTGGTGATGCTGTGCTGTGGGCCATTGGGACAAAGGTACTCCTTTGGAACAGTAGTGTCATGCTCAGCGTGGCTGAAGATCTGAAATTGTGCTTTTGAGTTGGGTGTACTTGGAAGTCCAGGGGAGCGGAATCTCAGGAGATGAGATTGCAACCCTGCAAGGTGGGCCATTGCTGTTGCGCCCAAGGTTGGACATTGAAGAGGGTTCAAGAGAGGCCCTGAAGATCCAAGAAGGCAGCCAAAAGTTGCTGATGCTGTGCTGCAGGCCGTTGCGGCAAAGGTACCCCTTTGGAGCAGTAGTGTTCTGCTCAGCACAGCCGAAGATCTGAAATTATGCTTCTGAGTTGGTGCTTGGGTGCACATTGGAATCCAGTGGAATAGAATCAGGGGAGATGAGATTGAAACCCTGCGAGGTGGACAGCTGTTGAAGCTGTCCGAGCCGGAGCAACTTTGGAGAGAATTCCAAGTTGAGGTCTTTGAAGGTGAAGGCTGGAATCCCTTGTGAGAAAGTTAGAGTTTAAGTGAGATTGGTTGACTCACAGTGTTACTGACGTCTGGGGTGGTTACTGGTGTCTGGGGAAATCCATGGAATCTATTTTGGTTGCATCTGTCATTTATGATATAATGCGGTGTTTTTGACCACAGTTGACTTGTTAATTCACATGTACCTCATACTTATCCTGAATGTTAGAGTATAAGATCAATATTGTAAATTGTTTTATCTTTCTGACCTTGTATAGTAAAGTTCATTTCAAATCCCATGAAATCTTATGGCATTATTCTATTAGCAAATGTATTGAGTCTCAAACTTTGTTTACTTTAAACAAAATGTTCTCAGTCCCTAACCGGATTCTACCAACAACTTGGGGGTCTGGCCAAGGATCATAACAACATAACTTGTTTGACTTGTTCTGTAATTTCTGGCTTGGCTCCTTTGATTGCACTGCTCTCCAAATTTGGTACAACCTGAAAATTTAATCTATTTGCACTGAGTTTCTCAAACCAAATTATTGATCAAAACTGTAGGGTGGAACAAACTGTGGCATCCCATTCAGTCTTTCCCCCATTCCAATACTATTCCTCTAAATGATGCCCTTTGTTTTCTATTGTTTAGCATATTTCTTATCAAATACACAAGCTTTGCCCAAGACCCCACAGCTTTGAGCGAGTCTCTTGTGTGGAATTTTATCAAATGCCTGTTGGATTTTTTTTCCTCTTTATTCTTTCATGGGATGCGGCCATCACTGGCAAGGCCAGCATTTGTTGCCCTTCCCTAAGTGCCCTTGAACTGAGTGGCTTGCTCGGCCATTTCAGAGGGCTGTTAAGAGTCCACCATTTTGCAGTGGGTCAGGAGTCACATATAGGCCAGACCATATAAGGATGGCAGATTTCTTTTCATAAAGGACATCAGTGAACCAGAAGGGTTTTTGCAGCAATTGATGATAATTTCATGGGCCTGAATTTTTCCTGCCTTGGGCAGGCTTGGCGGGGGGAGGGGTGGGTCAGGGAGCTGAGCATTGCCCGCGATTGGCTCCGTGCCACCATTTTATGCGGGTGGGCCAATTAAGGCCCGCCCAGCGTAATACGCGAGCGGTAGCGCTACCTGTGCAGGCAGGGGGAGGAGGGAGAGTTGGGGCCAGCACTTCAATCTCCCTGAGTGCCTCAGGGAGATTGAAGCGCTTTTGAAATAAATAAATAAATGGAATAAAAATTTAACCATTAGGTTGGATGGGCAGCGTAAATTTGAAATTAATTAGTTCCTTAATGGCCTTAATAGGCTCTTTAAATATCGGTGGGCGTGCAGCCAACTCCAGCACATGCCCACCGAACAAAACATTGCAATGACATCAGGATGTACACCTGACATCATTGCATGTCATCTTACATGCCAGTGTGTCAGGCTTGCCCCTGCATGTCAACTGAAAGATCCTGGTCATGGTCACCATTACTGAGTCTCATGTTCAACTCCAGATTTATTAATTGAATTTAAATTCCGCCAGCTGCCACAGTGGGATTTGAACCCACAACCCCTGAGCATTAGCCTGGGCCTCTAGATTATTAGTCCAAAGACATTGCCACCACGCCATCTCCCCGGATATTTATTAATTTGGATATTTAATTACAGAGTGCCGTGGGTTTATTGCAGTCAAATTGAATTATTCCTAAAAAGCAATCAAGAAAATTGGTCAGGAATTGCTGCACTTGCTGTACTGTCCTCTGTTTACTAGGTTGTTGTTGCACAGAAAATCCTCAAATGTAATTCCATTAGTTAATATGGAACTAAATTAAGACTAATAGCTGCCTGTGATTGTTGAAATTGTCATTCTTTTTTGTTTTGGGAAATCACATTAAACTGTTTCCAATCGACTTGGACCTCCCCAGTGACTCCCTCATAATGATTGACAGTCCCTCACAGATTTCCCCTTTAGCTTTTCTCAACATTTTGGAAAAAATAGTATATAACCCTGAGACTAATTTTTGAGTACTTTTAGCGTATCTAGGACTTTATTCTTATTTATGTCAAAGTCTTCAGCTTTACTTGCTACTCTTCCTATGGATTGGTACATTGTTCATGTCTTCCCTTGTGAACACTTTGAGGGAATTATCATTCAGAATATAAACTATTTCATACTCATCCAAATTTTCAAGCACATTTGCATCTTTTATTGTTCTCATCTTGTTATTGTGATAGTGAAATAGCATTTCAGTTATATTTAGACTCTGCTGATAACACTTTCTCCTCTTTTCCCTTTCTGATTAATCTTTTGATCTGTTTCTTCGTGATTCTCCAATCACCTCAGTGAATCCTTTCTCTCTTCTTCTGCAAGATTGTAGAGATGATAATTCTTCTTTATTTCACTTCTAAACAATTGGAACTTGTTTAATCTGCGCTTAAAATGGTTACAGTTGCATCTGTACCAAGAGGTATCTTTAATAATGCAAAACAACAACATCATCCTACATAGCATCTTTTAAATAATTGTCCCAAGATACTTTCTGGAGATAAAGGCACCAAGGGAAGAGAAGAAAATATATCTTAGGTTAAATAAGTGGGGAAAGGAATGAATTGAAAGCAAATCAAAACACAAGATATAGAAATAAATTTAAAAAACGCAAATGCAAAAAACAAAAGCAGCAGTAATATTTTAAAACAAGATAATAAGAGAAAAGAGAAACCAAACAGACAGAGAGAAGAAAACAGAAAGGCCTGAATTTCCATGCAGACGGAAAGGCTCTCTACCTGTGTGAAAGTGCTGGCAGAGGCCCAAATCCTGAAGTCCCAGTCCTGAACCTGGTCTCTGCCATTTTCTCAGAGTCAGGTTGGGGAGTGATGTGGGGGGTTTGGGGGAGAGGTGGAATGGGGGGGTTGGTTACCAATCACACATCCATGGTTCCCAGAGCTAGCTGTCCATATAAATCAGCAGCTGCCTCCACTCATGTATGATTTTGGAGAGACCGACCTGGTAGGAGCAAGTCTGAACCTTATGGATTTGTTTGGATAGCCTGGGTACCATTTTAAAGAGGCCTTTGGGTATGGTCCCTGGAAACCTTGGGGAGAAGTGAGGCACCTTTAGGGCGAGGAAAGGCACCCTTTAGGGTAGGTTAGGTGTCCTTTGGGATTGTTAAAATTAGACATGGGAGTGCGTAAAAAGTGCATAAACTCATTGAAACTGTCAAGATGTCAAAGAAATGTCAAAGTTGTCAAAGAACTGCAATGCTGTCAAAGTACTGTCAAAACTAATGTGAACTGTCAAAGTTCATTGGGGTTGTCAAAGATGTCAAGGGATTTAATTTTGCTAAGCTTCAAATTTAAGAAAGTGCGAAGTTGAAAAAAAAATGTGCTTGATATTTCACTCTGTCTGTTGACATAAGCCCGATGGTTATCATTATAGGATTTGTGCTGCAAGGGTGATTTTTCAATCCAACATTATAATGATGAACAGTTTGATTGACAGCTCTAAGTGGTTATATAGTAGAAATGTTTGTATTCATAAGATGTTAGTTGAATTAATTTAAATGTATTGAATGATTTTTTTATCAATGAATGTTTTTTTTAGATAGTGATGTTGTCAATAGAAACAACTTCATTTTATGTCAGCATGGCTCCTGAAGTTTGCCCATGGGGAATACTAGATATGTTGGTGTGGAATAGGTAAGGGCAAAGAATGGTGGCTGGGAGGGGGGCAGGGGGATGCATGGGTTAGCATGAGTTGGTAGTAAGTTGGCATAGGGCTATGAAGGGCCATGGGGATGTGGGGGATAGAGTTGGCATATGGGGCAAGAAGATCATAAGGGTGGGTACAGGGGCATAGGGTGGCATAGGAGGGATGAGGGGCCATAAGGGGTGGGTACAGGGGCATAGGTGGCATGGGGGTATGAGAGATCATGGAGTAGGTAGAGGGACTTAGGGTGACATAGGGAGTATGAAGTACCATAGGGGTTGGGTGGGGGCATGAGGTGACATGGGTTGACATGGATGGGGCATAGGGAGTGTGTGGAAGTCAGGGGGTCTGAGGGATCATGGTTGTCATCCAAATCAAGGTGAACAACAGAGGGAGAAACAATATAAGTGCCTTAAAAATATAATCTGGAATAGACCTAGTGATTTGGAAAGAAGAGATGATTATCAAGTATTGACAACAGGATGTGGAAGTAACAAGTTGACCATCACAACTAATAAATTATCAGTAATGGATGGTACTTATACCAGAATGCTGAAAGGGATGAGGGAACAGATTTGAGAGACAATGAAAATCATTGCGCGATTCAATAGGAACTGGAGATGTATCAGTAGAGTGGACAAAGGCCACGAAATAACCAAAAAATAAAAATGGGGATTAAACATACATAAGTATGTATTTAGAGGAATGACAGCATAGTGCTAATGTTACTGGGCTAGTATCCTGACATCAAGGTCCCAAGGTACACAGTAAAATTCAACCCATTATAAATGCAGTGAAGAGACTAGCTACAAAATAAATAGGAAAAGTAATTTCTGTTAAGAAAGACTGCTAACTTGCTTTTCCCTGACATTGGCCCGGATTTTCGCTCCTAGGTTGAGAACGCAGAGACGGGACATTTTATGTGGGTGGGCCAATTAAGGCCCACCCGGCGTGATGCACACCCGGAAGTGCTGAGCGCTCCCTGTGCAGGCAGGAGGGGTGATTCCCTTAAGTCGGGACCTGCGTTCTTTTGCGCATGCGCGAAATCTCCCTGAGGCACCTCTGTGCCTCTGGGAGATTAGTTTAAGGTTTAAAGATTTAAATAAAGGAAAGAAAATATTTTAAGACATGTCCCCTCATGTGACAGTGTCACATGAGCTGGGGGTCAATGAATTTTTTCAAAATTTTTAATTTAATTAATAAACCCTTCATGAAACCTCATCCCGCCCGTGGATGAGGTTTCGTGAAAAATGTGAAGGCCGCCTGGTTCTTCACCTGTCCGCCAACCTTGAGGTTGGACGGGCAGCCCTGTTAATTGGTTTAATGACTATTTAAATGGCCTTAATAGGCCTTTGACAGTTTGGTGGGTGTGCAGCCGACTCGGCTGTGCGCCCACCGAACTGAAAATCGAAATGACCACGTGTCATTTTGCTTGCCGACCCGAAAGTTCTTCCCCATGCATCTACTGAGCCGTGGAATTGTTCCTGCATTCCTTCCTGATTCTCCACTGTTACTTGTGGTTTGGGGCCTGTGCTCACTGCTGTCTGATCTCTGAGTCTGTGGCACAGTTTGTCTCTGCTGCTCCTGCGATGCTTCAACGTCTTGGTGAGTCTTGAAATGTTTTATTTTGTTTCTTGCAGTCTTTGCTGGGTATTTCACTTGTTGCCACTCTGTTTTGTTGTGTGGTGGGGGTATAGATGGGGTTTAGGTATTGTCTAGTCTCTCAAGAGTATGCTGTTCAAGTCCATAGCCTTTTTTAATCAGAACTATTTATTTACAGCAAATACTTGCTGTAAATAAATAGTAACACATTTGGAGCTCCACATGAGGTAAGAGCTTAATCTGCTCTCTTCATGAGCTCTCTTAACACTCAGTCATGTGATCTGACATCATTATTACATCAGCATCATGTATGCATGTGATTTTAACCCTTTGCTCTACAATGCCTATCCACTTTCCTTTCAGCATTAAGTGTTTGCGCAGACAGTTCTTATCTAAACTGGCTAAACATCAGGTAGAGTGCTGTCAGCCTTTCTGCCTTAAAATGATCAATTGGGGCAGGCATCACTGAAATGTCATTATAGGCATCAGTGATATGACTGGGTCATGAAAATTACCTAGTTCCTGCAATTTGCGGTAAGGCCTAGGGCCAAACATGGACTGATGGGATTAACACCTCTGCTAAAATCATGGATAGAAAATTTCAGATTAACACATTAAACTATTGCATGTGGTAATATCAAGGCATGTGATTATGCCACATTAAGCAGGATTGTATGAAACTGAATGAGAAAGCCTTTGTTGAATTGAACATGAATTTAGTGGGATTGTAAAGTTTGATGGAAATAATTATTTTCCGAGGCAAAAGTATCTGGGTGGGTGGGACAAGGAAAATGACACAAGTTGAAAATTCATGAACACAATAACACTATGAACTTCACCGACAAATAACCTTTCTGTGACTTCTGTGTCCTACGTATGGGACTTGTCATAGACTAATTATTCTATGCCTGTCAGAAAAGAAGGACGAAAGACTCCAAATCAAAAAAATGTAAATTTCTGGGAGGTAATCACTGCAAGTAAATGAAAAGCAGACTAATCAGGTAATTACTGAAACCGGCTTTCTTCGAAATCTCTTGTGACATTCTATAACTCTGCACTGTTAAGACCTGCCTTGGCTTAGTCTAATTCTGTTTGATGAGTAGAAATGGCCAGGGTTGCTGAGTATTAATTATCTCATGGCTATTCCTTTTTGTACTGACAAGTTCCAATTAACCCTTTGTGTATTCTTTGCAAGTTGCAAAATAGTTTGCAGCAATATTTTTCAATAGAGTCTTTAACAATAAGCATAAATGTACAAAGCAGGTTAAATCTTACTCTCAATCATTCCATTATCTTCCCTGGGATATATATCGAACTGAAAAGATTGCTCACTCAAAAAAATAAAACTGAATTAATGTTGAGGAAATATTAAGAGACATAACACCTTGTATTTATACAGTGTATTAAAATCATAATCAAGATATCCCAAATTACTTAATTCTAGAAGAAAAATCAGAAACCAAACATTAGTGCTGGGAGAGATGACTGAAGCCGTAATCAAACAGGGAAGGGGATTCTGAGGAGCATTTTGAAGGAAAGAAGTCTGGACTACACTGGCATGTAGGTCTGGAGGAAAAAGCAGAGCGAGAGAGGGGTGAGACTGAAGGGACTTGTACGTAAGAGCAAGGATTTCAAATTTGCATATTTGGGGAAGGGAAGTCAGTGGAAGCTGGTAAGGCAATGGGGTGATAAGGAACTCTAACCTAAGGTGGGTTAGGATCAGAACAGTGGAGTTTTGAAGAGGTTGTAATTTATGAGGGTGGTTCTCAGGAGGCTGTCATAAAGAGCTTTGGACTAGTCAAGCCTGTTGCTAATGAAATCAAGAGTTTCAGTGGCATCGGGGAATGAAGTAAAGGAAGAAGTATGTGATGTTACAAAGGTGGAAGTGGGCAATAATTGTATTATAAATGATGCTGTGTTTGAAACTCAACTCTGGTACAAACAAGAAACTCACGTTGTGAATCATTGGGTTCAGCCTGAACAAGCAGCTGAGCAGAAAAATGGAATCAGTGACTATAGTGCAAAGTCTTTGGTGGGAGCCAAACAGGATGCATCTAAGTTGCTAAGATAATGTTGGAGAATTTATTGCACTTCCACAACTTGATGCCAGAAAAACAGTTAGAGAGTGGCAATGGAGCAAATGGTTGTGGTAAAGAGGTGGAGGTTCATGTTGTCAATGTACAGGTGGATCCTGACCCCATTCCTTACCAATAAAGTTGCCAAGGGATAGCATGTAGACAAGAAAAATGATCCATGGGGCACACTTGAGATGACTGTATAGACTTAGATGGAGTAAACATTGCAGATGTACTGCTGCATTGCGACAGTTAAGAATGGAGCTGAGCAAATACCATGCCAGGGAAGTGGGCTTCAGAGGAGAAATGATGGAGGAAAATGGATTAACTATGAGTAACTTTGTCAGAAGCAGCAGAGAGACGTCAGAGGACAAATAGTAATAGTGCATTATGACTGCAGTCACAAAGAACTATTGCCATGGCGAAAATTATACTGAAAGGACTCAAAATGGGACTGATAGGAAAAGTGGATATGGAACTGGCTGATAGTGGCAAGTTCTAAGATTTTAAAAAGGAAAAGAAAGTCAGCGGTATGAAGATAGTAAAAGAAGGTTGCGGGTAGGTCGCTGTCAGGAAGTAGGTGATGATCTCAGTTTTGAACGCTGTAAGGAAAGGAAGCATGAGGAATGGAAGACATTGACAATGTCAATAAGCATTAAATTATAGAGAGGTGGTGTGTGAGGAACTAGATTAGGAGTGTCAGGTAGAAAATCAGTTTAGTGAGGGCTGTGAATGATGGGGGAAAAGGCTACTAATTTATGTAGACCAGTAATTTTAGACCAGGAGCTAAGGAAGTCATAGAAATCTGAGGCAGCTAAGTAGATGGTCCCAATTCTAAAAATAAAATCAACGATCACCTCACACCCTTAATGCGTTCAAAAAGTATTTGGGTATGTACTCGAGTGCCGTAATCTACAAGGCTACAGCTCAACTGCTGGAAAGTGGGATTAACATGAGTAGCTTTTATTCGGCTGGCACATGCACAATGAGCCGAATAGTCTCCTTCCGTGCTGTATATTTCTATGATTCTATGAATTTCTCTCTTACTCTGGAGTCATCAATTGTCAGTTCTCAGTTCTGAACAATAGAGACCAGTCCAGTGCCAAGATTTCATGTTTCTACCATAAACAGATACCAGATACATGGCTCTGATCAGCAGCAAGGTATTTATAAAGTTCACGCAGAACTGCTGAGGATTGTATAGTGGATGGATAAGAGTGACGAACCATTTGAATTTTTACACAATGAAATAAAAAATGAAGCACTCAAATTAGTTTCACTCATTCTCAGTCAAACTGCCAACCCTTGTAAATGTATACTAATGTCCTCATTTTCCAGTTGGGGCCATTGGGCTTTGCTAATTTTGGGTACCGGTCAGAAGGTCAGGCACCCAACCTCCATAATCATTTTTCCAATGGATAATTTGGAGTCAAAAAATTACTGGCATCCACAGTTCATTGAAATTGAAGTAATATTTAAATGATGTTCTCTTTGACCTATCAATTTCAGAAACTTTCTTTGTTTATAGCACACTCTTTATCCTTAGAAACTTGATGCATTAGGAGTCCTGGGTCCCGGCTTGACCAAGTAAACCATTTAAAGGTAGGTAACTATTGCAAAGGTTAATGTTTTTTTTTTGCCTTTTCAATGAAATGTTACTACATTTTTCTGCACATTTTAGGTGGTGTTTCTGGGTGGATTTCATTTAAGGTTTTATTCCCACTAATACTCTCCTTCATAAATCTTCTTGCTGTGCCACAGATTAAATATCACTGTGCAAAATGGCGAGAATGAGTATTCCTTTGGGGGGGGTCTGGTTGCACTGCAGGATTCAGAAAAGGGAGACAATTTCTTCAGGGATCATGTAATGCAGGTGTAACAATATGTGAGGATTTTTCTCAACGCCCATTGCTATCAGGGAGCCGAGTTCCCAGATCCTACCACAGTTACCTGAACAAATCAGAGGACATATTTCTTATCTAACTATGATTTACAGAGTTGTACCATTTGTGGCAGATACGTTTAAAATAGGTATTCATAGAAGGAGGTGGCCCACCAGGAACACAATTAGGGATGGGCAATAAATGTTGGCCTTACCAATGACAACCACATCCTATGAATGAATAGAGAAAGGAAAAGGCTGCTATAGCATGAAGCTTTGATGCCATTGCACCCTTCCAATTCAGCACTGGGACACCAAATGGATCAGCCAATCAGCAACACCCACCCACGTGTCAAAACAAGCATCGAAGACTTGCAACAACTTCATCGTTTTTGCTGTGGAAAGGAGGCATCAGCTGGACACGGTATCTGCGCACTGGCAGAGTTTACTTGAATACAGACTGGTGGCACCCATGTGGGAATCACAGTTTTTCAATTAATCAATATGAACAAAAAAGATTTGTCCTTAATTGCTGCTGAGGGGATAGCGCACCACAAAAAATATCATTCCCCACATCTGTGTCCATTATTGCGCAGCAATTTAAGAATCCTCTAATAGTTTGAAGAAAAGGAAACACTGATAGCCGTAAGGACAAGAGAGCTATCATTTCCATTTGCTGACCCCACTGAAAAATTCTCTAACAGCAGAGAAGCACCTTAGCCTGGGTGGTTCAGCATCTGTTTGCTATTGCTCGACTGTCACCATTGCCTTCAAGAAAAGTATGTCTGCAGTTTTAATATAGTGAAAGAGGGAATGAATCAAGAAGCAGAAATAACCTAGGCAGACACGAAGAAACTCCACCTCTGACCATACCTTGTTTCCCCATCACCACTTACGTGCAGTGGGGAGTGAAAAATAAGCTAGAGGCAACACTGGGTGGAGCGTCAGGTGGCAAGGCTCCAAGGGGACTTTAATTCTCCATCACTACTCTGCCTGTGTTCGGCTGGGTTAACAGATGTGAATTATGGTCCCCTTTTAACTTTTGTACCATGGTTGAAATACTGTACTGTATGAGAAATAATAAGGAATGCAATTATCCTTGTCTTGTTTCTGACATCAAGTATTTTCATTTTGAATCAGCTGCAAGGAAGTTGGACGATTGCATTGATTCAACCCATGATCTCCTTCTACTGGAGGATGGCCCTTAACCCCAAGTAGGGCCACACTCCTTTTGTGCCTCTCCCGCATCAAGTCTTCCAATTCTTCAATATCAACCACATGCTGTCCATGTGCCTGCATTGTGTCATTGTGAACAAATACTGAATTTTACTCTTACCACCACAGAGATAGTTTAAACATTGTAAACTTGCCTGGAATTTATGCTTCTCAGCCAATTGTGTTACAGGTCCAGTTACCCAGACAAATATTTCATATACAAAAAATTAGAGGAAGGGATTAATGTTTGGAAATTTAGTTGAGATGAGCTGGCAGCACATGTGCTGTACCATAAGCCTATATTTGCCAATACCAGAACAATGGGATGTAAAGATTGTTCAAGGTGCCGTGCTGCCACAGAAAGAGATCAAGAGACTCTGTAAAAAGACTGCTGACATTCTTTTCTTCTTTGGGAGCTACTCAGGGCAGTGACTGCACTTCCTGGAGCCTAATGAGTGGGGCAGAAGAGGCCAATGCTGGTCCTATTGGGGGTAGGAGGAAGGAAATGGAGATGAGTGGTGAGGAATTGGAAGAGGTAATTTACATTTCCCTGTATACCCTGTTGCAAGCTCACATGGGGCAGAATTTTCCATTCGGCGTGCTGACACGCGCCTGACACGCTGCAACATTAAATGACGCGCGATGACGTCGGGCGTGAGTCCTAACATCATTGTGAAGTCACGCGCTATTTCATTCGACGGGTGCACGCTGGAGTCGGCTGAGCACCCGCCAATAATTGATAGGCTTATTAAGGCCATTAACCCGGTAATTAACCAGAATTTTACACTACCCGTCCAACCTTATGGTTGGCAGGCAGGTGAAAAGGCCAAGCGGCCTTTATGTTTTTTAGGAAACCTCATCCATAAGCGTGATGAGGTTTCTTAAAGCTTCTACAAATTAAATAAAAACATTTTTTCAAAAATTAAAACATGTCCCATCTCATGTGACACTGTCACATGAGGGGACTTGTTTCATTAAATTTTTATTGTATTTATTTTTTTTAATGCCTCAGGGAGATTGAAGCGCTCTTTTGCGCATGAGCGGAAGGGCACTGGACCCGACTCCCTCCTCCCCCCGCCCACACTGGTAGCGCTTAGCGCTTAGCGCTACCGCTCGCAATCCACACAGGGCAGGCCTTAATAAGCGGTGCGGAGCCAAACGTGAATAACGGTTGGTTCTGTGACTGCCCCCACCCACTCCCGCTGAGTCTGCCCGACACATGGAAAACCCTTGCCATGATTACAAGGGAATCAAATCCCAAATATCCGCGGCCCTGCTCATTATTTTCATACAATGAAAAACAGGACTAACACTTCTCCTGACCCCCTGACCCCTTTTCCTCCCTCCTTTTGTCTTGTATTCACTATTTACATTTCCATAAACCGGAGATCCCTCATCTGTTTCCCATTAGCTAAATACACAAGAAACTTCCAACAAAAATTATGATAAATTAAACAAACCTTAAACTGAGGAATTTTTAGAGGAACTTTTTAATTTTATAGCTATGCACATTGGCAAACAGTCCAAATACATGCATGTACTTACGAATTGTCGTGTACAAGGAGATTCAGCCATCCATATGTTTCACTGCGCTCTGTCCAAATGCATGTCAACACTAGCATGGAGCAAAGGACCTGCTGATCTCCCAAATGTTCTTTCTTACGAGTGTTCAATTTTGCCTTCATCACTACACAGTTAGCTACAATACACTTTAGATGATAAACAGGCCAAGACCAATCAATTAAAACTTAATTATAGGCACAGCTTTCAAACAGAGGAAATAGTTGAAAAGATTTAAAGTGGCACTACCTGTCAAGAGTATGGATTTCATAGTTTACGACATTTAACTTTTTAATTAATCAGATACTAACCTGGGTGAGAATGTTTCGGGTCTTGATGGACTTTAGTATCTAAAACACTGAATCGCTTTAGAGTTATGTTGGAATTTCTCATGTTAGAAGCTGATTTTTATCCAGTGTGTGCCCTACAGCCATGGAAAATGTGCAAAGATCTTGGGTGCTTATGGCTGGAGCAGGCTGCGGGAATGGGGAAGGAGGGGATTAATGGTGCCTCCCAACTCATTTTCTTCCAGATATGTGAGCAAGAATCCATTTGGAGAGGCTCATGAAGAGGGGAAGGTCTCCTACAGCACTGCTAGGATTTTGACCCAGTGACTATGAGGAATGGTGATACTTTTCCATGTTAGGATGGTGTATAACTTGGAGGGCAACTTGAGGGTCATGATTTTCGCATTCACCTGCTGCCTTTGTCCTTCTAGCTGGTAGTGGTTGCGGGTTTGGAAGGAGCTGTTGAAGGAGGCTTGACAGGTTGCCACAGTACATTTTGAAAATGGTACACAGTGTGCCAGTGGTGGGAGAAGTAAATTTTAAAGTGGTGGATGAGGTACCAAACTAGTGGACTGTATGGTCCTTGATGGTGTCAAGCTTCATGAGTGATGTTGGAGCTGCATTCATCTAGGCAAATGGAGGGTATTCTATCACAATCCTGACTTGTGCATTGTGGATGATGGAAATGCTTTGGGAATCATGAAGTGAATCACTCACCACAGAATACCAAGCATTTGACCTACTCTTCTCACCATTGTATTTATGTCGCTGGTGCAGTTAAGTTACTTGTCAATTGAAACTCCCAGAATAATGATGGTGGGGTAATCAATGATGGTAATGTCATTGAATATCAAGGGCAGATGGTTAGACTTTCTCTTGTTGGTGGTAGTAGCACAAATATTACTTAACACTTATCAGCCTGAATGTTCTCCAGGTCTTGCTGCATGTGGGCACAGACTTCATTATCCGAGGAATTGCAAATGGAACTGAACACAGTGTAATTATCAGTGAACATCCCCTCTTCCGATCTTATGAGGGAGGGAAGGTTATTGATGAAGCAGCTGATCAGGGGTAGAAAGGAATGTGGAATTCGAAATACAAACAGATCAGCCATGATCTTATTGAATGGCAGAGCAGGCTTGAGGGGCCGAATGACCTACTTCTGCTCCTATTTCGCATGTTCGTATGGTTGGGCCTAGACTACTACCCTGAGGAACTCCTGGGCTAAGATGATAGGCCTTCAATAACCACCACCATCTTCCTTTTTGCTATGCTTAAAATCAGCCAGTGGACTGTTTTCCCGCTGATTCCCATTGAGTTCCATTTTACTGGTGCTCTTTGATTTCTCGATGTCATATTTGGTTAAATGATATCTGGATTTCAAGAGCAGTCACTCTCACCTTACCTCTCGAATTCAGCTGTTCTGCTCACATTTGGATCAACGCTGTAATGAATATGTAACTATCCTGAGATAACTCACCGAGGGAGTGACTAGTTCTGCTGCACAATTCTTCAGCACTACAGCTGGGATTTTATCGGGCCTACAAACTTGGCTGTATCCAGTGCCTTCAGTTATTTCTGGATATCATGTGGTGAGAATCAAATTGGCTGAAAACTGGTTTCTATGTCGGTGGACCTATAGGAGGAGACCGAGATGAATCATCCATTTGGTGCTCTGGCTGATGATGGTTGCAAATATTACAGGCTATTTTTGGCACTTACATGCTGAGCTCTGCCATCATTGAGTACAGAAATGTTCATGCAGCCTCCTCTTCTTGTTTAATTGTCTGTCATCATTCCTGACTGGGCGTGGCAGGACTGCAGAGCTTCGATCTAACTTGATTGTGAGATTTCTTAGCTGTCGGTAGAATGCTCTCATGCTGTTTAGCATGCATGTAAGTCTTGTGCTGTACTTTACCATGTTGGCATTTCATTTTTCAGTATGCCTGGTGCTACTCCTGACATGGTCTCCTTCCACCCTCATTGAACCAGGCTTTGTCCCCTGGCTTGATGGTAAAGGAAGAGTGAGGGATATGCCAGGCCATGAAGTTACTAATTGTCATTCAATACAATTCAGCTGCTCATGGGACAAAATTTTTACCTCGGTGGCTGACGCGTGCCCGACCCGCTCGAGCATAAAATTACTCGAGTGTCCCGACGACAACGCGCAGTTGCTTGATAATTCAATTGGCGGGCATGCACTGGAGTCGGCAGCATGCCCGCTGACAATTAAAAGGCCTATTAAGGCCATTAACAAGGTAATTAAAATAAATTTTTCATTGCCCGTCCAGTTGACGGGCAGATAAAAAGGCCAAGCGGCCTTTGCACATTTTAGGAAACCTCATCCACAGACGGGATGAGGTTTCCAAAAGCAAATAAAAATAAAATAAAAATTTTAAAATTTCATTAATAACATGTCCCCTGGGGGCATGTTTCATAACATTTTACAATCATTTATTACTTTTTCTAAAAACTGTTCATCTCCCTGAGGCAGCCCTGTGCCTCAGGCAGATTCTCAAGCGCGCATGCTAGCAATCGCATGCGCGAAGTTCGTACTCACCTCGCTCACCCTCCTTTACCCCTCCCCCCCACAGGCAGCGCTGAGCACTACCGCTCGCGTTTCACTATGGGCGGGCCTTAATTGGCCCACCAGCATGAAGTCGCCTTCCGGCCTTGATCACGGGCGGAAGTCGGCTTCCCGACTGCCCCCCGCCCGCCCCCGCCGAGCCTGCCCGACAAGGGCTAAATTCTGCCCAAGGATACCCAGTTTTGAGCTGCCAGATTTTTTCGGTGTCTATCCCACTTAGCATAATGGAAGTGCCACAAAACATGATTGAGAATGTCCTCAGTGTGAGGGTGGGATTGTGCCTCCACTAAGGTACTATGTAGTAGTCACTCCATGAATATTGGTCAGTAGTGGTGAGTATGACAATGTCAGAATATTGCCTGACTAGTCTGTGGGGCAGCTAAACAAATTTTGTTATTAGTTCCCAGATATTACTGAGGACAATTTTGCAGGGTTGCCTGGGATAGGTGTGCCTTTGTAGTTTCTGAATCTGATGCCTAGCAGTCTATCCAGTTTTCAAGTGGGCATGCTGGACCATTTCAGAGGATAGTTAAGAATCAATCACACTTGTGTGGGACTGGGGTCACATAGGTGTCAGATCAGGTAAGGGCAGCAGATTCCCTTCTTTAAAGGTTATGTGTAAACCAGATGGGTTTTATGACAATCCAATATTTAATAATTATCATTATTGATATTAGATTTTTATTCTGAGTTTATTGAATTAATTGAATGGGATTTGAACTCACATCTCCAGATTCTATACTTGTCTCTGTATTATTGCTTGAGTGACATAACCCTTACCTTTAATAACATTAACCAGACTAGGAGCCCTAGTTGTTTTGTCCCTTCTGAGCTGAAGCTGTGTAAAGACTAATTCAGCTCACTACCGACCAGGGATCCAAATGGTCTTCATTGCTCAGTGAAATATCACATAGTGTAATTATTCCCTAAGCCTTAGGGGCAGTGTACAAAGCCTAAAAGGAAATTATAGCAAAGAGACAAATGTTAGCCTTTGATGAAACAAAGGCAGACTGGAAGTGAAATTTGTGAGTGGAAACTGCATAGAACTACAATCTGTTGAGAATGAGTACTAAACCAGATAAGATATTGAACAGGAGTAGAGAGGAGAAATTTGAAAAGCAACAGGAAATTCTGAATAGATTCAAATAGTTGAGTGCAGGAAATAAATAAAAAATTCTGAAGATGAGTTTTGTTTAAAATAGTAGGTTTAACTGAAGGCATTAACAGAAACACAAGAAGAGCAAAAAATGTCCTAAATGTACTAGTCTTTTGCAACACAGGGCAGAATGATCCCAAATTTGCACTAAGTGCAGAAACGGGCGGGATAGAGGAAGATTTGCCTGCTGGCAGCAATGGCAGCTTTTCATGCCAACCTCACCTCATTAATTATGCAGCCACAGAAAACATGCCGACTCACTATTGGGTGGCCTCTGAATTGCCCGCCACACAGTTATTTCGCCGTTTCCTCACTCCAGATGCCATAACTAAACTGCAGCCGCCCACACAGTTCTCAATGTTTGCAGCCCAGGACTGCTCCAGTGAAGACATGGCCCTGAAAGCCAAGAAGTCTTCAGTAACCCATCACTGGAATGTCTTTTGGAGACCCGCCGTGATGTCCTCCACCCCCGCTCTGGCTGCAGGAGGTCCAGCAATCTCACCGCTCCAGCTTGGGAGACAGTGACAGTGGTGGTCTGTGCCAAGGCTGCACAGGAAAGGCTGGTCACCCACTGCAGAAAGAGGATGAATGATCTCATCTGTGCTGCCAGGATAAGGCAACCATCTCATCACTGTAAACTCACACACTCACAAGCCCATCACACATTCACTGGCATCTCACTCACTGCCGGCCCAAGGGACATCACCACTCACTGTCTCACACACACCCTCACATCTCCACCTGGCCTCATCTCCTCTGGAGTCTGCCTCCTCAGCCCTCACCATCTTGAGGCCACTTGCATAGATCAACATGTGCCCCGCACACACCCTGGGTACCCCACTTCCTGCAGTATAGCCCTTGTTCTCTTCCCTTGCCTGAGGCCACCTCCCCCTTCCCAAGAAAGCTCAAGCCCTGCAGCCGTTGAAAAGCCACCCTCAGCTTACAGCTGACCTGGTAGATATAGGCCTGCCTGTGAGACCCCTAAAAGTGATGTGGTGCTGCCTGCGAAGCCTGGTGCCGCTTGAAGCAAGGTAGGCAAAGAAGCCTCGAAGTCCCGAGGGAAGTGCAGCTCGGCGGGTGCACGTTGCTTATGTACAATCATGCCGACGTGCTCGGGTGATCAAGCGAGCTGGGCTTATAATGATATGCAGATGTATTGCAATGAGGTTCCCTACGTCCAGTGGCGGGAAATGCGGCCCGCTATTGACAGGCAGAGCAGGCAATTGCCAACTGGCTTCATGACGTCGTGAAACCGATTTTTGGCCTTCTCGCCATGTTGTCCGCTCACGCCGCCAAACATGCTCCATGCCAGTAGGCATGGAAAATTCCACCCACAGTGTAATTATTCACTAAGCCTTAGGGGCAGTGTACTAAAGTCTGAAAGGAAATTATAGCACAGAGACAAGTGTTAGCCTTTGACGAAACAAAGACTGACTGGAAGTGAAATTGTGGGTGGAAACTGCATAGAATTGCAATCTGTTGAGAATGAGTACTAAACCAGATAAGATATTGAACAGGAGTAGAGAGAATTTTGAAAAGCAACAGGAAATTCTGAATAGATTCAAGTAATTGAGGACTTCAAGTCATTGAGTACAGGAAATAAATTTTAAAATTCTGAAGAACAGTTGCGCGGGGCTACTTTGAAGTTTTGTTTTAAATAGTAGGTTTAACTGAAGGCATGAACAGAAACACAAGAAGGGCAAAAAATGTACTAAATACATTAATCTTTTGGAAAAGAATATTACTACACTGAAAAATAAATTGCAATGATTAGGGATGAGGCTGTTACCTAATAGGAGAGATAATTTCATTTGCACCTTCACTGAAAGGGCTCATTTACATCATTATGATAATTAGTGTTAAGATTGTTCTGACACTGGTTAACAAGAACCAGCTTTTAAACATGCCCGAACAATGGCATTGCCAAATATTGCACAGTGGAGCATCCACAGGATCCGACTGGTAAAAATAAAGCTCTCAGAATGCTGTATGTCTGCAAATAAAAGCAGAAAATACTGGAAATACCCAGCAACTTAATCACAACTGGGAAAAAAAATTGGTTCAAATTCCTGCATTACAGCAGCAACTACACTTCAAAAATATTTTACTGGCTGTAGAAAGCTTTGGGATGTCCTCGTGAAAAGTGCTACATAGATGCAAGTCTTTAATTGCACATTTCAGATTTGGCCTTGGTGTTCTGTTGCTGCAATGTGAACCTACTGTTAGCTTTCGCAAATGATTGGACTTGACGTGCATTTTCAATTTTTACATCATTGGAATGCATTTGTTTTATTCAGATCCAAAATTATCCAGCTGCTCTAAGCTTTATGCAAATGTCACAATCAACCTTGAAAATTGCTGTGTGCTGCTATTATTTGAATTTTTTTTCTCAGTGCTCAGAGCTATATAGAACAGGCCAGTAAGCGTAAAACACCTGGGCATTGTCTCCATTTATAGTACACTTCTGTATTCTATTGGCAGGGCACAGAATTGCAGTTGTCAAATGATGGGATCTCTTGGGAAAAGCAGGTGGACGTGAAAAAGGTGCTATTTTTAGTCAGTGGGGAAATAAAAGAATATTGACTCTGCCAGTGGAGCTGTAATTCTTGTGAGCGAAAGAACACATATATAAAAACACTTGATAGTTGGTCACTGTGCATAGCATCACAAAAGGTATGTGTGTAGGAGCGATAGGAAGGAAGAATCATCTCAACTATGATGCTTCACCTTATAAAATAGCCCACCACACTCATTTGCTGGTCTTACACAGCTAGTGGTGACACAGGTGAAGTATTAGTTGGCAAATGGGAACTTTTACTTCTTCTGTAAGTCACTACCTCCAATTTCTTTAGCAAGTCGCCACCTCTAGCTTTTTTCATTCTTTCATGAAATGCGGACATCACTGGGAAGTCCAACATTTGTTGCCCATCCCTAATTGCCCTTCAGAAGAGCTGTCTTTTTGAACTGCTGCAGTCCATCTGGTTAGGAGGGAGTAGAGAAATATGTTGGGGGGGGGTGGGCAGTGTGTTGAGGGGGGTGGTGGGGAGGGAGGAAGGGGGTGCGGGCAACAGAGAAACTCTTGAATTTGGTGTACACTGTTCTTATCTCCATATTATATAAAGGGTACAGAGGCACTGGAGAGGGTACAAAGGGATTCACAAACATGATACCAGAATTGGCAGGTTGTACTTATCAGGAAAGATTGAACAAGCTGCGATGACCAATTATGGTCTTAAAATGATGAAGGCGTTTGATAAGTTAGAAATAGAGAAGTTCTTTTTATTCATTCTTGGGATGTGCATGTCACTGGCAAGTGGATCATTCATTGCACATCCCAAATTGCCCTTGAGAAGGTGTTAATGAGCTGCTCACCAATCAGTTGTTGAGATGTTTCTACTTTCAGCGAGAGATCAAAACTAGGAGACATAAATATAAAATAGTCAACATTAAATCCAATAAGAAATTCAGGAGAAACTTCTTTACCCAAAGCGTGTTAAGGATGTAAAATTCACGACCACATGGAGTAGTTGAGGCAAATGGCATAGGTGCAGTTAAGAGGAAGCTGGGTAAACAAGTGAGGATGAAAGGAATAGAGAGATATGCTGATACGATTAGATGTAGAGAGATGGGAGCATGAGCACTGGGCATACACCGGTTGGGTCAAATGGCCTGTTTCTGTGTCATAGACTGTTTTGGTGAAAGGGTGAAAACAGACATTTAATGGATGCTGTCCTAATAAAACATGTTGATTAGAAGTCTGGTTTTAGTTCTAATAGCTGATTACCATAATTTCAATTTGCCTGCGAGTAACAGGCACCTGCAGGTTTAACACTGAAGCGTTGGTTAGATGCAATTTTCAATGTGCGGTATATGTGGCTCCACCCACCCAGTCCAGCTGAAGGCACAGTGTGGGCTGACTGACTGACACTTTGCAACACATTTCACGATGGCTTATAGACTGAGCAAGAGGGTGTACAGATTCTCAGTGGCGGCACAGGAAACCCTAATGGAGGAGGCCCAGGGTGGGAAGGATGCCCTGTAGCTGCAGAGAGGAATGGAATCCTCTTTTCTACTTCTTTTCAATTTTTACTTAGTTCTGTTGAAGAGTCATACGGACTCAAAACGTTAACTGTGTTCCTCTCCACAGATGCTGCCAGACCTGCTGAGTTTTTCCAGGTATTTTTATTTTTGTTGAGGAATGGAATCCACTTCATCCTCATGTCTCTCTTGTCCTGCTCTCTTGCAGCAGCGGCTGCTGCTCTGTCTAGCCTCATGTCCTGCTCCCATTTCTCTGACAGACCCAAGGAGGATCTCACACAAAATGTCAACGGCCAAGCTTTCTCCTGGTCACTCCAATATGCTGCCCAGTAAGGTGGAGTTTGTTTTGCATCAGCTTGTTTTGGACAGGGGAAGGATATGGGATAATGTCTCCCCTTTTTCCACCTCTCAGCTGACTACTACTATATGTATCTTAGAGAAGAAGTGTTTTAACGCTGAGTGCTGTGACTTTTAAGGCTTTCTGGAAAGTTTAAATCATAGGAAAGGATAAACGTTCATTTCTCACAACACCTGAAAATGTACACAACAAACACCCACTCTACATTCACACAGGCACACACAAGCATACACAAGAAAAGATGATCCCCAAAGATGTAATATGCACTCAGAATACTTAAAGTCCCGAAAGTCAATATTAATCTGTTTCTCCAAGGTCATCGAAAGCGCTGCAGGCCTTGAGAGCCTCTTTCAGTTCACTGAAAAAGAAAATAGCCTATTCCTCCTTTGTGTTCCTACAGACAAGGGAGTCAAAAGTTTATGGGGCGGCAGATAGGAAAATGGAGTTGAGGCCACAACCAGATCAACCATGATCTTATCGAATGGCAGAGTAGGCTAAAAGGGCCAAATGGCCTGTTCCTGCTCCTAGTCCTATGTTCCTAAAATGAAGGTCGGAGGTTTCTGGCAATGAATTCACAATGATACACCAAGTAATTGTAGTTATAAAAACAAAAAACTGCGGATGCTGGAAATCCAAAACAAAAAATAAAAAATACCTGGAAAAACTCAGCAGGTCTGGCAGCGACGGCGGAGAAGAGTACAGTTGACGTTTCGAGTCCTCATGACCCTTCAACAGAACTAAGTAAAAATAGGAGAGGGGTGAAATATAAGCTGGTTTAAGGGGGGCGGGTGGGAGAGAGAAGGGGGTTGGGGGGGGTTGTTGGGACAAGCAAGCAGTGATAAGAGGAGATAACCAAAAGATGCCAGACACAAAAGAACAAAGAGGTGTTGAAGGAGGTGATATTATCTAAAAGAATGTGCTAATTAAGAATGGATAGCAGGACAAGCAAGGTACAGATAGCTCTAGTGGGGGTGTGGTGAAATAAGACTAAAAGGGCATAAAAGGTATAGATTTAAAAATAATGGAAATAGGTGGGAAAAGAAAAATCTATATAAATTATTGGAAAAAACAAAAAGGAGGGGGAAGAAATGGAAAGGGGTTGGGGATGGAGGAGGGAGTTTAAGATCTAAAATTGTTGAACTCAATATTCAGTCCGGAAGGCTGTAAAGGGCCTAGTCGGAAGATGAGGTGCTGTTCCTCCAGTTTGCGTTGAGCTTCACTGGAACAATGCAGCAAGCCAAGGACAGACATGTGGGCAAGAGAGCAGGGTGGAGTGTTAAAATGGCAAGCAACAGGGAGGTCTGGATAATGCTTGCGGACAGACCGAAGGTGTTCTGCAAAGCGGTCACCCAGTCTGCGTTTGGTCTCTCCAATGTAGAGGAAACCACATTGGGAGCAACGAATGCAGTAGACTAAGTTGAAGGAAATGCAAGTGAAATGCTGCTTCGCTTGAAAGGAGTGTTTGGGCCCTTGGACGGTGAGGAGAGAGGAAGTGAAGGGGCGGGTGTTGCATATCTTGCGTTTGCATGGGGAGGTGCCGTAAGAGGAGGTTGAGGAGTAGGGGGTGATGGAGGAGTGGACCAGGGTGTCACGGAGGGAACGATCCCTACGGAATGCCGCCGGGGGGGTGAAGGGAAGATGTGTTTGGTGGTGTCATCATGCTGGAGTTGGCGGAAATGGGGGAGGATGATCCTTTGAATGCGGAGGCTGGTGGGGTGATAAGTGAGGACAAGGGGGACCCTATCATGTTTCTGGGAGGGAGGAGAAGGCATGAGGGTGGATGTGCAGGAGATGGGCTGGACACAGTTGAGGGCCCTGTCAACTACCGTGCGTGGAAAACCTTTTTTCACCCCTCCCCCACTAGAGCTATCTGTACCTTGCTTGTCCTGCTATCCATTCTTAATTAGCACATTCTTTTAGATAATATCACCACCTTCAACATCTCTTTGTTCTTTTGTCAGTGACATCTTTTGGTTATCTGCTCCTATCACTGCTTGCTTGTCCCAACAAACCCCCCCACCCCCTTCACTCCCCACCCACCCCCTCCCCCCCCACCCCACCCCCACCCCCCTTAAACCAGCTTATATTTCACCCATCGCCTATTTCTACTTAGTTCTGTTGAAGGGTCATGAGGACTCAAAACGTCAACTGTACTCTTCTCCGCCAATGCTGCCAGACCTGCTGAGGTTTTCCAGGTATTTTATATTTTTTGTGTAAGTAATTGTAGTTTTCTGGCTTTTCCAGTCGAAAGCTGTGGCTGAGCCCGTCATCAAAAGTTTAGTTCGTAGGTACAAAAAAAGCTCTACTTCTCTGCATAAGATGACTTTTTTTGAGGCAGGGTTCTTTTATTCTTCATACAAGATGTATTCCCTCTGAGATCCTTATCCCAAACTGACTCTATTTTGACTGAATAAATAAGAAATTTGCTATCCCAGCCCAATTTTTGTTACATGACAAGAGTATCGATGTTTTCCATTGTCCACACAATGGGTATATGTACATGGTTCCTTCACACGCCTCTTTGTTAGTTTTCAAGTTTGCAGACACCAAATCTGGGGTAACAATTGTATTTGAGTTTCTGTAAATATCCAGACAATAGTAACTGTGAATTCCACAAGTGTTTTACACTCTAATATCTCTTCAATGGAAAGACCTCCACAAGGACATTTACATTTTAATGACTTTCTAGAGGAATGTTAACCCTTATCTGTATCAAAACCTTAAAAGAAGTCTCATGACTCCCTGGAGTTCATTTCCTCCAAGTAAATTGTCCATATTTGATAAAAGCAAAATACTGCGGATGCTGGAAATCTGAAACAAAAACAAAAACAGCTGGAAAAACTCAGCAGATCTGACAGCATCTGCGGAGAGAAAGACAGTTAACGTTTCAAGTCCGAATGACTCTTCATCAGCGTTCTGATGAAGAGTCATTCAAACTCGAAACATTAACTGTGTTTCTCTCCGCAGATGCTGTCAGACCTGTCCATATTTGATGCTCCCTTTAAAAAGTAAAATGTCCATCTTCCTAATAAGTTTTACGGACATATGAAGCGACCATTACAAGTTGTAATTTTTCATGCACTACCTTCAATTTATTTCTAGACTAAATGTTGGTGAAGATGTGATGAGTCCCCTGGAAAGTATCTTTTTAAATAGCAAACCAAATCCTCTGCAATGATTTGTTTACTCCCAACCAGCTGGTTGCTGCTCAGAGACACTGCTAGGTCAAATGTTAGCTGCCAAATTATTGTGCAGCTCCTTAATGAGGGCTAACAGGCAATTCAAGTCACAATCAGCTACTTAATGATCCTCCAGGGGTACAGACTCCAGGGGTCAGATTCACCCCTGGCCTGAAATCGGACAGCCTCAGGTTTGGAGCCTCCCTGGACCACTTCCCGACACCGGTACCTCCCCATTCCCAGGTCATAGATCAGACCTACTTGTTTGTGCAATATGCTCCAGATTCCTCCTATCTCCATGCTCAATAAACAAGTCTTCTGAATTTCTAGCTTCTGCTGGAATGGTGATTCTGGTTTCAAAATTTGCCATCTTCAACTCTATAGCACATCACCTCAGCAGGTTTTCATGGTGCAATAATAATCTGATCATCTGTTGGATGTTCATTAGGTGAGCTACAATACAGACATATATTCCCAAGTTTGATTTACAGGATTTGGGATCAATTCATTATCTACTGTTTAGTCAGCAAAACAACAACACAAGCCATGAATAACTTTGAGAGATGTGAAACTGTCAGGCTCTGGCAAAATTGAGTGCTGTCGCTATTTGTGAACAAGAAGACAGCAGGTCTCTCAACAACTATTACAAGAGTGACTTGACATCCCCAGTGTACCGTGTTCTACTGTAGCAGAAAGTTTTCAAGTTAACTCACCAAGCACCAGGTAGACTACTTTGCTATTTGTTGATTCAGAATTAGATAAGAGAAGAATTAAAAAGCTGACTGGCAAATCAGTAGAATTTAGGTATAATGTCATTGTGCTGAAGCTGCATGTCACTCTCATCAGGCTGCACCTAGAATACTGAATACCTTCTGCTCTCACCACCAAAATGCAAAGGGAAAATGCAAGCCTGGAAATGCTCAAGAGGTGGGCCGTGAAGTTAGTCTCTAGTGTCAGAAGCTGAGTTATGAGGAAGGATTACAAAAACTGGTTCAGCCCCGAAAGATGGCAAACAAAAGGGTCCTTTCAGGGGTAGATTAGATTAGAAATTGGGTAGAATATTTTTGAACGTGACTTCCTGATTGTATAATAAGGGAACTTAAGGAAAGAAAAAATAAGGACCTGCATTTACAAAGTGTGTCCCACGGCCTGAGAACACACAGATATCATGCTTTTGAAGTGTAGTTACTATGTTAATGTAGGAAACACAGCAGCTAATTTGCGCATAGCAAGCTCCCACAAGCAGCGATGTGTTAATGACTAGATAATCTGCAATAATGTTGTTGGTTGAGGGATAAATATTGGCCAGAAGGCCATGAGGCAGAATTTTATGCTGATTGGGCTGGCATGCGCCTGACCCAATTGGATGTGAAATCACGCAAGATATTTCAGTCGGTGGGTTTGCGCAAAAGTTGGAAGGGCGCCCACTGACAATTAAGAGGGCAAGTAAACCCATTAAGGGCGCAGTTGTCTGTAATTTTATGTAGCCCGTCCAATCTTACGGTTGGCGGACGGGCGAATCGGCCAGGCGGCCTTTGCATTTTTCAACAAACCTCATCCACGGGCGGGATGAGGTTTCCGTGACGTAATACAATATAAATAAATATCTGTGGACAGCATTTTCATTAGCTAAATTTTCAGGTGACTGATTATGAAGCTTGGACACTTTTTTTTCAGTTTTTGAAACCTTTATTTTTGTTTTTTCACGTCTTCAGCTCCCTGAGGCATCTCTCTGCCTTCAGTGAGCTTTCTGTCAATGCTGGCCCGTGCCCACGTTAACACCATCGCCCGCCCCCACCCCCGCAGCGTTGAGTTTCTCAGTGCATGTTTCATGCTGGGTGGCTGTTAATTGTGCAGTGGATCAGCTAGGCAACTGACCGCCAATTGTGCCTGCCCGCCAACCTGAGAATTCAGGCCCATAATGTAATTGCAAACTGGTAATGATCAAGTTGAAGAATGATGGCAGCACATGAAAACACTTCGTTAAACGCTGAGGGTCCATCAGTCATTGGGTCATGCCCAATCCATGCTGTGTGGCCCCTTCCCTTCAAAAAAATGTTTTTCCAAATGGCTTTATGTTCTGTGGTCTGGTTTCCAGGAAGTCCAGAGGAATCAATGGTACATATTCTCAGTGAGAGTGAATCCTGGCCTGACTGTCAAAATTATAGACATATGAATTTTCAGGGCTTGCTTTGCTAAGAATGATTAATATGGAAAAGATGAAGATTCAAATATTTTTATAACTTGGAACTGAAACTGTATTATTTAATCATTGAAATACAGAAGGGATTGCAGTTTTCAGTACCCCAAAAAAATTAGTCTTTACAACCGTCAGAGTCTTCTGCAATGCTAGTTTATTGTATGATCTCCCCCCATCAGAGAATGAGCAGTCCCGATTCAGAAAATAATTCAGAGCATTAATCACTGAATTTACTCAGGAAAGAATGAGATGGAGTAGCCTGGAAATAGGCCAAGACCAAAATAAAAAGTTTCTGGTTGATGCAACAGATTCCCAGCTGGCCAGTGGGATCGTGTCTGCTGGGAATCTTCACCGTGACTCCATAGAACTGTCAGGGTCTGGGGCTGTTCCCTCATATATACATCAGTGACAGATATATAATAAAACACATGATGTTGGAAATACTCAGCAGGTCAGGCAGCATCTGTGGAGAGAAACAGGGTAAATGTTTCAGGTTGATGATGATCATTCAGTGGCAGGGACCCTTGCTTATAAGAATGTATGCCAGGCTGCCTCACCAAAAGAGGATTCAACATGCTTTGCCTCATTCGAGAGAAGAAGCATAAGTGGTCCTCGGGATTAGCTGATTCCTACCCTCAGTCACTGTCTTTGTTCGAGGGCAACATGTAAATCATTTTTAAAAAACAACCTGCTTTTTCTTTAAGGGCCCAGGCCATGATTGAAACCCTAGTTCTGCCCTTTAGTGACCTTGTATAACTCATTTACCTTTGAGGGATGGAAACATGTGGCTGGATTTTTGCTACCAAGGCAGATTGTAGTGAACTGAGTTGGAAAATTTCCCAACTCGTCGGAACCACCTCAGTAAGAAGTGCTCCAATTTGTGCATTTTTGCTCTGGGGTAGGATAGAGTGGGTACTGCCGACCCTGGAAGCAGAGCATAGGTGGTCATTGGTGCGGCCAAGTGCTGAGGTGGGCTGATTGAAAGGCCCACCTCAGTTCACTGGACTTTATACCAATTGTTTTACAAGGCATTAGGCCCTCTAATGCTCACCTCTTACTCTTGCTCACCTTCCACACTCTCTCCATTGCCCCTCCTACCCCCACATGCCAACTCAATGCCAACTCATGCCCTCACTCACACCATATGCCTCCTAATACCCCACCCTGCCAGCTCCATAACCACTGACCCAGTATCCACCATGGGCTAACCTCAGGAGATGAAAATAATAAACTTCTAACAATCTCATACATCTCTTACTTATGCACGCTTGATTGTGAAAAACTCCCATTCATGAAATCCATTTAAAGCTTTTAAATCTCCTCGTAGTTAATTTCTTATAAAAACAAACTTCTATTCAGACCTCAGATCAAGGATAACGAATCCTTTAATAGCCTTGTTAAACTGTCAGTCAAACAGTGAACTCAGAGCCCCTTGCTGAGATAAATTTAGCTTTTGAAACTCAGTCTAGTATAATAGCAGTTGGGGAAACATCAACAAAGAGCTCTATTGAAACTGCATGAACAAATGCTAATGTTTTTAAATAGTCATTTGGTAGTACAGAACTTAAATATTGCTGAAAAAGAGGCATGTCTAAGCTTTTCGTCTTGCACTCGTCAGGATACCAATACTTGACAGTCATTCACTGACTCATTCCTCAGGGCAATGCCTTGACCAATCAGGGTCAAACTGTCTGGTTTGAATTTCAAACAATGCTTGGCAGTTATCTGTCAGTCACCATCACTGGTGCATTCTCCATGGCAATGGCACTTGTCACCCAATCAGCACTCTCTTCACATACAGTATAAATTGTTGTTTTCCCCATATGCTGGTATTCTTGTGAGTGTTCTGATGAGCGCGAGACAAAAAGATTAGACATGTCTCTTTTTTCGTCGCATGTTTTTTCTAGCCTACAGCAGATGGCGTGTCAATCAAAACTGTCCAGCAGAGGTTTTTTTTTTACTCTGTCTGGCTGCTGAAGTCTGTTTTTATTTCAAGTTTAAATAGTGGGGCATATAAAACACTTCAGATCATGACATTTAAACAAAACTTATTTGCCCTTCAAGAGCATTTACATTGACTCCTTCAATTCTCAACTCCCACACTGTGGCTTAAGGCCCTTCCTTGCAAGAGACAAAATGGGTTCTATTTGAACTCAGCGCCAAGTTCAAATGGACCTGGTGAGTTAGAGTTTCCCTCCTGTGTATTTCATGCCTTGGCCTCTTCCCCGTGTTGGCAAAAATTGGATCTGTTGGAAATGGGGGCAGCACTTCGCATCTAGGTCCCGCCTGCCATTTTTAAAAGTCTATGGAGCCTTCCTGACTGCGGAGATCCAGCCCATGGGCCTTCCAGTGTTGGGAGTGCCTGTTCTGGCAGCTGTTCCTCCCAAACCGCTGGCCTTTTAACATTTGAATTGAGGCCCTGCTCCTTACAAAGCTCGTGGGAATTCTGATGTCCATTCGAGACTTGGAGGATCCAAGTCTCAGCTCAATTTCCAGCACTCTGATCACACTCCTGTTGGCGTTAGTGTGGAAGGGCTGAGGATTTTCAACTTCCGTGTGTTTTTTAGTATTTTGTTGTTGCATTGTGTTTTATGGAATTATACAATAGATAAAATCACCAAGTCTAAATGGCTCAAACATATATAATTCTATAAAAGCAAAATACTGTGGATGCTGGAAAACTGAAATGAAAACAGAAAATACTGGAAACACTGAGCAGGTCTGGCAGCATCTGTGGAGAGAGAAACAGAGTAAAGTTACTCTGTTTTTTTTTTCTCTCCACAAATGTAGCCAGACCATTATGACCTAATCATATGTTAGGTAGTGTGGATGGATTGGTCTTTTGTAATCGATCACTACAGCATCATTCAGCCGTGAGCATAGTTTGGTCTGAGTGACTGAACATTGTTCACTGATCAGTCTAGCCTCCAGACCACTGCAACTTCAGTTTAGCTGTGAAGTTAGAATGGTTGGGGCTCTTCAGTACTGAGTAACTTTTTGTGACTGTGAAAACAGGGCAACGTGTGTTCAGAGCAAGAAATAGTTTTCTGCATCCAGATATTTCACAAACAATGGCACCGATGCTGTATCACTGATCGGAAGCAGAGATGCCAATACGGAAGAATCCTACATGCACTGGTTTGGGTTTGCGGTTGTAATAATGATAAAACAATCAGCTTTCGCCATCATGACAACAGTGAAATTGTCAACATTCTCCTGGACTTCATTCATGGTTAAAAGTGGAAATCCAGAAGTTTCTGTCAGTGGTTTCCTGCTATCACATAGGGCGCGCTGTTGAAGTCCCCACAATGGAATTCTTCTGAAGTCCCTGGAATTGATGTGAGCTTCCATTTTTACACTATTAGTCTCACTGTAAAAACCCTTGGAAAAAGTTACATCTTGTTGAATGAGGTAATAGTGTAATAAGTTCTTAATTACAATGAACAAACTCTCTTACCCTGAAAAACAAGTTTTATACCTGTAGAATATCAAATTTCTCCATTACGACAAAGAATTCCACAGATTTTTAAGATAATTTTTTTTAAAAGTTGATTTATGACATTTCAGTTCGACTCTAATCTGATGCTGTGCCCCAACCTATCCTAATCAGTGTTTGTGAAATGATTAAATAGAGAAGGATGATCCGTGCTTTTTACTTCCCCGTTTGGTGCCTGTGAGAATCCTTCAATATGATTGGTTGCTTAGCCTGCTTGGTCATATCGCTGACACTGGATGCCAGAGACCCCCTTGAGTTGACATCAGAATCAAAGTAACATTGAGAAACGAGAACTCCACACTGTAGAGATCACTATATCTTTGTGGCTAGTTTTCTTCGATGTCAGCAGCCAGTGCTTCTGTTTTGTAGCTGACTGCAAAACTCCCACCAATGTTTACCTCTGAATGGTTGAGGAATAGTGGTAAGGTGCAGCACCTCATTTACTGACCTGGATCAGAATTGAGAAAAGTCAATGTTAGTGCTAGTAGACAGGATTGCGGTAAAAGCTCAAAACTTTGAGCTGTGATTGAGAGATATGGGACTGGACATTCAATTGCCAGTTGTGATGATCTTTGACCCAGAATTTATTCTATCATGGGATGTGGGAATCGCTAGCAGTGCAGTACAGTTAGGGAAAAAAAATAATTTCTTTAAAATGCTTGTAGAATCTGTAATTGTTTGCAAGATTGTTTGAAAAGGACTTTTAAGAGTTTGAATCAAATGTAAAGGGATCAATTGTAATTTTCCTGGATAATGAGAAATAATGATTTATTTGACTTAAAAGCCCTTCAGCTGGAAGCGGTACCAAGAGGAAGAAAGTTAAGAACAGAGGTTGTGTGGCTGGCAGACAAAAGGAGAGCTGCAGACACAAAAGAGAGCTTAAGGCAGAAGGTGATCAGCACACAGATATGTACATAAAGAAGTGCTGCAGCAGGACACAGTTATTAAACTCCTGATATGGGAGGCAGTGGCATACTGGTAATGTCACTGGATGAGTAATCCTGAAGCCTAGGCTAATGCCCTGGGGACATGGGTTCAAACCCAGTTAATAAATCTGAATGAAACATTATTCTTGATAATAGTAACCATAAAACCATTGATTATCATAAAAACTCATCTGGTTCACTAATGCCCTTTAGGGAAGGAAATCTGACATCCTTACCTGGTCTGGGCTACATGTGACGCCAGATCCTCAGCAATGTGGTTGACTTTTAAATGGCCAAGCAAGATTCTCAGTTGTATCAAACTGCAACAAAGTCCACAAAATGAAATGAACCAGCTGGTTCCGATGAACCAGCATCAGAAACAACAACGGCAAACCCAGTCCAGTTAACTCTGCAAAGTCTTGTAAAGTCCTCCTCTGTAACATCTGGGAGTATGTGCCAAAAGTAGGAGAGCTGTCCCACAGGCTAGTCAAGTAACATGACATTGTTGTACTCACGGAATCAAACCTTACAATGTCCCAGACCCCACTATCACCATCCTTGGGTATGTCCTGCCCCATTGGCAGGACAGCCAGCAGAGGGAGTGCACAATGGAATACAGTCAGGAGGGAGTTGCCCTGGGAATTCTCAACATCAACTCTGCACCCCATGGAGTCTCAAGGAATCAGAATCAAGGAAACTTCCTGCTGATTACCACCTTCACAGCACTGTTCGTGACTCCTCATACTGAAGCAGTCTGTGCCCATATGCAGCAGGACCTGGATAACATTCAGGCTTGGGCTGATAAGTGGCAAGTAACATTCGCGCCACAGAAGCGTGAGGCAATGGCCATTTCCAACAAGAGAGAATCTAATCATCTCCCCTTGACATTCATAATGGTATTAACCTTGCTGAATCCCCCATTATCAACATCCTGGGGGTTACCAATGACCAGAAACTGAACTGGACTAGCCATATAAATACAATGGCTACAAGAGCAGTTCAGAGGCTAGGAATCCTGCAGTGAGTAACTCACCTCTTGACTCCCCAAAGCCAGTCCACCATCTACAAGGCACAAGTCAAGAGTGTGATGGAATACTCTCCACTTGCCTGGATGAGTGCAGCTCCAACAACACTCAAGAAGCTTGACACTGTTCAGGACAAAATATCCTGCTTGATTGGCACGTCATCCACCATCTCCAACATCCATTCCCTCCACCACCAATGCACAGTGGCAGCCATGTGAGCCATCTACAAGGTGCACTGCAGCAACTCACCAAGGCTCCTTTGACAGCACCTTCCAAACCTGCAACCTCTACCATCTAGAAGGACAAGGCAGCAGATACATGGGAATACCACCACCTGCAAACTTCCTTCCAAGTCATACACCATCCTGACTTGGAACTATATTGCTGTTCTTTCACTGTTGCTGGGTCAAAATCCTAGAACTCCCTGCTAAAAAGCACTGTGGGTGTACCTACACCTCATGGACTGAAGCAGTTGAAGGTAGCAGGTTACTACCACCTTCTCAAGGGCAATTAGGGATAAGCAATAAAGATGCTGGCCTAGCCAGTGACGCCTTTGTCCCATGAAAGAATATGTTTTAAAAATGTGTTACGAGCAAGCTGAGCTCTCCTCAAAAATGTCAGTTTTCTAGTTAGCAGTAAGAAAAAAAAATAGAATTCCAAAAACTCTTGAGGAAGCGATGTATGACTGAGCTAAAAGGGACTGAATCCTGAAAGTGGTGCAAATAACTCAGACATGTGAAAGAGTTGAGAGTTTGACCAGGTCATGAACCGGATATTGTTGGTTGGTCAGTTGAAAAGAAACAGTGGAAAGTTGTGCCTTCAGGATTGACATGGCCCAAATGAGAGAGGGTTCATAGATATGTGCTTTGTAGATTTCAAGGGGATCATGATTGGAATATGCAAATGGTGAATGCGACTCAAGGGCCAAATCAATTGATTGGGAAAGTGAGAGATCTGACATACCAGAGGTTGAGTTGGAAAGACTGTAAGATTCCACATCCTGGGAGTTAGCATTGAGCTGAAACTGAACTGGACTAGCCATATAAATATTGTGGCTACAAGAGCATGTCAGAGGCTAGGAATCATCTGGTGAGTAACTCACCTCCTGACTCCCCAAAGCCTGTCCACCACGTACAAGGCACAAGTCAGGAGTGCGATGGAATACTCTCCACTTGCCTGGGTGAGAGCAGCTCCCACAACACTCAAGAAGCTTGACAGCATCCAGGACAAAGCCGCCTACTTGATTGGCACCATATCCACAAACATTCAATCCCTCCACCACCAACGCACAGTGCAGCAGGGTGTACCATCTACCAAGATGCACGGTAGGAACTCACCAAATTTCCTTAGACAGCACCTTCCAAACACATGGTTGCTACCATCTTGAAGGACAAGGGGAGCAGACACATGGGAACACCACCACCTGGAAGTTCCCATCCAAGCTTTAAGTCCCTTCACTGTTGTTGGGTCAAAATCCTGGAACTCCCTTCCTAATAATTTGCACTGTGGGTATACTTATACCACATAGACTGCAGTTCAAGAAGGCAGGTCACCACCAGCTTCTGAAGGGAAATTAGGGATGAGCAATAAATGCTGGCCCAGCCAGCGATGCCCACATCCCATGAATGATTAGAAAAAAATGCATGGGTAGTAATGTGGTTGCTTGTGGTTGCATAAGATGTATCTTTGTTGAATCAACTATTTACAGTGAAAGTTACTTTTTCATTTGAAATATCATCTGTCTGTTAATTAATGTTTACTTTGTGTTGGTTCTGATTCATGTTAAAGTAAAAGTTACAAAAAATGGAATCATATTAGCAATTTCTTCATTTGGGGGTCAGTTGGTAAATTTCGTTATTTTGGTTTTTGGTTCACCCACAGGATCCTAACAATATATTTCAAAGAGTAAGAACATTTGGAGATCTTAAGGATGTGAATGGAACTGTTTAAAGGGCCTGAAGGAGAGAGGGATTGCTGCCAATTAACAGCCCCTTAAGGTCCTTAAAGAGCTTGTTAAGGGGCCTATCTGGAACAGAATGGGATTTTTAATCTGTTCTCAAAAAAAACCAAACAGATTGGTGCATGTTCGTGCAGCTGTCAGGGTCACTGCGGGGCAAAAGGAAGTTTTTTTCCATCTGTTTATTTTTTACATACAAAGATACGAATTAAAAGCAGGAGTAGGCCACTCGGCTCCTCAAGCCTGCTTGGCCATTCAATAAGATCATGGCTAATCTGACTGTAAACTCAACTCCACATTCCCATCTACCACTGATAACTTCCACCTCCTTGCTTATGAAGAATCTATCTAGCTTGGCCTTAAAAATATTCAAAGATTCTGCTTTCACCACCTTTTGAGGAAGAGAGCTCCAAACACTCACAACTGTCTGAGAGAAAATAAATCTCCTCATTTCTGTCTTAAGTGGGCAACCCTTTATATTTAAACAGTGACCCCTAATCGCAGACTCTTCCACAAGATGAAACATGCTTTCCGCATCCACCCTGTCAATATTCTCAGGATCTTATAATTGAGGCTATATGGGTTGAGACCCCAGCACTGATCCCAGGGGCACCCTACTCATTACATCTTGCCCATCAGAAAATGACCCATTTATGCCTGTTCTCTGCTCCTTGTTAGTGAGATAATCTTCCATTCCAGGCCAATATGTTACCCCCTATGCTATGAGCTTTTATTTTCTGCAATAACCTTTGAATTGGAAACTTATCAAATGCCTTCTAGAAATCTAATTACAGTACATCCACTGGTTCCCCTTTATCCATAGCACATCTAACTTCTTCAAAGAACTCTAATAAATTGGTTAAATATGTTTTACCTGTAATGGCACCGCTAGCCAAGCTATTCCAGGACAGCTACAACACTGGCATCTACCCGGCCGCGTGGAAAATTGCCCAGGAATATCCTGTACACAAAAGGCAGGGGAAATCCAACCTGACCAATTACCACAACATCAGTCTACTCTCGATCATCAGTAAACTAATGGAAGGGGTCATCAACAGTGCTATCAAATGGCCCTTGCTTAGCAATAGCCTACTCACTGATGCCCAGTTTGGGTTCCGCCAGGGCCACTCAGATTCTGACCTCATTACAGTCTTGGTTCAAACATGGACCAAAGAGCTGAACTCCTGAGGTGAGGTGAGAGTGACTGCCCTTGACATCAAGGCAGCTTTTCACCGAATGTGGCATCAAGGGCCCCTAGCAAAATTGGAGTCAATGGGAATGGGGGGGGAAAACTCTCCGCTGGCTGGAGTCATACCTAGCGCAAAGGAAAACCGTTGTGTTTTTTGGAGGTCAGTCCTCTCAGCTCCAGGACATCACTGCAGGAGTTCCTCAGGGTAGTGTCCTCAGCCCAACCATCTTCAGTTGCTTCATCAATGACCTTCCTTCCATCATAAGGTCAGAAGTGGGGATGTTCACTGATGATTGCACAATGTTCAGCACCATTCACAACTCCTCTGATACTGAAGCAGTCCATGTCCAAATACAGCAAGACCTGGACAATATCCAGGCTTGGGCTGATAAGTGGCAAGTAACATTTGCACCACACAAATGTCAGGCAATGACCATCTCCAACAAGAGAGAATCCAACCATCGCCCCATGATGTTCAATGGCATTACCATCACTGAATCCCCACTATCAACATCCTGGGGGTTACCATTGACCGGAAGCTGAACTGGACTAGCCATATAAATACTGTGGCTACAAGAGCAGGTCAGGGGTTAGGAATTATGCAATGAGTAACTCATTACCTGACTCCTCAAAGCCTGCCCGCTGTCTACAAGGCACAAGTCAGGAGTGTAATGGAATACTCTCCACTTGCCTGGATGAGTGCAGCTCCCAAAACACTCAAGAAGCTTGACACCATCCAGGACAAAGCAGCCCACTCCCTCCACCACCAATGCACAGTAGTAGCAGTATGTACTATCTACAAGATGCACTGCAGGAATTCACCAAGGCTCCTTCATCAGCACTTTCCAAACCCATGAACGCTACCATCTAGAAAGACAAGGGCAGCAGATAGATGGCAACACCACCGCCTGGAAGTTCCCCTCCAAGTCACTAACTATCCTGGCTTGGAAATATATCCCCGTTCCTTCACTGTCGTGGAGTCAAAATCCTGGAACTCCCTAACAGCACTGTGGGTATACCTACACCACATGGACTGCAGCGGTTCAAGAAGTCATCACCACCACCTTTTCAAGGGCAACTAGGGATGGACAATAAATGCTGGCCCAGCCAACGAAGCCCACATCCCAAGAATGAATAAAAAAATCATCCTGACTGTGCCTGATTAACTTGAATTTATCCAAGTGCTCTGCTATAACATCTTTAATTATAGCTTCCAAAATTTTCGCTTTGACAGATGCTAAGCTAATTGGCCTGTAGTTTCCTACCTTTTGCCTCCCTCTCTTTTCGAATAAAAGCATTACAATTGCTTTTTATCAATCTAATTGAACCTTCACCGAATCTAGGGAATTTTGGGAAATTAAAACCAACACATTAACTACCTCACTAGCTACTTTTAAGAACCTCGGGTGAAGTCCATCAGGACCCGAGGGGCTTATCAGCCCACAGCTCCAACAATTTGCTCAGTGCCACTTTCCTGGTGATTGTAATTTTCCCAAGTTCCTCCCTCCCTTCGAATTCCTGATTTACAACAATTTCTGGGCTGTTACTGGAATCCACTATAGTGAAGACTGATGCAAAGTACCTGTTCAATGCATCTGCCATCTCCTTATTTTCCATTATTAACTTTCCAGACACACTTTCTAAAGGACCAACACTCACTTTGTTAACTCTTTTCCTTTATAAATATCTATAGAAACACTTACTATCTGTCTTTGTATTTCTAGCTAGCTTTCTCTGGTACTCTAATTTTTCCATCCTTATTAATCTTTTAGTCATTCTTTGCTGTTTTTTATATTCTGTCCAATCTTCTGACCTGCCACGCATCCTTGCGCAATTATATGCTTTTTCATTAAGTTTGATACTATCATTAACTTTTTTAGTTACCCACAGATGATGGATCTTCCCCTTGGAATTTTTCTTTCTCATTGGAATTTATCTATTCTGTGCAATCTGAAACATTGCTTTAAATGTCGACCACTGCATCTCTATTGACCTGTCTCTTAACCTAATTTGCCAGTTCACTTTAGCTAGCTCAGCTATAATGCCCTCATTGTGGCCCTTATTAAGTTTAAAATACTAGTCTTGGACCCACTCTTCTTTCCCTCAAACTGAATGTAAAATTCAATCATATTCTAATTGCTGCTGCCTAGGGGAATCTTCATTAAGAGGTCATTAATTAATCCTATCTTGTTGCACAATACCTGGTCTAGGAAAGCCTGCCCTCTGGTTGACTCCAGAATGTGCTATTCTAAGAAACTATCCTTTTTGTGAAATTTGGGGTGTCAACTAATGGCATGTCAAGCACTCTATCTTGACTTAGGCCAGGATTTTGCGGTGGTTGGCCGGGTTCGGGGGGAGGGCCCAGGAGCGGTCATGGAGCCGACCGCCGCCCGCAATTGGGTACTGACCATGATTTCATGCTGGCTGGCCAATTTACAGCCAGCCAGTGTGAAATGCGTGCTGCAGCGCTCAGTGCTGCCAGGATGGAGGCAGAAGGACCGCAAACGCAGAAGTGCACATGCGCGGGGGTGTGTGCATTAAAAGCTCTCTGAGATGCAGAGCTACCTCAGGGAGCTGAAGAATTTTGAAAATAAAAAAATAAACAAGTTAAAAATGTTAGTAGCATGTCCCCTTATGTGTCTCTGTCACATGAGCATCAACATGTTGGAAATTAGTTTGGAAAATGTTTTTTTTTTTGTCGATGAGGTTTCGCAAAAAATCCAAAGGCCGCTTGGTCTTTTCGCCTGCCTGGACAGGCAGCGAACAATTTCATTTAATTAGATCGTTAATGACCTTAGTAGGCCTGTTAATTGTTGGTGGGCGCATTGTCAACTCCCGCGTGCGCCCGCCGACCGAAATATCGTGCGAGTGCGCAATGACGTCGGGACGCTCGGCCGATATCATCGCGCATCATTTTACGTTCATTTGGGTCGAGCACATGTTCACCCAATGAGCGCAATATTCTGCCATTAATGTCTGTGGCCACTTTGTGCCATCTTTATCCTCCTGGCACTTGCATGAGCTGTCTGCTCTCCTCAGCAAGGCAGCAACAGTCCCCAACATGGGCACCATCTGACTTTGGCACTGGCATCAGATAGGCAGATCGCACTACCTGGGCGACTCAGTGCCTTTAACTGGGCGCCGAGATTGACTACTACCCAATCATCCCATTTACATTTTAAAATAGCGTCCATGAGAGCGATACAGATCAGGAGCGGCCCAGCGTTGGGGCCCAGAATTCATCCACGTGCCAGGTTCCCAACCTGGTGTTGAAAATCTGGCCCAAGAAATCTATCACATCTGGCTTTCCAAGTTTCCCAGATTTCAAGTGTGGACTTCGTTTGAAAAAGAAATTAAAGGCTGGCATTTACTCACTGCCATATGACTGATTTTCTTTGTGACAAAAGCTACTGAAAATATTGGTGTTGCAATTTTTGAAAATAAGCAATACAACATTAGTTTTGGTTGAATACATAATAGTTTTCAATCTATCTACTCCACACAGGCCTGGTGCTTAGTTACCAGAATTATTTCCATGTCTATTATATATTATTAGTTTAACCCTTTACCTGTTATGTTTACGGACCAAATCATTTAGCCCTGTAGTGCTGTGGGAGTTGGCACTACAGATACTGGAGATGCAGAAAATGGTGGACGCACCGCTTCTAGTAATATCCAAAGTGGCACATGACTGCCATGCCAGTAAGGATGCTAGCATGAGCTTGGTGTAGGTGCTTTGTAAGCTGTGACTGTGGGCAGATTGTGACATCAGCCTTTCAGGCTGATTTGACAGATGCTCTGCCAACTTGGACCTTGCAGGAACAGTTAATGCCATTTTCTAAACACTTCAGGATGAACGTGCACTCAGCTGTAAGAGGGACCACTACTGGAGAAATTTCAAGGGCCTGTTATCTAACTTGCAGGTGAAGTGCTTTTGAATTAATCCTGCTTTTGCAAAGTTCATGGAAGTACTGTGGTGCATTCTCAGCGGAGCTTTGGTGGCTTGCTGGATTCTGAAGCAAATGTTGCTGCATCCTGATCGACTGGTCAGAAGAGTTTTCTGCCCTGTATACAGAAACACTACTGGAGTTATAGGAGCTGTAGTAGCAGTTCCTCTTGGCCTGCTACACAATAAGGAGATGGCTGCAGAGAGGGGTGGCTGTGCACAGAGGAAGTCGAAGGGATCTGGCCACAGATGAACTTACCCTCTAAGAGTTTTTAGGGAGTACATCTCCAACTTCTACCTCAGCCAGGAGCAACTTGTGTGGTACCTAAGATTCATTCAGGAGTTGATCACTAGTTGTGCTACCTCCTTCAACAGGATCTAGAACAACACAGAAGGGTGAGGATGCTGCTGCTGGTGGCCGTTAACGTCACTCTTGCCCTTCACTTCTACACCAGGGGTGGAGCAGACGACAGAGCCATCATTTCCTATCTTGCCGCACACTGTTGCATCAGGGATGTTACTCTGCTGCTGAATATCAGGACAGAAGACTTCATCACATTCTCCCTCTCCAGAGAGGAAACAGAGGAGTGGCCTATGGCTTTTTCAGGGTTTCTAGATTCTCAATGGTGCAAGGAGCACCGGCAGCACATACATGTCTCCATGGGCCCCACATGTAAATGGGGAGAGATACATGAAAGCAAGAGCCAACAATCCACCAACATCCACTTGGGGAGAGGCCAGGAACAGAACATTACGTTGATTAATGCCCATTATCCTTGCAGCAGCCATAACACCTTCATTTTTAAAAAGTCAGCCACTACAGCCACCACAAAGTACCAGAGGCTGGTTACTTAGAGACAAGGGATACCCTCTCTTCACAAGGCCCATGATTGTCCTCTGACTCTCAAACTTGAAAGGACAATGCAATGAAAATGAGAACATGCATCCACAGGAAACATCATGAAGCAAATCACCTACATCCTCAAGCAACAGTTCTGCTGCCTGAAGCCATTTGGCAGGAGCACTCCAGTGCTCACCACACCGGGTTTCCAAGATCATGGTGGTTGGCTGCATCCTCTACAACCTCACTATCATGAAGGCACGGCCTTTGTCATCAAGCATTCAGCAGCTACCTCGGGAGGAGGAGGAGAAGAAGGACAAGTAAGAATCAGTGAGGAGGTATCCAGAACTCGTTCACTCCACAAAAGCTGTCTTTGAGCGATTGCTGAGGCTCTGCTCACCACATCACCACCATTACTCCACAATTCCCCAAGATATCTGCTATGTTGCATCATTGTATTCTCCCTGTGAAAATCCCGAATTAAAAATCAGCATAAAAAATTAAAAAAACAACTTTATCCAGCAACACATACTATTCACCCTTATGAGTTTCCTTATAGTCTGTGTTAGGGGCCCCTTTGCCTGTTGCTACTGTTCCTGCTGTGATACCCATATTCATAACTTTTAAAACATGAACTGTAATCAGTGTGGAATCTTCTGGAACTGACCTTTCTTTTTAAAATGGACATTAAACAGCTGAAAAAATGGTCGCCAAGAGTCACCTGACTTAATCACTGGATTCAAACTGTCACACTGCCTCAACAGGACAAAAGCACACGTTCCAAGCGAAGGGGGTATCATTACCCATCTGCTGAGACCATCCAGAAGAGATTTCTGATCTGAATGGGTCTTTTCAGTAACAAAGACAATAATTGTCTCAACCTCCCAGGGTGAATATCTGCAAACAGCAACACAGGTAGTGGCTGAAACAAAAACAGAATTACCTGGAAAAACTCAGCAAGTCTGGCAGCATCGGCGGAGAAGAAATCAGTTAACGTTTCGAGCCTTCATGGCCCTTCGGCAGAACTGCAGCATAGTTTCAACAAGGGAGAAATATAAATTGGTTTAAGGTGGGTGGGGGGGGGTGGAAGAGACACATTGAGGGTGTGGTGTGATGATTGTGGAGATGAGCAGATAATCAAAAGATGTCACAGACAAAAGGGTCAAAGAGGTGTTGAAGGTGGTGGTCTTTGTCTGAGAAAAGTGCTAATTAAGAATGGAAGACAGGATATTCAAAGTACAGCTCTAGTGGGGGTGGGGTGGAAAGACTAAAGGTTTTAGTTTTAGATTTAAAAATAATGGAAATAGGTGGGGAAAGAAGAATCTATATAAATTATTGAAAAAAAAAAGCGGTGGGGGGGGGGGGGGGGGGAAGAAACGGGGTGGGGATGGGGGGAGGGGGAGTTTAAGATCTAAAGTTGTTGAATTCAATATTCAGCCCGGAGGGCTGTAAAGTGCCTAGTCGGAAGATGAGGTGCTGTTCCTCCAGTTTGCGTTGGGCTTCACTGGAACAATGCAGCAAGCCAAGGACAGACATGTTGGCAAGAGAACAGGGTGGAGTGTTAAAATGGCAAGCGACAGGGAGGTTTGGGTCTTTCTTGCGGACAGACCGCAGGCGACCGTTTTGCGGAACACCTGCGGTCTGTCCGCAAGAAAGACCCAAACCTCCCTGTCGCTTGCCATTTTAACACTCCACCCTGTTCTCTTGCCAACATGTCTGTCCTTGGCTTGCTGCATTGTTCCAGTGAAGCCCAACGCAAACTGGAGGAACAGCACCTCATCTTCCGACTAGGCACTTTACAGCCCTCCGGGCTGAATATTGAATTCAACAACTTTAGATCTTAAACTCCCCCTCCCCCCATCCCCACCCCGTTTCTTCCCCCCCACCCCCCCCCCCGCTTTTTTTTTTCAATAATTTATATAGATTCTTCTTTCCCCACCTATTTCCATTATTTTTAAATCTAAAACTAAAACCTTTAGTCTTTCCACCCCACCCCCACTAGAGCTGTACTTTGAATATCCTGTCTTCCATTCTTAATTAGCACTTTTCTCAGACAAAGACCACCACCTTCAACACCTCTTTGACCCTTTTGTCTGTGACATCTTTTGATTATCTGCTCATCTCCACAATCATCACACCACATCCTCAATGTGTCTCTTCCCCACCCCCCCACCCACCTTAAACCAATTTAAATTTCTCCCTTGTTGAAACTATGCTGCAGTTCTGCCGAAGGGCCATGAAGGCTCGAAACGTTAACTGATTTCTTCTCCGCCGATGCTGCCAGACTTGCTGAGTTTTTCCAGGTAATTCTGTTTTTGTTTTGGATTTCCAGCATCCGCAGTAGCTTTTAGCTTTTTGTTTTTATCACAGGTTGTGGCTGATCAGCTAAGCCCAACATCATCTTTGGAAAAAGGAACTCAGAAATTACATGGTAAGGCAGCCATGTTGATCTCCTCTTTGAATCTTTAAGTGCTGTTGTAAGAGACACATGACAGCAGCAGCAGATATGGCAGCAACACCTAGGTCTTAAGACCTGGAGACTACAAAATCATAAGGTATCCAAGCCTGTTTATGTTCAAGTCCAGCAATACAGCAAAATTACTTCCTGGTAACAAGAATATAAGTAACTAACTTCGTGACCTGCAGAAAGTCCACCACTTTGACAGAGTCCTGCAACAACTCAGATATTTGACTTTGACTACTGAATTTTCCTAACTACACTTCAGTCGTGAAAAACCTCTTCTTCATGAAGCCTGCACTGTGTTTTTTTCTGAGGGCAAGCTGATCATGCGAATAACAAACTATTCTTTCATTTATAACTTGTAAAAGTGTACTACTTTCTTTAACGTATTTTCCTCAAGTGTATGTTTGTGTGCAAGTGGCTGAATGAGTGGCACAGCATTAGGTTTTCAGGATGAATGTGCGAATAAATAATGCTCCTTATTTAAACTCATGAAAAGCTTGCTGCTGGTTATTCCAATTGACCACACATTCAGGGGTTAAGAAACAAACATCTCTTCCTCTTCAAAAACACACTGATTATGGAAAATAAGAGAAGGGAACAGGGTTTCAGTTCTCTCTCATCCTGTCTGTAACACTACATTGTTCTACTCCAGAAGCTGCAGTATAGGTGGTGGAAGGCTGTTGACTTTAAATAGGAGAGACTGCAAATAGCCTTCATGTCGACATTGAGAAGCTTTGGGCCTAGAAGGCCTGACTTTGGACTGTACTATCTCAGCATGGTTGGCAGCAGTCTGGGCTGGCGGACAGGCAACAACAAGGGCACTGCCAGAGTGGAAGTGGTGGGAGGACAAATGCTGTCATCCTCAGAGAAGATAGCTGGTTTGTGCTGCATGCAGCCACTGACACTCTCCTGGCTGGCATCTCAGCAATCCCAGAAACTTGTTGGGGAAGATGGTGCTGGATTGTTGCAAGAACCTACATGCTTTGAGTACTGAGATCCTTAGCCATGGTGGCAACAGTCTGAGCCTGAATAGCAGCAAGCAGCAAGATTAATCTCACAAATCTCACCACCTCAGTCTGAGCTCCCATTGCAGCTTTGAAATTTGGGTGGCTTCTGCCTGTGCTTCAGTGGAAGCTGAGAGAGCAACCATCAGATGCTTCATAATGGCTGGCTCCCCAAATGCTGTCATTGAGCTCTAGCCACCACTTCCATTCAGGAAAAGATGGCTGAAAGCTCTGTGTGATTCCCTCTGCCATGTTGGAGCCAGACTCCTCCATGCTTCTTGACAGTGATAACAGTTTCTGTTTTAAGTCTGCCAATGCACCAAGCCTCACAATGTGCTTGTTTATAAGGGCTGTCCTGTATGCCACCTATCAAAGTCTTTACCTGAGTCATTACAGCTGAAATTGTCTTGCCTCATCCTCCCGTGAGTTGACACATGATTCATCCTTTCCCTAGCCTGGCCCCGGTGACACACCGCATGCAGATCCTGGCTCTATACTAGCCTCTAAGGTTCGCACAGTGTCAGTATCTGAACTGGTGCCTGCAAGTGTCAAATCTAGTGGTGCTGCTTCCTCCTCAGAGATCTGTAGTAGCTTTCACCCTTCCTCATGAGGCTGCACTGGCTGGCCAGGCAGTTCTGAAAACAGAAGAGGAAGATTAGAGTGAGGAAGAGTGGTCATGGGTAGAAAGCAAGAGGTTCATGTTCACATCATCTGGAACTTGTACTTCATGCCAGAAATATAGGATGAGGGTGAGGTGGAATTTGAGAAGGAACATAATGCAGGAGCATACCATCATCCTGGGTGGTCTCAGTAATGTCAGGTGCATCGAGCTCTGTCGCAGTTGGCCCTTTGATGTGGAGAACCATTCCCTCCAGAGGGCTGAGATGATGTGGATCTGTTTCCTTCTTGTTCTGTTCTGCTCCCTCCAGTTATGGATCATCTCATCTTGCAGGAGAGAAGGGAGAAAATCAGTGATTGTGTTTGGATGAGATGCCTGCTATGGGTGAATAGCTGAAAGTATGTGGAAGTTCCGAGAGATGAAGCTGAGCCTGGTAGTATTGGTATATGTGTCAGGGTGAAGTGAAGTATCTGAACATTAGGCATGAGTCCTGAGGGATAGAGGCTGCTGATGGATGAGTGACAAGTGTGTGGTGTATTGAGTAGAGTGAATGGTTAGTGTTACGGTTGGTAGTGGATGTCCACTGAAGATGCATTCACTAACCTTGACCAACTGTGTAAGGTCATTGTTCTTCTTGAAACACTACTGTCAGTTCTTTGGGGCAAGATTCCTGGAACTGAGCTTATGGCCACCAGTTCCCATTGCTTGCTCAGGCCTTGCAACCCTGACCCTCTGCAGATATATTGCTTCTCTCCTCCCATTGAAGTTGTGCACTAAAAGTTCCAGCGCTGCATCTGAAAACCTGGGACCCTCCTCTCCTGGATGTTGCTTCATTTGGGGTGCTTCTCCTTGCAGTTAATTCCTGCACAGTCAGCATCCTCTTTCTTACAATGAGTACAATTCACCTTTAAGAGGGGTAAGCTAACTAGAACATATGCTCACCATGCACACTGCTGTGCCCACTGTTGAGCGTTCAGCCAGCCAGCAGCACGGAGTCAAGCTCAGCTGTTTGTGTGCTGCCTGCCACAATGGGTTTAAATTGTGGCCAAAAATAGAATTTCTCCTCTCCATGCCCCCACCATAAGCATCTCAATCAAATAATAAGGAAATTATTTTGAACAATAATAATGAAGATACTGTGACCAGGTGGTTTTAAACACCACCTAGGACATTTCTATAGGAACCAAAGCTGATTGTGAAAACTGAGACACCCCTGAATCCATCATTGCCATTGCATTATGGATCATTGCAACTTGGTTTATTTTTTTGATAAAATTTTAGAACCTACTGTTAACAGTTTTCTGTGATTTCCATGACATCAGAGCTCCTACAGTGAGATCTTGCCTAAGCTCAATAATGTTTGAATAGGTTTACAGTGATCCTTCGACCCTCTTCTAAATAACCTTCAATTTGATGTGGCATCACTGAAAGTCTAAGAATAAAATACCTCACAAATCCTTATTCTTTCTCAGTTACAATTAAATTTTTTTTATTGAATAAATTCCAACATTTGGGATAAATTTAGTACAAGTTATACATTGACAATGCATTCTCTATGTATCCCACAGAGTTAACCAATAGCCTCCTAAAGTTTCTGTTGAAGGGTCATGTGGACTCGAAACGTCAACTCTTTTCTTCTCCCCCGATGCTGCCGGGCCTGCTGAGTTTTTCCAGGTAATTCTGTTTTTGTTTTGGATTTCCAGCATCCGCAGTGGTTTTTTGTTTTTGTCTCCTAAAGTAGGCTGCCTAGAACCAAGCAAACATTGATTCCTTCTGGAAACGTCAGTATCCAGGGAGGTGTGTCCTAAAAGATTTCTGACATTCTCTTATCAGTAAATAAAAGGGTAAGCATGAGACAATTGCCCTAATCTCTTTGCAAATCATTTTCTAAAGATGTCATTTCTTCCAGAAAGGGAAAAAAAGATCACTCTTTAAAATTCAAGTCACTTATTTTTGTCCTAAAGCAATATATCATTGTCAAATACTTCTCTGTCAGTTGCACGGTGCACTGGTTACATCTGCGGACACCTACGGTCCTCTGGGAGATTTCATGGTGGTTTTTTCCTTCAATGGCAGCAGGTGTGAGGTCATCACGGCACTATTAGCTTTACTATGGTAATAAAACTAAATTAAATGAATACAATGATATCTTTACAGTCCATTGTGAAGAAACTTTCTCCAGTTTTTTAATACACTGATGTAATTTCTAACCAAGCTTTTAAAAGATTAAGATACTATATTCATTTTTGGGTTTGGCCAGCTAAGAAGTCACAACTTTGAAAACGTAGGTTCTTATATCTCTCCTGCTTTGATCTTGTAAAAGCTTTTGAGCACAGTTATAAAATGTCACTTAAGGCTGCAAAAGAGTTAGTTTGAAACAGTAATTAAAGGCTGGCAGCTAATCATTGTGATACAACTGACATTTTTGTAACAAAAGCTGCTTAAAATAAATGTATGATAAGGTTGTGGGAGAAAAAAACACAGCATTAGTTTTGGTTTAATATATGCTATTTTCAAATCCATTGACTCCCCACAGGCCTGCTGAAGAGATTTTGCTTCTTTAACAGAATAAGAATGAGAAATGAGGGAAATGAAGACATCAAAAACTCAGCTGGATTCAAGCCACATTCCCCTTCAGCCATCCTGACAAACTAAGCTGAAAGAGAGCCTTCTCTTATTTCATTTAACAAAAGCAGGACAATGGGTGGCCACTGACCAGGCAGTTTTTTTCCTATTACGACGAGACATTATGCTAGGAATCTCCATTCAGTTGAAGATAATGTGCAGCCACATAGGCCTTGTTGAGGCCAGAGCTCAACCTATTTCAGGAGACCTTGCCTTTTAATTTAATCCTGGCTTTACCGACTGGGATGCCAGGATATTGAAGAAAGTAAACAAGAGCATCACTAGCCCATCCAGATCTATCAAAGCTTGAGATAATTAGTGGTAGTTCTGTGACTCATTCATAACTCTCAGCTCTGTCTGTGGGAAGGAACTTTGACAGCAGTGCACTCAAGAACTTTGAATGGCACTTGGAGCCATGGAGGAACAGACACACTGTTTGGAGGAGCTTATCTGTTCTCTTTTGCATTAAGGCAATGTTTACCTCCGTCTTTTTCCAAATAACTTTAATTCTGCTTTCTTTGTCACAGGATAAATAGAGTAGGAGTTTGAGAGATAGATGCTTTATTATTAGTTAATACATTGTTCCTAGGCTTTAATTAAAAAAAGACGATTTGTAATATGATAAGGCTGTGCTGAATCTTTGAATTCTGAACTCAAATTGTTAATCAACAGAACATAAAATAATTATCAGTTGTGCTCCCCAGGCCAACTGGTATGTGGAGGAAACTAGTTATCCTTTGCAGTAAACTTCACACTCAATCACTATATTATCTGAGGATCTGACATGTGTAATGGTGCTAAAGCTTGAATGAGCCTGATACACTTCAGTGTATTTGTGTGCAATACACTCGATGCAATTTTGATCAAGGGAAGAACTATTTTAATCATAATTTGACATGTCTGGGTCTTCCATTTATTGCTTCAAGGTACAAAACTGATTACTTTGCTGTAGCACATATTCTCCTCAGTGGCACATATTCATATGAGCTGAGTTTTGTGTCCATCGAGTCTTATTTCAGTGGTCTAATTCTTCTTCGAATGTTCAATGGCGCTGATTCTATGAGGCATTGCATCAGTGCCAAGCATGTGAGTGTAGTGCACGTTATTGGGCAGACAAGAATTAGCTACACAGGCTCCTTTGGACCTAAATTGGTATTTAAACCATACATGGTTTCAATGCCAGCAAAACCCATTTAGCTATTTTGGAGCTTGTATCAACAAAGAATTAATAAGTTTTAAGCTTAAAAAAATTTGAAACTCTCAATAGTTCTTCTTTTCACTTTTTGCCTGTGCTCTTTCTCTTTTCTCATTCAATTTCATTATTTTCTTTACTGCTATAACTTTACCTTCCATCTCTTTTCCCATTCAATTTCATTATTTTCTTTACTGCTATAACTTTACCTTCCCTCAATGGCTGTTTGCCAAAAGGAATTTAATATGCAACACCACAATTCTGGCCTTGGGAGGTCCACTTGAACATATAACTATATTTGCTGATTCACAAGATGAAGTGGAATGCCTGAGAAGGAATGAGATGGAGGTCTGTTTACTTCTTCATTGCTCATGCCACACCTGCCTTTACTCGATCACCAGTGTTTACAGGGAAAGGTACACCAACTTGACATGTCAAATGTAATCTATCAAAGGAGGCTACGATTCTGGAGTGAGGCAGCAGTAAAAGTATCACATCTCCTGGAACCAGACATTCAAATCAAATAAAGGACAAGGTCATTCAGCAAGACATGGATAACATCCAGGTTTGGGCTGATAGGTGGCAGAAACACTCAAGCCACACAAGTGCCAGGCAACCTCCAACAAGAGAAAGCCTTAACTTTCTTTGACATTGAACAGCATTACCAGCATCAAATCCTCAACCATTAACTTCTTGGGGTCACCATTCACCAGAAACTTAACTGGACCAGAGACATAACTGGCTACAATAGCTGGTCAGAATTTGGGTATTGTGGCAAGTGCCTCACCTTCTGACTCCTTAAAACCTTTACACCATCTAAAAGCCAGGCATCTGATGGAATACTCTCCACTTACCTGGATGAGTGTGGCTCCAACAACACTCAAGAAACTCGACACCATCCAGGGCAAAGTAGGCTGCTTGATTGGCACCCCAGCCACCACCTTAAACATTCATTTCCTCCATCACTGATGCATAGAGACAGTAGTGTGTACCATCTACAAGGTGCAGTGCAGCAATGTGCCAAAGCTCCTTCAACAGCACCTTCCAAAGCCACAATCTTTACCACCTAGAAGGACAAGAGTAGCACACACTTAGGAACAGCACAACTTACAAGTCCCCTCTTCCAAATCATACATCATGCTGACTTGGAAATATATCACTGCCACTCCTTCACATGGCTGGGTCAAAATCCTGGATCTCCCTCCCTATCAGTTTTGTGGGACTGTAACGGTTCAAGAAGGTAGCTTACCTCCACCATCTCAAGGGCAATTAGGGATGGGCAATAACTGCCGGCCTTGACAGTGATGCTCACATCTCATTAATGAAAATATTTTTAAAATCTCTGCCAATTGCTGCTAAGGTGAATTTTGCCTTTTAAATGGATGGTTTCTTCCAAGCAACTGCAGGGGATTTCTGCCAAATCTTACAACCAGCAGTGTAGTGTGCATTAATCACACAGTAGATACCCTGCTTGTCAAAAACCCCTTCATCCATTTTTCTCTGGAAAGCAGCCAGAAATGTGAGAGAATCTTGCACTTTTATCATATAGCAGATTTCACCAAGTGTTGGCTATTACTGGTGACTACCCTCAAGCTCACCCAATGCATGAATTGAAAGGGCTTTCACTCCATTATCTTGCAGCTAATCCATGGGCGAGGTGTCTAATCATAGGTCCATCCAATCCCCTGGGTTTCTTTCCCAGTGATTTAGGTTAAAATGCCTCCTTTTGACACTGAGGCCTTTAACCAATGAGTATACGGATGGCTGTGAGCTGCTGGAGAGGGGGTGAGCAGTGGCTTCAGTGGGCTGCTCCCTATTGGCCACATGCACATGGAAGGTTTAACTTACCACTGATAGAATTATTGCTCCAATGAAGATATTTCGTTGATGCCTTAGTGGAATAAGCCACTGTTATTAACACAGAGCCAAATCCAATCCACTGTGATGTAAAAAATTTTCAGCTCAGTGATAACTTTTCAGTCTGACTTTCTCATTCCCAGACAGTGTTGAGTTCAGTGCGGCTCCTTAGCTCCACCCTCATGAAAAACATTAATAAAAAGCATTTCAAAAAAGCTGCTAAAAAATATTTAATTTTAGTAGCAAGTGAAAAGAAGCTGCTTGTAAATTTGCAAAGTTAAAAATTACTTGTGACTGCTGAACCCATGCCAGCAAAGGGGAATTGGGTGATGGACATTTCCTGTCAGACTGAGTACAAAAAGGTTAAAAAGTAAGCAACTTACTTTTTAAGTTTGATAGCCTCCAAAATACTGCAATGACCCATAGGAATATCATCTACTGCCCATTGGCTGATACTAACTCCTATTCTCCATAGAACTGCAGTACTATTTCTGGGTTCAGCATATTCGACATTAACTGTAAGACTGGAGGATTGTGGTTAACTTGTGTCTGCCTGGTAATAACTTAACATCGTTTCTACCCGAACCGGCCTTCAGTGAAAGTGGGAGGGAACTGAGGCCTTGCCTCAAGGCCTCCACATGTCTGAATCTCTTCTGGTACAAGTTCAGATCCACTTGTCTGGGGAAGCTCTGAAAATAATTTGGAAATATAAAAGGATAATGGTCCAACATTATAAATTCCCAGTTACCTTTGCTCTCCATTGTGCTGAGGGTCTAATAGTTCATTAAGAGGAGTTAAGAGGTGTAATTTTATGGTGGGTGTGGGGGAAGGTGGGGGGTGGGGTGTGCTAAATGTTTGAGAACTCCATAACATTAATATTTTAATTACTTTATACAGCCCCAAAACTAAGAAATGGGTCCCCATTATGGAAAATGCATTTAAAGATCTCATGAATGATCCTGAGGTGAGAAAATGACAAATACTTGTGGATCTCAGAAAGAGCATATTTTCACTCAGAGAGCTTGACAGTGTTTTATTCCCTAAGGTTCATGTGAATGTATACAACCAGGCGGATTCAGTATCAGAAATAAGTAAATCAGAGCCAGATCTCTTGGGCAAATCTCAATTGGCAAAAGGCTCAGAGAGAAATTTTCCAGATTTCTCCCCCCGCGCCCCCCTCCCCCCGGCTTTCGGGAGATTACATATGGATATGCAAATAGGGTCATAATGCCTGCTTGAGTTGCTCTCTCTAAGATTAATTTACCCTGAAGATGTTGCACTATCATTGGCTGTGCTCAGGGAAACCAGCCCGGGGCATCGCCTGTACCAAAGAGTCTAACTGGACTGAATATGGAGTGGGGAGAGATGGTCAGCTCCTCTCAACCCACCATTAAAGAACTGATTGCCTCTGCTCCTGACCCCTGAACCACCCACCTATTCTCTCTTTAGAGCTGCTCCTCCAATTCCCAATTGCAGGACACATGCCTCCTCTCTCAACCCTGAACACCAAGTCCGCCTTCTCTCTCATCGCCTGACACATGATCACTAACCTTGCTCTCTACCTGCCTTGTTTCCTGACTCTCGATCACCCGCTTCCCTAACAATCTTCCACTCAGCCAGCCACCTTAACCCCCAAACGTGAGATCCCTGCCCCAATTGAATCCATGCCCCCAACCCCATTCTCACCTCTGCACCCTGCTCACCCAAGGGCCATTGCAGTGGTCTGATTGTTTTTCAGTTTTTGGCAGTGGGCTTTTGCACCACAGCAGTTCCATTACAACGAGGCCCATGGACAATTTCATCACTTTTTGTTCCTCTATGCACTGAAAAATGGACACCCTGGAATTTCTGGGCAACGTGACAATGTTTATTATTTTTATTTCCTGATCTTTCATCTCATATTTTTTCTCCTTCCTGTTGCTCATCTGCTGGCCTCTCTACCACCTCTGCTATCCTTTATTCCCTAATAGACTCTTTGTTTGTCTCATCTGCTGAATTAAACACCAGGTATGAATCATGATCAGTGAACTGTTCACACTCACAGATTTTGTTCACATTAATCCTACTCACTGCTTATATAATACCTTTTTAAATGGTGTCTGAGAGTTGGGTTTCTGTGAGCTATCTCCCACTATTTCTGATATTAAATCCATTTCCATGGCTCGATCACCAGCAGATCCTTAAACCCAGAATTAAGTACATTCTACAATTGAATATATTCACTCCTAAATAAAGCCTATAGTGTGAAGGGGGTTGTACATCTGGACAGTTTAGTAAGGCAAGTTCCAAGCAAGAGTCAAATTTCAGGCTACGGAGGTGAAATGCAGGCAAATCAACCATTTGATTTAATTATCTTGTAGTGTGCACAGCAATGATGATACATGTGTAAATGAAGGAAGTTCATGCTGCAGCAGCAGTGGATTTTTCCTGTGAGCTATGTTTTTAAGGACACGGAAATAAAGTTTTGCCAAACTGAAATGGACTTTATTATGTTTAAAGGTGTATAGATTGTTGACAAATTAGCAGTAACCCTCCCTGAGGTAATGACAGATTTTCAGACCCTATTATCTGATCAATTTGCCACATTATAGAAAATGTGGGACAATAAAGATGGTGAGTTAAGGAGGAGGAAGGATTCTTTCTGTTGTTAGTGATTCATTAAGTCCAATTCCATATGGGATCGCAGAATCTTACTGATAAAAAAACAAAAATAAAACTGCAAATGCTGGATATGTGAAACAAAAGCCGACACTGCTGGGCACACATAACAAACTAGTTAGCAGCTGAGGGGAGAACAGATAAGCTAATATTTCAGGCACGCACCTCATCATCCAAGCAGTAAACGAGCATTTTAGTCAAAGTGTAGAAGGAGCTGGGTGGAAGGACAAAACAGAAACATGGGAGATGAATAGACTAGCAGGCTGACAATGGAAAGAAATTAAAGACATGAGATAAACAAAGGTCTTGTGATTGCAAAAGCAATTTGAGGTAACTCGAGGAGACAAGAAGGACAGAACCACAGCCTATTGATCAGATTGGAAATTGAAACAGGAGAAGCTGGTAAAAATAGGGTATTGTTCACTGGCCTCAAAAAGAAAAGCAAGCCAACAGCAATAGTGCAAGCTCTGCCATTGGTACTGTGGCACTAAGTTACTTGAGAAGTGTCAAAGTGTCATTCGTATTGGTGCTTTGCAATTGGTTATTGCCTTTTGTCCTCAGCGACAAAATCATATTCAGTGATATACCAGGCAATTCTTCTTCTTATCGTGTCCATGGAGAGTCTATACATGGCCCAGCCAAAACTGGACACATTTTTGCACCTTGTTGTTGAATTTGGCAAGATCTGCAACAGTGCAGGGTCCCTCTAGTGATAGGCATTGCAGGAGTTGCATAGTCTGTGGCTCAGTTCCACATTCACAAGTTGTCGGGCTGGTTGTATATCCCCATTTGCTTAGTGGCACCTTTGAATGACCTACACCAGTCCTAAGTCTGTTAAGGCACTTCCAGGTTGCCCAGTTGCAATTAGCTCCTGGGGGAAGGCTTTCATCCGGTAGTATTTCCATCGCTGGGGGTTGTTCGAGACTGGCGAGCCGATCTTTTCACAAGGCGACGCGGGCTTCAGATGGGGTTGATTGTAATGGACATTACTGTTCATGAAGCTCTTCCTTGACTTTAGGCGGCTGGGTGTAGGTGTATGACCATGTAGAGGGTGCCTCTCATCTGATGTTTGATGGAGTCGCTCTTTCTTGCTGGCTACCGTTCTTCTTATATCAGGGGGAGCGATACCCGCCAGGATATATAGGCTGTTGGTGTTTGTTGGTTTTAAATAACCTGTGATAAGTCGGCAGCTTGCATTCAGAATGGCATTTAATTTTAAATTAAAATTTAATTTTAATTACCAGGAATTCTTTGCAGTAGGCCAAAAATTGTGATCAAAATGCAATTTTCCAGGAAAGAGGAAGATAAAACCTTTGATGTTGATTTTTGACTTTAGCTGATGTTAAATCTATCTGTTCAATGAGTTTCAGAAACCAATAGCTCATTCGTTTCCAAGTACTAATCAATTCTACAAGTGATTAATACTGTTTGTTGTGCTACAATTTTATCTCAAAGTATTTAAGCTTCACAAATACAGCAGGTATTTGGCAAATAGCCTTCTCAAGAGCAACTAGGGAAGGGCAATAAACGTTGGTGCAGCCAGTGAAATCCACATCCTGTGAATGAATAAAAAGAATGAGCTCCTTTTAATCATCAAATTTCATATGTTACATTTTAAAATTCCTGCCATTTTGTATAAAAGTATGTATAATATAGGTTTTGTGCTTAGCAAGCACCTCCTTTATGTGAGGTTTGATACATGCTTAAATTAGGTAAGTTTTCTATTGAAACTCTGTAGTTAATGGATCCTTTTCATTCTAGGAGCAAAATTCAGAATCCAACCTGGCTAAAATCACTTACTTTCATTTCATTAGATGGTCAGTCACCTAACCCTGGCCTTAAGTGACATCTTATTTTAGTGGAAATCAAAGCAAGATTCCTGAAGTGATAACTCTTTTGTGTCAGAATAGAGGAGGATTTGGTTCTGTGAGATTGTTTGCCTCAGTAGCAATGGATTTAGACCTTGGGTTCCTTTATTTAATTACCCCACACCCAGCACTGTGTTAGGTGAATGCTCGGGTGACTGATTCATTCTGGTGTAGACTTTGCTGCACTGTAAACACTTATTGGCATCTTTAAGATCCTTGTTGGTGCTCAAACAGAATTAGTTTGATGTCAGATGAGATTAAAGACACTGGTTGACCTGTGGAATGCCAGACAGGGAATCTCCATTTCACTACAAGTAGTAAAAGCTAGTTAAATGACAAGGACCTGACCTTAAAAAGTCATTTTTAAGTAGCTAATCACCAATATTAAATGTGGGTAAAATTCTTTAATTCTCTGGACAATAATTGTAAGTTTTAACATTTTTTGATGATATTTAAATAACAAATACAAATATATTCTACAGAATGTGTTGCTTGAGATTTCAGCTTTGTGTAGTGATAATGTCATACTATACAAAAGTTAAGAACATTAGCCTTATTTAAACCGATATTTCTCTAATACTGTAACCAATTGTTGGAAAGTATTCAGCTTCTTATTTTCTTAACTAAAGAGATGAGAAGCTCATTACTGCAACCATCGAAGACAGCAGTCTACTTTTGGAGAAAAGACTTGAGGGAGTTTATAGGTAATGGTCTGTAACTATGATCAGGTTGTGTAGAATGCAGATAAATCAAGGCACAGGGAGTCTTTGATAAAACAAAATCCACTTCATTTAAATCCAAGTTTTTCATCCTCATCATCCTCTGCAAAAATATTTTAACCATCTACAATAGTGCAGATTGGGAGGTTCAGTTAGGTACAACGCCATTCTTTCATTCCTGAGACCCAGATGTAAATCCAGAAGCTGCAGAGGGGATGAACATTACTTTTACTTACTGAATGCGAAGACAGGATTTTGGTTTTGTATACCTGCCAACATTCTGTTAGTACTGGGCTGCAAATTTTTTTATCCGTATGGCTGGGGAAGTAGTTAAAGTTTGATGTCGAGGTTAACAGTCCATTAAATGACTTCAGCTAACTGATAGCCCCTGTGCTGGTACCACAATCTGTTTCTATACCTGCTCCAGTTTCCTGGCATCTCTTCTGTCAATATCACAAGACATTGCAAAATTTTGCCCAACTATGGATGGGTGCAGTTATATGATGGGATGATGGAAGAATAGTGCCATACATTACACTTTCTGCTGTCAGTGCTTCAGTCATCCTGGACACCATTTACACTAGTATACAACATTGATCCAGTGGGAATTCAGCAAACACTCTTTTTGGTTACAGTGGGAACTTTAATGCAGGAGGAGAATTGAGGCTAATATCCTTATTAGAGCAACTTTTCTGGTTTAGTGAAGGCAGCCAAGCTGAAAATTGTAATGATGCTCCCTGGCTCTCTGAATGCTGGAAGTGTTGAAATCCTAACAGCTTATTCATTTGCTTTCCTCCCCCTCCCCTACCCTCCCCAGCAATGGCAGGTACAGACTGGAATATTACAGGAAACTGCCTAAAATACTTAACTGAGGTTGGTGCTTGGAAATTTGCTGTCGCTACTGCTGAGTATTTGGGCAGGCAGAAAACCTACGCCTCCAATACCATGGATCAGTCTGGGAGGACAATCCCAGTAGAAGCATTCTCAGTTGAATTTGTTCAAATGATGTAATCCTACTAATGTTCGCTTCCTACTGGGGATAAGTCCATAGTACCAATCCACCAATAATTCAGCACAGGTTAACACTAAGTTGATAACCTAACTACAAAAATGGTAAATGTAGGAAATGGAATCAGCCCACTAGCCCAGTAAGTGGTAAGTCAAATGATCCACCTTCCCTGTTGAAGGAGATTCTGGAACATTCACTTCCCAGACCTTCACAGCCATCTCTCCCAAAAGGCCATCATTGACAAGGAGATCCAATACCGGATCAGCTGTGCAAGCTCAGCCTTCTACAAATTAACAGCAGCGAGTGTTTGACAACAAAGATCTCCGCAAGTCAGCAAAAGTCCTGGTAGACAGAGCAGTCGTCGTCACCACACTACTAGTGAGACCTGGACTGTGTACCAGCGACACATAAGAGCACTACAGAAATTTCACCAGCAATCCTCGTCATCCTCCGAATTCAATAGGACTGTTGAGAAAATGCTAATTTCCTTCTTGAAGCCAACTCCACAAGCATTCAGGCTAAACTCCTGCACAATCAACTTCGATGGACTGGACGCTGTGTCCAGATTGCCAAAAAGTGTCTCCCCTGCCAGGTCCTGTTTTCTCAACTCTCAAGCGGGCAACATTCCAGAGGAGAACAAAGAAAACATTTCAAAGACACTCTGAAGCTCTCCTTGAAGTGCAGGAGCACTGACATTAATGTCTGGGAGGAGCTTGCCACCACTCATTTAGGATGGCAACCGCTTGTCCATCAAGCTGCATCATGCTTTGAGTCCAACGCCATAATGATTAGGCAGAATGGCAACAGAGAAGGAAAGAAATATCCTGCATTCCTGGTCCCACTACCTTGTGGGATGTCCTGCCCTATCTGCTGAAAGAAAATGTGGGTCAAGAATCAGCCTGTTCGGTCACATGAAGAACCAAAGTAGAAACTTGCGATGCCCTGTATTATTTCCTCTGTCATTGTTGAATCAAGAGCCGACGACCTAATAAGTGGTATTTAGTGAAGACTGGAATTGGGGCGTGTTTAAAGTGCACAGCAGTGAAAACTCCACAATTGTTAGTACAATATTGACAGTATTTAATATTGATACAAAATTCAATAATTGGAATTAATTTCTATTCCATGGCTCTGACAAACCCTGGCATGATGGTCTCAAAAACAATTTTGCCAAAAAATGAATTTAAAAAATGAATTAACTTGAAAACAGATATGGAAAGCATAAAAAGGCAGCAAAAGCAAGGGAGAGAAAGCATGTGTGTTGGGAAAAACTTGTCCTGATTAATGATTTGCAGAGCCGTTTATTAAGTTCGAGGGGACTAAATATTAATAACTTATGGTTATTAGAGAAAGAATAGTTTAGAGTTTTTTGAACTTTGGGGTGGCTAAATGAGTCACTGTGGTCTCTTCTGGTCCCATGCATTTCTATGGTTTGTGATATGAGAGCACTGGAATATTTCAGTGAACAACTGCTGATGATACCTGTGTTAATGATAGTTGTGAACAAAAACAACCTCTTGCATTTATATAGTGCCTTGAAATAAATTTTTTAAAAGTGATCCAATATGTGCTTCACTGGAGTGGAATCAGGCAAACATTGAGGCCAAGCCAAAGAAAAAGAAATTAGAAATTAGGACAGGTAGCTAAAAGATTAGTCAAATAGGTAAGTTATAAGGAGAACAGAGTATGTAAGTCACAGATAGAGTCGGTTTTAATTGCCTATGAACCCATGGCTGGAAGGTATCCCCCCAGTAAACTGTGGATAATGAAACTTAAGGCAGTTTTATTTTATTAAAGTGCTATTCACTGTAGACATATGGGTCTCACGCCATCAATGACCTGACCTCCACAAAGAGGAAAGGCAGCTATTGCAACCTGTCGTTGGGATACTGACCTCCTCCTGTGGCTTGTTAAACAAGCAGAGCTGCTTAAATGCATCAGCATTAGTTACATTGTAATGTAAAATAGCACCACTACGCTCATGCACAGAACTGAATTGGCATCAAATTTTCTGGCCTTCCAACTAGGTGCTGTTGTTTCTCAACACCCATGAAGTGATAGGTCCAGACATTATGACATGTCATGCCTGTTGAACCTATTTCTTAAGGGATTACGTGGGAACCTGAATAAGGCTACAGTAGTAAACCAGCAGGGTGGCACATTTGGGTCACTTTTTTGTTGGTCTTGCTCACACCCTGGTAAAAGTACCTAAACTCACACAAACCTTTATTTTACACAAAGCCAAGGTGTGTTTCACTTTGTAACCATTGGCTGTCAATAATCCCCTCATTCTCCTTGTTTGTTTTCATTATCTCCTTCACCTCATCGATACTTGTTTCATACCTAGTGAGGGTTTACTAACACAATTAACCTTTCTGAAGGTATTTTTAATCTTGGTATCAGTGGGGTGTTTGTGTTAATGGTTTAAGAAGCATGTGTCTTATATTGCTGACTGCAAGTCAAATATAAAAACTACCAGGACTCATTGAAAGCAGTGTGCCAGAAGATCCTAAAACTGCTTAATGCATCTGGCAGTCTTACATTCAGCTTGAGAAACTGGAGGGACAAATACCTTACTGATATCAGCACACAGAGGGTTTGAATTTGTCCAAGAAAAAGAAAAGACTCTGCAGATGGACAATCGGTCCTACCTTTCTGAACAATGGAGAAAGCACTTCAAAGTAAATTTGAGATGCCCTCTCTACCTGTGACATTTGTGGATTGATGCTTTCAATATGGAATGATAAAAATTTTGTAAGAAATCTATTCGTATTTATGGTAAAAATCCAACTAACTATTTGTATTTTGTTGAAATATTATCTTAATGTGTGTTGCATCTCCTACCCTTTCAGCATTTCAAAGGGATTGTTCCCTCCACGATACTTCTCAATCTCCTCTCCCCACAGCACCTTCCCATGCAAGCACAGGTTATATAGCCCTTATATATCTTTATTCCTATACTGTCTAAGGCCTCAAATGTCCATTCCAGGTGACACCTTGATTTACTTATAATTCTTTCAATTTAGTACACTGTATTTGCTGCTCACGATGTAATCTCCTATATATTGGGGCGAACAAATGCAGATTGGGTGACCAATTTTGCAGAAACCTCAATCCATAAGTGTGATCCATAGCTTTCAGTCACCTGTTATTTTATATCAATATATCAATCATATAGCAATGATTTGGATGTGGGGGCCAAATGCATTATTTCCAAATTTGTGGATGACATAAAGCTAGGTGGGAATGTGTGTTGTGAGGAAGATGTAAAGTGGTTACAGGAGGATTTGGACAGACTTAGTGAATGGGCAAGAACATGGCAGATGGAATATAAGTGGAAAAATGTGAGGTTATCCACTTTGGTAGGAGGAACATATGTGCAGAGTGTTTCTTAAATGGTGAGAGATTAGAAAGTGTATATGTACAAATGGACCTGGGTGTCCTTGTCAATAAGTCACTGAATGCTAACATGCAGGTAGGTGCAACAGGCAATTAGGAAGGCTAATGGTATTTTAGCCTTTATCACAAAAGGATTTAAGTACAGGAGTAGCGAAGTCTTACTTCAATTGTATAGAACCTTGATTAGGCCACACTTGGAGTACTGTGTGCAGTTTTGGCCCCTTTACCATAAAGGGAATGCAGCAAAGGTTCACCAGGCTTGTTCGCAGGATGACGGGGCTATCCGATGAAGGGAGATTGGGAAAACTGAACCTGTATTCTCGAGAATTTGGAAGAGTGAGAAGTAATCTCATTGAAATCTACAAAATACTTAAAGGAATAGACAGGGTAGATGCAAGTAAGATATTTCCTTGGTTGGGGAGGAGTCTAGAACCAGGGGACACATTTTCAAAATGAGGGGGAAACTAGTTGGGACTAAGATGGGGAGAATTTCTTTTACTCAGAGGGTTGTGAATCTTTGGAATTCTCTATTCCAGAGGGCTGTGGAAGCTTAGTCATTTAAAGTGGAGATTGACGGATTTCTAAGTACCAATGACATAAAGGGACATGAGGATAGTGCGGGAAAAAGGCATTGTAGTGGATGATCAGCCATCGTTGTGTTGAATAGCAGAGCAGGCTCGTAAGCTTGATGGGCTAAGTGGCTTACTCCTGCTCCTATGTTCCTAACTCTCTGCCTCACCCTACTCTGACCTCTCTGTCCTTGTCCTCCTAAACTTTCCACTGAAGCTCAATGTAAGCCCAGCTTTTCAGAGTAAACATAGACTTCAACAATTTCAGATCATAACTTCTGCCCCTATTTTTTCAGACAGAAACTCTTGGTAATGATTCTGTTATTTTTCCATTTACATCTTCTCAAAACCCATCTTTTGTTTCATTTCTTGTTCCATTACCATCCCCTTTTGCCTTACACAATCTTCCTGTGGTAATTATGGCTTTATCTAATGCGTAATATACCTTTAAGAAGAATGTTTGTTAAGGAAGATCATATGATCTTGAATACCCAATAGGAGAGTAGTGTGGGCTACCTCTGTAGTTAGTAGTTAGTGGTTAGTAGTGTGGAGATAGAGTTTAAAGTGAAAGCACACGTGTAGCTGCTGCTGAGTACCTTGGTAAATATATTAGAAGTTTTCCACCTAAGAAGTGTCTGCTGATCAACTCTATCAATAGTACCAACTCAGCCACCTTTCACAACAAACTGGTGACAAGGATCCACAGGATCCAACAAACTGGCGATGAGGATAAAACAAGTTTAACAAAAGAAATCAAGTGAAATGAAATCAGCACTGTACCTCGCACAATAATTGTAAGCAGAAGCTCCATTCGAATCAAAGAAGTAATTCCCTCTCAGGATGCTACAACTCAGAAGAATTGATCCTTTCCACCCAAGCATGAACAATTGATCTCATTATATTGAACGCCTCACATTCTTTTTCCAAGCAAAAGAGATTACGGGGGAAGAGACGAGGTGAGTGATCCTCTTAAGTACATGTGGGAATAAAATTTATGGCTTAATCTGAAGTTTGACAGCACCAAATGCCCCAGTTTTGAAAAACTTTGATGAACTGGTGGACCTCGTGAAGAGTCATTATCAACCAAAGCTCTCAGTGACGATGCAAAGGTTCAAGTTTAACTCAAGAAATAGAGCCCCAGAGCAGACAGTTGCATGCTATGTGGCAAGTTTGAAACAGTTAGTGGAACATTGTGAGTTTGGTACATCTCTAAACAATATGCTCAGAGATCGTTTAGTATGTGGTATGAATGAGGACACAATTCAGAAGAGATTATTATCCGAAGCAAATCTGAATTTTAAGAAGGTGCTAGAGATAGCACTGGCCATGGAGAGTGCAGTAAGAGAATCAAAATCCATACAGGGTGTGCAAAATGGTGGCATCCTCCACAGCGGGTGAGAAACCCCAGCCAAAAAGGGCGCGAAAATGCAAGACTCTGCCGAGAAGTGGGAAACAGCCGCCGTTAGCTGGAAAATTAGAAGAAATGACTTAGCAGCAAAAATGAATAATTTCAATAGCAGTGGAAACAAGCAGTCTTTTAACGATTGGCAGTTTAAAAAAAGTAGAATGTTTCTATTGCCAGAGAAATGGACACATAATGAGACAATGCAAGGAAAGAGCCAAGCAGGCTTTTAAACAAAAGTAAAAAACTCAGTGAGATCTACAATTTTGAAGAGCCTGAACCAACAAATCTACTCATTGTTTAATTTGAAGGTTGGAAAGACAGAACCAATATTTGTAACAGTGAAAGTGAATGGTAGACTTGCTAGAATGGAAGTGGCCACAGGAGCTTCCACTACAGTAATTGGGAGATGTACCTTCAGATACCTGAAATATGGTGAACATTAATTAAATTTAGAAGAAACAATTGCCCAATTAAAAACACACATGGGCAAAAACATTCAAGTCAGAGGCATAAGTAGAGTAACTGTCCATTATGGAAGCCAATTGGCAAAGCTACCCTTGTTGGTGGGAGCAGGTGAGGGGCCAAGTCTCCTGGGGTGAAACTGTCTAAAGGAGATTAAGTTAGAATGGGCTGAAATTTTCCAGTTGAGTGCAAATGGGTTACCAGAACTACTTCGAAAGTACGCCAGAATATTTAAGGATGTACTTGGGAAGATCCAGTGCCTGCAAGCAAAGATTCATGTGGATTTGGAGGCAAACCCTGATTCATGAAGATGAGACCAGTACCTATGCATTGCGAGAAAAAGCCGACACCGAACTGGACAGTCTAGATAAACTGTGAGTTATACAATTAGTGCAGTTCTCAGAGTAGGCGGCACCCATAGTCCCCATCCTTAAACCTGACAAAAGCGTCCAAATTTATGGAGACTACAAACTGACAGTTAATAAAGTGGTTAAGCTAGACAGACACCCCATTCCAAAAATCCAAGACCTGTATGCCAAGCTGGCAGATGGAACCACCTACACGAAGCTCAATATGAGTCATGCTTATCAGCGATTAGAGATAGAGAAGGTGTCCTGGAAATTTGTCACAATTAATACCCATTGGTTGTACCAATATACTCGATTGCCTTTCGGCGTCTGCTCAGCTTGCGCTATCTTCCAGAGAACAATGGAAAGTTTACTGCAGGGATTGCCCCAGGTTGTAGTCTATTTAGACAATGTATTGGTGACAGGATTCACTGAATAAGAGTAGTTGGCAAACTTAGAAGAAGTCTTAAAATATTTCTTGCAAGCTGGAGTGCGTTTTAAAAAGTGAAGTGCACGTTCCAGTTGAGGGAGGTAATCTATTTGGGTCACCGGGTAGATTCACAGGGCCACCACCTGGTTGAGGAGAAAGTGAGAGCCATAAGAGAGGCACCTGCGCCAAAGAATGCCTCAGAGCTCAAATCATTCCTAGGAATGATCAACTAATATGGGTGGTTCTTACCCAATTTGTCTACAGTGCTGGCCCCCCTGCATTCTCTACTCAAAAAGAACCAACATTGGTCTTGGGAGGTGCCCCAGAGGACGTTTTCCTCAAGGTGAAACAATTATTGCTCTTGTCCAGCCCATTAGTACAGAGTTCAGAGTGTGGAGGGAGGACCCTGGGACAGGCAGTCAGCAGCACCTAGAGGATTTAGTCTATCCAGAGGATCTAACATCTAGTCTATACTCAAGTAGGAGTAAAGATAAAATAAAAGCAAGGGTCCATATTATAATTAGCTAAGATATGTCTGGGGAGCTCAGTCCTGTGATTTGCATATCCTGCACTATGTGGGAAATCCTAGACGCTCCTGGTGGTCTGGATGACCATGTGTGCAGGAGGTGCCTCCAACTGGAGCAACTTGAGCTCCGGGTTTTGAAGCTTGAGCGGCAGCTGGGGGCACTATGGTGCATTCACGGGGCTGAGAGGTTCATGGATAGCACGTTTCAGAAAATGGTCACCCTGCAGTTTAAGGAAGTGCAAGCAGAGAGGGAATGGGTGACCACCAAACAGACGAAGAGGACCAGGCAGGTAGTGAGGGAATCCCCTGAGTGCATCTTGCTTGCAAACTGTCTTTTGGCCTTGGAAAATGGTGAGAGTGACGGTTCCTCTGCGGAGGACAACCTGAGCAAAGGCCATGGCACTGTAGTTGGTCCAGCTGCTCAGTGGGGGAGAAAGAACTGTGGAAGGGCAATAGTGGTAGGGAATTCATTAGTGAAAGGAATTAACAGGCGCTTCTGCAGCCATAGATGTGACACCAGGATGGTATGTTGCCCCATGGGTGCAAGGGCCAAGGATGACATAGAATGGCTGCAGGGCATTCTGAAGGAGGAGGGTGAACAGCCAGAGGTTGTGGTCCATGTTGGGCCCAATGACATAAGAAAGTGAAATGAGGTCCTGCAAGCAGACTTTAGGGAGTTAGGTAGGAAATTGAGAAGCAGGACTTCAAAGGTATTAATCTCCGGATTACTCCCGGCGCCACACAGTAGTGAGCATAGGAACAGAAGGATAAGGCAGGTAAATGCGTGGCTGGGGAGATGGTGCAGGAGGGAGGGCTTTAGATTCCTGGGGCATTGGGAACATTGCTGGGGGAGCTGGGACCTGTACAAGTTGGACGGGTTACACCTGAACAGGAACGGGACCAAAATCCTCGCGGAGAAGTTTGCTAATGCTGTTCGGGCAGATTTAAACTAAATTGGCAGGGAATGGGATCCTGAAAAGCAGTTCAGAGAGGAGAGAAGCTGAGATGGAATTAGAAGTTAAAACGCTAGTAATTGAGTCTGAAAGGCAGAGGAAACATAGGCCAGAATTTTCCTGTTGGAGTGCGGGAGCGGGCCCCATGTGCCCGCATGTAAAATGACGCGAGGTGACATTGAGCGAGCGTCCCGATGTCACCGCGCACCATCGCGATTTTTGGGAAGGTGCGCTCTATAAGTTAGGATGCGTGCCCGCCGTCAATTAATGGGCCAGTTAAGGCCCTCGAGGCAGCAACTGATCTCGGTTTTTCATAGCCCGTGCAATCTTCAGGATGTCTCAGGGTAGGTGGGTGGAGACGCTTGTATAAACCTCATCCACGGGCAGGATAAGAGGGGTGAGTGGGGTCGCGAATGTGATGTTTAAGGTATTTAAGTGCGAAAGTAACTTTTACTTGCCTGAGTGAGCAGGAAGACTTCAATACTCACACCAGCTGCTAGGACAGGAGAAAAACCTTGGTCAGGACTCTAGAGTAGAAATCTTTTCTGGGGCCTGCAGCTTTTAGGAAGCCTTCCCTTACCCTGGGAATGAGAGCTGAACTCTCCACTGGAGGCACCTCCTCTGAAGAGGAAGGTAGGGCCAAAAGAGGGGGAGGCCAGGAGTCCACACTCAGCCTCCAGGGGAGCCACCTTTGGGAGGAGAGGCGCAGGCACAAGGGGCGCAGGGCCAACAGGAAGTGCAAGGTGGAAGAGGCCGCAGAAGACGCCACTATCCTGCTGCCAGGATTTACAGGCGGGGAAGCAGCTACCTCAATATGTCTGAGGTGCAGTGCCGAAGGAGGCTCCGCCTCTCAAGGGAGACAGTCACCTCCATCTGTCAGATGATAGGCCTTGAGATCTCCACAAACTGTGTGGGTGGGCACCCCATGCCAATGGCTCTGAAGGTCACAGCTGCCCTCAACTTCTATGCCTCCGGCTCTTTCCAGGGGTCGGTGGGTGATCTCTGCGGAGTCTCCCAATCAGCTGTCCACAATTGTGTCAAGTAGGTGACAGATGCTCTATTCAGGCGTGCGTTGACTTCCGTCCACTACCGCTGGGATGATGCCAGTCAGACAGAGCAAGCCAGAGGCTTCGCAGCCATTTCTGGCTTCCCCCGTGTCCAGGGTGCTATAGGCTGCACACATGTGGCCATCAAGGCGCCAGCAGGTGAGCCCGGTGCCTTCGTCAACAGTTAGGGCTTCCATTCCATGAACGTGCAGATAGTGTGTGACCACAGGATGCTGATTCTACAAGTCTGTGCAAGGTACCCAGGCAGCTCCCACGACACCTACATCCTCAGACACTCCCAGGTGCTGAGGCTCTTGAGTGCTTCAGCCCGGCTGGATGGATGGCTACTGGGTGACAAGGGCTATCCCCTCAAAAGGTGGCTCATGACGCCTCTCTGCCATCTAAGAACGGAGGCTGTGCAGCAGTACAATAGGAGCCAGGGCACCACAAGGGCTGTGGTGGAGAGAGCCACCGACTTCTCAAGATGCGCTTCTGATGCCTGGACACCCCCAGATCGTGTGTTGCTGATAGAGGTTGCATGCCACGCTCTTCACAATCTGGTGCTGGAAAGGGGCGACGCAGTGGATGAGGAAGATGTGGACGCATCTCCGGATGCATGTGGTGAGTCCAGCAGTGAGTCCGAGGATGAGCATGCTTAGTAGAACACTGAGGGGTTAGACACTGACCTGGGCATACTCCAGAGAGGCAGAGACACCCGGGTGGCTTTAACCCAAAGAACCTTCAGCTAGCCCACCACAGATGGACCTTCAACACACACCAGGTCTGCAGACTCCACACTCGATTCCTGAGTGCTAAATCTGCCTGGATTGTCACATTAACTGAGGCCCTTGTGAATAAAGCTCAATGTCGAACAACTCGCTCATACACCATGGCTTTCTGTCTACTTGCAGAAGTAAGGAATCACCCTGCAGCATAGCAATAAAATTTATTGAGCAAACAAAAGTAAATTCATAAAGCAAAACAAAAACGGCGTTGGGCATCACACCAAGTCTTTGACTAAATACTATAGGCCAACATAAAAGCACCAGTGAGAAACCCATGGTGTGCCTAAGGTGCTTTAAATTTATGCTTGCGGGTGCTATGTCTAGATGCTGTCCCCTCGCTGGCACTGGTATCTGAGACAGCCTGCTCACTGTGCTGTCATGTTGGCCTCGATGACCTTGGCGGACGTCCTCTGGCCTGCGGAGCATTTGACGGCCCAGCCTGGGAGGGAGCGGCTAGCTCCACAGCTGGCATCTCCCCAGTCGTCACAACCTCATCGGATGCCCCCCGGCAGAGGGGCAGAGGAGCTGCTGCCCTCATCTGGAGTGCCCTGAGAGGAGCCCACAGAGTCGACAAGCAGCTGCTGCGCCGATGTGAGGTCGCTTCCGACATCCCTTCTCACTGTAGATGGATGAGCACCTAGCTGGGATACTTGGTGCCCAAACCATCCCCCACACTGGCACTGGATAGCTGTGCCAAAGCCGCTGTGAGGGCTTGCAGGTCCAAGTGCAACCCAAGAGGACCTGATTGTTCTCCTGGAGGAGCCTCTCCAGAAGAGTCATCACTCTCTCCATGGAGGAAGCATGGCGCTCAGCCATGAGGCTCATAGCATCAGTGATGCTCCATGTCCACTCCTCCAGCACGGGCACCATACCACGCATAGCCTCATGTATCTCCGCCAGGTCCTCCCGCTTACCCTGCTGCACTCCCAGCATTCGCTGCCTCACGGACGACTCCAGAGGCAAATCATCAGCCACCGACCAAGCAAGTGCCTGTTCCCCAGCAGTCCTCCGACTGCCGGTGCCCTGGGCACTTTCCTGTCTCTGCCTGCACCTCAAGCAAGTGTGAAGTTCCCTCTCCACCGTGCCCCAGGACACTAGCTGAAGATCTAATTCCCACTGACATGCTAATATCTGCGCTGGTGCCTGCCTGGCTGTGATGGTGTGACGCTGGTTAGTAGATTTGCTCTGGGGCTTCAGGGGAGAGAAGTGGGCCCTCTGTCTCCTCCTCCCGGCCCCGCTCCGGTGATGCTGAAAGGAAGAAAAAGGACATTTGATTAGTTACAGTGCAGACAATGTCAACTTGCATGCCGGTCCCCTGGATCATTATGCGCTCATCTTTCCATAATCAAGGATAAACCCATGTTGCTAAGTTCAATCACAAAGCATTCAGCAGTGCCATGGCTTCTGTGACACATATGGTAACCTGAGTGCTTGCCAAACATACCTCCCCATGGCACCCCAGCCTCACCGCCACCGGTGAGCCTGGGGGCATGGCACCTCTCAAGGTCCATGGCCTGCTGCTTGAAAGCTGTAAGAATGACCAACTGGGCCTGCCCTCCGCATTTGTTCCGATGCATTGTGCGCAGTCTTTTCCTGAAAAGGAGAGGGGAGCATTGATTAGTCCAGTCTGTACCTGGATTCCCATCACATCCCTGCCAACCCAGCCAGAATGGGACATTGCAGGACTCCAGTTCTTCATCACCCCACAGCTGCCGCACACCCACCCAAACAAGCCAGAGCTGACCGCATCCCCCCTCAATGGCCAAATGCTGCCCCCTTCACATGTGGCACCACAAGGTGCCACTTTGCTCAGCAAGGAGGCACAAGCATGTGGAGCGCAAACACCAGAAGATGGATTGGTGCCCCACCAACTGGAAGTTCCCCTCCCAGCATGTTAGCACCCTGACTTTGACATGCTTCACAGTTCCAGCACTCTGCCTAGGTGCAGACCCTTGACTTTAAAACCCATTCTATAATCTGGGTGTCAGTGTCACACATGCTGCAGATGCAGGACACATCCTAGCTCAACCCTCTCAGGGTGAACTGGACATGGGCAATCTCTGCAGTCACACCCAGCGAGGGATCCATGCCGTGAGGGATTCAATGAAGTTACTGTACTCAGAGTTGGCGGGGGTGTGGGTGTGGGTGGTGTTGAGGGGAAAGGGTGATGGCTGCATTAAGTGACTTGAGGGAACATGGTACTCACCCTTCCCGAGGTCAGGAGATCATTGAACCTTTTGCAGCACTGGAGCCATGTGCGTTGCACCACATCATGGGAGCTAACACTCTCAGCCACCTCCTCCCGTGCACGTTTGGTCAGGTGGGGCGGGCCTCTGCCTCCTGTCCCTTGGAAGCAGAAAGTCCTGCTGTGCTGCCACCCCCTCCAGGAGGGCAGCTAGGCACTCATCTGAAAAATAAGGGGCACACTGACCCACTGACCCACCCTCCAGCCTGGCCTGCCACGATGGCCTACCCTCCGGCCTGGCCTGCCCTGCTGGCCTACCCTCCAGCCTAGACTGCCCTGATGGCCTACCCTCTGGCCTGGCCTGCCCCGCTGGCCTACCCTCCAGCCTAGACTGCCCTGATGGCCTACCCTCCAGCCTAGACTGCCCTGATGGCCTACCCTCCGGCCTGGCCTGCCCCGTTGGCCTACCCTCCGGCCTGGCCTGCCCCGCTGGCCTACCCTCTGGACCTGTGTAACATCCATTGCCCCTCTGTAGAGTTCTTTGCCCAGCCATTGCAAGCAACCTTTCCAAGGCTGCCAGGCTTTCCTTTATACAAGCCGTCGGGTCCACGTTGGACCCGGTGGGCTGAGCGCGCCAGCTGCCGCCCACCCACTTCCGCTATGCATGGAAGTCGTGAGGTATGCTGAGCGGGCCTTAATTGGTCCACTCGCATAAAATGGCGGCACGGACCCAATTGTGGGTGGTGATCGGGTCTGCCCCTGCCCGCGTCTGCGCCTGCTCCCGCTTGGCCCGCCAGACATGGGGGAAATTCTCCTCATAGGCTAGATAAGAAAGAAATGAGTCTAGTAAGGCTAAATAGAATATATTTTAATGCAAGGAGCTTGAGGAATAAGAAAGATGAGCTGAGGGCAGAGATAGGCATGTGGGAGTATGACATCATAGCTACAATCGAGACTTGGCAGCTCAACGTTCCTGGTTATAGGGTGTTCAGATGAGATAGAGAGGGGGGTAGAAGAGGAGGCTGCAATATTGATCAAGGAATCAATTATATCAGTGAGGAGGGATGATATCCTAGAAGGATCATCAAATGAATCCATATGGGTAGAAGTAAAAAACACAAAAAGGGCCAACACGCCATTGGGTGTATACTATAGGTCCCCAAACAGTCAGGGAGAGATAGAGGATTGTTTTATGCATTCACAAGATGTGGGTTTTACTTGCCCATTGCTAGTTGCCATTGAGAAGGTGGTGGCGAGCTGCCTTCTTGAACCACTGCGGTCCATGTGGTGTAGGTACACCCACAGTGCTGTTTGGAAGGGAGTTCCAGGATTTTGACCCAGCGACAGTGAAGGAACTGGGTCAAATATGTAATCAAATTTCAGAGAAGTGTAAGAATAATAAGGCAGTAATAGTAGGAGATTTTAACTACCCAAATATTAACTGGGATAGTTTTTGTGTGCAAGGTAGGGAGGGAGCAAAATTCTTAAGCTGCATCCAGGAGAACTTTTTTAGTCAGTATGTAAAATGCTCAACAAGGGAGGGGGCAGTTCTAGACCTAAAATTCAGAAATCAGCCCAGGCAGGTGGAAGGTGTATCAGTAGGGGAGCATTTTGGAGATAGTGACCATAACTCAATTAGATTTAGGGTAAAAGCAAAATACTGCGGATGCTGGAAATCTAGAACAAAAACAAGAATACCTGGAAAAACTCAGCAGGTCTGACAGCATCTGCGGAGAGGGAGATTATGGGAAAGGATAAGGTTGGGCTGGGAATAAAAGTTCTGAACTGGAGAAAGGCTAATTTTACTAAGATGAGATATGATTTGGCCCAAGTGGACTTGGGGCAGCTACTTGTGGATAAAACTGTGTAGGTGCAGTGGGAGGCATTCAAGAAGGAAATAACGAGAGTACAGGGCATATATGTTCCCGTAAAGACGAAAGGTGGGTACCAAGCAGAGTCCCTAGAGGAATATAAAAAGTTCAGTGGGGACTTAAAAAGGAAATTAAGAAAGCTAAGTGAGTGCATGAGAAAGCATTGGCGGGTAGAATAATGGAAAACCCAAAGGGATTTTTTAAATATATAAAGAGGAAGAGAATAACTAGGAATAGAATAATTAGGGCCAATTAGGGACCATAGAGGTAATCTGTGTGTGGCGCGGAAGACATGGGTACAATCCTCAATGAATACTTTATGTCGGTCTTCACAATGGAAAAGGACGGCGCAGGTATAGACATCAGGGTGGAGGACTGTGAAATATCAGAGAAAATTAACATAGAAAGAGAGAGGAGGTACTAGCAGGTTTAGCGGCCTTAAAAGTGGATAAATCTGCAGGCTCGGATGAGATGTATTCCAGGCTGTTGAAGGAGGCAAGGTAAGAGAAATCAGGGGCCCTGGCAGTAATTTTCAAATCCTTTCTGGCCACAGGTGAGGTATCAGAGGACTGGAAGACTGTTAACATTGTCCCATTATTAAAAAGGGGAGGAAGGGATAGGTCAGGAAATTACAGGCCAGTCAATCTAACCTCAGTGGTGGGGAAGTTACTAGAAAGAATTCTGAGGGACAAAATATATCTGCACTTGGAGAGACATGGATTAATTGGGGATAGTTAGTATGGATTTGTTAAGGGGAGATCATGTTTGACAAATTTGATTGAATTTTTTGAGGAGGTAACCAGGAGTGTTGATGAGGATAATGCATTTGATGTGGTCTACATGGACTTTAGCAAGGCTTTTGATAAGGTCCCTCATTGCAGACTGGTCAAGAAAGTAAGAGCCCATGGAATCAAGGCAAAGTGGCACATTGGATCCAAAATTAGCTGAGAGGCAGGAAGCAGAGGGTGATGGTAGAGGGATGTTTCTGTGACTGGAAGTCTGTTTCCAGTGGGTTGTCATGAAGAAATTAATGTCTATAATGTTATTGGAAATTATTTTTTAAAATAGAGACTAGTGGTGTCTGTGCCTACATGTGTGTGTCTTAATTGGATTAAAGCCAGCTCGTCTAGAGGCTTTGATGTATTGAAAGAAGGTTTAAAATGGTAATGAGAAAAACATGAGGAAGTTTAGAAACATAGGTGTAAAGAGGGCGATTTGCATTTGCATTTTTAAATAAACTATTCAAAAGAATGGGTGAAATCTTGTATCTAGCTAGAAGATGCCAAGCAATGTGTTTATTTTTTTCAGCTTACTCATAAAATTGGTGGAATGAAAGGATGTTATTGTTAGAAGAGGTAAAATTAAAACCCTAGTGATACAGTGGAAATTTACATTCAAAGAGAAAGATATGTACAAAGGAGAAAGGAGATTGTGTTTAAGGGAGAGGCATTTTAAGATCCAACAAATGTGAGAAGCCTCATGCTGCTGTCTGCAAGGACCGAGAGCTAAAGAAACTAATTTTGAATGTGACTGTCCAGAGTGCCCTTTGCCAGGTGTCTGTTTAAATCTATGTGATTTACTGTTGCCTTAATGGAGGTGTAGCTGAGAATCAGATCAATTAGGGGATTTTTGTAGTTATTATAGTAGTGATTTTGTAGACATATATATATGTGTTTACAATCCTTCTTGTATTAATAAATGCTTAATTTAGTTTTATAAAAACCCTTGAGACTTGGTGGTCTTATTATTACTGAATTCAAAGCCTGTATCTCGAAACATACAAACTGCAAAAATGGGTTATGACAGTTGTTTCAAGTTTTCCTCTGGGATTTGAACAACTCAGCCTTTACCATCGGCTGTGTCATAATATGGGGTTCTGCAGGGCTTGGTGCTGGGGCCCTTGCTGTTTGTGGTGTACATAAATGATTTGGACTTAAATGTAAGGGGTATGATCAAGAAGTTTGCAGATGACATGAAAATTGGTAGGGTGGTAAATAGTGAGGAGGATAGCCGTAAACTGCAGAAGGATATCAATGGACTGATCAGATGAGCAGAGCAGTGGCAAACGGAATTCAACCCAGAAAAGTGTGAGGTAAAGCACTTGGGGAGGGCTAACAATGCAAGGGATTACACTATGAAAGGTAGGACCCTGGAAAGTACTGAAGATCAGATGGACCTTGGTGTGCATATCCACAGATCCCTGAAGGTAGCCATGCAGGTAGATAAGGTGGTTAAGAAGGCATGTGGGATACTTGCCTTTATTAGCCGAGGCAGAGAATACAAGTGCAGGGAGGTTATGCTGGAACTGTATAAAACGCTGGTTAGGCCACAACTGGAGGGAAATAGGGTTAGGCGCTAGAACCTTTTCCACCTATCAGGAACAGAGCAAAGAGTCAAAATGAACGTAGGGTCATTAAACCATCAACTAAGAACGTAAGAAATAGGAGAGTGGAGCAGCCCAAATGTTCCCTTGAGCATATTCTGCAATTCAAAGAGATCATTGCTGATCTTCTATCTCAATGATGCTTTCCCACCTATCCCCAAGACCCTTGCTACTCTTAGTGCCCCAAAATCTATCGATCTCTGACTTGAATAGATTCAATGACTGAGCATCCCCAGCCCTCTGGGCCAGAGAATTCCAAAGATTCACAACCTGTTGAATGAATACATTTTCCTTCATCTCAGCCCTAAATGGCCGATCCCTTATCCTGATACTGTGACCCTTGTTCTAGATTCTCCAGCTGGGGAGAACAGTCACTCGGCATCTATCTTAAAGCCCTCTAATAATTTTACAGTTTTCAACTCATTATAATTCTGTTTAGATTGACGACATATATGAGTAAATAATGCTAATTTATTTACTGCAGGAATGTCACGTCAAAAAGAAAAATGACCTGAAAATCTTCTTTCTCTGTATCCATTAACAATAGCGGCAGGAAACATGAAACAGTATATAAAACATATTCTATGGTGACAAGCAGACACATATGCAATTGAAAAAGTTGCATTTGGTTCCTTTTGCGACATATTGGAAAAAAACAAATTAGCTGGATAATGCTTTGGGTTCGAATCTCACCACGGCAGATGGTGGAATTTGAATCCAATAAAAATCTGGAATTAAAAATTTAACGATGACCATGGAGCCATTGTTGTAAAAACCCATCAGGGTCACTAATATCCTATAGGGAAGGAAATCTGTTGTCCTTACCTGGCCTGGCCTACATGTAACCCCAGACCCACAACAATTTGGTTGACTCTGAAATGGCCTAACAAGTCACTCAGTTGTAACAAACTGCGACAAATTCACAAAAAAGGAATGAAATTAAATGGACCACCTGGCATCGACCTAGGCACCAGAAACGACAACATCAATCTCAGCTCTGTCAACCATGCAAAGTTCTCCTTACTAACATCTGGGGGTTGGTGCCAAAATTGGGAGAGCTGTCTCACAGACTAGTCAAGCAACTGCCTGACAGTCATCCTCACAGAATCACACCTAACAGATAATGTCCCAGACACCACCATCACCATCCCTGGGTATTTTCTGTCCCACCAGCTGGACAGACCCAGCGGGGGTGGCGACACAGTGGTACGTGGTATACATGCGGGAGGGAGTTGCCCTGGGAGTCCTCAACATTGCCTCTGGACCCCACGAATCTCGTGGCATCAGGTCAAACATGGGCAAGGGAACATCCTGCTGGTTATCACCTATAGCCCTCCGTCAGCTGATGAATCAGTGCTCCGCCATGGAACACCACTTGGAGGAAGCACTGAGGGTGGCAAGGGCACAGAATGTACTCTGGGTGGGGGACTTCAATGTCCATCACAAACAGTGGCTCAGTAGAACCACTACTGACCGAGCTGGCTGAGTCCTAAAGGACATAGCTGCTAGACTGGGTCTGCGGCAGGTGGTGAGGGAACCAACAAGAAGGAAAAGCATACTTGACCTCATCCTCACCAACCTGCCTGCCACAGATGCATCTGCCCATGGCAGTATCGGTAGGAGTGACCACCGCACAGTCATTGTGGAGACGAATCCCGCCTTCACATTGAGGATACCCTCCATCGTGTTGTGTGGCGCTACCACCGTGCTATATGGGATAGATTTTGAATAGATCTGGACTCTATAGAGGACTCAAGACTGGGCATCCATGAGGTGCTGTGGGCCATCAGCTTCAGCAGAATCATACTCGAACACAATATGTAACCTCTGGCCTGGCATCTCTCCCACTCTACCATCACCATCAAGCTAGGGGATCAACTCTGGTTCAATGAAGAGTGCAGGAGAGCATGCCAAGAGCAGCACCAGGCATACCTAAAAATGAGGTGTCAACTTGGTGAAGCTATAACACAGGACTACTTGTGTGCCAAACAGCATAAGCAGCAAGTGATAGACAGGGCTAAGTGATCCCATAATCAACGGATCAGATCTAAGATCTGCAGTCCTGTCACATCCATTCGTGAATGGTAGTGGACAATTAAACAACTCGCTGGAGGAGGAGTCTCCACACATATCCCCATCCTCAATGATGGAGGAGCCCAGCACATCAGTGCAAAAGATAAGGCTGAAGCATTTCCTACAATCTTCAGCCAGAAGTGCCGAGTGGATGATCTATGTTGGCCTCCTCTGGAGGTCCCCAGCATTACAGATGCCAGTCTTCAGCCAATTCAATTCACTCCACGTGATATCAGGAAACAGCTGAAGGCACTGGATACTGCAAAGGCTATGGCCCTGACAATATTCCAGCAATAGTACTGAATATTTGTGCTCCAGAACTTGCTGCACCCCTAGCCAAGCTGCTCCAGTACAGCTACAACATTGGCATCTACCCGGCTATTTGGAAAATTGCCCAGGTATGTCCTGTACACAAAAATCAAGACAAATCCACCCCAGCCAATTATCGCCCCATCAGTCTACTCTCGATCATTAGTAAAGTAATGGAAGGTCATCAACAGTGCTATCAAGCGGCACTTGCTTAGCAATAACCTGCATACTGAAACCCAGTTTGGGTTCTGCCAGGGCCATTCAGCTCCTGACCTCATTACAGCCTTGGTTCAAACATGGACAAAAGAGCTAAACTCCTGAGGTGAGGTGAAGTGACTGCACTTGATATCAAGGCAGCATTTGATCAAGGAGCCCTAGCAAAACTGGAGTCAATGGGAATCAGGGGGAAAACTCTCCACTGGTTGGAGTCATATCTAGCACAAAGGAAGATGGTTGTGGTTGTCGGAGGTTAGTCATCTCAGCTGCAGGACATCACTGCAGAAGTTCCTCAGGGCAGTGTCCTCGGCCCAAGCATTTTCAGCTGCTTCATCAATGAACTTCCTTCTGTCATAAGGTCAGAAGTGGGGATGTTTGCTGATGATTGCAGAATGTTCAGTATTATTTGTGACTCCTCAGGTACTGAAACAGTCCATGTCCAAATGCTGCAAGATCTGGACAATATCCAGGCTTGGGCTGACAAGTGGCAAGTAACATTCACGCCACACAAGTGTCAGGCAACGACCATCTCCAACAAGAGAGAACCATCACCCCTTGATGTTCAATGGCATTACCATCACTGAATCCCCCACTATCAACATCCGGGGGGTTACCATGGACCAGAAACTGAACTGGACTAGCCATGTAAATATTGTGGCTACAAGAGCAGGTCAGAGGCTAGGAATTGTACGACGAGTAACTCATCTCCTCACTCCCCAAAGCCTGTCCGCCATCTACAAGTCACAAGTCAGGAGTGTGATAGAATATTCCCCACTTGCCTGGATGAGTGCAGCTCCCACAACACTCAGGAAGCTTGACACCATTCAGGACAAAGCAACCCGCTTGATTGACACAAACATTCATTCCGTCCACCACCAACGCACAGTAGCAGCACTGTGTACCATCTACAAGACTGCAGGAATTCACCAAAGCTTTTTCAACAGCACCTTCCAAATCCATGACCACTACCACCTAGAAGGACAAGGGCAACAGATAGATGGGAACAGCATCACCTGAAAGGTCTCCTCCAAGTCACTCACCATCCTGACTTGGAAATATGTCGCCATTCCTTCACTGTCGCTGGGTCAATATCCTTGAACTCCCTTCAGCACTGTGGGTGTACCTTGTTTTTTTAATATTCATTGGCTAGGCCAGCATTTATTGTCCACCTTTTCATCAAATTACCCCTGTACAGCCGGTATAAGTTTATCAAACAAATTTCTCGTGATATTTAAAAGAAGTTGATAAGGCAAATTTTATAAGCGACTTTATGAACAAGGGTCACTTAATACAAAAGATACAAAACCAATTTGCTATTTCCATCAGAAATAAATAAATAATAACTCTTGGTGAGACCTTTTCCAAAGCTAATAGTGTCATATTTGCATTTGTTAAGGTGTTACACTTCTGAGATATCATATATGTCTCACACACGGTTAAATATATTATTGTTTTGTTTTTGTTGGTTCTTTCCTGGACTTAATCTAATGCTTCACTGAATTTAAACATGAAAGTGTTATTAACCATTTATTCATCTGAGCTGACCTAAACTACATAAAGGGTACTTTCTTTATATTACTCTTGTCTTTCAGTCTTTGCTTATTCCTATATTTTCTGCTTTAAAACTGTCAGCTTGTGAATATGCTCTTCGGGTTGTCTTCCCCCCTGTAGTGATATCTGGAATGGGAAATATTGCCCACATCCATCATAGCACTGGAGCAGAACCTCACAATGGCACTGTCGGAAACTCTGCAAAAAATATTTATTTCGAGGCTGCATCTTGCTGGTGAGATTTTGGCCTCTTTTTTCCCCATAATTTTTACTCTCCCGTTGTCTTCTGGAAACCCCTTGCTGAGATGCAGGTACTCCCTGATACTTTACTCGAGTGCTGATTCTATACATGAGCTTTAATATGTTTGGTAAACTCCGAAACCAAGCCCAATTCTTAGGGCAGAATTTTCATTCCAGGGCTGGGAACCTGACATGGAGACTGTTTCGGGTCCCAACCCCTCACGGCATGTCCCAGCATTCCCAAACCGGCAGCTCCACCAGCTAAGTTAGGAGCTCCCAATCTGAAGATGGAGAGAGGGAGAAGGCCAGTTAAGTTTTTAAAAAATATTTTACATTTTTAGCCATGATCCTGGAGGGGCTACCCTTCCATGTGTTCAGAGTGGTCATAGTTGTTGCGTGGCAGATCCCTCATAGTATCAATTGTGGCCCACTCACCCTTTTCCAACCTGAGTCCACCTGGAAATCCCAGTCGGCATGGGAAGAGAACATTAATAGACCCCTTAAATCATATTTAATTCATCGACTGCAGGCAGGAAGCTGTTCCAATCCCGACCTACCCCCCTGAAATGGCTTGGGGCCATGATCATAACTTTTCACCACCATGATGGCTGGCTGTGCCAAATTGCAGGCCTGGAACCTCCGAGCTTGTTTAAAAATTCAGTCCTTGGTCTCACCAATCAAAACCCTGGATGTTTGGTTTATCTCTCTAACCCAGGGCAGTGAAGCCAATTATAACACTTCAACTGGCACCCTGACTGAAATCAGCTGACTCAACCTGGGATTAAACCTGGGACCTCATTTACGTGCCTCAGCTACTCATTGCCTTAACCAACTGAGCACTGGGCAGAACTCTATAACCAGTTTCAACCTGGAAAAGAGGGGTGTGAGAGGTAGTCTTCTACAGGCATACAAAGCTGTGAAATTAATGGAAAAGGTCAAGCCAAATGCTGCAATGAATTAAAATTTGGGGGCGGGATTACAAAACAAAGTGACAGCAACAAGAGCAACTTGTATTTACAGATCACCTTTAATACAATAATGTTGGTTTACGGGAGAGTCATAAGGTGATATTAGGGACGGCCAAAGTTTGGTTGAAGGGTTAGGTTTTAAAGAATGCCTTAAAGTAGGAAAGAGAGAAAGAGACGTGGAGAGGTTTAGGCAGGAAACACGAGAGCTTAGAGCCTAGATAGCTGAAGGCATGGGGTGGAATCGTCCAGAGTTGCACTAACTGCGGTAGCGGGTGGGAAAAATGACGGTTTACCCACTGGCCGCAATGGCGGCTTTTCACACCGTGTCATCCCAATATCGCTGTCAGAATTATGCATTCCTGGGAAACACACCATTTTGATGGTGGGTACGCTCTCATTCGTCTGCCACGCCATCACCTCGCTGCTTCATCATGCTAGGCGCCATATTTAAAGTGCAGCCATGCGCACACATCTCAGTGCTTCCAGCCCACGGCTGCTGCATAGAAGACATGGTCTCGAAAGGCAAAAAGACTGCAGCACCCAACTTCAACGAAGCATCCCTCCAGCACCTTTTGGATGCTGTGGAGGCCCGTCATGGTGTCCTCTACCCCTGCTCTGGCAAAGGAGGGGTAGCAACATCACCAATCCAGCATGGGAGGCGGTGGCAGTACCAATGACCTGCAAAAGAGGACAGCCACTCAGGGCCACAACAGGATAAATGGCCTCATCCGTTCCGCCAGGGTAACTCACTCTTCTCATCACTCTCAACTCACACACTCACAAACCCATCAAACATCCACAGGGATCTCACACCTCAAGGGACAACACCACTAACTCTCACACACACCCTCACATCTTCATCAGGCTCATATCCTCTTCACATCCTCATCCCGTCCATGGCTCTGCTCACCACACAAACACTCCACACAGTGCCATGTACCCTGCTCACACTCTCCCCATCTGTTTTCATGCAGGAGAAGCCTGCTCACATCATCAGGAAGATGTCCCAGACTGGGGGTGGAGTGGTCCTCATTAGGCTCCTTATTCACTTTGAGGAGTGTGCCACCGTGCTCATTGATGAGTATGTGGACCCTGCCTGCGGTGACGGTGACGTCGGCAGTGAACACCCTCATGAGGATCCTACAACACATCATCCTTTTCTCAACGCAACTGTGAGTGCTCACTCTCTTTGACTCTGCTGCCATGCACTCATTATCTCTACTTTGGTTCACAGGGAGCTCTGCTAATCAACGGAAACCCTTAGCCAGCCAGTTGCTCTGCTCCATCCAGGTCCTCACCTCCATCCAAGAAGACACCCACTCCAGTGAAGAGCTGGAAATAAGCAACCTGGAAGATCCGTCACAGTGCTTACCCACACCCTCCACCAGCGCAAAGACACACACCTCGGTGGGACTTAGATCTAGGGCAGGCTCGGGTTCACAATCTGGTGGTCACCGCATGGACACGTGTCCGCATTAGGAGGAGGCAGGTGCAACCGAGCTCCCCAGCATTTGGAGGACTGCTGAGAAAAAGACATCTGTGAGGTCTGTGTCAGATGACCAACCTCTAGATTCGGTCTTCCAACTCATCCTGTTGAATCAGCAGAAGCTGGGGGAACATCATACAGAGCTGTTGTAAGCCCTCAACAGAGTGGCTCATGAGTCAGAGGAGTGTGTCTGCCTACTCTCTGATGGAGTGGTGCCCACATGTTTGCATATGGAGGTCTCCAGGGGAAGGATGGTGGATGCCATGGAGACCCTGGTCCAGCATAGCACAGAGATGTGTGCAGTCCTGCACTCCATCACGGTGGCCATGGGTGAGTTCCTGCAGTGGCAATGCAAGAGGGAAACTGGGCACCTCAATGTCCCCCCAGGTGCTCCTTTCCCTCAAGCAGTCAGGCTGGGGCCCTCAGGCAAGCGAAGTGAGGAGGATCAGCTGCTGGACACCCCTGGGTCATCCACTCAGGAGGCTGCCCTCTCACTCCGAGCACCCTTTGCCTGTGACTCCCATTAACCTCGTCCTCTGTTACCACAAAGGGAGCTACTGATCCACAGGAGGACAGCCAAAGCAAGCCAGGGCCCTCAAGGCCTCGGTTCTCCAGAGGACCCATGCCAATGTCATCAGAGGCATCAGGTCTAACCATTGCACAGGCTGTCTCCACCCCTGCTGCGGATGTCTGGGCACCACATAGAAGTCTAAGGCATTCAGAAGTTAAGAAACACTGATCACAGTTGGTTGCATGGGTGAACACATTTTGTCACTTTACAATCTGAGCATATATTCACTTTTACTGAATAATGTGTAATCGAGTCCTTTAGTTTCATTTACAGGCTTTGCAAGTCCTCACTGCATTCCCTGCAGCTAGCAGTTCAGTTCAGTTGCAGGCAGCGGGCCCACGAGTGATTCTGGAGGGAGAAGTGCGTGTGTATGTGTGTGTGTGTGTGTGGTGGGGGTGGGGGGGGTGGGGGGGGCGTGGGGGGGGAAGAGCGTGGGGGCAGGACCTTTCGGAGCCTCACGCAAGCACTCTCCCATGCACGCAGATCCTCCCTGTATCACAGTCATCCCAATGTCCTGAGCATTTTCAATGCTGCCTGCTGGGGTTCTTTTTCTGTTCACCATCTGAGCTGACCTGCATCTCCGCCCCCGCACTGATCACACTCCCATGCAGCACCTGATCTCACCCACCACAACTCTCATTTCTCTTTCAATTTAGCCAGCATGGTGTTAATACCGTTTTTCTTTCACTCCCCCATCCATTCTCCTCTCCCAGTCACCCATTTCCTTTCCCCCATCACTGTTGACCCCTGGCATCACCATCCACCTCCCCTCCGTGAACTACCAGCCACAACCCGTGTTTTCTGGGGATGCCCAGGTGATCATGCACGTCCCCTTCCTTCCCAAAAATTCCACCCCATTCACGTTAACCTCCCTGACCTCGTCTTTCCCACCCCCAGGGCCTGTGTCTGCCTCCTAATCCCCACAACCATCCTCGCCACCCCTTCTACCGATACCGTTGAACCCTAACTCTCCCACCCTACCTCCTCACTCTGCCCTCGGTCATTCTCATCATTCGCTCACACCATGGCCAACCTCAGTTCACTCCCCAGGAGGCAGTCATGGACTCATCAGAGTCCTCCCTTGCACATTCACCTGGACATCCTCCCCTGCAGACTCTTTCCCCCCTTGGGACCGCTTCCCACTTTGGACCCCTTTCCCTCTGGAACTCCTTGCCCCTTGGAACCCCTTCCCCCCCACCCAAAATACTCCCTTCCCTTAGTTCTTGCCCCCACCCCAGACTCCCCCCCACTTAGTCCTTCCCCCTTCCTGACTCCTTCCTCCAGCCTTACTCCTTCCTCTCCCCAGACTCCCTTCCCCCTCCGTCCTCCTTCCCCACTCCGAGTTTCTTCCCTTACACCTTCCATCCCCCGTATACTTACCTCCACAATTGCCGTCTTCTCCCCCATTATCCCCTCCTCCCCCTGTACCCCATCCCCCAACTTCCCCCCTGACAATTTTGCTCCCCCCCCCAACTTCATCCCCTCCGACCCCTTAGTTCCCCTCCTCCCAACCTCAAATCCCTGACACCTTTATTCCCCTCCGACCAACCTCACCCCACAACATCTTCATTTCCCCCCTCCCAACCTCATCCCTTCGACCATCATTCATTGTGAGCAGACCCTCAAGGGTGACTTTCCAACTTCCAAGAGCTGCTTCGTGGCGGAACCATGTCCATGAGAATCCACTCAACATGCCATGAACGTTCCTCCAAGGTCCCGTTGCTGTTGGGCTCCAGCATCATCTCCTCCTCCAACGTCCACCATGTGAGCAATGCCCTGGCGGTGAGTCCCGACTTCTGCAGGTCACGTTTGTTAGGACATGTTCTGCACGGACGTGTTTTCCTGCCAATGTGGGCGAACAATCCAGCGTGGGGGAATGATTCCAGTGGGCTGGCCTTATAATGATATGTTGATGTATTACAATGAGGGTCCTGATGTCTGATGGAGGGAAATGATGTCCACCATTGACGAGCTGACCAGACAATCGTAAACTGGATTCATGACATTGTGAAACCGATTTTTTGATCTTCTCACCATATCGTCCGCTCACGCCGCCAAACACGCCCGACACCAGTGAGGATGGAAACCTCTGCCCATGGTCACCAATGATGGAGCAATTATAATCGGGGATGCTCAAAAAGATGCTCAGAAATATAGAAACACAGATAAACCGGAGCATTGTGGGGCTGGGGATGGTTACAGAAATGGAGAGAAGCAAGGCCATGAAGGGATTTGAAAGCAAGGTTTGGATTTGAAAATTGAGGTGTGACTTAACTGGGAGCCAATTGAGGTCAGCAAGTACAGGGATGGGTGAGAGGTGAACAGGACATGTTGTAAGGACAAGGGCAGCAGAAGTTTGGTTTACTGAGGGTAGAATGTGGGTGGTCAGCAAGCAGTGCATTAGAATAATAACAACTTATATTTATACAGCACTTTATTAAACACCCCATGGTAATTTACATGAGCAAAAAAAATATATGACACGAGGAAATATTAGTTTAGATGGCCAAAAGCTTGGCCCAAGAGGTAAGTTTCAAGTCTTAAAGGAGAAAAATGAGGTTGAGGCAGAGAGATTAAGGGAGGGAATTCCAGAGCTTGAATACTAGGCAGCCGAAGGCACAGCTACCAAGCTTGGAGCAATTGAAATTAGGAATGCAAAAAAGGCCAGAATTACAGGAGCGCATAAATCTCGGAGGACTGTGGGCCCGCGGAGTTTACAGAAGTTGGGAAGGGTCAGGCCATGGAGGAATTTGAAAAAGTGCAAGAGAATTTTAAAATAAAGACATTCCTTGAATGGAATGCATAGAAAATAAGAAATAGAAACAGGAATAGGCCATTCGCAAGTCAAAAAGAGTCCTTGTGTACAGCTGTTGTCATCATGCTCCTGTACGGCAGTGAGACCTAGACTGTGTGTCAGCTACATATGAGAGTGTTAGAGAAATTCCATCAGTGAGGACCGTTACACTAAACGCTATTATCCTTCTTGAAACCAGCTCCACAACCATTGAGACAAAACCCCTGCAAAATCAACTATGATGTATTGGACACTGTGTCCAGATGGCCGAAAAATGTCTCCACTCTGCCAGGCCTTATTTTCTCAACTCTCAAATGGCCAACGTTCCACAGGAGGACAAAGAAAATGCTTTAAAGACACTCTGAATCTCTCCTTGAAGCATGGCAGCATTGATATTAATGACTGCGAGAAGCATGCTATCAATCGTTCAGAATGATGACAACTTGCCCATCAAGTTGCATCACGCTTTCAGCCAAAACACCTTAATCATGAGGCAGAGTTGGGCAGAGAAGGAAAGAAAAGGAAGTAAATCCTGCACTCCCACTACCTTGTGGGACACCATTCCCCATGTGCCCAAAAATCTGTGGTTCAGTCACATGAAGATCCATGGCAGAAACCCATGACCCTGAGTAGGTGTCACCCTTAAGTTGAGTTACAGTCGTTTACAATGACAGGGTAGTTCCCAGGGAGAAGAATGGAGTTGTTTCTAGGAAACAGAGTTTGTGGGCGGGACAGAAAACAATGACTTCAGTCTTCCCAGTAATTAATTGGAGGAAATTTCGGCTCACTCAGTAATGGATGTCGGATAATTCGAATTTAATGGCAGTGGAGGAGTCAAGAGAGGTGATTGTGAGGACAGGGCTGGATGTCAAAGGCATACATGTGAAAAATAATGCTGTGTTTTCAGATGATGTTACCAAGGGGCAGCATGGAGACAGGAGCAGACCAGTGATTGATCCTTGGGGAACATCAGAGGTAACAGTGTGGAAGTGGGAAAAGAAGCCATTGATGGTGATTCTCTGGCTATGTTGAAATAAAGAAGAATGGAACCAGGTGAGTGCAGCCCCACCTAGCTGTACGATGGTAAGAGACTGAAATTTCTTAATGCAGAGAATAATCAATACTCTCAATAATCAAGAATGGACTTCCTGACAGAGTGATGAAGGCAACAGCCCTGGAATCCTTTAAGTTATAATTTGATGTAGCAATGAGAAGAACATAGTGTAATTCTGAATCGATGAACTGAGGTGAGCTGAATAGCCTTCCTCCTCTGTAAGTATCTTGAGACCTTATGATTCTGGGTAGTATTGTGTGTGTGTGTTTATAAAGAAAGGAAGGAAGAAGAGGAAGAAGATGCTATCCAGGCCATGGTGAAAGAGAAGGCATTCAGACACTAGAAGGGTTTTAAATTAATAAGGAGGAGGTATTGGAGCAGCTGCCTGTACTTAAAGTTGAGGCACCAGGACTGGATGAGATGCATCCAAGGATACTGAGGGAAGTGAGGGTGAAAATTGTGGAGGCACTGGCCAAAATTTTTCAGTCTTCCTTAGACTCAGTAGTAGTTGCAGAGGACTAAAGAATTGCAAATGTTACGCCTTTGTTCAAAGAAGGGTGCAAAGATAAGCCCAGCAACTACAGGCCTGTCAGTTTAAACTCAGTAATGGGAAACTTTAGAAATAATGATCCTGGACAAAATTGATAGTCACACGGGCAAATGTGGATTAATTAAGGAAAGCCAGCATGGATTTGTTAATGGAAAACCATGTTTAACTAACTTGCTAGAGTCTTTTGAAGAGGTAATGGAGAAGGTTGATGAGGGCAATGCTGCTGATGTGTTTTTTTTAATTCTTTCATGGGACATGGGCCTCACTGATTAGGCCAGGATTATTATTGCCCCATCGCTAATTGCCTTTGAGAAGGTATTGGTGAGCCACCTTCCTGATTCTCTGCAGCTTATCCAGTGTAGGTACATCCACAGTGCTGTTAGGGAGGGAGTCCCACAAGTTTGACCCAGCAACAGTGAAGGAATAGCGATGTGACTTGGAGGAGAACTTGCAGGTGGTGGTGTTTCCATGTGTCTGCTGCCCTTGTCCTTCTAGGTGGTAGAAGTTGTGGGTTTGGAAGGTGCTGTCTAAGGATCCTTGGTGAATTGCTGCAGTGCATCTTGTAGATGGCACATACTGCAACCACTGTGCATCAGTGGTGGAGAGAGTGGATGTTGAAGGTGTTGGGCTCCTGACTTGTGCCTTGTAGATGGTGGACAGGCTTTGGGAAGTCAGGAGGTAAGTTACTCTCCATAGGATTCCCAGCCTTTGGGAACTACCCAGCTTTAGTTGGACGGTCATGGCTTGAGAAGATCCGGTTAAGTTGGGCAGAAGTACACAGCACTGCAAAAGAAGAAACTGGTCTGACAGCTGTTATAAAAAATATGCTGTTGTTTTCAAAAGAGATTTATGAAGCATGAAGGGAATCACTCTAATTTTGAATATCAAAGCTGGCTCTCAACCAAAATTCCTGAAGGCCAGAACCGTGTCTTATGCCATACGACCAAAAGTCGAAGCTGACCTGGAGTGTCTGGTCAAGATAGGAGTCTTGGTACCTGTCTCGCATAGTGAATGGACAACACCCATTGTTCCAGTGCTCAAGAAAGACGGCTCCATATGCATCTGTGGAGATTTCAAGGTTACTTTTAACCCCGTGTTGTGTGCTGAACAATATCCACTTCCCCATTTTTGCTGGCCTGGCTGGTGGACAGAAATTCAGCAAAATATATCTATACCAGGCCCACTTACAAATGCATGTTGATGAGAAGTCACAAGAATATTTTGTCTTCACAACACACAAGGGACTGTACAGATGTTGCCTCTTGCCTTTTGGAATAACATCGGCTCCAGCCTTTTTTCAGATGGCCATGGACCAGCTCCTGAGTGGCTTGCCTTGAGTTCAGTGCTACCTTGACAACACCTTGGTAATGGGCAGGACTGATGAGGATCATCTCAAGAACTTGGATGCCACCCTACAAAGGCTAGAGAGCGTGGCCTACAGGTTTGCAAAGGCAAATATGAGTTTTTTTCAGCCCTCTGTGGAATATTTGGGGCACGACATTGATGCTGCTGGGCTTCACAAAGCCTCCAAGGTCAAGGCTATTGTGGATGCTCCAGCTCCTCAGAGTATCAGTCAGCTTCACTCATTTTTAGGGCTGCTGAATTATTATGGGAGATTTATTCCACAGCTGGCAATCCTGCTGAAACCCCTGCATGAGCTTCTGTGTCAGGACAAAGCCCGGGAATGGACAGAAGACTTTGACGTTGCATTCAAGAAGGTTAAAGCAGCGCTGACAGATCCCGAGATACTGACACACTTTGACCTCTCCTTACCTCTATAATTTGCATGTGATACATCGCCTTATGGATTTGGGCCGATGTTTCACACATAATGCCCTCAAGTGTGGAGAGAGTGTTCATAGTGTTCGCTTCACGGACTTTAAGCAAAGCAGAGAGCCAATACGCTCAAATTGAACACGGAGCACTGGGAATCATTTTCAGAATCTGTGATTTCACCAGTGCCTGTTTGGACGGAAATTGACGCTGCTGACTGATCATCAACCACTCACCTCAATACTAGGTCTACACACAGACATTCAACAGGGTGCAGCATTGGCCATTGATGTTGAGAGCTCATACATGTAACATCAAATTTTGAAAATCTATTGAAAAATAAAACGGAAGCTGCAATGTTCAATCACCTCCACGCTTACATGTGTATTGATTAATCTTTGAAAAGTTATCAGCGGTACCAGTATTAAAACATAACACCACCCCCTGTGCTTCTTCCAAATGGTGTTCAACATGGAGGAGTACTGATTCATCAGCTTTCGATGGTAATCAGCAGGTTGCTTTTGCGTGTTTGATCTGATGCCATGAGACTTCATGAGGTCCAGAGTCGATGTTACGGACTCTCAGGGCAACTCCCTCCTGACTGTATACCACAGTGCCACCACCTCTGTTGGGTCTGTGCTGCTGGTGGGACAGTACATCCCAGGGATGGTGATGGTAGTGCCTGGGATATTATCTATAAGATACGATTCCGTGAGTATGACTCTGTCAGGCTGTTGCTTGACTAGTCTGTGGGACAGCTCTCCCAATTTTTTATACTAGTCCCCAGATGTTAGTGAGGAGGACTTTGCAGGTTCAACAGTGCCCCATTTGCCGTCATCATTTCTGGTGCCTAGGTTGATGCCGGGTGGTCCATCTGGTTTTGGTCAGCTCCTTTTTGTAGGCTCTGTAGTCGTTTCATGCAACTGAGTGGCTTGCTAGGCCATTTCAGAGGTTGTTAAAAGTCAACCACATTGCTGTGGGCCTGCAATCACATGTAGGCCAGACCAGGTAAGGATGGCAGATATCCTTCCCCAAAGGACAGTAGTGAACCAGAGGGGTTTTTAACGACAATCAACAATGGTTTTGTGGTTGCTGTTACTGAGACTAGCTTTTTAATTCCAGATTTATTAACTGAGTTGAAATTCCACTAGCTGCCGCAATGGGATTTGCACCTGTGTCCCGAGAGCATTAGCCTGGCTTCTGGATTACTAGTCTGGTGACTATGCCACTGCCTTTCCCTTGGTGTACATGGATTTCCAAAAGGCATTTGATACAATGCCACACAACAAACTTGTGAGCTCATGGAATAAAATGGACAGTAGCACATGGATACGAAGTCGGTGAGTGACAGAAAACAGACGGTAGTGGTTAATGGATGTGCTTTGGGCCGAAGGAAGGTTTGTAGTGAAATTCCCCAGAGGTCAGTGTTGGGACCTTGCTTTTCCTTTTATATATTAATGACCCAGACCTTGGCATACAGGGCACAATTTCAAAACTTGCAGATGATACCAAACTTGGAAGGATTGTGAACTGTGAGGGTGATAGCATGGAACTTCAAAAGGACATAGACAAGTGGGTGGATTGGTGGCAGATGAAGTTCAATGTGGAGAAATGTGAAGTAATCTATTTTGATAGGAAGGACATGGAGAGACAATATAAAATAAAGGGCATAATTCTAAAAGGGGTGCAGGAGCAGAGAATGTACATGTGCATAAGTCATTGAAGGTGGCAGGGCAGGTTGAGAGAGCAGTTAATAAAGCATACAGTGTCCTAGTCTTTATTAATAGGGGCATAGAGTACAGCAGCAAGGAGGTTAGGTTAAACTTGTAAGTTAGGACTGTTTTCCTTGGAGGAAAGAAGGCTGAGACGAGATTTTGATAGAGGTATCCAAAATCATGAGGGGCCTGGACAGAGTAGATTGGGGGAAACTGTTCCTATTCATGAAAGGATTGAGAACGAGAAGGCATGGATTTGAAGTAATTGGCAAAAGAAGCAAAAACAACATGAGAAAAAGGCAGGTTTATTCAAAAGAGAATTAAACTGTTATCTGAGAAGGAAGAATGTGCAAGGTTACTGGGAGAAGGCGGTAGAATGGCACAATGGGCCTAATGGCCTCCTTCTGCGCTGTAACAAACCTGCGATTCTGTGATAGAAAGGCTTGCATTTATGTGGTACTTTTCATGATCCCCAGACGTGCCAAAGCACATTATAGCCAATGAAATACTGTGGTAATGCAGGAAGCACAGCAGCTAATTTGAGCACAGCAGGTTCCCACAAACAGCAATGTAATAATTATCAGGTAATCTGTTCCTTGTGATGTTGTTTGAGAGATAAACATTGGCCAGGGCACCAGGGATAACACCCCGACTCATCGTGAAAGTAGTGCCATGGGTCTTTTGCATCCAGCAGGGCAGGGAGGGCCTGGATTTAACTCATCTGAAAGATAGCACCGCTAACAGTGCAGCACTCCCCCATTATAGCACTGGGGTGTTAGCCCAGATTGTTTCACTCATTTCTAGGAGTAACTTGAACCCACAACTTTCAGACTGAGAGGGAAGAGTTCTACCAATGGATCCATGGCTGACACTCAGCACTGTATGTTCAGGAAGCAGCACAAAAAACAGGTTGTAATACAGACAAAATAGATAAGTGAAAAAGTGAAAGGGAGAATAGCAAAGGGGAGAACAAGAAAAGGAAAGTGAGGGAGCAATTGAAAAGAGAAGCAAGCTGGGAACAAGTGAAAGAAGCAGAATTACATAACAAAAACAAAAATACCTGGAAAAACTCAGCAGGTCTGGCAGCATCTGCGGAGAGGAACACAGTTAAGCTTTCGAGTCCGAATGACCCTTCAACAGAACTAAGTAAAAATAGAAGAGAGGTGAAATATAAGCTGGTTTAAGGTGGGGGGGGTGTTGGGACAAGTAGAGCTGGATAGAGGGCCAGCAGAATTACATGTTAGTTGGGGAAAAGCAATTCATTCGAATAAAACAGATTGAATCAGAGGGATAATGTCAATGCAAGCAGATTACTAAAATAGAACTGCAGAGGGGAGGGAGAAGCAAGAGACAGAGAAGAATAGAAATCAATGTTCCTTCATAGTGCAGGTATGGAAAAGTCTTATTGTCCTTGAGATAGTCCAGAGGTAAGCAAGAATGATGCTTCTGCACATCAGCGATTTCTTACGAGGAAAGAATATAAGAATGTTCAGCTCCTTTTCTTTAGAAGCGGGACCTGATTGAAATTTCTGAGGTTATTAAAGGCACTGACAGAACTAGGGACTGACAGAACTGATCCAAATAAATAGCTCACTTTGGTGAAAGGTTAAAAATTAAGAAGTTATGAGTGAGAAGGAAATAAGGTGGGATTGCTGCCTCCAAAGAGTAACAGAATTGTGAAGTAAGTTACCAGTAAAGGTCATTATCACAAACAATATCAATGTTTTCAGGTACCAATGGATCCATTCCTGTAGGGGGAAACAGAAATTTGAGGGGACATGGTGAGAATGTAGAAAAGTGGAGTTGATGTATGCATAATACGTGATTAATTTTAAGTTAAGAATTTTTTGTTCCTAGTTCTTCTGTTTGGGAACTGGGGTTGGAATCATTCCAGATTTGCACTAAGTACAGTAGCGGATGGGTAAAATGACGTTTTACCCACCAGCCACAATAGTGGCTTTTCACGCCATATCATCCCAAACCCACCACATTATTTATGCATTCCTGGGATACACGCCGTTTCCGTGGTGGGTGGGCTCTGATTTGTCTTCCACACCGTCATCTCGCTGCTTCATCACGACAGGCATCACATTTAAAGTACAGCTGCACTCACTGCTTCCAGCCCAGGACTGCAGCAAACAAGACATGGCCCCGAAAGACAAGACTGCAGCCCTCAAGTGCCCTTTGGATGCCGTACAGGCTCGCTGTGATGTCCTTTACCTCTGCTCTGGCCGCAGGAGGGGCAGCTTGGTAGGCGATGGCAGTGGTGACCAGTGCCAAAGCTGCACAGAAGAAGTTGGCCATCCAATGCAGATAGAGGATGAATGATCTCATCCATGCAACTAGGGTATGGCAACCATCTCATCACAGTAAACTCACACACTCAAGCCCATCACACATTCACTGGCATCTCACTCACTGCCAGCTCAAGGGACATCACCACCCATTCTCACACACACACCCTCACGTCTCCATCTGGCCTCATCTCCTCTGGAGACTGCCTCCTCAGCCTTCACCATCTTGAGGCCACTTGCACAGATCAACATGTGCCCCCACACACACCCTGGGATACCCTCCTTCCCGAATACAGCCCTCATCCTGCAGCCTTTTCCCTTGTCTGAGGCCACTTCCCCCTCTTCGCCAAGCAAGCCCTAGCCTTGCAGCCATTGAAAAGCCACCCACATATGGCTGACCTGGTAGGTAGAGACCTGCCGTGAGACCCCTGAAGGTGATGTGGTGCTGTCTGTGAAGCCTGGTGCTGATGACTGCGAGTGCTGACCAAAGCAAGGTAGGCAAACAAACCTTGAAGTCCTGAGCGAAGTGCAGCCTGCCAGGTGCATGTCGCTTATGCGCTGTTGTGAAACCTATGGTGTTTTTTCCTACTGACATAGGCGAATGATCCAACGGGAGGGGATGATTCTGGCGGGCTAGCCCAATAATGATATGCTGCTGCATTACAATGAGGCTCCTGACATCCAATGACAGAGAAAACGGCCCGCCATCAGCGGGCTGAGTGGACAATCGTGAATCAATTTCACACCGTCATGAAACTGATCATGCCATATTGTCCGCTTACACCACCAAACACGCCCGACGCTGGTGGGCATGGAAAATCCCGGCCTGGGATTTGTAAGCCACAGTGTTGAGTGGCACCACTTATTCCACATCACTAACAGCATTATGCCTACAAATCAACATATAACAACATATATCTTCTTTCATTTTCTGGCATGTGAAAATAAAGGACAATTTTAATCCCAAAAAACAGACGGATTTTGGTTGGGTGACAAGTTAAATCTGAATTCCGGCTCAATCCACCTCCAATCTACCTACCTCCAGCTTTGCCAAAGGTGGGATAGGGGGGTTGGGTAGGGGGGGAGGGGGCATTGGCGGCAACCATCCAACCTGCTCCGAGGAGCTGGGTTAGCAATTCAAATGTCCATGATATCAAATCAACCATGATATCAAATTTGACTCCAGCCGCTGGTTTTCCCAGGCTTCAGGAAACCCTACAGCTAAAGAAAGATAACCACTGGATCCACCAGGTAAGTGTTTTTCCCAACTACCTTGTCCACAATTGGGCACCCACTCAACTCTTCGAATGACGTCCCCAATTTCTACCACAAGTCCCCTGATCTCACCCTGCAACCTCCAATCTCACACCCAACTCCCAGCCCCACCCGACTCCTCCTGTCCAGCTTCTGATCTTTACCAACCTGCAGCCCTGGTCCTGCAGGCCTCCGATCTCCCACCTCCACCCTCGACCTCTGGTCAATCTGGCTGCTGCGGCCTGGAACCAGAGAAAATACAAAAGGTTAATCAGGGCCTGTAAGTTTAGCAACACCAAAGGGTTTTTCTGGGTTTCCCGGCCTCAAAACAAGTGCCTTCCTCCCTCCTCGGTTCTGACTAAGAATGCAGTCGATAAGTGTAATTATCGTTATCCAGCAGATATAGAGGCCAGAATTTTACTGGCCACTAAGAGTGAGTTTGAACGCAGGCAGTGAGCATAAAATTGGAATGGACCATGTTTGGCTGGAAGTCCGATGCCATGATGTCGCTTCCGGATTTTACCAGTGATGGGGACCACGGAGGGCAGATTTCTGACATCAAAGTGGGAGGACACACATTGAGGTATTTAAAAGGACAACTAAGTAAAAATTTATGGGCTGATTTGGATTTATCAATGGCACATTGGAATCATGGGACATCAGAGCCCTGTCTGGTGAAACAAGGTGGCAAGAAAGCAGGGGGATAAGTGCTGGCTCTATCACAAAGCCATCCGGAGGGTCAGGGGCAGATAGCTAGATGGGTGGGGCGCAAATTTCATTGGCACATGTCAGCAGAAGGTGCCAGAAGAGCGGGGCATATGGTTAGGATCACACAGGGGCAGTGGCACTTGCCCCGAGGAGAAGACTCAGGGATGGGTTTGGGGGAGTTGGGGGGGGCCATCCTTGCTAGGAGGCCTCGGAATCAGGGAGAGGGCACCTGCCATGGGCTCCATCCACCCATAATCTCCTATGAAGTGCAAGGACAGCTGAAAGGGAGGCAGATCCAGGCATCAGTGGGACCTGCCCCAGGGTGGGCTAAAGGGTGCAGAAGGACATGCCAACAGCTGCTTGCACACAGAAAAGTCTATTCCCCAGGAGAGAGTGTGTCGCCTGAGGCTGAGCTTTCTCCAAATATTCGCACAGGAGTGTCAATGCAGACAGGACCTCTCCAGGGAGGCCATCACTGATCACTGTGCCATGTTGCAGGGTGAGCTGAGACCCATGCAGGCGTGGACACCCTTTGCAGTGATCCTAAAGACATCTTAACTTCTACATCTCTAGATCTTTTCAGGAATCCACTGGGGACAAGTGTGGTGCCTCCCAGCCTGTGAACCATCGGTGCATCAACGCGGTGGCAATACCCTGTTCAAGAAGGCCAACGACAATGAGAATCTCGCATAGATCCACAAAGTCAGGAGGGAAGGTCCATTTGTTTTGGGGCCATTGGTGAATTCCCCCATGTACAAGGTGTCATCAACTGCATGCATGTGGCCATCAACGTCCCTGTGTACCAACCAACAGCCTCATTAAGGAAAAGGGCTTCAATTCCATCAATGCTCATCAACTGGTCTGTGGCCACTGAAAATGGATCCTTCAGATGTGTGATGGTACCTGAGAGCAGCCATGGCTTATACATACTTTGGTAGGCCCACTACCAACGCACCCCCCCTACCGCACCACACTCCTTCCGCTTCAGGGATGGATATGGAGGCAGTGTATGGAGGTACTAAAGGCATGGATGCTAATGCCTGTGAAGAATCCACACAGGAGAGGTACAACACCTGCCACCGGTCAACTAACATGCCCATTGAGCAGGCCATTAAGTTGCTGAAGATGTGATTCAGGTGCCTAGACCAACCTGGTGGAACCTCTCAGTCAGCCCCAGCGAGGGTCTCATGTAGTGTGGTGATCTGCAGTGCACTGCACAATCTAGCACTGTAGAGGTGGCAGGGAGAGCCTTACCTCTAAGTACTCCTATTGTTGCCTCCTTCACTTTGCATTCCATTGCCCATTGCCTATTCGCACAGTGCTTAGTGGCAAGGATGAGGAGCTGGGCGCCTCAATCCATTGCTTCAAGCCCATTGAAGGAAGAAGGGTGTAGATGTGATTTTACAGGGCATCAAGAATAAGAATGGGAAGCAGGAAAGGTGAGTGAAAGATTTATTGAGGCGCACAACAGAAAGGAAACTAAATGTTTCAATTGCCTGTGAACACCAAGTGCAGCTCAGTGCTATTAACACTCTTACCTATGTTCCTATGAGGTGCAACCCGTGTGCTTGGAGCTGAGGTAGAGGCAGTCTGCTGATCGGGCTGCCATGTGGTCTGGATTGATCTGGGTGTCTGTCCTCTAGCAGCCTGAGATCTGGAGAGCCTCGGCATGCTGAGGGACTCCTGTAGAAGTACAGGACCCTCCCCTATCGTTGTGTCCTTTTGAGGCACAGAGGGGCTGAGGAGCTGCTGCTCATACAAGCAGTGCCCTGAGGTGGGATCCCAGAGCAGAAGACAGGCACTCCTCTTCCCTTGCCAGGCCACTTGTACCTGCCTGCTGACCAGAGAATGAGGAGCTGGTGGAGACTCCAAGCACCTTGCTACCCTGCTCTCACCTTGTCACTGATGCACAGGGCTCATGGACTAGGCATAGGTATGCAGATCTGTGTGCATCTCCAGCATCTATTGACTGGTCTGCTCGATCTGACTCTCCATGAAGATCACCAATATCTCCTTGGCAGAAGCCATGTGCATACCTATGCCTAGATATGCAGCACTCCTGGCCCGGATGGACTCCTCTATGCACATACGAGCAAAGAGTAGGAGTAGGCCATTCAGTCGCTTGAGCCTGCTCTGCCATTTAATGCGTTCTTGTCTGATCTGCTAGTAACAAGAAATTTTCATTCGGCCTACCCCCGATAACCAATCACCCCCTTGCTTACTAAGAATCTATCCACCTCTGCCTTAAAAATATTCCAAGACTCTTCTTCCATGGCCTTTTCAGGAAGAGAGTTCCAAAAACTCATGGCCCTCTGAGAGAAAAAATTTCACCTCATCTTCTTTTTAAATGGGCAACCCCTTATTTTTAAACAGTGACCCCTAGTTCTAGATTCTCCCACAAGAGGAAGCATCCTCTCCATATCCACCCTGTCAAGACCTCTCAGGATCTTACATGTTTCGATCAAGTCACCTCTTACTCTTCTAAACTCCAGTGGATACAAGCCTAGTCTGTCCAACCTTTCCTCATAAGACAATCCACCCTATCCAGGTATTAGTCTGGTAAACCTTCTCTGAACTGCTTTCAACGCATTTCCATCCTTCCTTAAATAAAGTGACCAATACGGTACACAGTACTCCAGGTGTGGTCTCACTAGTGCTCTGTATAACAGAAGCCTAAACTCCCTACTTTTGTATTCAATTCCCCTCGCAATAAATGATCAAATTCTATTAGCTTTCCTAATTACTTGCTGTACCTGCAGAACCCTCTGCATTTCAGAGCTCTGCAATATCATCATTTAGATTGTATGCTTCTTGTTTATTTTTCCTATCAAAATGGACAATTTCACATTTTCCCACATTGTACTCCATTTGCCAGATCTTTGTCAACTAACTTAACCTATCTATGTCTTTTTGTAGCCTCCTTTTGTACTCTTCACAACTTACTTTCCTACCTATATTTGTGTCATCAGCAAATTTGGCAACCATCCCGTCCATCCCTTCATCCAAGTCATTTATATAAATTGTGAAAAGTTGAGGCCCCAGCATTGATGCCTGTGGCACGTGGTTACATTTTGCCAACCTGAAAAAGACCCATTTATGCACATATATATATTTGTCTATGCATGGGTGCATTTAGTATCTGATAGTTCCACCAAATGTTTCATTATTTCTCTCTGCAGCTGCAGCATTTGTTCTGTCGTGATCGACTCCAGAGCTAATAGACCTAACTAAAGTGAACTGGCAAATTAGGTTAAGGGATAGAACAATAGGGATGCAGTGGCAAACATTTAATGGGGTATTTCAGTGTACACAGGATAGATACATTCCAACGAGAAAGAAAAATTCCAAGGCGAGGACCCACCAGCTGTGGTTAACTAAAAAAAACTAAAGATAGTATCAAACTTAAAGAAAAAGCATATAATTGCTCAAAGATAGGTGGCAGGTCTGAAGATTGGACAGAATATTAAAAAGCAGCAAAGAATGACTAAAAATTAATATAAAAATTAAAATTAGAGTAAGAGAGAAAGCTATCTAGAAATATAAAGACAGATAATTAGAACTTCTATAGAAATTTTAAAAAGGAGAGTTAACAAAGTGAGCATTGGTCCAATAGAACATCAGCCTGTGGAATTAATAATGGAAAATAAATTGATGGCAAATGAATTGAACAGGTGTTTTGCATCAATCTTCACTATAGAGGATATGAGTAACATCCCAGAAATATCTGTAAATCAGGAAATGGAAGGGAGGGAGGAGCTCAAGAAAATTACAATCACCAGGAAAGTGGTACTGAGCAAATTTTTGGAGCTGTGGGCTGACAAGTCCCTGTGTCCTGATGGACTTCATTTTTGGGTCTTAAAAGAAGTGGCTAATGAAAAAGTTGATGCATTGGTTTTAACTTCCCAAAATTCCCTAGATCCCGGGAAGATTCCATTAGATTGGAAAATAATGAATTAACTCCTTTATTTAAAAAAGGAGGGAGATAAAAAGCAGGAAACTACTGCCAGTTCACTTAACATCTGTCATAGGGAAAATTTTAGATGCTATTATTAAAGACATTATAGCAGGGCACTTAGAAAAATTCAAGGTAATCAAGCAGAGTTGACATGGTTTTGTGAGTGGGAAATCATGTTTAACCAATTTATTGGAGTTCTTTGAAGAAGTAACACGCGCTGTGGATAAAGGGAATCTGTACTTAAATTCCCAGAAGGCAATTGACAAGGTGCCACACCAAAGGCTATTGTGAAAAATCAAAGCTCATGGTGTATGGGTTTACAGACTGGCATGGATAGAAGATTGGCTAGCTAACAGGGAACAGATGGTAGGCATAAATGCATCACTTTCTGGTTGGCAAGATGTAACGAGTAATGTGCCACAGGGATGAGTGCTGAGGCCTCAACTTTTTACAATTAATATAAGTGACTTAGATGAAGGGACCAAAGGAATGGTTACTAAATTTACTGATGCTACCAAGATAGGTAAGTGAAGAGGAAATAAGGAGGCTACAAAGGGACATAGGTTAAGTGAGTGGGCAAAGATCTGGCAAATGGATTATAATGTTGGGAAATGTGAAATTGTCAATTTTGGGAGGAAGAATAATAAAGAAGCACATTATCTAAATGGTGAGAGATTGCAGAGCTCTGACAGTTCGTATGCAGCAAGTAATTAGGAAAGCTAATAGAATTTTATAATTTTTTGTGAGGGGAATTGAACACAAAAGTAAGGAAGTTATGCTTCAGTTTTACAGGGCATTGGTGAGACCACATTTGTGTACAATATTAGTCTCCTTATTTAAGGAAGGATGTAAATGCATTGGACGCAGTTCAGAGAAGGTTTACTAGACTAATATCTGGAATGGTGGGCTGTCTTATGAGGCAAGATTGGATAGACTAGGCTTGTATTCACTGGAGTTTTGAAGAGTAAGAGGTGACTTGATTGAAACATGTAAGATTCCTGAGGGGTCTTGAAAGAGTGGATGTGGAGAGGACATTTCCTCTTCTGGGAGAATCTGGAGCTAGAGGTCACTGTTTAAAAATAAGGGGTCACCCATTTAGGACAGAGACAAGGAGAATTTTTATCTCTCAGAGGGTCATGAGTCTTTGGAACTCTCTTCCTCAAAATGTGGTGGAAGCAGAGTCTTTGAATATTTTTAAGGCAGAACTAGATAGATTCTTGACAAGCAAAGGGGTGAAAAGTTATCGGGGGTAGGCTGGAATGTGGGTTTGAGGTTACAATCAGATCAGCCATGATCTTATTGAATGGTGGAGCAGGCTCGAAGGGCCAAGTGGCCTACTCCTGCTCCTAATTCATATGTTCTTAAGTTGCTGTTGTTGAACATTTTTTGAGAAAAGCACCTCATAAAAGTCTTTGCATCTGGTATGAATTTTTCCCACCATTAGTATTCTTGCTAGCACAGATTGCAACCTTTACCTTTTCCTGAATGTTGCAGCTTAAAGCCATAGCTTTAATCATTGTGTTTCCTGTACTTTGAACAGAGGTGAAGCATCTTATCTACAAGGGGAGAAATCAGACGCTAAATAAAATTAGATTTGAAGTGATTTGATTTTTGCCACCAAAGATTGTGAACAAAAGGATTTTTTGATTAGCTACATCTGACATTAACCCTTTATCTTTGTTCCCTAACAATCAGAATTAGAAATCAGATCAAAGAGGATCATAAGTATCAAATCTCTGCCTTCTTCCCTTCACTGATTTTAGGTAAAGTGTAATCAATAACCAGATGTGAGATAACCATGATATGAAATTAATATTTTGGGATATGGCATGCAAATAATTTGAAACGTATGCCCTAAGTGTAGCATGCTTCGGAAGAGGATTTTTTTGGATGCAGAGGGCTGAATTTTCCCACCTTAGTTTTTAAACAAAGATGTCTTTACTTATGGGTCCATAACCCAAAGGTGATAGTGGTCTCCAGGTGAATTCTTCTGGAAGGCGCCCAATTACAAACTCACTTAGTGCTACTGAAGAGACTGGCACAAGTTCAGTGGGGTGAAATGGATTCAAGATGAGGCTAAATGGTCCAGCAGGCATTTCTTCAAAATGAGCACCAATCGTGATGGCAGTCTCAATGAGTTACCAGTGCAATGGGAGACCTCTGTCTGTGGGTGAACTCAAGCGTGCCATATTCCCTATTTAAAGTTCAGTTTGCATGTCACTTTCATGCCATTCTGACCTCCTTATGTGCACTCGCTTCACATGAGTTAATGAGTTACAGAAATTGGGTGGAATTTTATTGAGGCAACAGGGCGACCCTCGCCTGCCAGCTGGAGAGCCGGTGAGAGACCAGCATCGACTCTTTTCATGATGACCCACCAAGCCACAAGCCAAACAGACAGTGGTGAGGCCAGAAATGGGCCTTCCCCTGGAATCAAGACCCCAGAGATAGAAATTTTGCCTACAAAGAGCTGCAGTCCAATCAGAGATTGGCAGGTCTTGTACTTAGCAGCACCACAGGGGAGGCCATGGCTGCTGCAGGAAGAACAGGCACCAGAGTCCCAGGATCACGGAGGGACCCAGGCCACAGCTAAGTAATGTGCCGGGAGTGGCAGGGTGGAGGTGTTGAGGAGAGGGGTGCAGGTGGGTCAGCAACAAGGGGCAGGGGTAACTCTCAGCTGAGCCTCCCTTCTCAATGTTGAGTCCCTCGATCAGGCACTGAGTGCCTTTGATTGAGGGGCCGCCCTCCCAACCCTGGAGGTAACAACCTGGCTGCATAGTTTTGTCTGTTGTGCATGCACATGGCGACAGGCCTGCCTAACTACGTGCTCTTCCCACCTCCAAGTTTGCCACCTGCGAGAGCACAAGATTCCGCCCATTGTGTGAGCCCGTGTGCCAGGTGCTGGTAAAAGTCCATTCTCCTGGGAAAATGGCTGGTAATTGACTAACAGGCTCAGTTAGCTTCCTGCTGCTACCAGTCAGCTTTCCAACATTGCACACAAGCTACCTCTGGGAAAATCGGAAGGGGGCAGGAATGTCAAAGGGCGTGGCCCAATGCTTTTTTCCCCAATTTTCCTGGTCCCGCCCACCTCCAAACCTGCCTCCAAGAGCTTGGGAAAATTCTCCCCAGATTCCCAAAACTTTCCACTACTGGGACTTTTCCTCACACCACGGCGGGTTCTATATATTACAGACTAATTGATAGAAATTAATTGTTACACTCAGCTATGTTTATTGTCATATCATGTGACTATCAGGACGGCAGAAGAGGGATTAGATGTACCTTGGTCTTTTATCATCTAGCAATTTCTATGTTCCATTGATTTTCTCCCACTTATATACAGATGGTGACCTATTAAGTCACCTTCTTGATTTTTTTGTTTGAGGATGACTCACTATTCCCTTTTTGCATCATTCCAATGTTGCAGTCAAGATCAGGGACTCACAATATAAGAAATTAGAGTCTGCCTAGCCTTTCCATTCATTGGAGCAACATGTGCCATGTGCAGCATGATTTTGAATTTGACTTAGCTACAGCAGGAAAGCTACACACCAGACTAAAATGAATAATTCTGTTCTGCGATCCCTGCTATCATAGAATTCCAAATTAATCATAAGAGAAATGCATTTTTAATTCTGCAGAAATGGTCCCGGTCCCATTATAAATAAAAGTGATTTGGGGTGGAATTTTACGCCGGTGGGATTTGGCAGTCGTGCCGAAGTCAACGGGCTTTTGAATGGCTCGCCACATTTTACTGCCCCACCCCCACTGCGACGGGGCCATAAAATTCTGCCTTTGGTGTCTACGGAAGTGGCAAAACCTTAAATCGAAACACCTTTACCATTAGTCATTAATTTCAGGCCTTTTAGCCGATTTTTAAAAAACGTCAACAACAACAAGTGTTTTTATTATTCGTACATGGGGGGGCGCGGTGTGAGCATTGTGGCAAGGTCAGCATTTGCTGCTCATCCCTATTTACTCTTGAAAAGGTGGCTCCTTGAACCGCTGCAGTCCGTGTGGTGCAGGTACACCCGCAGTGCTGTAAGGGGGAAGGTGTGAGGGTGGAGGGAGAGCGGTGCAGGGGGTATTCCAGACCTTTGACTCAGTAACAGTGAAAGAATGGAGATATAGGGGGAGGATTGTCCCCCTCCCCGACGGGCGGGCGCGGCAGGTGGGCCTGGGAAGGGCCGCGAGGCTGACTGCCGCCCGTGATCGGGCTCCGAACGCAATTTCATGCTGGCTGGTTAATTAACGGCCAGCCAGCGTGAAAGGTGCACTAAGAGCCTCAGCGCTACCAAGGTGGGGGCGGGAGGAGCACGAGCACTGAAATGTGCACATGCACAGGGGGAGTGTGCACTGACAGCTCCCTGAAGGCACACAGCCGCATCAGGGAGCTGACCGATTTTAAAATGAAGAATCAACTTTTTACATGAGATAAACTCAGTCACATGAAGAGGACATGTAAAAAAAGATGTCAAAATTTTTTTATTGTCATTTTACCATCCCGCCCGTGGATGAGGTTTCGTTAAAAACACAAAGGCTGCCTGGCCTATTCGCCCAGCCGCTAACGAACAGTTGAGTGGGCAGCGAAAGATGCAGCTTAATTATTTACTTAATGGCCTTAATAGGCCTCTTAATTTTTAGCGGGTATGTTGCCGCCTCTTGTGCGCGCCCGCCGACCAAAAAAATCATGAGAGTGCGCGATGCCATCAGGACACTTGCCCAAAGTCATTGTGCAACGTTTCATTCCTGTTTGGGTCGGGCGCGCGCCACCTGTGGAACAAAAAATTCTGCCCACAGCTCCAAGTCTTGATGGTGTGTGGCTTGGAGGGGAGCTTGCAGATGGTGGCATTCCCATATTTCTGCTGCCCTTGTCCTTCTGAACAGTAGAGGTCACAGGTTTGGAAGGAGCTGTCAAGGCATTTCACAGGTGTGCTATCAAACAAAATTTGACACCAAGACACACGAGGTGATATTAGGGCAGGTGATCAAAAGCTGAGTCAATGTGGTAGGTTTTAAGGAACATCTTAAAGGAGGTAAGAGTAGAAGAGATGCAATGATGTTTAGAGAGGGTATTTCAGAGCTTAGCGCCTTGGCAGCTGAAGGCGCAGTTGCCTTGATGGAGTGATTAAAATTGAGGACGCTCAAATAGCCAGAATGGGTGGAGCTCAGATGTCTCGGAGGGTTGTGAGACTATACCCATATGAGATAGATATCTCTCTGTCTTTGCTTGATGATCTTCTGCAGCTACAAGTCATGTAAGAGCCTAATGCAGAATCCTCATTACAAGAGCTTGAAACTTAAGACCACTGGCTCCCTAGCAACTAGGAAAGCACCTGGAAACAATGGAATACCAGCTGCGCTACTCAAGTATGGTAAGTCACAGCCCCCTCCATACCTCCATGACCTTACCCTCCTCGGCTGGAGAGAAGGCTCTATCACATGGGATATGTATGGCACAAACATCTTCATGTTATACAATAACAAAGACAATCGAGGGGATCTCAGGCCATCTCACTCCCCAGCATCACTAGGAAGGCCTTTGTGACAGTCATTCTAATGAGGGTCCATCGACTAGAAAACAGAATATACCTGGAGGCACAATATGGCTTCAGAGCAGGCAGATCCATAGTAGACATGATCTTCTGCTTATGCCAGTTTCAAGAGAAGTGCAGGGAGCAGCAAACACCACTTTACCTTACTTTTGTGGATCTCACAAAAGCATTTGACACTGTGAGCAGGCGGGCCTCTACTGGATACTAGAAAAACCTGGCCCTCCTCCCAAACTTCACAGTCTCCATACAGTTGTTCAATGATAACATTCAGCTTGGCCTTTGACAGTTTAAACATCAGCAATGGAGTGAAACAGAGCTCCATCTTAGTCCTTACTCTGTTTGGTATCTTTCTGTCTTCCTGACTTATGCTTTCCTTGCCAACAATGAAGGAGTATATCTCTAACATGATCAGATGGGAAACTCCTTAAACCATTAAGACTGAAAGACAAGACAAATTGCTGCACATCCTGATCAGAGGACTCCTGTATGCTGATGGTGCTGCATTAGTTACCCAAACAGAAGACCAGCATCAAAGGCTCATGGATTGTCTGTCTCATGCCTCTGTTGTTTTCCCCTAACAATGACGTCTATGATCTTTAGTTATAGGATAGAGTGTTGTGACTCTGCTTGTAATTAGACTCAACAACATACCACTGGATCAGTCAACAAATTGTGCTACATTGGATCTACAGTGACAGACAAACTGTCCCTTGATAAATATTCAGGACATGCATTGGAAAGGCAGCCACCAACTTTGGCCAACTAACAAAACAGACATGGAAAAATGACAAATTGACCCACAAGACCAAGATACTTATCTACAAGTTCTGTATCTTCAGTACATTGATGTATGGCAGCGAAGCTTGGACAACTTACACTGCCAAGTAAAAAGTCTCAATAACTTCTATCTCTAGTGTCTACGACACAAAATCGGCATTATGTGGAAAGACAAAGTCACAGTTGGAGCATGATTCTAAGACAAACATGTCAAGCATACTAGCGCTAATCTATCAGAGCAGGCTTAGCTGGCTTGGTTATGTACACAGCATGGGAGGTAGCTGCATCCCTAAGGAGATGCTATACGGGGAGGTAGCCCATGCCAAGAGACCAGCAGGGTGCCCAAAGCCCTGATTCATGGATGTGGTCTAAAGAGACATCAAAGCCCTCAATATCAATCACAACAAATGGGGAATTTTAGCTGACAATCAATGCAAATGGCGACACCACCTGTGAGCAGGAATTTGCCACATGATGACATGTGGTTTCAGAAACTCCAAAGCCCTGCAAACAAGGCATCAGCAGAGACCTTCCCACACCGCCAGCAAGGGATAAATTCATGTGTGGCCCTTGTGGCAGATTTTCCTTTCTAGAATTAGCTTGTACAGCGTCATAAAAAGTGTAACATCTCATCTGACCTCACCAAACTCCTGAAGTTGCATGCCCAAGATTTCTTGCAGATGGAAGGATGCCAATCAGCATGGGGTTGGTGGAGATTACTGAGTTAGAGAGGGGCAAGCCCTGGAGGGGTTTGAAAGCAAGGATGAGAATTTTAAAATTGAGGTGTTACCTAAATAGGAGCCAATATAGGTCAGTAGCAATGGGTGAATGAGATTTGGTGCGAGTTAAGACATGTCCAGCAGAGTTTTGACTAACCTCAAGTTTATGGAGCATAGACCATTGGAGCACGGCTATGAATGTGTTGAATAACCAAATCTAGAGTTATAAAAGGTATTGATGGAGGGGTGCAGGAGCAGAGTTGGGTAATGTTACAGAGGGTGGAAATAGGTGGTCTTAATGAAAACGCAGACATGTGGTCAGAAGCTCATTTCTGTGTCATAATGCGAACAGCCTGGTTCAGCCTTAGCGAAATGCCAGGGAGAAGGATGGAGTCAGTGGCAAGGGAATGGAGTTTGTTTCTGAGTTGTAGCAAGTAGCAATGAATGTGCCTGAATGCTTCCAGTTTCCTTAATTGCTGTTCTTGACGTGTCTATTACAAGCACAGAAGGCTGACTGTTTTGGCTAGGCTTAACTAATTGTCCTGTAAGTGCCAGATCACTAACAATCCAAATAGATTTTAACTTGAAATTTTCTACGGCAGATAGGGTGGCACATAATCAAACATGGAGACATTTTTATAACCCTTGTCTTTGGTTGTTACAGTTTTCAGTAGGATCTAATCTCAGGCAGTTACAAGGAAATTCAATAATCAAAATTTGGTAAATAATACGGAGAGCTGTTAAGAATTCAAGGCACTTGGTAATATAAGTGATGATAAACGTCTTGGCTAGATGTATAAATCTTTATTCTCAGTAATGAATATGCATAACTGGAAGCAGATATGTTTTCTTCAAATAATTCAGGAGTATGTGTGAATACTTTTGGGTGAGGTTCACTTAAATTGTGTGTTTGCTTTCAAGGAGCCTATATTTCATTCCTTTGTTGTAATTGTGCAGATTTCAAATATTTGAAAGGTTGTGTTGCACTCGTGCTACAGACACTAAATTTTGACAAATGCATTTGAAGTTTTGCGACAGGTATATCAGATTGAGGATTTGTACAGGAAATATTCAGAAATAGCTAGTCAAGGGCGTGCAACAAGCAGCATTCCCTCTATCACTGAGTCTTTTTAGATAGAGGTGAGTCCAGAGTTGGTCTAATTTAGGGCAATGGGACCAGCACTAGAATTGAAATAATGACCTAAGCTGGTTTGAAGAAAAATCAACTTCAATAAGCTGCCAGTGTTTCCACTGCAGTCATTAACTACTGTCTCTAAAGGGTCAGTCTGTTTATCCGACCCATTACTGAATGAGCAGTGATTGCCTGTAACTAAACATTGGTAAGGCAAAAGCCATTTTCTTCAATCCCTGAAGCAAATCCCATTTCCTAGTCACTGATTCCATCATTCTCCCTGCGCGCGGCTGAATCAAGCCATTTGCAACCTTGTTGTCCTATTTGACCCCCAAAGTGAGATCTGACTACATCACCAAGACCACCTACCTCCACCTCTGTAATATCACCTGACTCAACCCCTGCCTCAGCTCATCAGCTGCTGAAAACCTCATCCATACCTTTGTTAATAGTCGTAGACATGACTAGTCCAACACATTCCTGACAGGTCTCCCATTTTACATCCTCCATAAACTTGTTTTCATCCAACACTTTGCTGTCCGTATCCTAACTTGCACCAAACCCCATTCGCCCATTAGCCCTCTGCTAGCTGTCTGAAATTGGCTCTTACTCTAGCAATGTTGTGATGTTAAAATTCTCATCCTTGTTTTCAAGTCCCTGCATGGCCTCACACCCTCCCTATTTCTGTAAACCCTCCCTGCCCTAAAACCCGCTAAGATTTCAGCATTCCTTCAATGCTGGCCTCTTGAGCATTCCTAATTTCAAGCTCTCCACCACTGGTGGCCATGTTTTCATATGCCTAGGCCCTAAACTCCGGATTTCCCTCACTAAACTTCTCCACCTTTCTACCTCTCACCCCTCTTTTAAGACACCCCTTAAAAGCTATCTCTTTGACTAAGCTTTTGTTTATCTATCCTATTCCCTCCTTGTGTGGCTTGGTGTCAAATTTTTCTTGATAATGCTTCTGTGAAGTACCTGGGATATTTCACTACATTAAAGACACTCTATTGTTATGATCTCGGTCGAGGCTAGTAACTTTTTTTTTAAGAAGAAATCCAAAACTCCCAGATATTGGTTGAATGAATGAAGCCACAAGATTCCACAGTTTAAACAAAAGCATTTTAATTCTACAAGAGTCAAACAAAGCAAACACTAAATACTACCTCAGCTAACCCCCTATACTCAAAAACCCAGAATCAGCTTAAGTTAAACATGGATAAACAGGCAAATTGCAGTAGAAAATGGCAGATGCAAACAACTAGGACAGATCTTACAAATTGTCTCGCAGTCCATGCAGCATACATGTCATCAATTTCTGTCACAAAGACCTTGAGAGAACTCTTGTCTCCCTCATGACGGATTTCAGCTCCTCCTTCTAGGATTTAACCTGATCTTTAGCTGACAGCAGAGCACAACCAATCTGGGTTCCACGGGCAAGGTCTTCACCAAAAATGGCACATGTCGGCACAACCTCCTCAACCCTGCTTACGACACTCTGGATGACATAGATCCATCAATGTAATCTTCAAGTAACAGAAGCAGCTGCAGCAACTTTATTACTAATTCTTAGTTTCAGGGTCCAGCCTCTGTCTTCTTTAGCATGCCTGTATTGCACTACTGAACTCATCAACTACTACTGATGGTTCTGTGCCCTTTTGTGCGATTTCCACTAGTTTCCAGGTATCCAGAAATTTTGGTTTCCAATCTCAGTTTCAGTCTTATTTTCCTTAGAAATGGGGGGGGGGGTGGGGGTTGTGTGGTTGTGTGGTTGTGTCAGTTTCCTTTGTCAGTTTCCCTTTTCGGTTTCCCTTCTCAATTAGGGTCCGACTCAAAAATTACAAGCTTTCAAACTATGGATTCCATCACAAAATAAACATGCAAGTTGCTGTTATTGTTGACTCATGTGATGGATGATAATGATAGAATAGAGCTCAGCCTACCAGAAGTAACTGGAATCAGAAGGGGCTGCTGCCTGTGGAACTGCACTTCAGTGAGAGTCCGGGATCTTCCGAGAAGGAAGAAGACTTATTCTTATTCACTGGACAGCAAATTATTGATTCATCAACAGTCTACAATAGCTTGGGGCTTAAAAGTAATTGAAAATAAAATAACAGGCAAAAGCAAAAGTGATTCAAAACCTTTGCCCAAAGTGCTGAACTAGAAGCAAATAACAGGGGAATATCAGTACTTGCATCGTTATCATTCCATTATTTGACTTAGATGCTGATCCAAATTTACCTGGAGAAAGATGGAAAAAGTGGATTCAAATGTTAATTTTTTAATTGCTTCAGGCACAACAGACAAAGGTCAGGATTTTACATTTGCAAATCGGGACTACTGCCATTCCGCATATGCGTAAAATCCAGCAGGTGACGTCAGGCCATGAACCCGATGTCAACACGCTGATTTTCCATAATAAGGTAGGCAGGCGTCAAAATCGGCAGCCCATCCACCATTTTGAAAAAAAGCATTAATGGGCAGTTGAGCTTATTAACAAGTCAGTTAACCAGAATATTATGCTGCCCATGCCATAATGCAGTTGGCGTGGGCGTTGGGTGAGAGTGGAGAGTCCACTTTTTCACCATCTAAGGTAAAAAAGCGGGAAGGAAGGGGCATTCCTTTGGGGGGTATCCTGTGCCCATTGGGTGCATTTCCAACCAAGATGATACACCCTCCCCCTTTGTACGTCCCTGCCTGACTTCCAAAATCCACTACCTCACCCCCATCGCCGCTCCCTCCTTAGGGTGCCCAATCCCTCCCCAGCCAGAAATCCAGGACTTACCTGAGCCTGGGATCTGCTCTCTTCATCATGAGACCACATACTGCTGAGTTCTGGCACTGCTAGCACTGCTGGAGCTACTGGCCAAGAAGACTGGCCGACAACTCTCGAGGACGGGACTTCCTTTCACTGAGGGGTGAAGCCCCACTTTCTGGCCAGGATTTTCCGGTTCCCCCACCTGCGGCAGGAATTGTCTTAGGCGGGATGGAAAATTTGACAGGCCAGCCCAAAGGTCCATTGACTTTGGATGGCGGAACCTGAAAATCCCAGCTTCTTTTTATTAAGGCCACCCGCGATATGTTATCACTGCGGTGCCGCCTTTTTTAAAGTCAGTCTGTTCATAACCGACTTTTGTAATGGGGAGACATGCAATACGCTCTCCGCACACCTCACCACACCCCCACCCCTCCTGTAAAATCCAGCGCAAGCTTAGAAAGAATGCGATTCTGTCACATTCATTTGGAGAGTGGTTTATTTTATCTGGTCCCAGAGAAAAGTCTCAATCTCAAGGAAGAAGAACATGGAATAAGAAACATTTGCAATTAGAAAGGCTGGTCAGAGGATGTGTGAACAGCTATACAGATGTGTACAATTTTGACAATTACAACATCATACGAACTCATTGATGTGCGTGATTAAAACAATATCACAAATTATTCTTAGGCATGCTTTCTTCTGCCTAAGAAACCCAACCCTGACTTTGAAATGCAGCTTTGAAGTTTACGGAAATAAAAATTGGGCAGAGTGTGAACTCGACTGCTGATTCATTATTGCCTGTTTTGTGCTACATACCCTGAAAGACTTGCTGATGTTAATTTAAAATATCAGTATTCTAGGCATTGAATGGATATTGATGGAATGCTCAAAAACAACATGCATCACAACAGAAAACCACCTGAGGACATCAAGAAGGAAGTCGCAGCTATGACTAATAACTGTTACATGTGTAAAGGGGAATCACATTAAGGGAGAACATATATCCTGCCCTGAAGGAGGTGCAAATTGTGCATCAAACAATACCACTTTTGCAAGGGGCCATTAAGGTGCTATAAAATGGAACATAGATCAAATTTCCAAAGGGTAGTACACAAAGCAGCACAGAGTGTGGAGTAATTGAAAGACAACCAGCTACACTGACCCTAATTCACCCAGCTACACTGACCTAACCCCTACGCTCAACCTGCCTAAGTTTCCTCCTACTCCATCTCATGAATTTCAGTCTTTCTGTCCCTGATGGAGTTGGAAAACTGATTGTTGCAGGATGAGGAGAATTTTTATCAGACTCTTGCTGATATGCTGTGGAGCCTGTGATATAGTGAGGGATATTTCTGTGTTTCTTAGTGGGATGTAGCTTGGGTCTTCACTTTTGACTTTGCAAATGACTAAATGCTGGATTTCAAAAACCAAACCAAATTTTAAATTTTGATGCTACATTTTGAATAAAATGGAATTTTCACTCAATATGTGAGATTACTTTTGAACTTTGGGAATAGGGCACTAAGACGGTTATCCTAAAAATATTAACTTCTCAAAGTTCTATGGGCAGAATATTTCGTCCTGCGGGCGCTGACCCAAACGTGAGTGAAATAGTGCACGATGATGTCGGGCGAGTGTCATGACATCATCGCACACTGTGGCGATCTTTTGGTCGGTGGGTGTGCACGAGAGGTGGCAGCGCGCCCGCCGACAATTAAGAGGCCTATTAAGGCCCTTAAGTAAATAATTAAGCTGCATTTTTCGCTGCCCGCTCAACCGGTCGGTTGGCACGCGGGCGAATAGGCCAAGCAACCTTTGCATTTTTAACGAATCCTCATCCACTGGTGGGATGAGGTTTCCAGTGCTTACTGAAAAATTTTTTTTAGAAGTTTAACATCCATTTTTACATGTCCCTCTTCATGTGACTGAGTCTCATGTGAGGATATGTTTATCTCATATGTGAAAAGTTTATTTTTGTATTTAAAATCCGTCAGCTCCCTGAAGCAGCTCTGTGCCTTCAGGGAGCTCTCAGTGCATGTACGCACTTCAGCAATCACGCTCCTCCCGCCCCTACCCCAGCAGCATTGAGGCTCTTAGTGCGTCTTTCACGCTGGCTGGCCAAAACAATGTGAAATCATGGTCGGAGCCCGATTGCGGGCGGTGGTTGGTCTCGCAGCCGTTCCCTGGCCTGCCCACTGTGCCCGCCCAACGAGATGAAAATTCTCCCCTATATCTTGTTAACTGCATATCTTTTATATATCATTTTGTTAAATAGGAAAAAACATACTGAAGTACATACTGTGCCATTGTATAACTGTAATAATTGAATGCAACAGCAACAAGTTTTACAATAATCATTGAAATTCAGGTCATTTCCATTCACTAGGCATGCTCCAGGCATAGAGGATAGGATGGGGGTGCAACTTGTTGTACCCCTACTGTAAACAATCGCTAGCGACCATCCTTTTTATGGAACCTGCTTATAGGGGCCAATCATAGTTTCCACAGTAATCAGCAATGATTTTTAAAAAAATTTATTTTTGTATTTTAATCATCAACACTCCATTACAAGATTAATTTCAAAAGAAAGAATATTAAATTGCAGGATGCAGCATGTTTCTTTCTGTTACATATACTTATATTTTATGAGCTTTTATTCTTATACTTTCACATTATTATCTCTTCATCTCTGTCTCACTTCGATGTCACATTCTTCCCATTATTTTTGTATTTTGCCAAATTTCCATTCCACTTTAATAATTAAGTACAAATTTGATATTTCACAAGTTAGTTCCTTTTGCACTCTCAATACCAAGGCACAAAAAGCGTAATACAGGAACAGCCATTTTGGCAAACATATTATTTATATTCAGCTCATGCATACACATCCTCACTAAACATTTTTTTGCTGCTCTTCAGGACACTCATTCAACAACTAGAATAATTGAGCCTGTGTTGAAAACATTTTCTTTAGCCATTGGTAGGTCAGGGTAAAAATATAACAATCTGTCTGGTCCCCATATTTATTAATGTAAAAAAATGATGTCCAAGAGGACATTTCCCAGTACTAATAAAATCCATTAAAAGCTGCTGTAAAAATTGGAAATTGAATTCTAGCGGGAACCTATAAGTCAGTCAGGGCGATGTTGATATTACAGAGAGTCATAGAATGGTTTAAATCTGTTAAAAGAAAATAGAATTAAGGTACACATTCCTCATGGGAATTTTCATGACACTAATTTATTCCCAATGTACAACAGGCTATTGCTCTTATGCTGTCTGATTATACTGTGGCTTTATATAATGAATATTGTTTATGGTTCACTTGTTAATAAAGTAAACCCTTCTTTAATGACATAGTTTTTATAAGGCTCCCAACAGGGGAATTATAAAGCAGAGCTATTTGAATTAGTATTGATGGGACTTTGCTTAATGGTGACAGTCTGATAAATGGGACAATTTCATTTCCTCAATGGCATCCCAATTAATAGGTTTCAGCCAAACTTATGACCCTTCCCCTCTGAATTACTAATATAACTTTAATGGTGTCCATTTACAGGAATGTTAGAGAGAATCTATTTTTATATGAACTTTTTTATTGGGGGCAGGAGAAGTTAAAGTATAAAGATCTACTTCATCCTGGATAGGATCAATTTTCCATATATTTGAAACATAACACTACAGTAATTATGCAAATATGACATGTCAATATCGGAGGCATCAATATTAATCATATCAGTACCAATAGTGACTTTCTTTTGCACCATATCTGTTAACCTTATAAATCTTTACAGAATCCTTCCACAATCCCAAAGACGAGAAAAAAAGCCATCAATCTGATATCACATCTTCCATCCTTTTATCATGACTTTTTCTGGATGTGTTTTCTGATTAGAAGTTAATGATGTCTCTCCTTTGGCCTTTTAGAAGTATCCACTCTTCGGAACACTATTGATTTCTGACTCAAGCAAATCAATAGATAGTGTCCCCTGGGCATCAGTAGATTGTAATCCCTGTGGCTCAATACATCATCTTCCCAGCAGACTGATTAAAATATTCTGTTCTGTCAACAGGAGTCCATCTGCGTGAAAGGTTGGGACACTTGTTATTCTGTGAAATAAATCTGTCCAGATTAGCAATACATTTTTCCCACATTTGCTGCCTCTCTCACTATTCCACTCCATTACTTTGGGAACTGTGTGTTGAAATCTACTATTGCATTGCTTTATTATAACTCTGGTACTGTGAACTATGCATTTATGTAGATAAATGACTATGGGCCACAATAAATTAACAGGTTGAGGGGCACACAAACTTTCAGTTTGCTGATTTCTGTTACTTTTATCTTACACTGCCTGCCTCACCAAATTGGGAATTCCAGTTTCCTTGGTGATTAGATAGGGAAAAATCCAAATTCAGACCACCTTGTCAAAAGTGAATTAAATGCATTCATGCCTGTATATAATACTGGCTTTTCCTGTTGGCGACTGAAAGAATATGACTGACAAATAGATGTAACTACTTTCAACTACTTTATTATTTAGATTTTTGAATTAGCTTTTTGTTGGCACTGGAAGATAAATGAAGTTATATTCACTACTTAATTTCTCAACTTAAGTTTGGGGGAGAAATTTGTGTCTGGCAGTCTACGCAGCCATTCGTGGATTTTACAGGGCAGGTAGTGTGCGGGGCAATACCGGTGCACATGCTCAGCATTCTTCATTGATATCATTGAAGAACACCACACAGGTTACACAGGTATGATGCCACCTGTGCCCAGAGAATTGATGTAAATCTGCAGCGGTGTCATACAAATAAACTTCTCACCCCCAAGGCACATTTGAATAGCAGCGACAATTTCTAGAATACAGTAGTGCTGTGTAAAACAATGCAACAACAATGTGTAAAATATGACTTTAATATTTTGACATGAATTGAAATAGCTAAATATTGTTGTGAGCATCAAAATACACTATGGGTAGAATACTACGCTCGGCATGCGGGCACGCGCCGGACTTGCCTGAGTGTAAAATGAGGTGCAATGCCGAAGGAGGATCCGTCTCCCCAGGGAGACCATGACCTCCATTTGTCAGATGATTGGGCCCGAGATCAACTGTGTGAGCGGACATCCCATGCAGTGGCACTGAAGGTCACAGTGGCCCTCAACTTCTATGCCTCTTGCTCTTTGCAGAGTCCGTGTAGGTTTTTTGTGGAGTGTCCCAATCAGCTGTCCACAGCTGCCTCAAGCTGCTAACAGAAGCTCTGTTCAGGCAGGTAATTACATTTATTCATTTCTGTATGGATGAGGCCAGTCAGGCTGAGCAAGCCAGAGGCTTTGCAGCAATGGCTGGGGTCACCCCACATCCAGGGTGCATTCAGCTGCACACACGTGGCCATCAAGGCGCCAGCGGGTCAGCTGGGTGCCTTTGTCAACATGAAGGAATTCCACTCGATGAATGTCCAGATAGTTTTTGACCAAAGATGCATATTCTGCAAGTTTGCGCAAGGTGCTCTGGCAGCTCCCATGACACTTATATCCTCAGACACTCCCAGGTGCCGAGACTCTTCATTGTTCCAGCCTGACTGGATGGATGGCTGCTGGGTGACAATGGCTATCCATTGAAAAGGTGGCTTATGACGCCTCTCTACCACCCAAGAACAGAGGCAGAGCAGTGTTATAATAGGAGCCACAAGGGCGGTGATAGAGAGGATCATAGGTCCTCTGAAGATGTGCTTCCAATGCCTGGACCGTTCAGGAGGAGCACTACAATACCCCCAGTGTGGGTGTCACTGATAGTGGTTGCGTGCTGCGCTCTCCACAATCTGGCACTGGCAAGGGGGGACCCACTGCAGGAATAGGATCTTGTGGCAGCTCCACAGGTCACAGAGGCTGCAATCAGTAGTGAGTCAGAAGAGGAGCATGGTGAGGAGAATGCTGAGGGCATGGAGGCAGACCTCTGCAACCTCCATAGAGGCAGGGACACCACGGATGCCTTGATCCAACCCTTCTTCAGCTAGGATGCCAAAGATCTGCTTCCACCTCATGCCAGGGTTGCCACCTCCATCCCGGGTGTCTGAATGACCCTTTCATTTGAACTCAAAGTCCACTCAGTGCCTGTGCAATAAAGTTTAGAATCACTCGCGTCCAGCATTACATACTGGCGTACCCTGCACCAAATAAATAGGTGACACATACTCAGGCCATTAAGACAAAAGCAAAATTTATATAATTTTCACAGTCAAAACAAATTAACATTACCATCTCTAGTGTTCATTTCCACACCAGTAAACATATAAACAAAACATTACAGAACAGAAGATCGCCCGTGAACAGTCCCTCTTGTGATCTTGGTGCCTTAAACTTGCGTTTATGAGTGCCACATCTTGGTGCCCCCCCTTTGTTGGCAGAGTCTTTGGAGGTAGCCTGTTGACTCTGGTGTCTTGTTGGACTTGATGACGTTGGCAATCATCCTCTGGCCAGTGGAGCCTATGGTAGCCCTGCCTGGGAGGGAGCGGCTAGTTTCATTTCTGGCATTTCTCCAGTCATCGTAGCCTCATCAGATGCCATGGTCAGTAGTGAAGGAGCGGAAGAGCTGCTGCCGTCATCCAGAGCACCCTGAGAGGAGCCCACAGAGATGACAAGCAGCTCGTGCAGCAACGAGAGGTCGCTCTGGACCTCCCTGCCTGCCATTGATGGATGGGCATCTAGCTGGGATACTGGGTGCCTCATCGATCTCTCACAGTGGCATTGACCACCTGAGGTCATTGCCTGTGTGAGGGTTTGCAGGTCCGAGTGCATACCCAGGGACCCCTGATTGATTCCCTGGAGCAGCCTCTCCATGATAGTCACCACTCTCTCAATGGAGGAGGCATTGAACTCAGCCATGAAGGTCAACTCAGTGCTTATGCCCCGCATGTACTCCTCCACAACAGAGACCATGGCACACATGCCTTCAAGAATCTACGTCAGATCTCCCCGCACATTCTGCTGGACATCCAGCATCTGCCACCTAATGGATGACTCCAGAGACTCATTATCTGCCTTTGACTCAGCATCATCCTGATCTCCAGTAGTCCTCTGATCGCTGGTGCCCTGGGCACTCTCTATCTCTGCCTGCTCCTCAAGCGAGTATGAAATGCCCTCACCGCTGTGCACCGACATTCTAGCCGAAGATCTGATGCCCACAGAGGTGCTGGTATCTGCGCTGGTACCTGGTTCAGAGAGCGGGTGTGATGCAGGTGCAGCTGAAGCCCAGCGTTCCTCTGGTGTCAGGGGTGGCTCTTCGGGGTCCTGTGAATGAGTGTGTGCTGGTGAATCTAAGGGAGAACAACAACATGTCATTAGTTTAAGTCATTACAATGTCACTGTGCATGCCAGGCAGCCTGTTGAGACAATGGAGATCTGCATCATGGTGCCATCGTCTTTCAATGATCAATGGGGTCTCCAGTTTTGATCCCATCAATTAATAGACTACACAAGAATGTTTGCACAATCGGAAACTGTCACCTCTGTGCACTGCACTCTTACCTTCGTCTGACACCCCAGCCTCTCCTTGACTGATTGAATGAGGTGCAAGGCGCCTCTTCAGCTCCAAGGCTTCCTGCTCAAATCTGGTCAATAATAGAAAGTTTGGGGGGCCTCTGCTTGTCTGTGACCTCCCAATGTTGTTATGGCTCATCATCTTCTGAAACAACAGAAGAGCATTGATTAGTCCACTCTATACCTGAAGCACCATTGCATCCTGGCCAACCCCACCTGAGGAGTACCTTACAGGGCACATCCGAGTCGTGGCCCTCGAGCCGCAAGGTGCTCAGTCCAAGCAGCTATTAGAAGCTGGGAGCAGTTTTAATTGTCTCCGCCCGCATCTGGGGATTGCGTCCCACCTTCGAGAAATGTCGGCCAATCTGATTGGCCAGAAGCTCTGTAGTCCCTGCAGCGCCAAATTCAAGTGGTGGCCACTGCTGGGACTACTGGCAGTCGTCTCGAACAAGAGGAGGTTATGGAGCTGGGCTTCAAGGTAAGTACAGAGTATTGATACGGCCTGGCTGGCAGATCCCAGCGAGGGGGTAAGGGAGGTGGGGGTGGGGGGTTGGGGTGCTGGATTTGAGAGGCTGGGGGGAGGTTTGAAGGAGGATATGACCTTGGGAGTAGCTTTGATGGGCACTAGAGACATCCAAAGGAGGCTCCCGCCTTCCCCCCTTGACCGACACCAGCCTGTGAGGTAAAAGCTGCCAGACTATCCACCTGGCAAGGGCTTCCACCTGCTATGGGTAAAATAGCAACAGGGGCCAAATGAGGCACTTTAGTGGTCACTAATTGGCCACATAAGGGCCTCAATAGGCTTAAGGTTGGGCAGGCTGGCTGGTGCCTCTCATTAAAATGGGAGACTGTTCAGGGCGGGCACTGCATTTTACGAGCACCTCCGCCTTCAAACTCAATGCATGGTACCTCCTGCTATTATTTTATTCTCTTTCACATTGATTAATTAGACTTCTGCTTTTCTATTCTTTCCTCAGCAAGCTCATTTGTGTTGGGGACCTTCCCCAATAGTTTTGTTACTCAGGCTTCAGGGATATGAAAGTGGGAGATACTAGGGGAAAGTAAAGCTTTATTAAATAATTTTGGATTACGTATGAATTGAGGAACTTTGCCAAAATAAGACCTCAAAATCTTTGAACATGAGAAAGTTGGCAAAAGTCATTAATAATGGATCAGGGACATTTTTATATGCTTTGATAATCTTTCATCACAATGCTAATGAACAAAATGTACTGATGGTGATTGAGATACGCTGCCTGAAGGGTATCTGTGAATCAATGGCCTGGATTTTCATCACTGAGGCAGGTAGGGAGAATTGGTAAAATTCTCGGTTTGGCTTGCCCGCCTCGGGAGAAAGTGCCCGCAAAGGCGGGATTTTCAATGCTGGGGCGTGGGGGGTGGGTGGGGGGGGGGGGGGGGGGTGGCAGTGGAGGTGGGGGCCGAACTGAACTCAGGCCAGCCAGCCCAGGAAGAAGTGCAGAGGCAGTGACAGGGACTACAGGGTGCCGAGGCAGGCTGTTTAAAAGGCCCAACTCAGAGCTGTGGCTCTTTGTCCCAGCTAAAATAAAAGCACAAAGACCCTCCATCCCTCACACCTCACACCCCCTTCAACCCCAAAACACACCTTATGCCTCATCCATGCCACTTCATGCCCCCTATGCCCCTGTGCCCACCACAAAATTCCCTCATATCCTTCCACCCACCCTCTATGGCCCCTCATGTCCCCTATGCCAAGCTATGGCACCTCCATCCTTATTGATCCACTGCACACTTTGCAGAATCAATGCACCCTCGAGTGTAAGGTGAGATGTAAAAAAAAACCTTGAAAAGAAGACATTAATAATAACTTTCTACCACTGAAAAAATTTTGGAAGTGCAAGCTAATAAAAGTATAAATTATCCAGGCCATTTGAAGTTTCAAAACCCACAAACCACAAATCCTTGAAACCGCTTAACCTGTGTAAACAAACATTGTGAAATTGACCACAGAGGTCAGGGAGCCTGAGCTGTCAATCTGTTCTTCTGAGGAGCAGGCATTCACGTATGTTAATAGCTCTCTGGGCTCTCAGCCAAGCTTACATAATGAATGTCCCTAAGGGACTGTGAACCATGGGCAGAATATTTCCATTGGCATGCGGGGGCGAGACCTGCACGCTGACGCGTAAAATAACGTGCGGTGATGTGTGGGTGGACACCCCATGCCAGTGGCTCTGAAGGTCACAGCTGCCCTCAATGTCTATGGCTCTGGCTGCTTCCAGGGGTCAGCGGGTGATCTTTGCGGTGTCTCCCAATCAGCTGTCCACATTTGTGTCAAGCAGGTGACAGTCGCTCTGTTCAGGCATGTATTGACCTTCATCTTCTTCCGTTGAGACCGGGCAAGCCAGACACAGCGAGCCTGAGGTTTTGCGGCCATTGCTGGCTTCCCCCGCGTCCAGGATACAATAGACTGTACACATGTGGCCATCAAGGCACCAGCAGGTGAGCCCGGTGCTTTCGTCAACAGGAAGGGCTTCCACTCCATGAACGTGCAGATAGTGTGTGACCACAGGATGCTGATTCTACAAGTCTGTGCAAGGTTCCCAGGCAACACCCACAATGCCTACATCCTCAGACACTCCCAGGTGCCGGGGCTCTTCAGTGCTCCAGCCCAGCTGGATGGATGGCTGCTGGGTGACAAGGGCTATCTCCTCAGAAGGTGGCTCATGACGCCTCTCTGCCATCCAAGAACAGAGGCCGAGCAGTGGTACAATAGGTGCCACGTCTCCACAAGGGCTGTGGTGGAGAGAGCCATCGGTCTTCTCAAAATGCGCTTCCGATGCCTGGACCGCTCAGGGAGCGCACTCCAGTACCTCCCAGATCGTGTGTCACCGATGGTGGTTGCATGCTGCGCTCGCCACAATCTTGTGCTGGAAAGGGGGGACGCAGTGGACAATGAAGATGTGGACGCAGTTGCTGTGGCTGCATACGATGAATCCAGCAGTGAATCCGAGGATGACCATGCACAGGAAATGCTGAGGGGATAGATGCTGACCCCGGCATACTCCAGGGAGGCAGGGACACCCGGGAGGCTTTAATCCAATGAACCTTCAGCTAGCACACCATATATGCACCTCCAGGACAAGCCTGGGCTGCAGGCTCCATACTCGATACCTAAGTGCAAAATCTGCCTGGATAGGGACATTAACTAAGGGCCTTGTTAATAAAGTTGAATGTCCCACAAATCACTCAAAACATTATTGCTAACCATCCACCTGCAGAAGAAAAGAGGCACCCTCAGCCATGGTGACATGTCTGAATTTAATATTATAACAAAAGGAACTTAAGAAAACAAAATAACAAAGGTGTTAAACATCACACCAACTCATAAAGACCTCATTGCTGGCCAACACAAAAGCACCAGTGATAAACACATGGTGTACCTAAGTTGCCCTGTATTTACGTTTTTGGGTGTTACATCTTGGTGCTGCCCCCTTACTGGGACTGGCATCTGTGACAGCCTGTTCACTCTGCTGTCCTGTTGGCCTCAATGACCTTGGCGGCCATCCTCTGGCCCATGGAGCCTGTGCTGGCCCCGCCTGGGAGGGAGCTGCCAGTTCCGCAGGTGGCATCTCCCTTGTCATCGCAGCCTCACCGGATGCAACGGTCACTGGCAGAGGGGTGGAAAAGCTGCCGCCCTCATCCGGAATGCCGGGAGGTGCCCACAGAGACGACAGGTAGCTGCTGCGCTGACGTGAGATTGCTTCGGACCTCTCTGCTCACCATAGATGGATGGGTGCCGAGCTGGGAAACTTAGTGCTCAGACCATATCCCACACTGGCACTGACCAGCTGAGGTCAATGCCAATGTGAGGGCTTGCTGGTCAGAGCACATCCCAGGGAGGCCCTGATTGGTCTCCTGAAGGAGCCTCTCCACGAGAGTTGCCACTCTCTCCATGGAGCACACATGGCACTCGGCCATGAGGCTCATTGCATCGGCGATGGTCCGCGCAGACTCCTCCACCAGGGACACCAAGCCAAGCATAGCCTCATGTATCTCCTCCAGATGCTCCCGCACACCTGGCCGCATTACCTGCATTTGCTGCAACGTGGACAACTCCAGAGGCACATCATCAGGCACCGACTGAGCATGTACCTGGTCCCCTGCAGTCCACCGACTGCTGGCGCCATGGGCACTCTTTGTCTCTGCCAGCTTCTCCAATGACTGTGAAGTGCCCTCACCGCTGTGCCCCGGGACACTAGCCTATGATCTAATTCCCACCAAGGTGCTAGTATCTGTGCTGGTGCCTGCCTGGCAGAGGTGGTGTGACGCTGGTGAGACTTCAGGGCCCTCAGGTGTGAGAAGGGGCCTCTGCTGCTCCTCCTCTCAGCCCTGCTCCACTGATGCAGAAAGGAAGAACAAGGACATTGGATCAGTTAACGTGGAGACAATGTCAATGTGCATCCCTGTCCCCCAGATCATTATGCACTCATCCTTCCATAAGCAATGGTCAAGCCATGTTGCAAAATTCAATCTCTGAACGTTCAGCACTGCCATAGCTGCTGGGAGAACAATGGTGACCTCATTGCTGGGCTAACATACTTGCCCATGGCACCCCAGCCTCACCGACACTGGAAGACCTGGGCGCATGGCGCCCCTCCAGATCTCGGGCCTCCTACTCGAAGTGGCTGAGAATCGTGAACTGGGCCGGCCCTCCACCAGTCCTCATCCGCTCAGCTGTATTATGTGCATTCTTCTCCTGAAAAGGAGAGAAGAGCATTGATTAGTGCTACTTGTATCTGGACTCTCTTCGCGCACGGCCCACCCCAACCAGAGTGGGACATTGCAGGGCTCCAGTGCATCCTCTCCCCGCTGCTGCCGAACACTGACACAAAGATGCTAGAGCCTGTCGTCCTGCTCCTCCCCCTTGGCCAAATGCTGCCTACATCACATTTGGCATCACACGATCTAACCTTCCATAGCAAGGAGGCGCAAGCATGTGGAACACAGAGGACAGCAGATTGATCGGTGCCACGCCACCTTGAAGCTCCCCTCCCAGCATCTCATCACGCTGACTTTGACATGTCCTGGAGTTCCAGCACTGCGCCTAGGTGCAGCTCCTCCAGGTTGCCCCCAAAACCCCCGTAATGCGGGTCTCAGTGTACCACATGCTTCGGGTGCAGAACCCACCTCTTCACCACCCTCTCAGGGTGACCTTGGCATGGACAATATCTGTGGCCCAACCAGCGAAGGACACATGCTGTCAATGATTCACTGTAGTCATTACACTCAGACTTGGGGCAGGGGGGTGGGAGGTGTGGTGCCAGGGGGGAAAGCCTATCTGCTGGATTAAGTAACCAATGCCAACATGGTCCTCACCCTTCCCGAATGCAACATGTCATTGAAGCGCTTGCGACACTGGACCCAGGTCCGCCGCACCACGTCGTGGGAGCTCACTACCTCCGCCCCCTCCTCCTGTCCTGGGGTACGAGGACCTCCCGCCGTGCTGCCACCTTCTTGAGGAGGGCAGCAAGGCAATTGTCAGAAAAACAAGGGGCAGCAAGGCAATCATTGGAAAACTGAGGGGCACAGTGCCCCCCTGCCCTACCTTCCTGCCTGGCCTGCTCACCAGCACCGCTCTGGGGAGCCCTTCCACCGACCATGATTCACAGCCTTGGAAAGGATTCAGGAGCTTTTTTAAACAGGCCGCCGGGTCGCCACTGGACCCGGCGGTCATTGCAGACCTGTCGCCACCCATGCACTCCCGCTGTCCTCGGGAGCTGCGTTTCACGCTGGGCAGGCCTTAGTTGACCCGCCTGCGTAAAATGGTGGCACGGACCCGATCGCCACCCATGATCGGGTCCGCGCCCACCCATACCCGGTCCCACATGGGCCCAACAGGCAGAAAATTCTGTCCCCTGACTCTTTAAAAACCTGGTCAGATTCCATGAAAATTTTAGAGGAGTAGGAGATACCTATGTCCGCAATGGTGCTGCCAGGTGGGTTGTACCAGATGATGGCTTTTGAAAGGAACCACCCCATATCCTTTAAAGGCACTCCTGAAAATCGCACAACCCAGGAATGGGTTTGGGATTCCTGGAATCGGGACCCGTCCGTTATTTTTAAAGGGCTCCAGCGTCAACCCAGTGTGCAAATCCAAGCAATGCCTCTCTTGTCAGAAGACAAGCCAGGACTATATTCCATAAGATGGAATATTGTGGAAAATTGATAAGGAGGGAGAAAATAGAATATGACAGTAAACTTGCAAGAAGTATAAAAACAGATTGTCAGAACCTTTACAAGTATGTAAAAAGGAAGAGATTAATAGAAGTAAAGACTGGTCCTTTTGGGACAAAGCAGGAGAAACTATAATGGGGAATACGAAACAAATATTTTGTATCTCTCTTCACAATAGAAGGCACAAAGAACATACTGAAAATTGTGGGAAACCAATGGTTTAATGAGAGTGAGGAACTGAATGAAATTTACATTAGTAAATTTATGTTACTGGAGTATTCAGCAGGACTAAAAGCCAACAAATTCCAAGTCCTGATAGCCTATGTCTTAGGATTTCAAAAGACTTGGCTGCAGAGATAGTGGAAGCATGAGTTTTGATCTTTCAGAATATCATTCGGCTCTCGAGGCGTCTCTGTAGATTGGAAGGTGGCAAATGTAACCCCGTTGTTCGAGAAAGAAGGGAGAGAGGAAACAGGGAACTGTGGGCCAGTTAGCCTGACATCACAGTACAATTAGGCAGAGCCAACATGATTTTATGAAAGGGAATTTGTGTTTGAAAAATCTATTAAGAGTTTTTGAGCATGTAGCTAGTAGGGTAGAAAAGAGGTACCAGTGAATGCAGTATAGATATGCAGGAGAGAGGATTGCCTAACTAATTGGGATAAGGGGGGCATTTTCAGGATGGCAGCCTGTAACTAGTGGAGTGCCACAGGGATCAGTGCTGGGGCCACAATTATTTACAAAATATATTAATGACTTGGATGAGGGCAGTGAATGTACTATCGCCAAGTTTGCAGATGACACAAAAATAGGTGAGAAGGCAAGTGGTGAGGATGACACAAAGAGTATACAGACAGATATAGACAGGTTAAGTGAGTGGGAAAAAAACTTGGCAGATGGAATATGATGTGGGAAAATGTGAGGTTATGCACTTTGGCAGAAATAATTGAGGAGCTGAATAAAATTTAAATGGAGAAAGGCTGAAGAAAGCTGCAGCACAGAGGGATTTGGGGGTCCTCATGCATGAATCACAAAAAGCTCGTATACAAGTTCAGCAGGTAATAGGGAAGGCAAATGGAATGTTGGCCTTTATTTCAAAGGGAATGGAGTACAAAAATAGGGAAGTCTTGCTAAAATGATACAAGGCACTAATTAAACCACACCTAGAATACTGTGAACAGTTTTGGTCCCCTTATCAAAGGAAAGATATATTGGCATTGGAGGCAGTCCAGAGAAGGTTCATTAGGTTGAGGATGGAGGGATTTTCTTATGAGGAGAGGTTGAGTAGGTTGGGCCAGTACTCATTGGAGTTTAGAAGAATGAGAGGCGACCTTATTGAAACATATAAGATTCTTAGGGGGCTTGACAGGATAGATGCTGAGAGGTTATTTCCCCTTGTGGTAGAGTCTAAGACCAGAGGGCATAATCTCAGGGTAAGGGGTCGCCCATTTAAAACAGAGATGAAGAGGAATTTCTTCTCTCAGAGGGTAGTCAATCTGTGAAATTCTTTACCGCAGAGGGCTGTAGATGTTGGGTTGTTAAGTATATGCAAGGCTTAGATAGACAGATTTTTAAACAGTAAGGAAATCAAGGGCTATAGGGAAGAGGCAGGAAAGTGGAGTTGAGGATTATGAGATCAGCCATGATTTCACTGAGTGGCAGAGCAGACTCGGTGGGCCTGATGGCCTACTCCTCCTATGTCTTATGGTCTTATGGTCTTATATTATATTTGGATTTTCAAAAAAAATCTGGATGCCATGTAAGAATTTGTTACACAAGATATGGACTCATGAAGTGGGGGGGGTGTAATTTGTTAGCTTGGACTGAGGATCGGTTAATGGATATAAAACAGAGAGTTGGAATAAACAGATCATTTTGAGGACTACAGGGTGTAACTAATGTTGCAAGCGTCCACAAATGACCTCAGCTATTCACATTATACATTTATGAAGTACCAGGGATAATATATCAAGTTTTCTGATTATTTGAAGCTAGGTGGCAAAGTAAGCTGTGAGGAGAATGCAAAGAGACTGTAAAGGGATATAGGCCAGTAAAGTGATTGGGTAAGGAGGTGGTAGATGGAACATAATGTAGGGAAATGTGAAATCATCCACTTTGGTAGAAGGAACAAAAAACAAAAATAATTTTTTAAAAGGTGAGAGACTGGCAAATATTGGGATTCAGTGTTCCTTGTGTATGAATGCAGATGGAGTAAGCAATTGGGAAGGCAATTGATATGTTAGCCTATATTGCAAGTGGGCTGGAGTGTAAGAGTAAAGCAGTCTTGTTATAATTATATACACGTGTAGTACTGTGTCTCCTTATCTCAGGAAGGATATACTTGCCTTAGAGGGGGCGCAATGAAGTTTTACTAGACTAATGAGAGTGCTATGCTGTGAGAATAAATTGAGTGGAATGAGTGTATGATCCTTGGAGTTTAGAATAATGAGAGATATTGAAATGTATAAGATTCTTCAGGAGCTTGACAGGGTAGTTGCTAAGAGGCTGTTTCCCCTGGCTGGAGATTTAAGACTAGATCTCGGGATATATCATAATTTCAGGATAAGTAGTCAACCATTTAGAACCAAAATATGGAGAAATTTCTTCTCTAAAAGGGTTGTGTATCTTTGGAATTCTCTACCCAGGAATGTTGAGAATGCTCAGTTTATAACTATATTCAAGACTGAGATAGATAGATTTTTAGGCATTAAGGGAATCATTTGATATGGGGATAAGGTTGGAAAGTAGAAACAATACAGAGAATTAGCCATGATCTTATTGAATAGAGGAGCAGGCTTGAGGGGTCATATGACGAACTGTTGTTCCTACTTCTTATTTTCTTACATTCTTATATAATCCTTTATTCTGTTGGCTAGGATTTTTTTTTAACATATCTTTGTGCTGAATTGTAGCTGTTCTAATTTAGATTAATCATCACAAAACGTAAATTTTAATATAGTTAGGACAATCCTCAGGCGCTCGGGGTATTTTTAAAATGCTGCCTCCTTTTGTGGCAAAAATGTTCCAACCAGATTGATAATGTCGGATTATACTTTAGAATTTGATTTGATTCACAAGCTAACATGGAAAGCTAATGAGAAGAATTGAGTGTTCCACAATTATGTGTCTGCTATAAATGTAATTTTCATAAGTTTACTGCACAGAGTATTGTTGTTGGGTTGGCGGGGGGCAGGGGTGGGGGCAGGCGGCACAGGGTTGGGGGGAGAGGGGCAGGCTTGGCAGGGAAAGTCAGGTAGATAGCTTCCGTTAGTTAAAACCATAAATATCAAACATTGCAGCAGGATGGCTAATTATTATAGCAACAGTCAATCTTTTCTGCTACTGTAAATTGTTGCATTGTTATGTAGATGACAATTCAATGGACAATGTTGGGTAGATTTATTTCCACAAAATCAATGTAAAATCCAACAAATGGTCTTCCTAATCTGCACTACTGCATGGTCCCCCAAAAGAAAAATTGTGAAAATCATGGTCTTATAGGAATTTAATACATGTGATTTTTAATGAAAACATTAATAGTTTTGATGAGATTGATGATCTTAATGGTTTATCAGCTTAGGTCAGCATTTTTGGTAAAATCTTTGAGACATTCATTTGGATTTGGTACTGGTTGCAGCCTTAAGGGCTAAAATTGATTAATAATAAACCACAGCTTTGCCAAGTTGATGCAATAGTTGAGGTGCCACCACACAACAGTGGTCCTGAGTTTGTGTCCCACCTGAATCTAATACCAAATGTTCCAGCTGTGAATTGTGAGAAGTCTTGCCGGATTCAACCTCCTCCTGGAGACGGCTTCGGGATATGCTCACTGTGCCATCCAGCTCTTGCTGGATAAGTGTTTGTGAGGAAGTGCCATTAAAGCTGGAAACACTGGAATGCTTTCTCCTCCCTCCAAACAGAAGGAGAGTTTGTGAGAAAACAATTACTTAATACAGAATGAATAGAAAGTAGATGGGGTACAAATATTTAATTCCAAAGATTATATAAATTATTAGTAAGGGAAACAATCAATTCCTGAAATACACTGGACTGAATAATATGGGCCCGCACCAATGCCGGGTTCTGCGCCTGGAATTTGGCGGCCTTCCGGCTTGCGAGCCCGCCATCGGAGCGCGCCCAATAAAATGCTGATTGCTACCAATTAGCGGCAAGGGCAGGTTATAGACCTTTATCCCCTCAATGGTCAGAATTTTCCAGCCGTGCAGTGACAGGTTCCCCTGCGGCGGGACTGGCCAGCCATTGAAATCTCCGTTCACACCGGCAGGACCAGAAGATCCCACCAGCCTGAGGGACTGGAAAATTCTGGCCAATGTCTACAGGAGGGCAGGATGTCCGGTCTCAGAAGCAGAAGGCCGTGACCCAGAACAAGGTCACGGCCAGCTCTCCAGAGGGCCCCCTGGCACGGGACAGTGTCAGATGACCCGTCATATGATCCTTGAAGAGCAGAAACTGTGTATAGTGAAGAAATTTGACTTCTGTAGTCTATCAAGGTAAGGCTATTTAAATTTAAGTTTATGTCTGTCAACCATCTAAAACTTCATAGGTGGCAAAATTGTCATGAATCAGCAAGTCTACCACATTCAGAAACTGAGGAGCTATACATTAATTTAATATTTCCATGCATAGATGTCAGTGCCCTGAGAGTGAGGGGAAAGCCTTTTCAAAAAGAGCAAAGCTGTCCCTAGGCTCAGTGAGGCCGCCTTCGGTGTCCTCCTCCGTGCAGCTGAGGGGAGACGTGGAGATCTAATTCCCAATGCTGGAAAGAGGAGGAAGCCCAGGCAGAACCATGCTGTGTGGAGGAGGCATCCGAAGAGGTCAGCAGTCTGGACGTAGTGAGGAGGACCTAGTTTCAATGTCACAAGAGGTTCAATGATCCCATGAGATCAGCAAGGTCGAGTCTGCAACACTATGAACAATATTTGTCCAGTGTGATACAGGTGGCACAAGCGAATGCAGCTCACCAAAAGTTGCATGTTCCCTCAAGGGCACAGCTGTCCTAAATCATGTCATTGCACGCTCCAATCAAATGGCGGATGGTTGGCAGGATGACGTTTGGATGCCTGAGCATAGGCTTCAGTCGTGCACGCACTGATCTGATAATGGGATTGAGACATGACACCTGACAGTTTGAGATTGTTGATGGAATTTCTATATCAAATCTTTTCAGGAAAAGCAAATCCACAACACCTGAGAGCAAGCCCAAGATACAGGCGGGGGTCCTGACTCCTACGAGGAGCAAGTGCTGGCCCTACTCAAGCACGAGATGACCAGGAGTGTAAGCATTGGCAAGATTGGAGGGAGGCCTGGTTCTGGTGAGATGGCAAAGTTATCAGACTGGGTGATAAGAGGAGTGGCAGGTTTGTTTTAAAGGAAATTAGGAATTTTTCAATCTGTTAGGTGTATAGATTTTACAATTTGGAACATTATCAAGTTTCATGTTCAGAAGCTTCACATCAGTGCTCAAAGGTTCATAGTGTCTCCAGGGTTAATTCGTACATGTCAGGCCGTGAAAAGGTATATGTGAGTCGTGTAATAGAAGTGATGTGTTAAGTAATATGATACCTGATTACCCCCTTACTGATTTTTCTCTGTTACAGAAGAAGCCTCTTCAGCGCAGGCTGAAGTAGAGTGTCTGCAGCGACCTCCCTCCTCTGAGGAGGAGAATCCCTTGAAGGATGCAGCATCACATCGTCTATCTGCATCCCGGACCATCGTAGATACAGGGGTCATGCACACACTGGTGCGGGCACTTTACAGTCATACGTGCAGCTGCTGGAGAGTGTGGTGAAGCAGGCCTTGGGCAGTCGGAGGAGTGTCGGTGTTATCCAGAGACTGATTCTGAGCTGGATGATGAGCCTCTGGAGTGATCCATAGGGCAGCAGATGCTGGATGTCCAACAAGAGGTCCGTGAAGATTTGGCAGGTATACCAGAGGGGTTGCATGCTCTGGCCTGGACTATGGAGGTGTCCATCCAGGCTATGAGCGCTGCAATCACCCACTCTTTGCTGCTCCAAGCTTCTTCTGTAGACAGACTGATGACTGTCCTAGAGGGGCAAACTGAAAGTATTACAGGCGCAATCATCAGGATATGCTCCGACCTGCACACCATCGCCCTGTTTCTGAGCTCAGTGGCACAGACCCAGGGCAACAGGAGAACTGGGACCTTAGTCGCCCACCTAGCTTCTGAGAACTCACCATTTGGCAGGGAGGACCAGCCAGTCCAAGTGGTGGGGAATGAGCAGCAGCTGTCTCCTCTCAAGGCACTTCTGAGGGAAGCAGCATCTGATCTGTTCATCGGCCATTGACACAGCGACTGAAGACTGGCATGTGTCTGTGCAAGAGTCTACTGGAATGGCTAGCTGCTCAAGGCCACAGCTGCACAGAAGAAGCCCACTGAAGTCATCCAGGGCAAGGCAAGTGGCATATCAGCCACCTCCCTCCAGTGCAGCCACAAACAAGGGGAGAGTACTGCGCCGGAACGCCTGTAAACATTTTTGTAAATATCCACCTTAGTCATGAATAGCGGCACATGGGTGACATTTCTCTTTAATTATGTTGTGATGCCTTGAAGGCTTGTAAATAAACATAAAACTTGCATTTCCTCATTTTTCTGTTCTTATTGATAGCTGTGGATGTCTGACTTCTGTCTGAAGGTTGAGGTAGGAAATGAAAGGTCGAGGGAGGGCTGGAGGGGTTGTCTAAATGTGTGGGTGGATGGAGAAGGTTTGGATGTAAGGGCTTCAGGACTCACTCATTGCAACCGTGAGATGGAGGGACAGTATTTCACGTAAGTCCAGATGTTGCAGTGGCTAGAGGTGCTACATAAACCTTTGGCATATTAAGGCATCTCTGGTGTCATGGCCATCGCCTTGGTCATGGCCAGGGGCACTTGCAGCAGCATTGCCGAGTTTCCTCAATTCATCCACACCATCACCCATAGAGGAGTGGTCCCCTTCTGGCCTGTCTTTGTCTTCCAGGGCATCTCCTCTTTGTATGGTGATGTTGTAGAGGATACAGCAGACTGCGATCATCAGGCACACACGTGACGGGGAGTACTGCAATGCACCTCCAGAATGGTCAGGGCATCGGAAGCACATCTTGAGGAGTCCAATGGTCTGCTTGACTATGGCCCTGGTGCTGGTATGGTTCTCGTTGTACCCCCTCTCTCCCTTGGATCTTGGCACCCTCACAGGCATCAGGAGCCATTTCTTGAGAGGATAGCCCTTATCGCCTAGAAACCGTCTCTTCTGAAGAAGTCTGGAATTTAAGAATCCCTAAGAATATATGCATTGTGGCTACTGGCCAGACATTTGGCACACACCTGCATGAACGGCCATTTGTGATCGCACACCAGCCGCACATTGATTGAGTGGAATTGAGTGTTCATGAACGCGTAGGCTGTCCCGCAGGAGCCTTGATGGCTACATGTGTGCATTCAATGGCTCCCTGCACCCTAGGGAAACCAGCAATGGCAGCAAATCCTCAGGCTCTCTTGTTCTGGCTTTGGGCATCCGTGAAGGCAATGTAATTGCCGGCCCTCTGGAACATTGCATCCGTGAACACCTTGATACAATGATGTGCAGCAGGCTGTGTTATCCCAGTCAGGCCTCCAAAGGCTGCCTGAAAAGAGCCTGTAGCAAGAAAGTTCAGCGCTACTATCACCTTCTAGGCAGCAGGCATTGGGTGGCCCCCAAGGCAGTTTGATGAGATCCCCCCTGTGAGTATCTCACAAAGTGATTTAACAGTTGTCCTTGAAAGCCTCAGTCATCTTCTGCACTGAGTCTCACTGAATCGCTGCCTGTTTACCCTTGCTGCAGCACAATGTCATCTGCACTTCCAATGAGGGTTTCTAGGCTCCTGCTGATAGTTAGTGTCTGGTGCTGCTCTGTTCCCTTCCTGTGGACCCACAGCATTCTGAGCCTCCCTCTGATACCTTATTCCTCTCACCCTTCTCCTCCTCCCCCTCCTCCTAATCCCCCTCTCCTCCTCACTGGAGGTTGTGTCTCCAACAGAAACCACAACCACTATCTGTCTCCAAGAGTATTCACCCTTCACCCCTGGCTTACGGAGAGGAGGATATTCAATGAACCATCAAAAGAACCTTCTGAATAAGAAGAGAGTCCTTTTCAACAGAAAGTATCCAAAATGTAACTCTGTCCACTGAAAACAACAGTCCTTGTCACTCGTTCCTGCCTTCTTCTGGTATTATGGCTAGGTTTAGTTACTAGCCAAGTGATGAACCACCAAAGTTTGCAAGGTATTTGTTTTGGTACAGGAGATGTTAAATGCCGAGCTGCTCAAACCCCAGAGGGAAACTTGAAACAGCGGGCACAACTGTTTTGCAATTTGTACTTTTTTTCGAGATGCGTGCTTTGAATTCAGTAGTAATGAGCCCACCAAGACTGAAACTAAATTAAACATTTATTAATAGAAGAAAAGATTTTAAGCACATGCATAGGTCTACAAAATACTGCTATAATAACTCCTAACTCTCCTAATTAATCTAGCTCCCAGTTACACTTCCTTTGAGGCTGCAATAAAACAAAAATGTATCTTAACAGACCCAGGCTAAGCACACAATGCTCTGGACAGTGATATTCGCAGTGAGTTTTCTTAGCTCTGGTTCCTGTAGACAGTGACTTGATGCTTAGGGCTGGAGACTTTTCACATCTGTGTTAGATCTTAGAATGTCTTCCTCCTTACATATAACCTCATCTCTTTTATACATATTTCTCCCTTTTTAATGTAAATTCCATTGTTCTAATATATCTTTGCAACTTTACTTTTTCCATAATATAAATCTTTCATAGTACTCATATCAGTAACCTTTGGGAAAAATAAACACACTGCTTGATTTAGTTTCATATGGCTAAGTGTAACATCTCATCATCTCTCTGAAATTCATTACTCTGGTTTATCTAAAAATGCAAATATTCCTCACACCTCACATTCTAAAACTTCAGCCATGTTTACGTATTTAGCATTTCAAACCTAGTTTCCCTTTTGATCAGTCAAAAGCTCCAGACCAGCTGTCTCTAATTCAATTAAATCCCCCCCACACTCATCCACACAAAGGAACTCATCCAAACCCCACCATTAACCTACTTTTACAATAAATCACAATAATATTATGAAAATTATTACATTTTCATGACAGTAGCCCATCCCACTGTATTATTGAGATTCACCAACATACTGCGCCACAGAACCATGCAAAGTAGCTGCTTCTTGATTCTTCCCAAATCAAATCATTACCAATGATTTAAAAGTAATATAATAGATCTGAGGAAGTCTGTGGTGCAGTCGTGCCATCTCTGCCTCTGAGTCAGAAGCTCTGGGTTCAAGTCCCATTCTAGAATTCAATGGCACAGAAGATGTGTTCATAATGTGGTCAAACAGGTTGAATATCATCCTGTAAATCCTTCCAACATATGCCAATGGCAGGTAGTAAGAGTGGGAGAGATTTTTGCTCAGCAATGTGATGGAAATTGGAGCCCCTACCATCACTATCCACCCCTCCAGGCTGCAACATGCATGTAAAGTATGTGTTGCCACAACAACTCATACACCTTGGGGAAGGGGGCAATTGGCTGGATAGTTGGTATGGATCAGATTGGTGCGAACGGCACAGATGGGGTTCAATTTCCCCATTCCGACTGGGGTGGATTCAGGACCTTCCTCCTTGCCCTACCCATGGTGGAGATGGTGGTGCTGTGGGTTGGATCAGCCTTCAAACAGAGGACTGAAGAAGAAAGGATCTGGAGGTATCAAGCAGTCTAGGTCATTTTACTTTTGCATCCATACAGCCCCTAAGAAGGACAGAAAAGGCTAGCTGAGAATGAAGCCACAAGCCACCATGGATTTCCTTGTTTGATGGAGTTCTGGAAGCCTCACATATGGAAACAAGAATTATGCAAGATGGTTCTTGACAAACACAAGTTCCTTGATATCTCACTGACTCACTTGAAACCCAAGGATGCGACCGTACAATCATGATCCCAAAAACTCTTGGCTTCCAACATACTGACAAGTCCATGTATGCATCATATTACACTATGCAGTGTCTTCCCAAACATAGGACAGAATTATTTTCTTGAAATCTCCAGGAAAGAACTCAGAACAGATGGTCACGCTATGATGAATGATTTTGTACAGCTCAGCCTGACCCCATCAAAGAAAACACAGACAGCAGCAAACCCATTCAAATCATCTAATTTCAACTTTAATTACAAGGAGAAAGAAGGCAAGGAGCTGAATATGTGTGGTGCTAAACAGTAAATTATTAAGGGCATAGCTCTCCATAAAAAATGCGAAAGCAATAGAATTGATATCAACATGATGGGCAGGAAATTTCAAGTGAGGCTTCAAGTGAGCCACCTGCTGTCATCAACACTTAGGGGCCCATTTTACCTCTGTCAGATAAGTAAAGCATGATCCAATTTCTAAGTCATTCTTTTTGAGGGACTGTAGTTTGTGTGCTAAATTCCACAAAGGCACTATTAAATATAATTATTTAATATAATGCTGCCTGCTGTGATCCATAAATGGTTTTTAATCCCATGAGTCAAGCTGACCAAATAAATGAGCTTATATCCTCTCCATTACCAAGACTATCTACCTTCATCTCCATAATTTCGTTTGTCACCAACCTGCCTCTGCCCAAGCGCCGCTGAAGCCCTCATCCATGCTTTTGTTATCTCCAAAAAAGACTACTCCAATGCTTTCCTGGCTGCCCTCCCACCTTTCACTCCCTGTAAACATGAGATTATCCAAAATTCTGTTGCCCATATCCTAACTCATAGCAAGCTCCATTCACCTATCACTCCTGTTCTCACTGACCTACATTGGCCCCTAGCCCAGGAACCATCAGTTTTAAATGTTAAATTTTTTGAGTTCAAGTTCCTCCGTGGCCTGACCCTTCCCCATGTAACCTCCGCCAGTCCTACAGCCCTTTGAGAAAGCTACACTCCTCCAATTCTCACCTGTGGGCATCCCCAGGTTTAATTGCTCCACTATTGGTGGTCATGCCTTCAGTTGCCTCGGCCTTAAGCTCTGGAATTTTCTCCTTAAGCCTCATTGATCACATTAGGAAATTAATGTTAAAGTTACTATTGAAATGAGGCATTTTCATCCAGGTGAAATGGTCTGAAAATTAAATAATAATATAACTGAGCCTAAAGGAAAAAAGAGCTTTGCTTTCTCTAGCACCTTTGACTATCTGATTTGACTATTGTGTACCACATCTGAGCTATTTACATGCACACGCTGTCTCAGGCTCTGTACATGCAGACGATCTGTCTGCCAGCTTTGGTTCATTTGGTTGTGGTTAATTATCTTATGGCACTATTTGAAGAATAGCATGTTGTTCTTGATTTCAGGCCAATATCTCCTCTCATCACTGAAAATATTTTTTAAATTTATGTCATCTTGTAGTGCACAGTTGGCTGCTGCATTTCTCTACAAAATAATGATCACTGGACTTCAATTTTTCATTGTATTTGAATCACAGAGACGTCTTGTACTGGTGAATAGATGCTATATGACTACATATTTTTACTTTATAAATAACATTTTTAATAGTTCTTTTTCTGAATCAGTGCAACAATATCAACTTGCTTCTTTTCAATTCTGTCCTTTCTACGGGAAATTATTAAACACTTTTAATAGTAAATGGTCAGAGCAGTCAGAAGGAGCCTACGGGTGTGCTGGAAATCGCCCAAAGTACACACCATACACACTCACGCTTGTATTTTCTGGACTGATATCCTCTTGAACGACTGCTTCAGAGCAATTTTATTGAGTGTGGGCCCCAATTATGGCTCTTTCAGGAAACTTACCCTTAGCAGCAATAATAGCTTAGCATGATACTGAATCTCTCTCGTTGGAACAGCAAATACTTTAGCTGAGGTTTGGTAATTTAATTTGTAGATCTGCTTATTTATACTATGGAATCTCTTACATTCAGGGTGACTCCACGTGAACTCTCAATATGGCATTCCACATTAGTGCCTTTATTACTTGTACAGTCCTGAACATCAGTGGTATATTGTATTATATCGACTTAAGAAAAAATTCGATAAAAGGCTTACATAAACATTAAAATGATTGTTTATAGCCCTCATTCAAGTCTTGCAAATACTTTGTTGGAATACACTGTATAGTTTTACAACTAAAAATGGTTATTGAATTTGATTTGTTTAGTGCAAATGTCTTTCTCTGCTCTGTTGTTTGTCCCAAACTACATGAGCTCTATTAGCTTCTATATATTAGTTTTATAAAGCTCTGCTGTGTTAAGCATTTCAACATGTATATGGCACGTAAAAACTTTGTGGGGCATTCACCACAAAAAAGTATATTTGTCTGAATTCTTACTGTTCTCAACACTTGGTATGCTTATGATTAGTTTTGTTCTCTGAAAGCACGTGGAGGTGAAACATAAACTATAACAATATTAATTTTCTGTCCATCAGTAAACAGAAAAAAGAAATATCTTCTCATTAATCCCTTACAATGTATCATTACTGTCATTATAATGAAATGTACCTGAAGTATAATGGATAGCTGAGAGTAGGTTCAAGATTTTAACCTAATCAAAATCTTTGAGTTTCCTTTTAAGTTGCACGTGCAATGCTGGAGTGCTTTACAAATATAATTTGAATTCTGAGGTTAGATTACTGCTTTGAAATCCAAGTTATGTTCCTCCTTATAATTTTGTGACTGAAGCAGACTCTGTCCTGCGTTATATTATACTTCAGTATTATACATTTTCAGGTCAATTTTTAACTAGGCCAGGTATTATTAATTTGAAATACCACTCTGCTGCTCCTCTCTGAAAGGGACACTTGTCTTCAATATTTAAGGGAAGGCAGGGATAAAACAGGGGTTGGAGGATGTCAGATTGGATAAGAAACATGGCAGGGAAAAAATCAGAGATTGAGGGGGGTGGGGAGAGGTGCTGGGTGGGGGAGATCAGGGGTAGGTTGGGGTGGGGAAGGGAGATCGGAGGACCACTTTTTAAAAAAATTCTGTTCTCCTGCTGCAGCCAGCCAAATTGAGAGGCAGTTGGATGGGTAGGTCTGTGGCTCCAGGCCAGGGATCTGGCAATAATTTCATTAAAATGGAGGCACGTGGCCTCCTTAAAATATTTTAAGAACCAACTTACGTCCTAAGAGTGGGTCATTCTCGCACGCCCGACCTCCCGGCCCATCACTGTTAAAACCAGAGGTCGTAGGGTTGGAATCAGGTTGCCCATTTTTTTAATTTCTAACTCTCCACCAACCCTGGAGGGTCAAAATTACCCCAAACTACCCCAAAAATGCCGAATGTGAATTAACTATTTTGGCCAAGCTTATTCTACAAAGAAGCTAGCCTCTACATCAAAGAAAGTAATAAGGGCACCTTGACCATTTTCTAAAGATGTCCAATTTCTTTGTTTTAGCCATTTGTTTTCCATATTATGATGACAAAATTGATCTTAATGGCTTGGATAAAGTCTAGATACAATCTTCAAAAACTCAGAAGTTTCTATAAAAGATACTACAAAATGTAAACTTTATTATCTCTAGGGCAGTTTAAAGTAAGCCAAACAATAAATTGTTGGTACAATTGTTGAACTTACTGTACTTACACCTGGGGAATCTCATTTCTTCTAAATAAGTTTGGTTGAACTTCCTGGTTTGACAGCATAGTGTTTTTTTCTACCTTTTTGAGAGTTCAGAAGTGCATGCCGAACATTCTATTAAAAAAACTCTCTAAATGTAACTTAATCTTGCTGCAGGCAAACAAGTATAAAAGTGCAAGTTTCAGATCATCAGAAACATGAACCTGCCTATGGAAACAACAGCTGGTTGTAAATACAAACAAGGAGAGTTGTAACAATGGGCTGAATTTTCTGTTTGGCGGGGGGGGGGTGGTGGAGCAAGCGGGCGCAGAATCTGATTGCCTCCCGCGATTGGGTCCGCGCCACCAATTTATGCGGGCAGGTCAACTAAGGCCCAGCCAGTGTAATGCCTGACTCCCGAGGATAGCGGGAGTGGGTAGGCGGCGGTGAGAGTGCACTGTCCGCTGGATCCAATGGCGACCTGGCAGCCTGTTTATATGAAGCACTGGCAGCCTTTGCAAGGCTGCTCACAATGGCAAGTGGAAGAGCTCACCAGAGGGATTCTGGTGAGCAGGCCAGCTCTGAGGGTAGGCCAGTGGAGCAGGTGAGGCTGGAGGGTAGGGTGGGGGGGCCAGTGTGCCCCTCGTTTCTCGGATGACTGCCTTGCCGCCCTCCTTGAGGAGGTGGCAGCACGGCTGGAGGTGCTGGTTCCCCAGGATGAGAGGAGGAGGCCCCCCCACATGACGAAATGTGCTTGGGAGGAGGTGGCGGAGGTGGTGAGCTCCCGCGATGTGGTGCGGCGCACCTGGATCCAGTGTCACAAGTGCTTCAATGACTTGTTGCGCTCTGGCAGGGTGAGTACCGTGTTGGCATTGGTCACGTAACCCAGCAGGTCGGCTTCTCCCCCTGCAGATGCCCAACTCCCACCCCGCGCCCCCCCACCCACCCCCCCCCCCTCCCCCCGCCGACCCCCCGCCAAGTCTGAGTGCAGTGACTGCGTTGAATCATTGACGGCATTTGTCCTTTGCTGGGTGGGCAAGCAGATATTGCCCATGCTCAGGTCAGCCTGAGAGGGTGATGAAGAGATGTGTATTGTCTCTGCAGCATGTGCTATACTGAGTTCCACTCTATTGGTTTGGGGGCAACCTGGAGGAGCTGCACCTAGGCGTTGTGTTTGAACTGCAGGACATGTTCAAGTCAGGGTGATAACATGCTGGGAGGGGAGCTTCAAGGTGTCGTGGCAATGAACCATCTGCTGCCCTCTGCGCTCCACGTGCTTGCGCCTCCTTGCTATGGAAGGATATACCGTGTGGTGCCTAATGTGGCGTAGGCAGCATGTGTCAAAGGCGGGGGTGTGGGGCAGGCCTAGCATCTTTGTGTGAGTGTTTCACAGAATCACAGAGTGCAGAAGAGACCCTTCGGTCCATCGAGTCGGCACCTGACCTACCTACCTAAACCCATTTACCGGCATTTGGCCCATAGCCTTGAAGGTTATGATATGCCAAGTGCTCATCCAGGTACTTTTTAAAGGATGTGAGGCAACCCGCCTCCACCACCCTCCCAGACAGCGCATTCCAGACCGTCACCACCCTCTGGGTAAAAAGGTTTTTCCTCATATCCCCCCTAAACGTTCTGCACCTCACCTTGAACTTATGTCCCCTCGTAACTGACCCTTCAACTAAGGGGAAAAGCTGCTCCCTGTCCACCCTGCCCATGCCCCTCATAATCTTATACACCTTGATCAGGTCGCCCCCTCAGTCTTCCCTGCTCCAGCGAAAACAACCCAAGTCTATCCAACCTCTCTTCATAACTTAAATGTTTCATCCCAGGCAACATCCTGGTGAATCTCCTCTGCACCCTCTCCAGTGAAGTCACATCCTTCCTATAATGTGGTGACCAGAACTGCACACAGTACTCCAGCTGTGGCCTCACCAAGGTTCTATACAACTCCAACATGACCTCCCTACTTTTGTAATCTATGCCTCGACTGATAAAGGCAAGTGTTCCATATGCCTTTTTCATCACCCCACTAACATGTCCCGCTGCCTTTAGAGATCTATGGACACACATAATGTGGCAGCAGCAGGGTGAGGAAGCTCTGGAGCCCTGTAATGTCCCACTTTGGTTGGGGCGGGCCATGAGCGAAGAGAGTCCATGTGCAATTTGCATTAATCAATGCTCGTCTCTCATTTTAAGGAGAAGAATACTCATAGCGCAGCAGGGCATGCAAGGACTGGCGGCGGCCAGGCGCAGATCGCCATTCTTAGCCGCTTCAAGCAGGAGGCCCTGAATTTGGAAAGGTGCCATGCGCCAAGGTCCACAGGTGTCAGTGAGGCTGGGATGCCATGGCCAGGTATTTATGCCCAACAGTGAGGTCAGCATTGTTCTCCCAACAGCCATGGCAGTGCTGAATGTTAATTGATTTAATTTTGCAACATGGCCTGATGATTGGTTATGGAAGGATGAGTGCATAATGATCCGGGGGACAGGGATGCACATTGACATTGTCTCCACGTTAACTGATCCACTGTCCTTGTTCTTCCTTTCAGCCTCAGTGGAGCAGGGCCGGGAGGAGAAGCAGCAGAGGCCCCCTCTCACACCTGAGGGGCCTGAAGTCTCACCAGCGTCACACCATTTCTGCGAGGCAGGCACCAGCGCAGATACTAGCACCTCGGTGGGAATTCGAACATCGGCTAGTGTCCCGGGGCACAGTGGTGAGGACAGTCGCTGGAGGAGCTGGCAGAGAGTGCCCATGGCGCCAGCAGTCAGAGGATTCAAGGGGACCAGGCACATGCTCAGTCGGTGCCTGATGATGTGCCTCTGGAGTCGTCCGCGATGCAGCAGGTGCAGGAAATGCGGCTGGGTGTGCGGGAGCATCAGGGGGAGATACATGAGGCTATGCTTGGCTTGGTCTCCGTGGTGGAGGTGGCTATGTGTACGATAACCGAAGCAATGAGCCACGTGTCCGGGCGCCAAGCAGCCTCCATGGAGAGAGTGTCGACTCTCATGGAGAGGCTACTCCAGGAGATCCATCCAATCTTCCTGGGGATGCGCTCTGTCCAGCAGAGCCTCACATTAGCATTGACCTCAGCTGGTCATTGCCAGTGTGGATGGTGGTTTGGGCATCAATTTTCTTAGCTTGGTGCACATCAATCCACGGTGCGCAGATCGGTCCAAAGCGACCTCACGTTGGTGCAGCAGCTGCCTGGTGTCTCTGATGGGCACCTCTCAGGGCGCTCCGGATGAGAGCGGCAGATCCTCCCCCACCTCTATCAGTGACCATAGCATCGGGTGAGGCTGTGACGACTGGGGAGATGCCAGCTGTGGAACTGGCAGCTCCCTCCCAGATGGGGCCAGCACAGGCTCCACGGGCCAGAGGGCGACCGCCAAGGTCATCGAGGCCAGCAGGACAGCAGAGTCAGCAGGCTGTCTCAAATGCCACTCCGAGCGATGGGCCAGCACCAAGACGTAGCACCCGTAAACGAAAACATAAGGCACCTTCATCACACCACGGGTTTTTCACTGGTGCTTTTGTGTTGGCCCGAGATGAGGTCCTTATTATTTGTTTTGATGGTGAACTTGATTCTCTCTTTTTTTGGAATAAGTTGGTTTGCTTGTCAGAATAAATTCAGATATGTCACCATGGCTGAGGGTGCTACTTTTCTTCTGCATGTGTATGGTTTCCAAAACTGTAATGAGTGCTTTGTTGGACATTCAGTTTTATTAAAAAGACCCTTGGTGACTGTTCCTAACCTGGCAGATTTTGCACTTAGTTGTTGAATATCGAGCCTATAGCCCAGGCTTGTCCTGGTGGTCCACCCGTGGTGTGTTAGCTGAAGGTTTGTTGGATTAAAGCCTCCCGGGTATACCTGCCTCCCTGGAGTATGCCCGGGTCAGCGTCTACCCTCTCAGCATTTCCCTGTGTGTGCTCATCCTCGGACTCACTGCTGGACTCATCGTGTGCAGCTGCAGCCACTGCATCAACATCTTCATTGCCCACAGCGTCCCACCTTTCCAGCGCAAGATTGTGGAGAGCGCAGCATGCAACCACTATCACCGACACACGATCTGGGGGTTACTGGAGTGCGCCCCCTGAGTGGTCCAGGCATCGGAAGCGCATCTTGAGAAGACCGATGGTTCTCTCCACCACAGCCCTTGTGGTGCCATGGCACCTATTGTACCGCTGCTCAGCTTCTGTTCTTGGATGGCGGAGAAGCGTCATGAGCCACCTTCTGAGAGGATAGCCCTTGTCACCCAGCCGGGCTGGAACACTGAATAGCCCCGGCACCTGGTGTCTGAGGATGTAGGTGTCATGGGATCTGCCTGGGTACCTTGCACAGACTTGTAGAATCTGCATCCTGTGATCACACACTATCTGCACGTTCATCGAGTGGAAGCCCTTCCTGTTGATGAAGGCACCGGGCTCACCTGCTGGTGCCTTGATGGCCACATGTGTACAGTCTATTGCACCCTGGATACAGGGGAAGCCAGCAATGGCCGCGAAGCCTCTGGCTCACTGTTTCTGGCTTGCCTGGTCCCAGCGGAAGTGGATGAAGGTCAATGCCCGTCTGAACAGAGCGTCTGTAACCTGCTTGACATAAGTGTGCACAGCTGATTGGGAGACACCACAAAGATCACCCACTGACCCCTGGAAGGAGCCAGAGGCATAGAAGTTAAGGGCAGCTGTGGCCTTCAGAGCTACTTGCATGGGGTGTCCACCCACACAGTTTGCGGAGATCTCAGGCCCGATCATCTGACAGGTATAGTTGACTGTCTCCCTTGAGAGATGCAGCCTCCTTCTACACTGCACCTCAGACACATTGAGGTAGCTGCTTCGCCGCCTGTATACCCTGGCAGCAGGATAGTGGCGTCTTCTGTGGCCCCTTCCACCTTGGACTACCTCTTGGTCCTGCGCCCCATGTGCCTGCGCCTGTCCTCCCAAAGGTGGCTCTCCTGGAGGCTGAATGTGCACCCCTGGCCTCCTCCCCCTTCTAGCCCTCCCTTCCTCCTCAGAGGAGCTGCCTCCAGTGTACCGTTCAGCTCCCATTCCCAGGCTAAGGGAAGGCTTCCTGAAACCTGCAGGCCCAGAACAGATTCCTCACTGAAGAGTGCTGACCTGAAGGTTAAGAGTCCAGAAAAAGCAGCTGGTATGCGTTTTGAAGTGTTGCAGATCACACAGGCAAGTTTCAAACACTTTCAGAAATAAATACCTGACTGTGCACATTCGCAACCCCAGTGAGCCCCCTTATCCCATTTGTGGATGAGGTTAATACAAATGTGTCCTACCCGCCTGCCCAGTGTGCCCATGCGTCGAGCCGAAGATCGCAAGGGAGCCAAAAAATCAGCGCCGATTGGTGCCTCAAGGGCCTTAACTGGCCCATTAATTAATGGTGGGCACGCGTCGGACATCAGTGCGCACCCGCCCAGCGAAATATCGCGATGGCGCGGTGACGTCAGGACACTCGCCTGATGTCACTGCGCGTCATTTTACTCGCGGATGTGCAGGGCCCGCCCCTGCACGCCATAGGGAAAATTCAGCCCAATGGCCCAATTGTAACATCTATAAATATGAATTTGGAGGGCTGTAAGATTCTTAGATTTGACATCAACGTGGTTGCTAACGATCTTCATTGAGTTTAGCTGCTTTGCGAGATACTCAATGGCTAGGATTTTTCAGTTAGCGCATGGGGGCAGGCCCGACACGCTTGTGCGTAAAATGGCGGCACGGAGCTGATCGCGGGTGGTGGTCAGCTCTGTGACCGCCCACGCCCGCTCCAGCCAAGCTCACCTAACACAGGAGAAATTCTGGCCAATGTCTTAAGCAGTAGCTAAACATTAGCCTCTTCTGCACTAATCAGATAATATAACCCTTGGAAATTTCCTTGTTCTTATCCCTTTTGATGAGTTGTGAAGGAAAGCTTAAGGTCAACATAGGGCTTAAGTCATGCACAGCCATTCTTCGAAAGGTATTATTCTTCAAAATCTGAACTGATCTGATGATTATTTTCTTGTTTGTTTGTGATATATGTTATCCTCTTAATTGGAGACTACTCACCCTTATTCAGCATTTGTTGCTAACACAAATCTCTCTTAGTTGGCAAGACTTGTTTTTTGATAAATATAATCCATGCACTGAAGAGTTCTGGTAATGAACAACTTGACCATTTTATTATTTCTAGCTACAGTACAAGTCTATAAACTATTTATATGTGAAAATCTTAATTATATAAGATTAAATAAAATCTTAATCCTAAATATATATAGACATCTATGGATATATATATAGGGCAGTCTGAGGATGAGCATGCAAAGGGAAATGCTGAGGGGGGTAGACGCTGACCCGGGCATACTCCAGGGAGGCAGGGACACCCGGGAGGCTTTAATCTAATGAACCTTCAGCTAGGACACCACAGATGGACCATCAAGACAAACTTGGGCTGCAGATTCCATACACGATACTTAAGTGCAAAATCTGCCAGGTTAGGAACAGTAACTAAGGGCCTTGTTAATAAAGCTGAATGTCCAACTAAGCACTCATTACAGTTTTGGAAACCATACACATGTAGAAGAAAAGAGGCACCCTCAGCCATGGTGACATATCTGAATTTATTCTGTCAAGCAAACCAACTTATTCCAAAAAAAAGAGAATAGTGTTACAAATCAAAACAAATCATAAGGACCTCATCTCAGGCCAACACAAAAGCACCAGTGAAAAACCTGTGGTGTGCCTAAGGTGCCTTATGTTTTCGTTTCCGGGTGCTACGTCTTGGTGCTGCCCCATCACTCGGAGTGGCACCTGAGACAGCCTGCTGACTCTGCTGTCGTGTTGGCCTCGATGACCTTGGTGGTCGTCCTCTGGCCCGTGGAGCCTGTGCTGGCCCCACCTGAGAGGGAGCTGCCAGTTCCACGGCTGGCATCTCCCCAGTCGTCGCAGCCTCAGCCGATGCTATGGTCACTGGGAGAGGGGGGGAGGATCTGCCGCTCTCATCCGGAGTGCCCTGAGAGGTGCCCATCAGAGACGTCAGGCAGCTGCTGCACCAACGTGAGGTCGCTTCGGACCTACCTGCGCACCATGGATTGATGTGCACCGAGCTAAGAAAGTTGATGCCCAAACCATCTTCCACACTGGCTCTGACCAGCTGAGGTCAATGCCGATGTGAGGGCTTGCTGGTTAGACTGCATCCCCAGGAAGCCCTGACAGATCTCCTGGAGTAGGCTCTCCACGAGAATCGCCACTATCTCCATGAAGGACACATGGCGCTCGGACATGTGGCTCTATTGCTTTGGTGATCGTCCACGTAGACTCCTCCACTACAGAGACCAAGCCAGGCATAGCCTCGTGTATCTTCCCCAGATGCTCCCACACACCCGGCCGCATTTCCTGCACCTGTTGCATCGCGGACAACTCCAGAGGCACATCATCAGGCACCGACTGAGCATGTGCCTGGTCCCCTGCAGTCCAGAGCGCAACAAGTCGTTGGAACGCTTGTGACACTGGGTCCAGGTGCGCCGCACCACGTCGCGGGAGCTCACCACCTCCGCCACCTCCTCTCAGGCATGTTTCGTCATGTTGTGGGGGCCTCCTCCTTCCATCCTGGGGAACTAGCACCTCCTGCCGTGCTGCCACCTCCTCGAGAAGGGCAGCAAGGCAGTCATTGGAAAAACGAGGGGCAAACTGGCCCCCCGCCCTACCCTCCAGCCTGGCCTGTCCCGCTGCCCTACCCTCCAGACTGGCCTGCTCACCAGAAGACCACTGGTGAGCCATTGTGAGCAGCCTTGCAAAGGCTGCCAGCGCTTCATTTAAACAGGGCGCCGGGTCGCCATTGAACCCGGTGGATAATGCACTCCCGCCGCCACCCGCCCACTCTCCTTGGGAGTTGGGCATTACGCTAGCCGAGCCTTAATTGGCCCATCTGCATAAATTGGCGGCGCGGATCCGAACGCAGGAGGCGATCGAGTCCACGCCCACCCGCGCTCGCTCCAGTTCCACCCCCCCTCACCAACCAGAAAATTCAGCCCATAAATAAGGTGCTTTATTAATTATGTGTTGGTGTGTTTTTCTGCTCACAGTGCTGATCGATGCTAATGGTGTTTTCTAACACATTGCATTAATACACATTGAGGTTCACACAAATAATGTTTGTGCCAATATTGTTGCTGCAGGTTTACTGAAAAATATTTTGGCTTGGTCAGCAATGCACTTATACCAGGTCCACATTATTGAGGCTTTAAACACAATTTAGCTGGCTTTGAAAAGAAATGAATGGCAAATGAAACATTTTACACACCTTCTAACGCCTTCCTTCACCGAAAGGAGATAATCAGGGATACACTTGGGGCCATTAGTGTTTAACATTTAATGGCTTATATTTTTTTTTACACTAATAATATTATATTGAGACTAAACACAAGTGCCTTTGCCTCTTTTTTTCACTGATAGAATCACTCAGAAGTTCCTTCTTTCTGTTTGCTTTCTTCCTGATTGTGTTGATTGTGGCTTACCCATTCATTCTTCTCTATGGAGTATTTTGTACTTTGCAAAGATTTGGATGAGCTGTAAGTGATACCTCTTAAACAACTTTCTTCGAATGGGGATGTGGATGGAGCAAGCAGTAGCAAAGGATCATGTATTTCACGCTGAAAATTGCCTTTAATGTATCAATAGCTCCACAGGTGTTCTACCATGGGGAGAGCTTTGCCTGTGATCTCACACTCTGTATTCCAGTTCCTCTCTGATGCTACTTCAGGCAGAAAATTGTGAGATTGCTAAAGGTTCCCAAAGGCACCAGGGAGAAAGGCCCTGCTTAAGACCCCAGTGTGTGCATAAAGCTGTTTTTGATACAACCTCATTTGTTTTTTGTATAACCCAGCTAATAGATTAAAGATCTAAAGGCTACCAAGGAAACATGATCTTGTATATATGAACTGCCTAGACTGTTATGCACACCACAAACACACCAAAGTTACATTTTCTTGCATTGGTAATCAGGAGGGTACAACAGTCTAAAGTTCAAAATCTTAACATGTGCATTGAGGATTAAAATTCCTTCCACAAATTCTTTCCAAAATAAAATATACTGTCTACATCTAGTTAATTAACGTTGACATTTTGAATTTTGATAGCAGGGGCAGTAATTATGTAGTACTTGCTCTGCAGTAAAACCATGAAGAAATCACAGAGAAGAGTGAAAATGAAAAGATTTTAGATGGTCTCATTTCTATAGCTTTTCTAAAAACCATGCAATCAAATAATTCTAACTACCTGAAAACTCCTTTTGATTTGCTTCTATCTTTTATATGAAGCAGTGAGTGTTGGTGACAACATTGGGAAATCTGGTAGGGAGGGAATATAGAGCCCATCAATGCCAAGGAACTGACTGAAGAGGGGAGAAATTGGTCTCGGTTACACCCGTTTCTAGACTATACGATTCAGGTTGCCAGTGGGGAAACAATTTCCGGGTGCATTTTTCAACCGTCCACTTAAAGTGTGCTGACTGCTAATCCCTGTGCCTTCTCAAGTGGGAAATCCATTATGATGTGTAAAAAATGTTATTAGGGGATATAAACATGGATCAAATCTTCCGAGGAGTGCCAATCACCGTCAGACTGCCACCCCACCCTGATTTTTTTACCCTAAGATGGGGCTCCACATTTCTGGCCCAAACTTCTGAATGGAGCCTCTTCAGAAATGCAGAGCATACCTGTTCTGGGAGTCCTTCCTCGTGGTGCAGGATCACCGGGGGGAAGGCATGCCACAGTACCATACCAGCTGCCATATTCTGATAAGTTTAAAAGTCCCAAGGCCACTTTGTCAAGCTACGGAGAGAAGGTAAGTGCATAAGTTAAGTGGGTGAGGGGGTAGGATGGCAGGTAAGTGGGATAGTCGGTTAGTTGGCGGGGTAGTTGGGTTGGGAAGTAGTCGGGGGGTCAGGGGGTAGCCGGGGGGTCGGGGGTGTAGTCAGGTTGGGAAGCTAGTTGGTTGGTCAGGGGGCAGTCAGGTTCAAGGGGATAGTTGGGGGTTTGAGGGGGAGGTTGGGGAGTCAGGAGGGTAGTCAGGGCTTAGAGGGGGGTTAGTTAGGTGGCTGGGGTGGGGGTGTAGTCAGAGGTCCAGAGGGGGATCAGGGGCAGGCATGGAGGAGTGGGGGGGTTATGGTTACCCAGGAGTTAGAACTGGTTTTAATCCTTCTAACCTTTCCTGGGTCATTATTCTGGTTAATAAGTTGGAACCATCTGAAGTCTCTGAATTAACTCAGAGCTTCGGAATGTCCCATTCACAGGGGAATTACCCATCAAAAGTCCAAACTTTCCAGGCAATTCCCAAATAGCCAGTGCGTCAGGACTTCCAAGGGATCTACCAATGCATATTGGGGGATACCTTTGGAGTATGACCATCGGGAGACCGGAAGTTCTGGACCATTCAGTACTACTTATCAGTGTGTGGTTTATCATTTAGTATTATCCTCAGCAACAAGTTCTTCTCCTGTTTCCTTTTGATAGATGGGTGTCCTTAACCAACATTATTCCATTGGAAATTTTTGAATTCCATACAAATTCTCGTTGGCTGTCCATTGAGTTGAGGAGCTGTCTACTCAGGGCTGCGAGTTTCTTCCACGGGTCTTCATATGACTGGACAGGCCGATTCTCAACCTGCAGATCTTTGGGCACATGGGGCAAGATATCCCAGGAGGCAGTGGGATCTGGAGTGCAGGATTTGCTTCCTTGTCTTTCCTTCTCTGCCGCCGCTCTGCCTCGTCATTAAGGCGTTTGGACTCAAAGCGTGATGCAGCTTGATGGACAAGTTGTCGCCATTTTCATTGATTGTTAGTAAGCTCCTCCCAGTCATTAATGCCAATGCTGCTGTGCTTGAAGGGGAGCTTCAGAGTGTCTTTGAAGGTAATTCTTCGTCCTCCCCTGGAACACTGGCCGTTTGAAGAGAAAACAGGACCTGGCGGGGAGAAACATTTCGACCATACGGACACAGTATCCAGTCCATTGTAGTTGATTTAGCAGGAGTTCTGCCTGAAAGTTTGTGGGGCTGGTTTCAAGAAAGACACTAGTGTTTGTGCGACAGTCCTCTCATTGAAGCTGGAGGATGTGGTGGAGACATTGCTGATGGAATTTCTCTCGTGCTCTTATGTGTCACTAATTCACAGTCCAGCTCTCACATTAGTACAGGAGTGTGGTGACTACAACTGCTCTGTACATTAGGACTTTTGTTGACTTGCGAAGCTCTTTGCTGTCCATCACTCACTGCTGTAATTTATAGAAGGCTGAGCTGGCACAGCTGCAGTTTCTGTCCTTTCTCTGTGTGTATTGAATTCTCAGAGTTATTTGAGATAAAGATGAGAAACTGCTGCTGCCAGTTCACATATTTTTTCTTCATGCAGGAGAAGATGGTACACAATGCTGACTGGTTGTCCAAGGTAAAGATTACCCTCTATGTGCTCACATCAAATGAAAACACGGTTTGGCTGTGATGTTCCCCGCTGCCCATTTTCGAACAGCCTCCGACACACACTGTCCAGTCTCTTGCCTGAAGACTGGCTATTCAGTCCAGGTACCAGATGGTTTTGTTGCCCTTGGAGCTGTACCTGAGAAGGAAGCTGTGCCTTAATGAGAGGAACAGAATCTGGAAAAAAAAAGGTGGCTCGTCATGGAAGTCCAAAGTATAATATTCTCAGCTTTTTCTATAATTTTTCTAAAAGACATATGGAGCATCAACTGTTTGTATATTTCTGTTTTTGCTTTATTGGAAAAACAGCTAACAAATTCAAGTAAAGCATTTTTTAAAGATAAGTGCTTTGATGTACTAAGCGTCAGGGAATGAAATATGAAATGCCTACATAAAAGACAAAAGAGGTGTGTAACTATAATAAGTTTAATAGTGTAAAGGTTACTTAGACTTTGAGCAAGAGACATCAATCTTACTCTACACTGCTGAAATGTTAACTCAGGAAACTGGGTGGCATAAGATATCGGAGCACTGCTATTTAACCTTGGAGACTATGACTTGAATCTAGTTTACAGAAAGGATAAGGGTTTCTTCCTGTGAAACTATTAAGGGTTCATAGCAACCTCCTTCAGTTGGTAAATAACATATGAGGTTAGACACTACATGCATGGTTTTGGAAGCTTGTTTAGCTATATATTTACTGTTAGAAAATGAAATTCAAGCCAATGCACCCATGGCAATAGGTTTTAAAAGGCAAAGATAAATTCTAGAAATCTGAATTAATGTAATATTCTAGAAATGAAGATTAAAATGATCAACATCCCAAAGAAAAGATATGTTAATATTTGGGTCTAATGCTTCATCAGAAGTAAGTTCATTTGAAATATTAATTTTTTGCATTCAATTTCCAATTGCAGCATTTTCTTTTTTTTTTGGCTATTGTTATAAACACTGTGGAGGAAAAACATGCTTACATTGATTTCCCAGGGGCAGACATCGCCATGGGCCGCTACCTGCTTGGCTTTCATGGCTTTATTCATTGATATCAATAAAGAATGCCACGTGGGTTGCGCAGGTAGTGGCCTGCGGCACTGTCTGTCGCTGGAGAACTGGGGCTAACTGAATGAATTTCTCCCTGTGTGTATAGTACATTCGTATTGCAACTAACTTTGATAGTATCTGAATATAAGTGCAGGGATCATGATTAACTTGCACAGATTGCTTGCAATGTAGGTAAGGATGCCAACTTCATGCTGCCCAGCCATTTCAACAATTCCAGTGTTCAGCCAGTGCTAGCTGTGCTATTCATTGGCTGGGGGGCCCAAAATTGTGAGAGGCCAGCACTACTTATGCTGGCCTGCACTACTTGGTGGGGGGGGGGGGGGGGGGGGGGGCGGGGGGGGCGGGGTGGGAATGGGGTGTGCAGTAGGCCCTCCAGACACACTTCAGAAGGTAGTGGGAGCAGATGGCCTTGGGGGGCAAAACCAGCAGTCAATCCCTGAGGACCTAGATGCAGTGCTGCAAGGAGTTCAATGACCTCATACAAATGGTCAGTGAATGCAACATCAAATGCTATATCCTACCAGCTGCACCAAGGGCCTCAGTCACTATTCAATTCACCACAGCTACATCGCTCAACTACCAATTCTCTATCAATTAGGACATATGCCTGACATTCATAACTTCACCTCAGCTTCATACACGTAGTCCTGCTGCAAGAATCATACCCACATCTCACAAATTGCGCACACTACAAGCCATTCAACCACAATAGCTAAATCACCTAAACAGATTGCATGACACTCACTGGCATACTTGCCTCTAAGAAACATAGGGCAGGATTTTCAGGTCGTCAGGCGAATGCGATCGGTGGGCCCGGGAGCGGCCGGGAAACGGCCCTCTGCCCGCAATCAGCCTCGACCGCGATTTCACACTGGCTGGCCAATTAACGGCATGAAAGGCGCGCCGAGAAGCTCAGTGCTGCCAGGGTGGGGGCGGGAGGAGGGCAAGTGCAAATGCCTGCGCATGCACAGGGGAGCGCGTACTGAAAGCTCCCAGAAGGCAGGGGGCTGAAGAATTTTAAAATCAAAAATAAAGATTTTGAAAATTGGAAAAAAATGTCCCCATAAAGGGCTCACTCACATGAACAGAAGCTTAATAAAAATTATGTCAAAACATAATTTTTTTAAATTAATGTCGGAACCTCGTTGATGAGCCCATGGATGAGGTTTCCTGAAAAATGAAAAGGCTGCCTGGCCTATTTGCCCGCCTGCCAAATATTAGGTTGGACAGGCAGTGAGAAATAGCAGTTAATTATTACTTTAATGTCCTTAATAGGCCTCTTAATAGTCGGTGGGCGTGCTGCCGACTCTCGTGCGCACCCACAGAACAAAATGCCGTGCAAGTGCGCAATGACGTTGGGATGCTTGCCCGACGTCATCGCGTACTACTTCATGATCAGGTGCGTGCCCACACGCTGAGCGGAAAATCCTGCCCATAGGAAATAGATGCAGGAGTAGGTCATTCGGCCCTTCTAGCCAGCTCCACCATTCGAGATGATCATGGCTGATTCTCTACTTCAACGTCATACTCCCGTTCTCTCCCCTTACACTTTGATGCCATTAGTGTTTAGAAATCTATTTCCTTCTTAAATATATTCAGTGACTTGGCCTCCACAGCCTCTGTGGTAGAGAATTCCACAGGTTCACCACCCTCTGAGTGGAGAAGTTTCTCCTCATGTCAGTCCTAAATAGCCCACTCCATATCCTGAGATTGTGACCCCTTGTTCTAGATCCCCCAACCAGAGGAAATATCATCCCTGCATTCAGTCTATCCAGCCCTGTCAGAATTTTATACATTTCAATGAGATCCCCTCTTACCTTCTAAACTCCAGTGAATACGGGCCTAGTTGGCTCAATCTCTCCTCATACGACAATCTTGCCATCCCAGGAATCAGTCAGGTGAACCTTCGCTGCACTCTCTCTATGGCAAGTATATCCTTTCTTAGGTAAGGAGATTAAACTATACACAATACTCCAGGTGTGGTCTCACCAAGGCCCTGTACAGCTTCAGTAAGACATCCTTGTTCTTTACTCAAGTCCTCTTGCAATGAAGGCCAACATACAATTTGCCTTCTTAACTGCTTGCTGCACCTGCATGCTTGCATTCAGTACTTGGTGAACAAGGACATCCTGGTCCCTTTGTACATCAACGTTTCTCAATCTACCACCTTTTAAATAATACTCTGCCATTCTGTTTTCCCTACCAAAGTGGATGACTTTACACTTATTCAAGTTATACTGCATCTGCCATGTATTTTCCCACTCACTCAACTTGTCTAAATCAGCTTGAAGTCTCTTAACATCCTCCTTACCACTCACATTCCCACCTAGTTTTGTGTCATCAGCAAATTTGAAAATATTACATTTGCTTCCCTCATCCAAATCATTGTTATATACTGTGAATAGCTGGGGCCCAAGCACTGATCCCTGCTGTACCCCAATAGGCACCACCTGTCATTCCGGAAAAGACCCATTTATTTCTACTCTCTGTTTCCTGTCTGCTAACCAATTCCCAATCCATGCTAATATATTACCCCCAATCCCACGTGCTTCAATTTTGCACACTAACCTCTTACGTGGGACTTTATCAAAAGCTTTCTGAAAATCCAAATGCACCACACTCACTGGCTCTCCCTTATCTATTCTGCTAGTTATGTCCTCAAAAAACTCCAGTAGGTTTGTCAAACATGATTTCCCTTTCATAAATCCATGTTGACTTTGTCAAATCCTGTTGATATTTTCTAAATGTCCTATTATCACATCCTTTAGAATTAGGACTCTAGCATTTTCCCTATCACTAATGTTAGGCTAACCGGTCTGTAATTCCCTGTTTTTTCCTTCCCTCCTTTTTTAAATAGTGGGGTCACATTTGCCAATCTCCAATCTTCAGGGACTGTTCTTGATTCTACAGAATTTTGGAAGGTGACAACCAACGCATCCACTATTTCTATGGCTACCACATTTAGTACCCTGGGATGTAGATGATCAGGCCCTGGCGATTTATCGGCTTTCAGTCCCATTAATTTTTCCAGTGCAGTTTTTTGAGTAATACTAATTTCCTTCAATTCCTCCTTCTCACTAGACTCCTGATTCCCCAGTATTTCCGGGAAGTTATTTGTGTCTTCTTCCGTGAAGACAGAACTAAAGTAGTTGTTTAATTGCTCTGCCATTTCCTTGTTCTCTATTATAAATTCTCCCTTTTTGGACTGTAAGGGACCTACATTTGTCTTCACCAATCTTTTTCTTTTTACATACTTAGAGAAGCTTTTACAGTCCACTTTTATGCTCCTTACAGGACAGGGTGGCATTGGAAGCTAACTGGAGGGGGACAGGTGACCCTGCATATCCTGACAAACCCATATTCATGAAATGGTGTTGGCCATTTTTTGGATAGCCTTTGCTGAGCCATGGCCAGCAACAGGGCTGAAATCATGGAGGGTGATGGCATCCTCATATCTAATCCTTTTCTTACATCTGACATTCACTTCATCCCACAACCTCTTTTGATCTACGAGCCACAAATACTGTAAGCATACATGTCTTATTTTCCTGCTCTCCCCTCACTACAACATTATCCTTGTGCTTTTTTTCTTTTAGATAACCAAAAAGTGCAACCTCGCTACAATGATGAAGACACAGCATTGCCATTTAATTTCACGCTTAGCCACAAACTCAGATACTGAAGCCATGGGTGATTAAAAGGACAGCATTGATGTGGAATCTACAAGCAGTGAGACACTGGGCATGAGCAGCTTGCAGTCAGGGCAGGAGGCAAGGATTGGAGCACAAGCCAGCTTGCCAAGGGGCAACGCCTTCGACAGGTTTCCGTACATAGATTCCACTGAAAAGAATTTAGATGAGAACTTGGATAGGACGGGTGTAAGTTGGGTATGCGCAGCAAAATTCTTGTTGCATTGCGAAGCTTCTCAGAAAACCTGTGGGTCAATGTTTGGGTGCAAGGAGGTTCCCAACACCAACTGAGGGCTGTGTGTAGATCAAGCAAGGAGCCCATCCATTCTAGCATGGAACTGGTTGTCAATTCCGTTTGCACACCTGTGGACCCAGCCAGGATGCAGCACCTGATACAATAATGGCTGATGTTGCAGTTTCCATTACAGCACAAGCAGCAACCATCCAACACCTGAGTTCCACAGTGGAAGCTCAGCTTGCTGCGTTCAAGCTCAAGCAGCAGCCATCATGGCTATGGATTAGAGTTCACAAATAAAGGGCTTGAGGATCTAATGACAGTCTAATAGAGTGTCCTTCAACAGATTACTAGGATTGTGTCACGCTGGGGGAATGGCAGTGGCTCCATGGAAGATGGGCCTGCTGTCATCTTTGAGAAGTGGAAAGAGGGCCAAGGGGCAGTAAGCACCACCTAGAAAAGCAGTTGAAAGGAGGATCTGGAGGCGGTAGCCACCACCTAGAAGCTTGGGGGAAAAGAGGACCCCGGGCAGTAACCACAGCCTCAAAGAGCTACCAATCCAGTCCAGTCTGTGGATGCAGAGCGAAGTGGCGGAGTTCTGAGCAAAATCAAAGTGTAATATCACAGGAAAACAGATAGGTGATTGGTTGGTGAATATTTTGCTTATTTATCGTCAAAATTCATATAACCTATTAGTAATTGTAAGGTTTAATTAGTTCTAGTAAGGTTTAATAGCAGTATTAAAAGTTATTGGGAGTAGCAATGTTTATTAATTATAAATTAAAAATAAATAAATTAACACATAATAAAGATGGCAGGGCAGGTGATGTGTTGCGGCTGCAGAATGCAGGAATTTTTGGATACCGAGATGAGCATATATGCAGTAACTGTCAGTGGCTTGAGGAGCTTTAGCTCAGAGTCATTAAACTGGAGCCAAGCTGCAGACACTGTGATACATCAGGGAGGGGGAAATTACCAGGACACTTTGTACCAGGTGGCAGTCACATCCCTTAGGATAGGATCTTCTGATTGGTCAGGGACAGAAGGGTGTGACTATGAGTAAGGAAGGTATGGGGACCCAGAAGGTAGAAGTGGAGGAGTCTCAGCCTTTGCAGTTGTCCACCAGGTTCAAGGTTCTTGGATGCAAGTGGTAGCTTCAGGGTGCAGGAGCAAAGTGACCATGGCACCATGGTACAAGAAGCCATTGAAGCAGGGGGAGTTACTAGGAATGTAGTGGTAGTTTGGGACAGTATAGTCAGGGGCAGGCAAGAGCTTGAGTCCAGGTGGCTGTGTTGAAGCCAGAAGCCAGGTGTTCAGGATATCTGCTCTGGGCTGGAGAGAGACTTGCAGGGAGAGAGGGGAGGATGCAGTGGCCATGATCCACATAGGTACCAACGACATAGGTAGAACACAGAAAAAAGTTCTGCTGAGGTAGTTTGAGCAGCTAGGGGCAAAATTAAAAAGCAGAACCTCAAAGTTCTGGATTACTACCTGAGCCACAGGCAATTTTGCATGGGGTAAATCAGATTAGAGAGTTAAATGTGTGGCTCAAAGGTTGATATGGCAGAGATGGGTTATGATTCATGAGGCACTGGCAACAGTTCTAGGGAAAGTGGGAGCTGTACCTAGACAGTCTTCACCTGAACCGTGCTGGAACGAGTGTCCTGTTGAGTCATATAACTAGGGTGATAGAGAGGGCTTTAAACCAAATAGTGGGGGCAAGGAATCAAGTTTGGGAAGATGTGATAAATTAAATAGAGAAGAAAAGGCAAAAGAGCAAGGTAGGAATAAGGGAAATGGTAATCAGAGCATGGCAGGAAGGGACAGAGTGTAGAAACCTAAGAGTACGCCAGCAGATAGACATTACAAGAGATTTAAAAAGACAAAATTAAAGGCTCTGTATCTGAATGCATGTAGCATTTGTAACAAAACAGATGAAATAACAGCACAAATACAAATAAATATGTATGATCTGATAACCATTACAGAGACATGGCTGTAGGATGACAAAGACTGAGACCTGAATATTCAAGGAGATATAACATTTAGGAAGGACAGGAAGCTAGGGAAAGGTGGAAGGATAGATCTGTTAAATAAGGATGATATTGGTACAATAGAGAGCAATGACCTTAGTTCTGGAGAGGGATGTTAAATAGTAATGTTAAGAAGTCACTTTTGGGAGTGGTTTATAGGTCCCTTAACAGTAACCACACTGTAGGATGGAGCAGACAGGAAGAAGTAATTGGGGCTTGTGAGAAAGGTACGGCAATAATCATAGGTGATTTTAATATTTATAGTTAGGACAAATCAGATTTGCAAAGGTAACACGGAAGATGAGTTCATAGAGCGTTTTCGGAACAGGTTCTTACAGCAACACATTTTAGCATTGACCAAGAGGTCAAGCTATATTAGACCTGGCAATGTGCAATGAGACAGGATTAATTAATGTCCTTATAATGAAGGCGCCCCGAGTTACCAGTGATCATAATATGATTGAATTTCATATTCAGTTTGAGGGAGAGAGTTGTGGATCTAAGACTAGTGTTTTAAACCTAAATAAGGACTATTATGAGGGCAGGAAGACAGAGCTGGCTAAAGCTAAACTGGGAAATTAGATTAAGGGATAGGTCAGTAGAGATGCAGTGACAGATGTTTAACGAGATATTTCAGAATACTCAGATAAGATACATACCAGTGAGAATAAAAGACTTTAAGGGAAGGACATGCCATCCATGGCTAACTAAAGAAGTTGAAGATAGTATCAAATTGAAAGAAAAAGTGTATAATTTTTCAAAGTTGAGAGATTGGATAGAATATAAAGAACAGCAAAGAATTCCCAGAAGATTAATAAAGATTGAGAAATTAGAGAACGAGAGAAAGCTAGCTAGAAATATAAACATATAGGGCAGAATTTTACCTCGGATGGTGGGCGGGCCCCACCGGCTCGGCGGCGGGCGGGCAGCCGAACTCCGCCCCTGAAACGGGGCCGGCCGCCATTTTGAGTGGGCGGGCCAATTAAGGCCCGGCCAGCCGCCTTCCCAACAGGAAGCGCTATGCGCTTCCTGTGCAGGGGGTGGAGGGATTCCCCATCTGTCAAAGTGCGCTCTTTCGCGTATGCACGCGGAAGAGCGCCCTGCTCCCTGAGGCAAAGTGCTGTCTCAGGGAGTTTACTGACAGGTAAGAAAAGTCAAAAAATAGAGAAATATTAAAATTATTAACATGTCTCCCTCATGTGACAATGTCACACGAGATGGGACATGTTAATAAGAAACACATAAAGTTTATTAAATTTTTAAAAAACGGACATGAAACTTCATCCCACTAGTGGTTGAAGTTTCATGAATAATCTGTTGGGGTTCCTGGCCTGCCCGCCAGCCTTAAGGTTGGACGGGCAAATTCTTTAACAAGGTTAATTAGCCTGTCAATGGCCTTAATTAGCCATTGACAGGTCGGTGGGCGGACAGCTGATTTCGCTGTCCTCCCGCCTTCCTTAAGATTTAAATGGCCCGGGATGACGCCGGGGATTCCTCCCGACGTCATTCTGCGTCATTTTCCCCTCAGCGAGCGGGCCCCGCCCCCAAATCACCAAGGGGAAAATCCTGGCCATAGATACTGGAAAGGACCCATCAGATTGGAAAATAGTGAATGTGACTCCTTTATTCAAGAAAGGAAGGAAACAGAAAGCAATAAACTATAGACCAGTTAACTTAACATCTGTAGTAGGGAAAATGCTAGAATCTATTATTAAGGAGGTTCTAGCTGGATACTTAGAAAATCTCAAAGCAATCAAGCAAAGTCAACATGGTTTTGTAAAAGGGAAATCATGATTGGCTATTTTATTGGAGTTTTTTGAGTAAGTAACAAGCAATGTGGATAAAGGGGAACCTGTGCAAATGCTGTGCTTCGATTTCCAGGACACATTCGAGAAGGTGCCACATCAAAGGTTACTACACAAAATAAGAGCTCATGGTGTAGGGGGTAACATTTTAGCATGGATAGAGGATTGGTTAGCTAATAGGAAACAGAGATAAATAAATGGGCCTTTTTCGGATTGGTAAGTTGTGACGAGTATAGTGCCACAGGGATCAGTGCTGGGGCCTCAAATATTTACAATTTATATCAATAACTTGGGTGAAGGGACCGAATGTATGGAAGCTAAATTCACTGATGACACAAAGATAGGTAGGAAAGTAAGTTGTGAAGAGGACATATGGAGTCTGCAAAGGGACATAGATAGGTTAAGTGAGTGGGCAAAAATTTGGCAGATGGAATATAATGTGGGGAAATGTGAACTTGTCCATGTTGGTAGGGAGAATGGAAAAGCAGCATTCTATTTAAATGGAGAGTGATTGCAGAACTCTTGAGGTACAGGGGGATCTGGATCTCCTAGTACATGAATCAGGAAATGTTAGGATGCAGGTACAGCAAGTGGTTAGGAAGGCTAATGGAACATTGTCATTTATTGCAAGTGGAATGGAATATATAAGTAGAGATATTTTGTCACAATTGTACAGGGCATTGGTAAGACCACATCTGAAGCACTGTATAGTTTTGGTCTCCTTATTTAAGAAAGGATATAAATGCATTAGAAGCAGTTCAGAGAAGGTTCACTCAACTGATACCTGGGATTGGGGATATGGGGGTGGTTATTTTATGTGAAAAGGATGAGCTTGGATCCATTGGAGTTTAGAAGATTGAGAGATGATCTTATTGAAACATAAGACCCTGAGGGAACTTGACAGGGTGGATGCTGAAAGGATGTTTCCTCTTGTGGGAGAGACTAGAACCAGGGGACAGTGTTTAAAAATAAGAGGTCTTCCATTTAAGACAGAGATGAGAATTTTTTTTTTCTCTCAGAAGGTTGTGAATCTTTGGGACTCTCTTCCCCAGAGAGCAGTGGAGGCAGGGAATATTAATATTTTTAAGGCAGAGGTGGATAGGTTCTTGACTAACAAAGGAGTCAAAGGTTATGGTGGGTAGGCAGAATGTGGAATTGAGGCCACAATCAGATCAGCCATGATCTTAATGAATGGCGGAGCATGCTCATTGGGTCTAATGGCCTACTCCTGCTCCTAATTCATATGTTTGTATCAACTTGTTTTCCCATCTCTGCCACTCCACCTGTACCCTCATTGTTGGCTGTTAATCAACCAGCCTAGACTGCTGTACCCCATGTAGAGATGGTGCAGTCTGAAGCCAGGCCTTCCAAGCCTAGAACTGCTTGAGGTCATCCTCTAAATGATCTGATGCCTCCTTCCCTGAACCATAGCAGCTTCCCAGCAGCATTGCTGCAATCACTGGGCTAACGCTGCACATAAGCACCAGGAAGGCAAAGGCACACGGAAGACAGGCACTAAAGGAATGCACAAGGATAATTAATCACCTTTTGCACGCATAATAAGATTTTATTTATAAATTTGGTTTGGAATGTTTATTTCGAGGTGGCTTTGATTTCAGAATTGTGGCCAAGATAATACTGTGCTGGACAGTGACAGAGGGAAAATAAGATGTGTGGCTGCTGATGTATGAGAAATTGGGTTATGTTTATTGGTATTGCACTTGGATGAGTTCTTCACAAACAGAAAAGGATTGTTCAGGTTGCCATCTCCCTTTCTCTTCCTCCTCTTCCTCTTCTTCCTTCTCCTCATCTTGCTCATGTTCTTCTCTTTTTTGTCCTCTTGTTACTTCTCCATATCCGATCACCATATAGCTGGTGTCCCCTCACAAGGAGAAGGTTATGTAGTGTGCAGCGGGTGACCACAAATCTTGCCACATGCTCTGTTGGGTGCTGTAGAGCTCCTTGAGTGTGATCTAGGCAGCAGAAGTGTTATTTCAGCATGGCAACAGTCTGCTCTATCACATTTCATGTGGAAACATGGATTTCATTGTATGTGTGCCTCCTTCAACAGCACCTTCCAAACCCACAATCTCTACCATCTATAAGGACAAGGGCAGCAGATGCATTGGAACACCACCACCTGGAAGTTCCCCTCCAAGCCACACACCATCTTGACTTGGAAATATATCACCGTTCCTTCATTGTTTCTGGGTCAAAATTCTGGAACTCCCTTCCTAAAGCACTGTGGGTGTACCTACAAAACATGGACCGCAGTGGTTCAAGAAGATGACATGATAGCACTTTCTCTAAGGCAATTAGGGATGGGCAATAAATGCTGGGCTAGCCAGCAAAGTCATTGTCCCATGAACGAATAAATAAAAAAAGTGCTGTGCATGGGTTTTGCACTGGAGTCATTAGCCATGTGGTCAGCAGATAGCCCTTGTTGCCCAGAAGTCACCATTTGGTTTGCTGTGGTGGCTGAAATGCACCTGGTACATTGAACTGTCACAGAATGAAGGCATTTTGACTGCTGCATCAGGATACCAGACATTGACTTGCATGATTCAATGCCTATGGTGACACTCCAGCTGTGCCCTGAGGGGCTGGATTCACTTTCCGTTCCAGTATAGTGCACAGTTGTGGCATCTGCAAAACAATGTGTGTGTAGTCAATGGTCCTGCAGCTTGGGGAAGCCTGCAATCCTAGTGAAGCCATGTGCTTGTTCAATCACTCTGCTTGTCACTGGTAAGAGAGAATAAAATGCAGTCACCTCTCATTGAACAGAGAGCTTCAGTGACTTACCTTATGCAACAATGGATGGCAAGCTGTGAGGTGTGTTACGGATATCTACGGGTGCATAGTGGAAATTCAGGTGGTCCTTGCCCTGCTTTAGGTTACAGTTGTGTCTGCAGCAGGTGGCAGATTTCATTGAGGATGTCCTTACTGAAGTGCAGACACCTTACACACTGTGCCCCATTGAGGTTCATGTTGGAGAATTGCTCCTAGAATATCCTGAGATGGAACACCTGTTGAAAGCCTTTCTCCCTCTCCTCCTCCCCCCTCTTCCAGCTGATTTGTCCTGCTCTGTGTGGCTCTGTTCAATCTCTGTCATGCTGTGCTCCAAGGGCAATATCTACTAATGCAGTCATAGAGCAACTGGTTTGTACAGAAACATTGATGCCAGCAAAAATCTTTCAGCACCTGCCACACCACTCCATGCGGACTTATACACTTTAACCAACCCTAGAAGCACCAAACACTTGTACAATTGAAACACTGACCAAAAGAAATACACTGGCATCTAACCCACATGTAGACAATGATTCCTTTAAATATCACTTCAGTGGAGGTCTCCTAACTGCTGAATGCATGTTTAGCTATGTGAACTTAAAAGAGGATGCTACCTGGAATGTCAAACTCCAAAATGACACTAATGGCTTAAAATCAACATTGCATGCTGATTAAAGTCATGGTTTGCTTGCTCTGTATACTTCTGTCGGTCATTTGTTGCGTGCACACTAAACCCCTCGACAGTATTGGAAGAAGAACAAAAAGGAAAAACGCTTAGTACATTAAAATAGATGCCACCAATACTCTAACTTGTATCATTGCATTTAATTATGTTGAGTTGAACTGCATGATTTATTCAGGCTAGAGAGTGTGACTGAAAGGTGCTGTAATAGCAATAAAAAGGAAGAGATGCTCTTCCATGAATAGACATGAGACACAACCTTAATGCAGTGCAACACTTTCTACTTACAATGAGTGCCATAGTTGCACGTAAGTGCCAATCTTACTTCAAAGACAGCAAAGTCCTCTGGTGCTGGCGCTAACCAGTTAAGTGGGAGCAGGATTTCAAGCGATGGGAGAGCACCATGGGGAAACAGTCCCTGGAGTTGAAAATGGTATTACAGTAGGTATGCTACTGGATTAGTAAGCCAGCAGATCTGGACTAATAGTGTAGGGCCATCTGTTCAAATTCCATTGTGGAAACTAATAAATTTCAATTCAGTTAATTAAATAAATCAGGGGCAGAATTTTACGCTGATCGGGTGGGCGTGCGCCCGACCAGATCGGACGTGAAATCGCGGGAGGTGACGTTGGGCAAGCGTCCCGACATCATCCCGTGCTCACACAATATTTCAGTCGGCAGGGGCCTTGCCCGCCATCAGTTAAGAGGCCAGTTAAGGCGATTAAAAAGGCAATCGGCCAAGATTTTTTTTCACATTGCCTGTGCGATTTTGTGCTCGTCACACGGGCAAAAATGGGCAGACGGGCAGCTGACAATTTGCAAAGCGTCATTCAAGGGCGGGAAAAAAAGGGCCAGCAGTATTTCCAGTGTGAGTAATGAGGAGTTTTGGAGATAGTTTGTTGCTGGTTGCTTATTGGTGCTTGGCAGCTTCATCTCTGTTCGGGGCTTCATTTTTACCATTTCCAGGACTCGTTTTAGGATTCATTGGTGTCTCCAAGGCCCCCGGACAATTCAAACCGCTGGGTCAAAATCCTGGAACTCCCTTTCTAACAACTCTGTGGGTGTACCTACACCACATGAACTGCAGTGGTTCAAAAGGCAGCTCACCACCACCTTCTCAAGGGCAACTAGATATGGGCAATAAATGCTGGCCCAGCCAATGAAGCCCACATCCCGTGAATGAATTTAAAAAAAGGCCGTGTGGACCGTTCCAGGTGTCAGACAGCCTTCTGTGACCCTGGTAACGGGCTTTGTGGTCTCTGCTGGTGGCACCTCCTCCTCTGAGGAAGAGAGGGGCAGAAGGGAGAGGAGGCCAGGTGTCCCAATGCAGCTTCCAGGGGAGCGACCTGTGGGAGGAGAGGTGCAGGCACAAGGAGCACAGAGTCAGCAGAAGTCAAAGGCAGAAGGAACCACAGAATACGCCACAATCCTGCTGCCAGGGTTTACAGTCAGCGATGCAGCTACCTCAATATGTTTGAGGTGCAATGATGAAGGAGGCTCCTGCCTCTCAAGGGAGACTGTGACCTCCATTTGTCAGATGATTGGGCCTGAGATCAGCTCTGACTGTGTGGATGGACACCCCATGCCAGTGGCTCCGAAGGTCACAGTGGCCCTCAACTTCTATGCACCTGGCTCTTTCCAGGACTCAGTGGGGGATCTTTGTGGAGTCTTCCAAACAGATGTCCACAGTTGCGTCAAGCTGGTGATTGGAGCTCTGTTCAGGTGGGTATCAACTTTCATTCATTTCCGCGTGGATGAGGCCAGCCAGGCTGAGAGAGACAGAGGCTTTCCAGCGATTGCTGGGTTTCCCCGCATCCAGGGAGCCATCGACAGCACACATGTGGCCATCAAGGTGTCAGCGGGTCAGCCTTCATCAACAGGAAGGGATTCCACTCCATGAACATGCAGATAATGTGTGATCATAGGATGCAGATTCAGCAAGTCTGTGCAAGGTACCCTGGCAGCTCCCATGATGCTTACATCCTGAGACACTCCCAGGTGCCAAGGCTCTTTACTGCTCCAGCCCAACTGGATGGATGGCTGCTGGGTGACAAGAGAAAGTGGCTTATGATGCCTCTCCACCACCCAAGAACAGAGGCAGAGCAGCATTATAATAGGAACTATGCCTTCACAAGGGCGATGGTAGAGAGGACCATAGGTATTCTGAAGATGTGCTTCCGAGGTCTGGACCGTTCAGGGGGAGCAGTACAATACTCCCCAGGTGTCACTAATTGTGGCTGCCTGCTGCGCTGTCTACAATCTGGCACTGGCAAGGGGGACCCACTGGAGGGAGAGGATCTTGAGGCAGCTCCACAGGCCACAGAGGCTGAATCCAGTAATGAGTCAGAAGAAGAGCATGGTGAGGAGAACAACCTTCCTTACCTCATGCCAGGGCTGCTGCCTCCATCCAGAATGCCCCTGTCATATGAGCCCAAAGTCCACTCAGTGCCTGTGCAATAAAGTTTAGAGCCACTCATTATGTACTGGCGCATCCTACACCAAATATAAAAGGTGAAGCACATTCAGGCCATCACAACACAAGCAAATTTAATGTTATTGTCACATTGGGATCACATTGACATGACCATTACTGGTGTTGATGTCCACACCAGTAGACATGTAAGCCAAGCATAACTAAACAGAAGATCAGCCATGAAAAATCCGTCTTGTGCTCATGGTGCCTTAAACTTACGTTTGCAAGTGCTATGTCTCAATGCCCCCGCCACCATCACCACACCCCCTCCCCCCCACCACCCCTCGCCCCTCATCCACCTCACTGGCACCGGCATTGGAGACAGCCTGCTGACTCTACCGTCTTGTTGGCCTTGATGACCTTAGCGGTTGTCCTCTGGCCAGTGGAGCCTGTGCTGGCCCTGCCAGGGCTGGCATCTCCCCAGTCATCACAGCCTCATCAGATGCCACAGTACTGGTGGAGGGGCAGAGCAGCTGCTGTCATCATCTGGAGCACCTTGAGAGGAGCCCGTAGAGACAACAAGCAAGTCGTGCACCAACGTGAGGTCGCTCTGGACCTCCCTGCTCACAATTGATGGACGGGCACCTAGCTGGGGTACTGGGTGCCTCATCCATCTTCCACACTGCCATTGACCACCTGAGGTCATTGTCTGTTTGAGGGCTTGCAGGTCTAAGGGCAACCCCAGGGACCTCTAATTCTGTCCCTCGAGCTGCCTCTCCATGAGAGTTGCCACTGCCTCAATGGAAGAGGCGGTACGCTCGCCTATGAGGGTCAACACAGTGCTCATGCTCCACATGGACTCCTCCACAACGAAGACCACAGCACACAAACCCTTATGGATCTCCAGCAGATCCTCCCACATATCCCACTGTACATCCAGCATCTGCCACCTTATGGATGACTGCGGAGACTCATCATTGTCCAGCACCATCCTGGTCCTCTGACTGTCATTGCCCTGGGCACTCTCTGCCTCTGCGTACACCTCAAGCTAGTGTGAAGTGCCCTTACCAATGTGCACCAACAATGTAGCCGACGATCTTATGCCCACCAAGGTGTTGGTATCTGTGCTGGTGCCTGGTTCAGGGTGTGACGCAGGTGCAGATGAAACCTGGCAGTTCTCCAGCATCAGGGGTGGCCCTTCAGGATCCAGAGAATGCACGCGTGCTGGCGAATCTAAGGGAGAACAAGGACATGTCATTAGTTAAAGTCATCACACTGTCACTGTACACGCCATGCACCCTGGACAGACAATAGAGATCTGCACCATGGTGCCATCGTCTTTCAATGATAAATGGGGACTACAGGTTGGAGGCTCCCATCAATTAAGAGACTACACTAGAATGGTTGCACAAGCCGAAGCTTTCACCTCTGTGCACTGCACTCTTAACTTCATCTGACACCCCAGCCTCTCTAGGCCCGGTTGTATGGGGAGCATGCCAGCTCTCTAGCTCTAGGGCAATCCGCTCGAATCTGGTGAGCAGCAGTAGGTTGGGCGGGCATCTGCCTGTACATGACCTCTCTTATTGGTTATGGCTTGTCTTCTCCTGAACAACAGAGGAGCATTGATTAGTTCACTCTGTACCTGCAGCGCCATTGCAGCCTGGCCAACCCCACCTGAGGAACGCTTTGCAGGGCACATCCGAGTCGTGGCCCTCGAGCTGCAAGGCGCTCAATCCAAGCAGCCAGGGCTCACCCCCTTGACCAGCTCTGGCATCACTGACAGTTGGCACTCAGACTCTAAAACCCCTGAGCTCCACAGAGGGACAGCCAGCCTTTAACACTTCTACACACCAATCCATGCCAACATGGTACCCACCCTGCCTGAGCACAGCAGGTCATTGAGCCTCTTCCAGCACTGCATCCATGTGTGCCGGACCACGTCATGGCTGCTGACCTGCGTTGCCACCTCCTCCCATGTCCTCTTGGTGCGGTGGCCTCCTCCTCTCATCTCTGGGGACAAGGGTGTCCCTCCTGGCAGATATCTCCTCCAGGGGCACAGCGAGGAACTCACCCAAAAAGCAGGGAGCCGAGTGCCCACCCAACCTGCCCTCCTTCCTGGTGTCTCCAGCACACTTGATTCCATAACTTTACTGTTGAAAACACAGAAGATACATTCTCTCGTGACAGCCTTCCAGGGGTTGCCTGTGCCATTTTTAAACTTGCCCTCGGGTTGCCATTGGACCCTCCGCCCCTGCCCTCCCCTTCCCGACCATTGGAGAGCTGCATTTTACGCTGGGCGGGCCTTCATTGGTCCACCAGCGTGCAACCGTGGTCGTGGGTTGATCGCGCCCACCTGCCAACCCAAAAATTCGACCTGTGAAATCAAATCCTTGTATCAGCAATGGTGACCATGTAACTACTGGAATGTTGTAAAAGCTATTTGGTTCACTATTTCCTTTAGGGAAGGATATCTGCTGTCCTGACCTGATCTGGCCTCTATGTAACTCCAGATCCACAACAATGCAATTAACTCTTAAATGCCCTCAAAAAATCCTAGCAAGCCACTCAGTTTTAACAATTAAAGGGATGGGCAATAAATGCTTTACTAGCAATGCCCACATCCGAGGAATGAACCAAAAGTGCTTGCGGGAGGAAAGAATAACTGAGGGAGGCCAAAGGTAGAGGTGACCCAAGGTTTATTTGTGGGGGCCAGAGGAGTATTCCTGCTTCTTCGGCTCCCCATTCTGCTTGTTACCAGGTTGGCCTGGCCAGGAAGCCATGTTGGTCTCCCTACACAGCTCAAAGAGCAGGTTCAAGTTACATCTTATGGAAAGGCAGCAGAAGTGGAGGGGGTGGGGTGGGGGGGGAGTATTAAGTTGCTCCACCCATTTTAATGCCCCCTTGCCTGGCTTCTGCCTGGTGGATAGGGTTAAAATCAACTTTTACATGTGTAGATTGGGTGGAGATTCTTGTTGATTTCTACATGTACTATTGGGACACTTTCCCCCAGATAATTTAGGTGCTAAAGTGCCTCCAAGGTGGCCAAGATGGGACCTTAAGCTAAAATGCTAGTTTAATCCACATCTATTGCAAGGCACCATCTCAGGAAAGCAGTTAGAAGTTGAAACTGAGTTCTGATGAAAAGTCATCAACCTCAAATATTAACTGTTTCTCTTGGCAAAGATGCTAAAGGGCCTGCTGAGTTTTTCTCAGCAGTTTTTGTTTTAATTTCAGAATTCAAACATCCACCATATTTTTCTATTTTGCCTTAAGCAATAACATGTCTCCAAGCACATCCGAGGAGCATTTTGGGCATCTTTGACAAAGGCATAGGCCCGGATTTTCGCGGAGTCGTGGAGATTCCACAGACCTTGAAACTTGGTGGGTAGGACCAAGATTCAGGAGTTCTGGATTCCGTCCAATCCAGAACTTCCCGCGCCCCTAGCCAAGCTATTCCAGTACAGCTACTACACGACAATGTGGAAAATTGACCAGGTATATCCTGTACACAAAAAGCAGGGTAAATCTAACCTGGCCAATTACCGTTACACCAGTCTACTGTCAATCATCAGTAAAGTGTTGGAAGGGGCCATGAACAGTGCTATCAAGCAGCACTTGCTTAGCAATAACCTGCTCACTGACACCCAGCTTGGGTTCCGCCAGGGCCACTCAGACCCTGACCTCATTACAGCCTTGGTTCAAACATAGACAGAAGAGCTGAACTCCAGAGTTGAGATGACAGTGACTGCCCTTGACATCAAGGCAGCATTTGTCTGAGTGTGGCAGCAAGGAGCCCTAGCGGAACTGGAGTCAATGGGAATTGGGGGAAAGCTCTCCACTGGTTGGAGTCATGCCTTGCACAAAGGAAGATGGTTGTGGTTGTTGGAGGTCAGTCATCTCAGCTCCAGGACATCACTGCAGGTGTTCCTCAGGGTAGTGTCCTTGGCCTAACTGTCTTCAGCTGCTTTATCAATGACCCTCTTTCCATCAGAAAGTCAGAAGTGGGGATGTTCGCTGATGATTGCATAACATTCAGTGACTCCTCAGGCACTGAAGCCGTCCCTGTCCAAATGCAGCAAGACCTGGACAATATCCAGACTTGGCTGACAAGTGGCAAGTAACATTCGCGCCACACAAGTGCCAGGCAATGACCATCTCCAGGAAGAGTGAATCTAACCCTTGCCCTTTGACATTCAAGGCATTGCCATCACTGAATCCCCCACTATCAATTCCTGGGGGTTACCATTGACTAGAAACTGAACTGGACTAGCCATATAAATACTGTGGCTATAAGAGCAGGTCATAGGCTAGGAATCCTGTGACGAGTAACTCAGCTGCTGACTCCCCAAAGCCTGTCCATTAGCTACAGGGCACAAGTCAGGGGTGTGATGGAATACTCTCCATTTGCCTGGGAGGAGTGCAGCTCCCACAACACTCAAGAAGCTCAACACTGTCCAGGACAAAGCAGCCAGCTTGATTTGCATCCCATCCACAAAGATTCACTCTGTCCATCACCGATGCGCAGTGGCAGCAGTGTGTACCATCCACAAGATGCACTGCAGCAACTCACTAGTGCTCCTTAGCAGCACCTTCCAGACCCATGACCGCTACCTTCTACAAGGGCAAGGGCAGAAAATGCATGGCCACACCACCAATTGGAAGATCCCTTTGCTAACAACACTGTTGCTGTACCTTAACCACATGGACTGCAGTGGTTCAAGAAGGTAGCTCATCACCACCTTCTCAAGGGCAGTTAGGGATGGGCAATAAATGCTGGCCTAACCAGCAACACCCACATCCCATGAATGAATAAAAAATTTCCAACAGATCCCATTTTTGTCTGTAGTGGATGGGGTGGGGAATGATTTACACATGAGGGATCATTTGAGCTGTGTTGAGTTCAAACGGACCCCATTTTGCTGAAGCAAGGACCTCAACCCAGAGTGTGGGAGTGATGAATTTTTAGCATGATATAAATGCTCGTGAAGGGCAGATACAGTTCGTAGAACTGTCAAACTGTCATGCTATTTAAATCCCCAGCCTTTTAAAATGAAAAAAAAACCTTCCTTTTGTCAGAGAGATGTAAAAAAAAACTCAAGCTGTAAAGTCATTTAGCTTCTGAGCCCTTTAAAAAATTAAAGAAATAGTCTGCCTGTGTCAGTGAGGGTTGAAAAACATCTCTTCTAGCAGATACAATAACTGTTTGTTGACATGACCCCAGGGGTTAAAATTATGTCATTATAGATTATTGGCTGCTTTCCATAACCTATCATTACCTCTGTAGGGGGTTCTAAATGCATCAGTCTGTCCACAAGCATGACCCAGACCTTCCTGTCGCTTGCCATTTCAACACACCATCCTGCTTTCATACCCACATGTCTGTCTTTGGCTTGCTGAAATGTTCCAGTGAAGCCCAACGCAAACTGGGGGAACAGCTCCTCATCTTCTGATTAGGCACTTTACATCCTTCCAAACTTAGCATTGAGTTCCACAACTTCAGACCATGAACTCTTTCCTCCATCTTCACCCCTTTTTTGTCCCCCCCTTTTTATCCCATTTTCGATCCTTCTTTGCCACCATTGCCCACTCCCACCATCCCATCCCCACAAGGGCCATCTGTTACTTTTTCATGTTGTTCTTTTCAGAGTGCTTATCTCTGTTCTGCTATTATCACATTCTGCCATCTTACCTTAATGCCACTATCAGCACCTTTTTCTTAGCCCTTACCACTACCATTAACACTTCCTTTATCATTTTGTTCATGACATCTTTGTCTATCTCTCCTTTACCCCCGCCTATCGCTGGCCTTCCACCTGCCTCACCCCCCTACACAGTTGAAATTTCATCACATTTCTACTTCTCTGTAGCTCTGAAGAAGGGCCATACAGACTCGAAACATTAACTCTGTTTTTCTCTCCACAGATGCTGTCAGCCCTGCTGAAATTTTCCAGCATTTTCTGTTTTTCATCTTAAATTCACAGTATGGTTGACAGCTCAAAGAAGTACAAAGAACGAAGAACAAAGAAAAGTACAGCACAGGAACAGGCCCTTTGGCCCTCCAAGCCTGCGCCGATCATAATTAAATGATTAGCTGTCTTTGATGTGGGTTTATGAATACAAGTATGATTACATTTTATAAGGGATTAAGTATTTGATGGGATTTAAATGTTTTGGATGGGCTTTCAATAATGGGAGTGGTTTTACTATAGTAAAGGTAACAATATATATTTAAACCTTTTTATTTCATTTGAACATGGCTCCTGTGATCTGCCCATGGCGGATACTGGATGATTTGGCATGGAAGGTGTAAGGGCAAAGGTTGGGGGGTGGGTTGGCATGAGTTGGCATTAAATTGGCACGGGGGCTATAAGGGGCCATGGGGTTGGGTGAGGCATATGTTGGCATGATTGGCATGGATGGAGAGTGGGGAGTTTTTTTTTATTTGTTCACAGGATGTGGGCTTCACTGGCTGGGCCAGCTTTTATTGCACATCCCTAGTTGGTCTTGAGAACGCGATGGTGAGCTGCCATCTCAAACCGGTGGGAGATTGAACATTGAGGGCTAGAGGGTCTAATATATAACAGAACAACTGGACCAAGTCCCAGAGAATTTGGCAGTCTTTTTAAATGCCCCTCCCCACCTCCACACTTGGCAGCCCCTATGGCTGTGTCCGGGGCCAGTGGGTTTGACTCCATCTTGCACCATTCCCCCCAGAATGAAGATCCCACCATTCGGGTGAGTTTCTCCTGAGGTGGGCAAGGTGAGCTGGGAAATATCCCAACTCCAGCTACCCAACTCGGGAGCAAAAAAATTCTAGCCATACTGTTTTTAGCATTGCAAACAACAGACCCAATAAACGGTCCATCCTTCACCTTAAACATTTACCCTCTCCAGTACCATCACACTGTGGCTTCAGTGTATACGACTTACAAGATGCACTGCAAGAGTTCACCATAGCTTTTTAGGCAGCATTTCCCAAAACTGCAAGGAATAAATGTTTAAGATGGTGAATGAGGTGCCAGTCATGTGGGCTGCTTTATCCTAGATCGTTTTGAGCTTCTTGAGTTGTACCCATTCTGAGAAGTGGAAAGTATTCCATCACACTCCTGACTTGTGCCTTGTAGATGATGGGGGAGTCAGGAGGTACAAAATACCCAGTCTCTGACCTGCACTTCTAGTCACAGTATTTATGCGGCTTTTCAGTTACATTTCTAGTCAATAATAAGTCCCAGGATGTTAATGGAAACCCAATGGCTAGTGGTGTTGGCCTGGAATCAGGATGCAATTATTTTTCAGATTATTATGAAGTCAGTAGCTATTCTTTTTAAAAAGTATTGAGCTTCAGGAACCTGAATTTTATTTGAATTATATACACTGTAAAGATTTTGTGATTCACAAGAAAGTATTATAAGGCAGTGTTGAATTTGGAAGATATTTCTATTTGTTATTTATTTTAGATTATTATTTGGCTTACACCTGAAGTTTACACACCCAGATAATGTAACAGCTAGCAAGTAACATGATGCATACATAAATGTGTTTTCTAGGTTGCATAGTTTAGTAGTAAACTAAAAGTAAATTTGATTATCCAGGAAGTATCTCAGCTAATTTTTCAGCTGGTATCTTTAGCTGGCAGCCTTCCGTTTTATAAGACAATGGTTTGTGCCGTGGTGGTCAACTCTGTATTAAGCATCGCTCAGGAGCCCCACTCTGGTATGGCAATCTCTGCTGCATTTGCTGCAGAGGAAGACAGTGGGCTGAGAAGGTGCATGACTCGCTGGCCTGTTTTCAGAGTGTGTTGAGGGCACAGGCATTCTCAGTCAGCTTGCTGTTGTTCCCAGCCCACTCACTCAACTTAGACATAACAGCTGTACCTTTGCAATGCATGTGTTGATTTGAGCATCGAGTGACAGATTGCTAGTGATTGTGGAGCCTAGATATGCGTAGTTATCAACAGCCTCCAGCATCACATTGTCAATGCTGCTAGATGGCGGTATGGCAACATCCTAGACTATGGCATTTGTCTTCCTGATACTGATAATCACACCAAACTCTTTAAAGGGGTGAGGGAGCCTGTCCATTTGACGTTGAAAGTGGTCCTCGGTATGGAATGCTAGTACAGCATCATCAGCGTAGAGCAACTCTTGGCTAAGGACTTGGCACATCTTTGTCATGGATCTCAGGTAAGCAAGGTTGAACAGCTTTTTGTCAATTCTGGTTTGTAAGTAGACACCCTCTGAAGTTGACTTGAAGGCATATGACAGCAGCAAAGAAGGATATGCCAAAGAATGCTGGTACCAAGTACAACCATGTTTGACTCCACTGAGGATATCAAAGGGTTCTGATGTTTCCCCTTCATAGCTGACCTTACCCAACGTGCTGTCATAGAAAGAGGGGATCACATTGAGCATCTTCGGTGGGCAGCCAGTTTTCCCCAGCAGCTTAAATAGACCACCTCTGCTCACATGGACGAATTCCTTGATGAGATTGATGAAGACAACATATGGTGGTCTCTTATGTTCACAGCACTTCTCTTGCAGCCGCCGGATTGAGAAGATCATGTCAATTGTAGAACTTGCAGCTCTGAAACCACACTGGGATTTGGGGTAGAGGGGTTTAGCCAAGATCTGCAGCCTGACAAGGGCAACACCAGCAAATGCTTTTCTCACAATGCTCAGCAGGAAGATGCCTTGATATTTTTTGCAATCGCTGCAGTTGCCCCTGTTTTTGTACAAGGCCACAATCTCTGCATCACACTATCCTGGGACTGTGCCCCCTCCCTCTAGCAGAGACAGAGAAGTTTTGCAGATGCTGCACTAGTGCCACTCTCCCTTGCTTGATGAGCTCAAGTGGTATAACATCAGCACTTGGAGCTTTCCCAAGCGAGCCAATGGCCAGGACTTTCCGGCCCTGTCGTGGGTGGGACCCACTGTGGGCGATGCGGCGCCCTAGCCAGAAGCCCATTGACTTGCGGTGGGACCAGAAGATCCTTGCGGCAAGCAAGTGCAGAAAATCCCACCCAATAGCTTTGCTATAGCTCCTTCACAGTGGATTTGATATCCAGCTCTGCCATTGACAGGCTTTCTGTGTCTAGAGGTTCCTCGGTGAGCATGTCCTCCCTGGGGTTCAAGTCAAGGTAGTGTTTCACCCATCTCTCCAACTGTTTATTGAAGTTGGTGATGACTTCCCCTGTCTTTGTATTCAATGGAGAAGTTTTCTTATCTGATGGACCTATTGCCTTTTTGATCCCTGCACACATGCCTCTAGCATTTTGTGTCAAAGGACATCTGGATATTCTGCCAAATTTGTAACCAGTAGTCATTGGCCACATTGACCATTACCACATCATTATTTCTCCCAGCAAAATTTCCCACCCCAAAATAATTTATCCATCGTATATATATCATGTCGGTATGAATTTGAGGAAAAATAAAGTACTGTAAGTCTTTGGTAGAACTCATGAAACTAAGTGATATGAAGTCATGAAGAATCCAAAAAATCAGTTCTCAGTGATATATAATTCATGCATAAACAATCCTTAAATGATCACTATGCTACGGATTAGCTCTATATGCTGCATGCCTCAGCTTTATGCTGTTTCCTAAATCATTTTACAATTACCATCTATCAGCCTTGTCTCAGTGGTAGCACTAGATGGGACAATTGTGTATTCAGTAGAGATATTAAACCAAAGCTCCATCTGCTTTCTTAGGTAGATGCCAATATTGAAAGAAGAGCAGCTCAGGGAATTCTCCCCATGCCACTGGACAACATTTATAACTCAAACAACATCTAAAACAGGTAATCTGGCCATTTACTTTAATTGTAGTTTGAGGCCATGTGCATACATTGGTGGCCATGTTTGCTACAGTACAACAGTGATTACATTTCAAAGGCACTTCTTTGGCTGATGTCCTGAGAATACGAAAAGTGCTGCATAAATGCAAGTCTTTCTTTTTACGCTTACTATCAACATGACTTGAGCACATTCATAGTCCTCTATACAATATTAAAGTATTTATCCATATAGGCACACATTATGAATATTATCCTTAAAGGAATATTTATAATGTAAACATCACGGCAATACACATAAATCATTGAAAATACAGTTGCAGTATGAAATCTTATTAAACATTTCTGCTATATTGCAAGTACAAAAGTTGCCTCATAGTCAATCTGTCAAAAGTGACAATCTTGTAGTCTGGTTAAATGGGCAAACATGTTTTCTAGCAGACACAGTTGGGTTATTAATTCACTATGGTACGAAACATTTTTCTTCCCTCCAAAATATGTGTCTGCTGATGTTCCTGCAACAAATCACTCCCTGTGTCCTGAATGACTCATTGCTTATACAGAGTCACAGGCGATACAAGTGAACTGTTACATTACTGGCAATCAATCACCTCCAGCAAATTCTGTGTAGTTGCAGCTTTTGGACGTGAAACCTCCATACGTCAGTTTTTCCTTTACGTATGTCTGCTTGCCCATCTACCATTCTGCAAATTTCTTTGTTGAAAGAGATAATCAAACAGCATGATAATAATGCAAAAGAATGATGTTGATGAAACATAGCTCCCAGATGGAGCGTCCATTAACAGAGATGGAGAAAGAAAATGACAAACACCGGCACTTATAACTGGAAACCAAAAAGCAATAAAGACAATAAGAATTCTGACAAGAATTCAACATTTTTCCATTTGTTTCTGTTTCCAAAGATCTCTTAACTTTCTTTAGGTGAGATAGTAAACTAAGGTTCTGTCTACCCATGCAGGTGGACACAAAAGATCCAATACAATTATTTGAAAAAGAGCAGGGGATGTTCTGGCAAATATTTACCACTCAACCAACATACTTAAAACAGATTATTTGGTCATTATCACGTTGCTGTTTGTGGCAGCTTGCTGCGCAAATTTGGCTGCCACATTTCTGACATTACAACAGTGACCTCATTTAAAAAATAGTACTTCAGTGGCTGTATCCTGTTGTTGTGAAAGGCACTGTAGAAAAGCAAGTATTTATTTTCTTTATATCGCTCTGGTTTCCATTAAAACTGATGTTAATGTATAGCAGTACTTTGAGCTGCATGAATTCCTTTATTCTCCTCTCAGACTCCTTGTACTGTATATGTGTATGGTAGCCTTAAGTGACAAAGTGCACAATGCAGTTCTCAATCCACTACACCAGACAATGACCATCAACAACAAGAGATAACCTAACATCTCCCTTGACATTCAACAGTGTCAAGAAATGATCCTATTTTTCCTGATATTACTGTAGGTTATTTTAAAGCAGGTTTAAGTGTGTGTTTGTGTATGGTTCTGTGTGGGGGGATAATTTAAGTAAATCAGAGATGATTAGACTGCAAGGTTTAAATTATCAAAGAAGTGAGGTGTAAACCAGGCGTTTGAAATGGAGATGAGTAAAGCTAAGGTGACGTCAACAGAAAAGGTGTGAATGAAATTTGCATTTTTAGATAAATGGGAAAGGTGTTTGATTTTCAAAGGGGCATGATAAGATTTTTACAACTGGCAAGATTAATAAGGCAAAGTTATTATGTTAATTTTTCCCTAAAGAACTGGCCAAAATGAGAACATGAAGGGCAGAATTTTCCATGCCCACTGATAGGTGGTGTGCACGGACAATATGGTGCGATCGGTTTCACGACAGTGGGAAGGCAGGATGTGATTGTCCACTCAGCCCGCCAATGGCAGGCCGCATTTCCCACCAACGATCGTCGGGAAGCTCATTGTAATACATCAGCATATCATTAAAAGCCCATTCCGCTGGGCTCTTAGGGCCCCGCCAGATCGTCCATCCACATCGGTTGGAAAGCATGTCGACGCGTTTCACAACAGTGCACAGGTGATGTGCACTTGGTGGTCTTCAATTTGGGGGAACTGGAAGTGAGTGAACAGCATCGTTCTGCAGAGCTCGCCAGGGTCGTCTGTTGCTTTGCAGGCTTCAGGGGCACCTTGGGGGCAGGATGAAGTGCCGCCCTGCCACGGAGGCCAAAGTTGTCCAGAGGGCGTCTGGGGGCAACTGCTGCCCAGCCTCAGAGGCGGCTGTTGTCGGGTGGGGGCAACTGCTGCCCTTGCGTTGGATCCCGCGCACAAGAAATCAAGGTGGGGGTCAGGGTAGGAGAGGGAAGTGGCCACGCAGTAGGGACACCCGTATAAACTGACCATTCCTCTGCAGCTGAGACAGCTCAGGTGCAGCTACAATGATATGATTGGGGTTGGCCTCCTAGCTTGCCCGCCCTGCAGCAATGCGGAGGCACCAAAGGGCCACCAAGCGCTCCAGACCTTACCCCCCGCTGACTGCCCCCCCTTCCCCGCTGTCCCCCTCCGCCATCGGCACAGGCTTTAAGTCCGCCACCACTTTATTGGACCGCGGAGCAGTTGGACGGCACACGTTGTATAATCTCCTCGCCAACGCTGACCATGGAGCAGTCACTGCTGGAGGCGCTCACAGCCCCTTGCAATCTCAGCATCCTGGTTTGGACCAGTGTCCCCCATGTCGCAGGTTGACAGGGCAGCCAGGCAGCGTACTCATCTGTGGCCATCGGCGGGGTGACCAGTACTCTCCGGGAAGCATTAAGGGGCAGTCACAAAGGGCCAGGAAAGGTGCTAAGTACAGCCATAAAAACCACATCTCTCTCTCTCTCTTTCATGCCGCAGGAGGACCACACCAGGAGCATGGAGCCTGGTGACCTAGCCGTATGCCTGATGGCCTATAGAGGGCAGAGAAGATGGAGGAGAGAGTGGCTGAGGCTCCTGGCTGCACAAAGGCAGGAGCAGCAACCTTAGGAAGAAAGGGCTGCTGGAGCTCTCACACATGCTGCCCAGGAGCGACAGCGAGCCGTGGCTGGTTGGTGCCTAGCGACACCCAGGGTCTACAGATGCCGTCTGTCATTCCTGCAGATGACCGAGAACCAGTGTCACCAATGACTGCGCATGTCTAGGAACTGGTGGCTCAGATCTGCCACTTGCTACAGTACTTGGTGCCAAGGAGACATGGAGGGCATCCACTACCAGTGGCTGTGAAAGTGACCGCGGCGCTCAGTTTCTATGCCAGTGGCTCCTTTCAGGGTGCCCCAGGTGGCCTCTGTGAGATTTCACAATCCGCCACCCACAAATGCACCCATGAGGTCATGAATGCCATCTTCCTGAGGGCACACAACTTTGTGCATTTCGCCCAGGACCGTGACAGCCAGGATGCAAGGATTCTCCCAGGTCTCAGGATTCCCACAGGTGCAGGGTGCGATTGACTGCGCTCATGTGGTGCTCAGGTCTCCATCGCTACACTCAGTGGACTTCATCAACCGCAAGGGCTTCCACCTACTGAATGTGCAGCTGATGTGCAAACACCAGAATTGCATCCTGCAGGTGTACGCATAGTTTCCAGGGAGTGTGCATGACGCCTACGTCCTCAGTCAGTCACAGATCCCTGGAGTTTTCCAGGGTCCACAGAGGCTGCAGGGATGGCTCCTTGGGGTTATGGGCTACCCGCAGAGGCTGCGGCTGATGATATCTGTGTGGTGGCCTCAGGCTGAAGCAGAGCGATGCTATAATGAGGCTCATGCAGCTGCTCGCAACTTGCTGGAGCAGACCGTCGGGTTGCTGAAGATGAGGTTCCGGTGCCTGGACTGGTCTAGTGGAACCCTGCAATACAGTCCGCAGAGGGTGTCACACATTGTCATCATCTGCTGCACCCTTTACAACCTGGCACTGCAACAGGGGGACCAGCTGGCTGAGGAGGAGATAGAGGAGCTATACGTCTCCTCCGATGAGGAGGACGCTGACAGGGAGGAGGGTGAGGAGGTCCTTGGAGGTGACGATGATGGGATTGAGGTCCTTGCACTGGCTAGATGAGGCAGGCACGCTCAGGAAGCCCTCATAGATTTGTAGAGGATGATGATGACATGCAGGTGACCTCATAGCTCCTCACGTTTGACTCCAGCCTGGCTTGTGGCAGCGCGGATACCCTCTGTGAGAATGCTCTTGTCATGGAGTCGCAGTGGAGGCCCTAATAGTAGATTGAATGCAGGAGGATGATGATGACATGCAGTGAGGACACTCCATAGATCTTCACATAGCCTCTGATAATGTCTGACTCATATCTGGCCGGGGTCAGCTTGCTTGCGCTGTGATCAGGGTCATATCATAGAGATGCAGCCATGAAACTTTAGAACTTGTGATGCTTTGTCCACCTTCAGCACCTGAGCCCTTCAGGAGCTGGGGCACAGCATCAGTGGTCACAGATGTTGACGAGATGGGGGACAGCCCCTCAATAAAGATGCTGAGAGTACATCGAGAGAATGACGGAACTCTGTGGTACCTGCCCATGACATTCTGGCAGCAATGACCAGTACAGCCGAGGTGCAGGCATCAGTAATGTTTCCAGGGAGTGTGAAGCTGGACCATCACTTTGGTCTGAAAGCTGCACAAAGCACAGGGAAAAGGCCCTGCACTGAGACACCTGCCTTTATCTGGTGCTGAAAGGTTTCCCATCTGAGTGACAAGAACACAGTTCATCAGAGCAAGGAGCCATAGGCAGGGAGACATTCTTGGGAGTTTATTGGCAATAGTGAACAGTATGTACAAGTGATCAACATCCGTGCCCAGGCTGTGCAACTAATTCTCCTTAACCTTCCTCATCCTGTCGTTATGTCTTGTAGCTCCCTGGACATCCACAGCGGAGGTGGAGGCAGCCCTTCAGAAAAGCACAGCCATCAAATGCCAGTGATGACCTTGGCAGGCATCCTCTGGAGGGCCCTGGCCTGCTTTTGGGGTCTTGCTGTGTGGCAGTGGCATCTTCCTCAGCCTGTGGAGCTGGAGCTGCTGAGGTCAAGGAAGAGGGGATTTGGATGGGCTGGACACTCTCGGAGCCATCTGGATGGATAGGGTCGGAGTGTGCACCTGCTGATCCTCCTCTCTATGGGTGACTGAGGGCCCCTGGCTGACTCCGTGAGCAGAGGGGGTAGCTGGAGTGAGATCGAGTTGTGCGGCACCCCTCTTACGTACACACTGTTGGAGGCCAACTATGGCATCAGCGAAGGAGTTGAGCCCGTGCAGCAGGAGCGAAGTCCTGGACCAGGGTCGCCATGGCAGCCGCCACCCTACCAGTGTTGACCTCAATACATTGGCATGCCAGCGCTATCACCTCAGCCTGAAGGTGGACATACTCTTCCATCATGTCTTGCACTCCGAGGAGTGCAGCGGACATCCCTTCCTGATGTTCCAGAGCTTGTCTTTACAGCTCCAGCAACCATGACATGATGGAGTCCAAAGGCTCGTCATCTGTCTCGGACTCAGCAACTTCCTGGCCTCCAGCAATCCTCCCAGTGCCGGAGACCTGGGAAGTCCCTGCTGTTGCCTGCTATGGATCAGGCAGTGTGATGTGCTCACCAGATAGTCATCCCGGGGCTACTCTAAGGCTAGGTCCTACCGAGGTGTGTGTCTCTGTGCTGGTGGAGGGTGTGGCTGAGCGCTGTGATAGGTCTTCAGAGAGGGTGCCTTCAGATTCCTCTCCAAAGGTTTCTTCGGGACTTGATTGGAGGCCCTGGGTCATGGACTCTGTCGGTTGTTTGGCAGATGCTTCTGTGAAAGCAAGGGGAGATAATTAGTGCATGGCAGTGGCCTGTGAAACAGGACACATCAGTCACGGCATGGTTGTCTGATGGATGCTGTGTTGCTGGATTCTCACTTGGTAGAGCAGCACCGACCTCACCGTCAGCACAGGACCGGTCCAGATCGTGGACGGCCAGCTGGATGGTTCTGTTTTCAAAGTCCGTGAGGTCCTTGATTTCGGGCATTCTGCCACCGGTCTGCGACCTCTCTCTCTTATTGTGTGCCAGCGTGTCCTTCATGAATAGAGATGGAGAAAAAGTAAGCAAGATACCTGCCAGGCCAGATGATAAGAATGCCTGGCCTGTGTGGGTGGTGAGCGGCCCCATGGATGGGATGAGGACTATGATGGTGTGTGTGGGAGACATCACGTTCCTTGCACTGGCAGCGAGTGAGGGCCCTGTGGATGTGTGATGGGTTTGTGAGTGTGTGAGTTGAGAGCGATGACACGCAGTGATACCGAAGAGTGACTTACCCTGGCGGAACGGAGGAGATCATTCATCCTCTTGTGGCATTTGATGGCTGTCCTTTTCTGAAGGGCATTGGCACTGGCCACCACTGCCACCGCCTCCCAAGCCTAATTGGTCACATTGCTGCCCAACCTGTGGCCAGAGCAGGGGTGTAGGACATCCCTGTGGGCCTCCATGGCATCCAGCAGTCACTCGAGGGACCCGTCACTGAAGCGGGGGTCTGTGGTCTTTTTTTCCTTTGCTGGCCATGTCTTCCATGCAGCAATGGTGAGCTGGAAGTAATGAGCGCTGTGCCTGCAGCTGGCCTTTAAACATGGCGTCTGGCGTGATGCAGCAGCGGGGTGATGGCCAGCAGGCGAATGAGAGCCCACCCGCCATGGAAACGGCGTGTTCCCCAGATGTGCATAAATAATGAGGCGGGTTTGGGACAATACCCTGTGAAAACCCGCCATCGCAGCCAGCGGGTAAAACATGGTTTTACCCATTTGCTACCGCACTTAGTGGAAATCTGGGAAAATTCCGTCCAAAATATTTTTATATTCTGGGAAAAGTAACTACTAAAGACAGGTGGAAATAATGGGGTTTACAGATCAAAAAGGGAGAAATATATTTAAAGAAGGATGGAAGGCTGTGTGAGATGTGGCCATGTGAGATCTTGAAAGGTGACTGTGTGAAACAAACTTGGGGGGAAAATCTAGAGGCACCCTGAAGAATTTTGCTGTTCCAATAACCAAAGTCGTGATAAAAACCTTTGAAAGTCTATTTTCCAGTGGGTGCTTGTGGTAAAATTGCTAGATGTCTTTATAAATTCGGAATCAAGAATTTGGAATTTGCTGCCTTAAGAGGGGGTGTGTATTTGGGCATCTGGTTAAGTAGAAATGTTTGGAACTGTTATAACTGTGTAACTGTAATCTTGTATGTTTTTAAGTTCTTTCTTCTTTTTTTATTAAATGTTTTAATTCAAACTATTAAACCTCTAAATGTGGTAGTGGACTCATTACTTCTGACTTCAGTTCACAAGTCTTCTTGTAATAAATACAAATTGCAAAATCGTTGTGATAGTGTAGCCAAGTTTCCCTTGTGGATTTGGTCAACCTGGCAAATACCACCTACCATATCATAACAAATGGCATTACCATCGCTGAATCTCCCACCATCAATATCCTGGGGGGGGCACCATTGATGAGAAACTCAGCTGAGTGAACTATATCAATACTGTGACTATAAGAACAGGTGAGATATTGGATATTCTGTGGTGAATACTTCATCTCCTGACTATTCAAACCCTTTCCACCACTTACAAGGCACAAGTCAAGAGTGTATCGGAATACACTCCACTTACCTGGATGAGTTCATCTCCAACAACACTCAAGATGATTAAAACTATCCAGCACAAGGCAGTTTGCTTGATTGGTGACCCATGCACTACCTTAAACATTTGCGTTCTCCACCATAGGCGTACCATCATCATGATGCACTGCAGCAACTCACCAAGGCTCCTTCAATAATACCTTTCAAAGCTGCAGTCTATAACACCAAGAAGAACAAGGGCGGCAGATGCATGGATACACCACCACCTGCAAGCTCCCCTCCAAGTCACACACCATCCTGACTTGGAAATACATTGCTGTTCCTTTGTCATTGCTAAGTCAAAATTCTGAAACTCTCTCCCTAATAGCACTGTGAGAGTAAGTTCACCACACGGACTGCAGTGGTTCTGGAAGCAAGCTTACCGCTAACTTTCAAGGGGTGGGCAATGAAAGCTGCCCTTGCCAGCGATGCCCACATCCTATGAATTAAGATATAATGAAAAATGTTTTTTAGCTCCCCTTATTCCTAATGGCTTGGTGATTACACAGTCCTTAATTTAGGACAAGTAGCACTGACATTAAAAAACATTTATGAGTTGAACTGAATGAAAGAAGAATCATCTCAGTTGGAATTATAGTTGCGTTGAGCTAATTCAACATGTAAAGGTGGAATGATAATGTTTCTTTATCAATATCAAACAATTACTGAATCTCTGCAACAACCTATTATAAATGAAATTAGGTACCTCATAGTTATTCCAGCAAAGAATCCATTCCATCCAGAATGAATGCAGTTCAGTTTCTCTGAGGTGATGTATGTTTCATGTTGAATTTTAAACACATTACCTTATGGTAACTACAGACACAGAAAATCCAATAACTCAAAAGGTCAACATGATGTGTAACTGAGCATAAATGTGCTCCCAATCCTTTACATCTGGAACCTGCTGAAAATCATTCCGCCAGGAAATTCCAGAGTGCATCTTTTCTTTAACATGTGCTCAAGTCACACTGTTTCATTTGGATGGAGTCAATGCTCCAAAAGCACCAAGGTTGTATTGACAGTGTGTAGAATTGTCTGTGAGGACATTAATACTTTCAGTTCATTTAGCCCTTATAGTTGAGAGCTTATTTTGCTGTTGACCCTCTTTTTGGACTAATTACAACAAATTCACATTTTCTGCAGTTAATTAATCACAGACATAATGCATTAGCACACAAGTGGTTAGCCGTCAATTAAACCTATTACTGAAGGGTGTAGTTGATTAAACAAGCCAACCAGTGATTTTGGATCCTAAGTATCTGTGTTACACTTAAACATGCAGCATTGGTGACTACTGAGACATTGAAGCAAGGTTTATTAATGATTACATGTGCACATTATTTTATACATGTCACAGATATCAATGTTTGCAGGTCATCGAGTCTTCTTTTTCAAAGCAGTTGAAAAAGTAGGGCAGAATATGAAGGAAAAGGTGGGTATGCACTGTTCATGTGCTTGGGCTAATCCTAGTTGTGGATATGATAAATGCGAGTTAGGTAGGTTTGATCGTTGGCATCTGTGTTGGTGCAGAGACAGATGCTGTCCTTACAATCACTACCAGTTGATGGGAAATAAAAGAATTAAAGCTCATATTTATATCACTGTCAGATCTTTGTAACATATGTAACATTGAAAGATTAATAATTATACTGATGTCAGAATTAAAAATAGAAAGGTATATCTAAGATTATTGCAAACAGAGTATTTTATATGATACATGTAGAGATAGATCATTTGTTATATGAATATCATTGCTATGAACTCTACCCAAAGACCCCAAGGGAAGAAAAAGATTTGTCACTCGCTCCCCTGCAGAGTAGGAGATCTCTCTCTCTCTGTTTCCACAAGTCTCTGTTAGTCAAACATAATATTCTTTTTTTATAGTATCATTGAACTATTTACTGACATTTGATCTGATTCTCTTATTATGAGTGATCACATTCACCTGCTTAGTCATCTATCTTTAGGGAATAATGTGGATTATAAAATTTGGGAAAATTTCACTTTTTCCTTGTCCCCTCTCATATTTCTGCCCATATCTTCCCCAAAGCACCGTTCTTGAATCTCTCCAATCGCACCCAAAGCGCCAAATCAAGCCGAAATAAAGACATGAAAGACATTCAATGTGACTGTGGCCATGGTTCATTGTATCTCCTTATATTTCAAGAGCTCTTTGCAGCACTCAATAAGACCACATCATCATCCTGCAACATGTCTACTCCATTGTTTAGTTCTTTAGAACTACCTTCACCTGTTTCTGCTCTTATTCTACCTGATTGTAATCAGAACACCTCCAAAAATGGGTTCTCTTTCTAATCCACAATGTCAGTTCTCGTGGCCGATAAGAAACCATCATGGTACTATCATCTGCAGTCATGGGATCAGTTTCTCCATGAAAGCTGATCACACCCTACTCTAACTCTCGATCATCTCTCTCGTCCCTTTCAACACATCTGCGCTGTCCAATATGCACTTGTGGATGAGCCTCAATTTACATCGACTAAACACTGGGAAGACTGAAACCACTTCCTATGGCCCCTGCCACAATCCTTATACCCTTAATGATACTCCATCTATCTCTTTGACCACTGTCTTAGACTGAACAGGCTGTAAGTCTGACATGCTGTTCAGACTCAAGCTGAGCTTCTAACACCAAAACCTGAAGATGAGGGCCATTATTATAGTAGAGATGGGCAACTTCACCTGTAGTGGAGTAGCAGGGAAATGTATGAGGTGCAGCACATATAATGTCAGAATGCACACAGGCCAGTCAGACCAAAGATCTCAGACATTTTTTAAACTTGGTTGTTCCCACATTGACAAGTGATGAATCCAATGGTAAATAGTTCCTGCTGTATTGGTTAGTATTCCATCTGCTCCTGATGGAGCCACATTGCAGCCCAGAAAGGTACCTACCTCTGCTTAAGCATAAGTACAGTTAAACAATTCAATGTCGTATCTGTCAGAAGTCCTGGAAAAGATTGGGTATGATTTCAAATAGACCTAAAAAGTAGATGGGATATAAAGTGTTGGGCTGAAGAAGGGCCTGGCCAATCTTGGTTGACAATTGCCATCGACGGTCTGTCAGCATGGTAATTTGATGGAGTCAGTTCCATGCCAACTTCATTTTTTCTAGACCAGAAACTTACCCCATGAAAGCTATGGGCTGGAGAATTGGCTTTGCAGAATGCATAGTTTCACTGTAACACGTGCCATCCTGATGAGGGAGTGTGTGCCAGAAGTATTCAGAGTAGGCCGACAGGTGATGCCAGACAAAGCATAATGCTGATTTGACACCAGTGCTGCCATTTTCAAACTCGATGCTCCGGCAAACACTTCTTAAACACACACAGCCAAGCGTTCTGGAGTGGGTGATTTTAGCTACAAAGTTGTCTTGGAGAAGCTGCTACATTCTCTGTAAGGTGAGTGGGGTGGATGTGATGAATCAAATATTGTGTACAGCTAGTGGTTCAGTTGTTATGATGTGGCATTTGAAAATGCATTCAGTGGCCTTGATCACGCATATGGGATCATTAAAACTCTTCCTGTACTGTATCCAGGTCCTTGGAGCTAAACTGCTAGTAATTGACTATGACAGCTATCTGCTCCCACTGTCTGTCTGGATGGTCCCCTGGCCCCTGTGGAAAAGGACCTCTCTCCTGCTATCCAGGTCTTGCACCAAAGCTTCCAGGGCTGCATTCAAGAACCTTGGAGTATGCTTTCTGCCCTGTTGCACTATTTCTACTCTATTTTCTGCTCAGTAACCAGCTTCAGCATCTGCTGCGGTCAGAATGCACCTTGCCTTTAAGTAGTGCAAGGTTGGCTTTAAGTGCTGCTAGCCTCACAAAAATGCAGGCCCCTTGGTAAGACACAGCATGCTTAGTGCTGGACTGCACACTATCATTTAAATTAGCAGGTCCTGCCTGCATCACAATGTACAGGTGCAGGTTAATATGGCCTAATCTAATTTTTCCCCATGTTATTTAATATCGGTCTTGTGCTGAAGGCAGGTTCCTGCATTATTGGCTGCTGATGCTTCATCCTGTGCTGTTTTCTTGACAGTTTTTTGCAGTCGTGATTTGCCATTGCCTTCCACTCTCAGGGGCACGGCAAGGAGGCTGCTCTCAAATCTACCTCAGCTGGAACAGGAATTGAACCCATGCTGTTCACATTATTCTGCACCACACATTAGCCATCTAGCCAACTGAGCTAACCAGTCCCCTATTATTTAATATAGAAAGTACAAAGGTGTACCTTTAGGCGAAACTGGTAATGTACAGTTTGTTATATAATACGTAAATACACTGGCTCTAATTAAATATTTCAAAGTTTTCTCTAAAGCTTTTAAAACAATACTTGTCCTCATACTCAGATCAATGACCAATACAGGTTTTTAAAACACAATGGTCTGCAAAAAGTGTTCCTCTCATTTTTAATTGCTATGGCAACTGTCATCAGAGTCAGGAGAGCATAATATGACAGTGATGGAGATAGAGAAAGATTAATGACCTTCTATTCACCAGTCTCCTCTCACACCACAATTTCTTTGTGTTAAATCAAATGTGTTTGTTTTCCTTTGATGTTGGTGGCACATCTTGATTCATCAGGCAGCCAAGTGAAAGCAAGGTTCTAAATAGCTGCAATATGGCATCGCTTCTCCCAGCAACAGCCCCCAGCTACTATTAAATGCCACAGCAGCTGTTTACCTACTTAGAAAGCAAGACAAAGTTAGCTACCTCTCAAGTTCAATTGTACTAATTATTAACTTTCAAAAACTTTGTCAGATATACACTGTCTTTCTAACATATTTCAATGCTAACCATTGCAATAAATTCAGACAATGGAAGGTGTTCTCTTCTAATCAGCCATTAAGAATATTAGGAAAACGGGAACATAGAAAATGCCCACCTAGTTCGCCATCAACTATGCTAGTAGCCTCATGATACAATGGACCAGAAGATACTGTAAAAATAATAGTGAGGTTAAATGTGCTCACTTTTATTTAGGTGCAAATTGAATTGCAACTTCAGGCAGGTGCAAATATGCAGAAAAGTATGAAAATCCAGAAGTTGCTGTCAAAGATAAGAGCCACATATTTATATAATGCCTTTGATGTCGTGAAATATACCAAGGCTTATACAGGAGCTTTATATAAAAAAAACACTGAGTCATGTTAGGAGATATTAGGATAAATGACAAAGTGGTTGGCCCAAGAGATAGCTTTCAACAAGGAGGGCAGCGAGGCATAGAGACTGAGGTTAGGGGAGAGAATTCTAGATCTTAGGGCCTTGGCAACTAAAGGCATAGCCACCAATCATGGAGCATTTAAAATAGGGGTTGAGAAAGAGGCCAGAATTGGAGGAGTGCAGGTATCTCATAAGGATGTAGGGCTGGGAGGAGATTATAGACATAGATGGAGCGAGGTCATGAAGGGATTTGAAAACAAGGATAAAAATTTCAATATTGACGCATAGCCTAACCGAGAGCCAATGTAGTTCAGCGAGCACAGGGGTGATGTTTGAATGGGGCTTGGTGTGAGGACATAGGCAGCAAAGCTTTGAATGACCTTACACAGAAGGTGTAACAGGGAAGGCTGGTCAGGAGTGTGTTGAAAAAATCAAATCTAGATGTCACAAACCCATGGATGAGGTTTCCAGCAGCAGATAAGCTAAGGTGAGAGTAAAGTTGGACAGTGTTACAGATGTTGAGATGAGCGGTCTTAGTGATGACCCTAATATGTGATCATGAGCTGATCTCAGTTTCAAATATGACTGTAAGGTTGTAAACCATCAGGTACAGCCTCAGAGAGTTGTCAGGGAGAGAAAAGGAATTGGTGGCTGGAGAATGGAGTTTGTGGTGAAGAGCAAAGCCAATAACTTCCGTCTTCTTCATGTTTATTTGGAGGAAATTTCTGCACATTCAGTAACTGTTGGACAAGCAGTCTGACAATTTAGAGTCAGTGGAGAGGTCAAGAGAGACAGCGGTGAGGTAGAGCTACATGTTGTCAGTGCACTGATTCTGTGTTTTCAGATGATGTCATGTAACTGAGAAATAGGAGGGCACCAAAGATAGAAACTTGGGAGACAGCAGAGATAACCAAATGGTGGCAGCAAGAGAAGCCATTACAAATGATTCTCTGTCGACAATGGGATAGATAAGAATGGAACCAGCCGAGTGCAGTCCCACCAAGCTGGATGATGGTGCAGAGGTGACAGAGGAGGATGGTGTGGCCAACCATGTTAAAGGCTGCAGACAGATTGACAAGGGCGAGGAGAGGTATTTTAGCTTTGTCACAGTTAGATAGGATATCATGTGTAACTTTGTTATGAGCCATTTCAGTGGCAGGGTGGAAATTGATCGGAGGGATTCAAACAGAGCTCAGGGAAAGATGGGCATGAATTTCAAGGGTGACAGCATACTCAACCACTTTGATTGGCGAAGAATGGGAGGTTGCAGGTGGGGCAACAGTTAGCAAGGACAGAGGGACCAAGGGTTACTTTTTGAGGATGGTGTAATGTTGGAAGATTTGAAGGAGAAAGGAGAATACCTGAAGAGAGAGATGGGTCACTCTTCCAAGAGTTGCATGATAATGGCATTTCACCAGCTGGCCCCCTTTCAAATATACTCAATGGTGTGAAGCTCCTGCAATGGCATTGTAGAAATGTACTGATCTCCCCACAGCAAAATAGGACTTGTCTATTTCACTCTTAGTATCCCTTTTAATGCTGCAATAGGTCTTAACTACTGTGAAACAACCTTGCCAACAAAGAAAATTAACTTATACAAGCATGGAGTCTCGTCCTTCAAGAAGGTTTGAAAACTATTGACGGTCGATATGAAGGGTGATCAACCAGTACTGTGGCAACCCCATGGAATGTGGGAAAAAGCTGAAAGAGAAAAGAAGGAAAGTTTAAAAATTACTAATGCTTTTTAAAAAACTTCTCCTTCTGTATCATTTTTCTCTCCCTTAACTCAATCTTTCCTTCCCTTCTCTACTTTGTTTTCTGTAGTTGATTTGACATTGAATTTATTGTTCTGATGTACACTTCCTAGTTTAGATTCTGACTTGTTCATTAACAATTCTTAATCTAGTCTTTAGGAGACAGTTTGCTCTGTTTACACAAGTTCCCAGATGCCCTGTTGAGGATGTTGGACCATTTTGAAGCCCTACTTGTGGGAACTTGTCATGCAAAAGCTCATGGAAATTCAATGGGCACGAATAGTGTGTACAATTTATTCAACAGTTACATTAAATTCTGGCTCAATGCTAATCAAGTTGTTGATTAATTGAAGTAACCGTATCATGATTGCAATGGAATCTCCTATTTAATTACAAGTAGAAATCAAAATAAATAAATTTTAAATAGCTGTCACCTACAAGGACAAAGTTTTGGTTAAGTCCAGCATCCTACCCTCATGGAGCCCTGATATTTATATTGGCAGGACATTGTTCCACACTCAGCCAATATCAACACTGGGCTGAGTCAGTGAGCTTATCCTTGGAAATGAAGAGATCCCTTTCTGGATAGCACTTCATTCTGTAGATTGCCTTCCTAGCCAAGTGGTCCAGCCAATGCTTATCTCCAATAACATCAGTCTCCTATAAATGTCAACATTTATCGATTGTCTTCTCCTATGCTTTCTCATACAGTTTAAAATGAGAATAAAATTGAATTACTCTTATATTTGACTTTTTCTTTGGGCTAATGACTTTAATTGTATTCAGGCTGCACTAAATATCTTAAAACTAATTTGGATTTACCACGTGATGGCGGGATCTTCCCAGTCCCTCAGGTGTAGGTTTGAAGATGGGACAGGGAGGAATTTCACCGAAGCTGACATTGAGTCAGCAGACTGACGCAATCCTATCTCTGGGAAATCTTCCCGAGATGGGTCATCGCCAGCATCACCCTCCCCTAACCACCCAGGAACAGCGGGTAGCCAATCTGCATAACTGACTGGGCAAGCTGCTGGGATCTTCCCAGAGACGGCTTGATTGTAGCTGGCCGACCTGCGACCCCTCCTACAATCCTACCAGAGCCACGGCACCTAAGCAAAACAGAGCTGCATGGCCGTCAGCCTTCCTGAGGAGGGGTTTCCCCACCAGAGTGTCCTCACAGCTGTAGCCAGTACTTTTTTTCAAACAAATCCAAGCCACTTTGGATAGAACCTCAACCTCTGACACTTCTGTCATGGCCCTTCCATTGTTCCAAGGAGGGGCCTGCACACAAACCTGCCCACTTTCCCAGAGGCTGCCTCTTAATTGTTTGCCTCTGGGAAGATCTCCCAGGCAGGCATGCTGACAGCCAATGTGAGATCGACCCAGAAATGGTCCCGACCCTCAATGTTTTTTTATTCATTCATGTGATGTGGGCTTCGTTGGCTGGGCCAGCATTTATTGCCCATCCCTAGTTGCCGCTGAGAAGGTGGTAGTGAGCTGCCTTCTTGAACTGCTGCAGTCCATGTGTGTGGTATACACCCACAGTGCTGTTAGGGAGGGAGTTCCAGGATTTTGACCCAGTGACAGTGAAGGAACAGCGATATATTTCCAAGTCAGGAAATATATTCCTTAGAGTGGACAAGATTTCACCTGATAATATTGCATTTCATGGATTCGTTGTTTAGGGTGAGTTAAACTTATTTGCAAACCTTGTTTTCATTCAAACATAGTCTTCAGAAACAAAAAAGTTTTATGTGTTATAATGACACTGATTCAAAGGATAACATGGAACTGGAATTATTGGATGATACTAGGCTTACAAAAATTAGTAACATGAGAGACATATAATAGTTTTGGGAAGTGTTCCACATAAAATGTCTTTGTGAATTTCTTTGGTTCAAGTCAAGATTTGATACAGCCATGAAAGGGGAGGGAACAATATCAGAGCTTCTGCGATTGTTCCCTCCATGATACAAACTGAATTGGAATACAATTATTTCAAGCACTTCCTTCAATTAAAAGAAATGTGGCCTGCATATTATGAAGCATTGGAACATGATTTTTTTTGTTGACTAAAATGTTTAGCAATGTCATGAAGCTATTAATGTATCTAATGTTATTGGAATTTTTTTTTTAAATAGAGGTTTAGTCTGTGGGTGTGGCTGTGTGTTTTTTAAATGGATTAAAGCCAGCTAGTCTGGGTGTTCTGATGTATAGTGGTTTGAGATGTAAACACAGAGGTAGAGGTACATTTGCATTTTGTTGAATAGAGCATTCGAGAAGAGGAGTGAAAGTTTGCACCTAGCTAGGAGGGACCAATCAATATTTATATTAATAATAAAATTGGAACTATGAAATGGGTTTTATCGTTAGAAGAGGTGGAGTTCAAATGGCCTGACGATACAATGAGAATTTACATTCTTAGAAAGGTGCTGGGCATAACAGAAGGGAGTTTTGTGTGTGCAAGGCAGAGGCATGTAACATCAAAGCAGCTGTAAGTCTACAACTGTCTACAAAGGAACCAAAGTGAAAGAAACCTCATTTTGAATTTGTCAGGTGAAAATGCTTTGCCTAGTGTCTGCTTAAAGTCTATGGGTTGTTGTTGCCTTAATGCAGATTGGTTTGGGAATTTATTAGAATTTATGATAGTAGCAATTTGTAGCCTTGTGTATATGTTTAAATTGTGTAAATTAAATGGCTCATGTAGTTTGATATAAAAACCTCTTGAGAACTGGTGGTCTTATTCCTGAATTCAGAGCTGCAATTCAAAACATACCACTTGAAAATATAGGTTATGACAGTTGTTTAAAGTTTCCCTCTGGGATTTTAAATAATTCAGCTGCTGTGTCATAACAAGAGATTATAATAATCACATAATAAAATTCAGTAAAATGAAACTGTCTAAATGTATCCAAAATAATGTGAATAATTCATGATGAACACACTAACAACTGATGAAGCATTGTGGGTAACTCTTTTTGTCACACTGAACAAGCATATAATGACATCAGGATAGAAAGCCACTGTTACTGCTTGCTCACCAAATCCTAGGGTATAGAGTACCTGATTGTTGACTCCAATTCATTGAGCATCTGCTAATTTAATAGGGTGGATAGGAAGGTACTTTTTCCATTAGTGGAGGGGTCAATATCCAGGGGACATAGATTTAAGGTAAGAGGTAGAAGGCTAAGAGATGAGTTGAGGAGAAATCTTTTCATCCAGAGGGTGGTGGGAGTCTGGAACTCGCTGCCTGAAAGGGTAGTTGAGTCAGAAACTCTCGTAACATCTAAGAAGTATTTAGATAGTCACTTGCGTTGCCATGGCCTCCAGGGCTATGGACCAAGTGCTGGAAAATGGGATTAGCGTAGTAAGATCTTTGTTGACCAGGACAGACATGATGGGTTGAATGGCCTCCTTCTGTACTGTAAACATCTATGAGTCTACCTATGAATCTATAAGTTGATTTTTCAGTTGATGGAACTGATATTTAAGACCCCTTAGAGTTATCTATTCATAGCCATTTAATCTAACCCTGAATACTATAAATTTTAACATTTCAATCCCTTTCAAATCATTTACAAAGCCATTTCTTGTTTCGCCATTCCTTCCCCACCCCCACTTCCCAAAAGTAACTTGGTAGCAATGAGGAATTTCCCCATTATGTAATTCCTAATGAGCCTAGGTAGGTGGGGTGACGGGAGGGAAGTGGGCTAGAATGCTGACCCTATCTCTTTGGGGCATTTGCAAGTGGCAGAAAGGGAAGGTGGCTAGTGATAGTCAACAGCGAAAGCTGGGAGAGGGAAACTAAGGTCAAGGTGGAGAAACTGCTGTAGGTTACTGCTTTATAATCCTACTTCATTTCCTACCACTAACTCACCTCATTTCTGGAGGCATTATATCATAATAATAATATAACAATAATATGATTTATTGAACAATTATCATGGTGGCAGGTGAATTGTGATGATGATCCAAATAAAACAAGTAATCATAATTCATAACAAAATTATAGACCAGTATTAAAATAAAAGTAAAGTAGAAATTAAGAAAAGGATTGCGCAATTATAAACCTTTGAGCATACAAATGATTACAATATGTTATAAAATGCAGGTCTCCTTAATTTACAAAATAAAAACGAAAGGTTTACTGCCCTCTACATTTTGCATTAAAGTCCATAGATTATGGAGAGAATTTTTTCCCCATCAGGCGGGCTGGGTGGGAGCAGGCGTGGGAAGCGCGCAGCCAATCGCCACCCACGATCGGCTGCGCACTGCCATTTTATGTGGGCAGGCCAATTAAGGCCCGCCAGCGTGATGCACACCCGAAAGCGCTGAACGTTCCCTGTGTGGGCAGGAGGAGGAGGGAGAGTCTGGGCCTGCGATCTTTCATGCATGCTCGCAAAAGAGCACAGAAATCTCCCTGAGGCACGGAGCTGCCTCAGGGAGATTACTTTGATATTAAAAATTGAAATGAAGAAAAAAAAATTATTCAGACATGTCCTCTCATGTGACAGTGTCATATGAGCTGGGACATGTCAATGAATTTTAATAAAAATTTTTATTAAACTTATAAACCCTTCATGAAACCTCATCCTGCCCGTGGATGAGATTCCATGAAAAATGCAAAGGCCGCCTTAAGGTTGGACGGGCAGCCCTGTTAATTGTTACAATTGGTTTTTAAATGGCCTTAATAGGCCTTTGATAGTTTGGCGGGCGCGCAGCCGACTCTGGTGCGCGTCCGCCGAACTGAAGATCGGAATGACACGCGGTGACATCACGATGCATGCCCGACGTCACCGTGCGTCATTTTACATGTCGGCAAGCGGGGCCCGTCCCTGCACGCCGACCAGAACATTCAGGCCCATATGTTGTCAGGTTGAGTACATTAGATTTTCAATCATTTACATTCTGTTTATGTGTTTTATAAAGCAGGGGATTGGGTTGTCTCGCAGTCTATTCGTTCTACAGCTTAATTGTGGAATGATTTCTTTTCTCCTTAATGCCATTTCACATTTACTTTTATGTGGTTGTGGCAAGAGATGGTGGAAATGGGAGGTGTGATTCAAAAGTTTACTAGCAAAGTCCAGACAGAGCTTTTTCCACCTTAGTAAGGGAACACATATTGAGTTGTTTGGCTGCTTCAGGTTACCTTTGGTACATGTTACCTAGGATCAATTTCAGTGCTCGCTTCTGAATGTTTCCTAGCTTGGTTGCTTGCTCTTTCATGAGTCCAGCATTCCAAACCAGCTCTGCGTATTCAACATGGGGCTTATGTAATGGTGCATGAATCAGTGCTTCAAAGCTTGACTGAAAGTAATCAGTGCGACTTTATAGGGCCATTATAGGGGAGAATTCAGCCCAATCAGATATTTTTGAGAAATAATTATTTTTCACATTCTTTTGCAACTGGGAGTACAAGCATGAAGGCGTTCGCACAGCTAGTAGCTCGGAATATAATCAGACACCAAGAGATTCAGAACCACCTCCACAGCCCAATAGAGTTCTCTCAGAATGCTGTGGTTTATTAACTTCCATTTTATTAACTTTCATCCTCAGTATTCCAATAATTTATTTGCAAGACCACTGGAAAACTATAAGAGATTGTGGAAAAAATTACAGGGATTTTTACTCATACAAGATTGGTGCTCTGTTGCTGAATTTGCTTGTTGGAATATTTTGTAATTGTTTATCACTTCTGCTTCATCCACAATTAATGGAGCAACACTATTCCCTCAACCCTGCTCCAGTTCCTATTGATAGCTATCACCTCCTGCATTTTATATCACCTCCTTCTGCTGTCTATATCATACTTTGAACCACAAGTTCATGCTTGCACTCTTACTCCTTCCCTTATTTATATTGGCATTGCAGTACTCTAGATTGTGGAGACAGTGATACCCAGCTAACCCTCACTTCTGTTCCCAGCTGTTCCTGGGAGCACTGTTCAGTGGTGAGTTAACGATGCAGCATTTTTTGAGTTTATGTGAATTCTGTGATTTAAAAAAAAGGAACATTCTCTAGCTCAGTCATGAGTGGCAATTTCATAAGCAAAATTGTCAAGAAATTTGCAGACATGGATGGAAGTCCCCAGTATCTTTGCAGGTTTATCCAGTGAGTTGCTGTGTTATATGCAACAGGAGGTTCACAGATTTGAATCCCAGTAAATGGTGAATTAGGTTGGCAACATTGGCCCCTATTTTGAGAGGAACAAAATCATTTTAGGTCCCTGTACCTGATTACTATCCAATGACTGTTACTGGAAGAGAAAATATAAGCCAATTGGGTCAGGAGAGAATTAAACTCAACTATGACACCTGTTGTAATTATAGTTTTGATAAACATAGGACTGTAGCTTTAAGACTAATTCTATGTTGTAAGATCACACGATCTGTGTAAACCAATCAGTTGGTAGCGTGTGGAACCTCGAGGAGGGACTTCTTTAGTTACAGAGCTTGATGTACGTATATAGTTGCTGCTGCTGCCTTGTAAATAAAGTTTAATGTTTCCACCAAGAGAAGTTGCCTGGAAAACCAACTCTATAACAAACTGGCAGCAGCAGATAACTGGTGTCAATATATAGAACATCTTGGATTCTACTTTCAAGCCAATGAAATCACATGGGAGGAAAAGAGGAGAGCAATTCTCCTAAGTATTTATGGGAGCAAGACCTACAATCTAATTCGAAACTTGACGGCCCCCAGTGCCTCCGATTTGAAGACCTTCAGTGAATTGGTAGATCTTGTTATGGGATATTTTCAACCCAAACCCTCAGTCACATTGCAGAGGTTTATGTTCAATTCGCAGATTAGAGCCCCAAGGGAGACCATTGCTACATATGTGGTGAAATTAAAGCAACTAATGGAATATTGTAATTCAGTGAAACCCTGAACAATATGCTCAGAGATCCTTTGGCCTGTGGTGTGTAAGATGATGCTATTCAGCAAAGATTGTTGGTTGAAGTGGATCTTGATTTTAAGAAAGCGTTGGAAATAGCGCTTGCTATTTCCGCACCTGGAGAACTGTGCACAGTTTTGGTCCCCTTACTTGAGGAAGGATGTGGTTGCACTGGAGGCAGTTCAGAGGAGGTTCACTCGATTGGTTCCAGAGATACGGGGCTTGTCTTATGATGAGAGATTGAGCAGTTTAGCCCTACACTCGCTAGAGTTTAGAAGTATGAGATCTAAATGAGGTATATAAGATGCTAAAGGGGATAGACAAAGTAGACATGGAGCGGATGTTTCCCCTTCTGGGGCATTCTAGAACGAGAGGCCATAGTTTTAGGCTAAGGGGTGGTAGATTTAAATCAGAGATAAGGAGGAATTACTTTTCTCAAAGGGTCGTGAATCTGTGGAATTCACTGCCTCAGAGTGCAGTGGATGCTGGGACGCTGAATAAATTTAAGGAGGAGGTAGACAGATTTTTAATTAGTAACGGGTTGAAAGGTTATGGGAAGAGGGTGGGTAATTGGAGTTGAGGCCAAAATGAGATCAGCCACGCTCATAATGAATGGCGGGGCAGGCTCGAGGGGCTGAATTGCCTACTCCTGCTCCTAGTTCTTATGTTCTTCTGAAAGTGGCGTGAAAAGCAGGGAGTCCGCTGCTAAATGGGAAACAGTCCCCGTTAACCGAAAATTTAAAGGAAACAACTCAGCAACAAATTCGAAAACAAAGTGTTATTGATGTGGAAATAATCATATTCCTAAAGATTGCTGATTTAAAGAGGTGGGGTGCTATTTTTGGATAAAAGAGGGCACACATTGAAACATTGCAAAACAAGGGTAAAACAGGATTCCAGGCAATAAATGACGTCAAATGAAGTATATAATGTGGAAGAACCAGAAACAACCAATCCTGACATTTATGCCTTATTTAATGTGAAAGTAGGGAAGACAGAGCCAATCACTGTCACTTTACAGGTGAATGGGAAGCCCTTAAAAATGGAAGAAGACACTGGTGCTTCTACCACTGTAGTAGGAGAGCACATCTTCAGATAAATTTAAATAATGGTGCTCAAGAATTGGATTTGAAACAAACTTCTGCCAAATTGAAAACTTATACAGGTGAAGCAATCCAAGTAGAGGGTAGTACCACTGTCCCTGTTTATTATAAACACCAAACAGCACAACTGCCAATGATGGTGGTAGAAGGCGAAGGATCGAGCCTTCTAGGTCGTGATTGGTTCAAAGAGATTAAATTAAATTGGCCTGAAATCTTCCAGATGCGAGTATGAGGACTGCCATAGCTGATTTTTTAAAATGACACCGTCTTCCGGGATGAACTGGGGAGAATCAAAGGCCAAGATTTAGGTTGACTCAGAAGTAACTCCTTGTTCCTTGAAAGCAAGTTGTGCCATCTAGAGAAGCAGGGTATCATAAAAGCCATTCAGTTCTCAGAGTGGGCAGCACCCATAGTCCCTGTCTTAAAACCAAATCAGACCACCTGGATCTGTGGGGACTATAACGGTCAACAAAGCAGCCAAACTGGACAGGTACCCTATTCTTAAGATTGAAGACCTCTATGCTAAACTAGCAGGAGGGACAATGTATACAAGCTAGATACAAGTCATGCAAATCAGCGCCTGGAACTTGATGATACCCCCAGGGAATTTGTGACCATAAACACCCACAAAGGGTTATGTCACTATATATGCCTGCCCTTCATTGTTTCTTCCAGCTGTGCCATTTTCCAGAGGACCATGGAGAGCTTGCTACAAGGTCTACCTCAAGCTGTGGCCCACTTGGATGATGTACTACTAACTGGATTCACGGAAACTGAACACTTAGCTAATCTGTGGGAATCCTGAAATGATTTTTTGAAGCAGGAATGTGCTTAAAGAAAAGTATACTTTTCAGGCAAGTGGAGTCATTTGTTTGGGCCACCGGGTAGATACCCAAGGGTTACACCATGTTGAAGAGAAGGTTAAAGCTATCAGGGAGGCAGCTTCACCTAAGAATGTTTATTAACTTAAATTATTCTTAGGGATGGTAAATTATTATGATCAATTCCTACCCAACTCATCAACGGTCCTAGCCCCCCTACACTCACTGCTAAAGAAAAACCAGCATTGGGTTTGGAAGTTATCCCAAGAAGAAGCCTTCATGAAAGTCAAACAGCTCTTGCACTCTTCAAATTTGTTGATGCACTACAACTCGACAAGGGAATTGATGCTAACCTGTCCCGCTATAGAGTAGGAGCAATACTATCGCACAACATGGATGACGATTCAGAAAGGCCGATAGGCCAACTATCCAGGACACTTACCACAGCCGAAAAAGGATAATCATAAATCGAAAAAGAAGGAATGTTGATTATTTTTGGAATTAAAAAATTCCATCAATACGTACATGGGTGATACTTCACAATAGTATCAGACCACAAACCGCTCTTGCGTCTGTTTAGTGAAGAAAAAGGCTATCCCTCTCATAGCTTCTGCATGAATTCCCTCTCATAGCTTCTGCATGAATTCAATGAGCCCTAATTTTACCTGCAAATGAATACACTTTTGTGCATAGACCAGGGATACACATAACCAATGCTAATGCCCTAAGTTACTTTCCTTTGCAGGAGAGAAATAAACATTTCCCAATTCCCTAAGAGATCATATTAGAGATGAATTTCCTGGATTCCTCACCAGTCTGTGTCAGGCAGATAAGAAACTGGACAAATCGTGATCCAGTCCTGTCTCGAGTGAGAAACCAAGTGTTAAATGGATGGTCCCAGGAACCAGTCCTTGATGAATTGAAGCCATTTTTCATCCAAAGAAATGAATTAAGTAGTCAAGGTGGTATCTTGTTATGGGGTGCGTGAGTAGTAGTTCCTTTACAAGGAAGGGTACCGCTCTTAGTAGAGTTACAGAGCGCACATCCAGGAATCTCAAGAATGAAGATGGTGGAGGACCGAAGTGATTACCTGGTAAAGTAAGCTCTATGACCGGATCTTTGTCATACCACATAGAAGTGGAGGGCCGGATCACCTGCAAGCACGTGGAGCATTTAAGAAGAAGGGAGATAACCCACCAAAATGATGTTCCACCTGTAACCATTGTTGAACCTGTGGTTCCTGTTGAACTTGTTCAACCAAGGCACAGACATGCCCGGTGTCTCTGTCGGAGTGGATGACACTGAACTGCCTGTGCCTAATGAGGTACCTGATGTTAATGCAGTTCCAGAGTTGTGGTTCCTGCAAAAATTTCAGAAGTTATAGAGCTACGCCATTCCACATGGGTCAGGAAACTACCTGAAAGACTGAGCTCATAATTTCATGACCTGTGTGAATGTTGTAATGTCATGAGATAAATATCTTTGTAAATACAAAATGTACAGAAAAGTTAAAGGAGGAGGAATGTAGTAATTATAGTTTTGATAAACATAGGACTGTAGCTTTAAGAATATCTTTGTGTTGTAAGATCACATGACCTGTGTAAACCAATCAGTTGTTAGCACGGGGACAATCGAGGCGGGACTTCTTCAGTTATAGAACTTGATGCATGAATGTAGTTGCTGCTGCTGGTTTGTAAATAAAGCTCAATGTTTCCACCAACAGAAGTTGCCTGGCAAATCAACTCTATAACAACACCCCCAAAGCATTTAATAGTTTGCTGACATTCAGGGAGAAAGTTCAACCCCTAAGAAAGGGTGGGTTAGGGGAGGGTGGGAATATAATTTTTCAATTCTCAAACACAACCAGCCTTCCTCCAACACATCCACTTCCAATTTTAAAGGAAGCGTGTCTGGGAGCATCTTGCTTGCCAGAGGTGGGTTGATCGTTATCCTATGTTAATGAGGTTTATTTGAAGAGAATTTACAAGGGATTTAAAATTAATGCTTCCAGCATGGTTAGAGGCTTTGGAACATGATGCCTGGAATATTGAGCAGTGATATTGAGGTGTGAGTGAACGGTACTTCTTCTGAATGGTTAATCTCCTAATTCTCTGGCATAGATAAAGACTTAGGGGTAAAGTTTCCACTTTGAGAGCAATTGGCAATCCAGACATAAATTGTGTCTAAAACTGTGCTGGTTTTGAGAATAGTTTTTCTTTCTGAACTTTCCACTTAAACTTATTTGCACAATCGACAAACACTAAGGCCTAGATTTTCATGAGGGTGTCTCTGATAGCTGATGCAATAATGTATGTGGCTGGTCCGCTGCTCAGTGTCTCATCTTCATATTATTCCTCATTCTTCTCCTCCTCTTCAATTGTTTCATCATCAGAAGTCTGATGAGCACCTGAGATATCCACTATCCCTAATCCTCACTGCTGTGCAAGCGTGTGCAGGACATCTCATGCCACCATCATTCTGGACAGCCTCACTGGTGAGTTGTAACGTCATGGTTAAGGTACCGATCATCATGTTTGAGGTGACAAACATCTCCTGCTCCAACAAGATCACGACCAGCATGGAGTCAGTTGAAGGCCGTAATTTAAGCTTCATGGAGATGGTCTCTCTCTCCAAGACAGGCATTCTTGCTATTCCCTGCATCCATTCACTAGCGATCAACCTGGACTCCTCTATCCTATCCACTATTGCGGAGAGTGTATGCGGCCTGCTTGTCAGTACCTGGCTAAGTTTCTGATCATGTCCACCATTCTCCTTCTCAATGATAAACTCTAGAGTTCAGCAGATGGCCCCAGCAGAGCAGAGCTTGCAGAGGATTGTACCTCTCCTCCCCAATGCAGACTCTCCACCAGTGTCTGATTTGTGAAATACTTGGTGAAAACCCAACTAAGTCTCTAACTGGACCCACCAAAATACAAAGTGTTTGTACTGAGGCATGCCTGTAGGCCCTGTGACTGTACACCCTCAGAAGGAATGAAATCATCAGGCATGTTGACAGCCTATGTATGAAGGCCCTGGAATACAGAAGATATGGATACGAATTAGACCTGTCAAAGTAGCAATCTTGCCAAACACCACAGTCAGGCCTCTCATAGTTTTATGAAATAAACTTGGCATGTGTCAGAGATATTTTTAATTCTATCACCAGCCATCTGTGAGCTCTTCCTCTGTCCATCTTTGGTTATCAGGGATACAAAAAGGCCATTTTCTCTATGGCCTACTCTTCCTTTGCATCTGTCAACTTCATATTTGTGTTAAGCCACCTCCAGTTCTCTCTCTGTCTGCTGTGTTTTGTGCTCTCTTCTTCAGGAGCAAAGAAACAGACCTGTGAGTAACTGTAGGTCACGTGTTCACCCGATGGATCCAGAGCATTCAGTGAAGGTAAGTATCAGATGGATATATCAAATTGCATAAGGATTGGGGTGAGTCATTAGGAAGGTGAGGAAGTCCATAGGAAATGACGGATGACTGGTATTGAAATTTAAGTGGGTGTGAGGAATGATGTGATAGGGTATGCTTGGCAAGACGGAGGGCTACATTTTCCAGGCATCATGTTCCTCCTCCTCCCCGCTTTGTAGTCCCAGCAGCACCAGGTTCGAGTGGTGGCCACTGCTTGGACTACAAGCAATCCCCAAAGAAGAGGAGGTTATAGTTGTATTTCTAGGTTTGCTTAATACAGCCTTACGAATATCACACAGGAATGTTAAACTAAAAGTTGGTTTGGTTTAGTTGAAGATGTAGTACAGGATTGCTCAGCAGACAAAGTTACTATAAAGATTCGACAGCTAACGTTAACAGGAAAGTACAGCTGCAATTCCTTTACACCGCATGCTGCTACCTAAACTGAAAGCTCCTCTGAACAATATTTGCTGATCACATGGTTTACAATCCAGCTACTTACTCATTAACATATTCTCTCTTAAAACTTTAACACAATATTCACGTTTTTCCCCCATGATAACATTCTATACATTAAGAATGAATATATATATATATGTTAGGGTAGTTGCCAAAACTATTTATACAAAAAAATAAAACTGTCAATATTTAAGGATTTACGAGTTTAAGAGTCTGTATAACCTATAGATAGTTTAACAATCCTCTCAGATCTCATAATGGTGTGGCATTGCTGAGATCTAGACTTATCACTTGGGTATTCTTGACTTGTAGATGTGTTAGTAGTCAAAGTGCTCATTGTTTTCATGGTGGTCTTCTACAATTTCACTCTCCAAGTCCATCTTTGGCTGTGTTCTAGACACAGTTGGACCACTGTTAAACAGTTGTACAATTCCCTTAGCTAGCTTCTGTTCTTTCTTAACATCGCTCCATTCAGCGCTGTGACTTCATTGGATCTAGGCCCATTGCACACTTTGGATACTTCTGTGGGTAACCAATTTCCCTGGGTAGGATTTAAGACTCAAATCATTTGGCCTACATGCAGACTAAGCAGTTCCACAGCTGCATGTCGGTCAGACACTGTTTTCATTCTCCCTTGTTTTTTTTAGAAGTTTCTCCTGTACTTATGAGAAATAGGACAGGTGATGGCTTGGCAAGGTTGTCCTAACTTGCCTTCCAAACACGATTTCCACTGCTGTATGTAAGCCCATGTCTAAAGGTGTTGATCTGAAATGTAACAGAGATTTTGTTTTTGCACTTTATGGTTAATGACTTAATGGTGCAAACTATTCGCTTGGCAAGACCATTGGACCTGGGATAATATGGCAAGACTGTCACATGGTTTATGCCCCATTTAGCACACAAGTCCTTAAAGGATCTGCCAGTGTACTGTGGCCCATTGTCCAATACGATCTCTTCAGGCATACCAAACAAGCTGAAAATTAAACTCTTTGTGCCTGCCTCGGACGCACTTGAGGTATCCTTCAATTGTCTGATGACTGGAAACTTGGAAAAGTAGTCAGTGACTCAGAGAAAGTTATCACCGTGGATAGTGAGTAAATCTATTTCAATTTTAGACCAAGGGCATGATGGAACTTTGTGACAGTACAAAGCTTCTTTACATTGATGTGACTGGTGTCACTGGCATGTTTTCTCACTGTCATCTCAATATTGTTGTTGATCCCTGGCCAATATATAGGGTACCTTGCCAGGTACCTTGTTTGCTCTATGCCCATATGCCCATAGTGTAACTGTGACAATATATCCTGGCAAAGAGGTTTGGGTAGAAGCATCTGTTTTCCCTTGAAAATCACACCTCTTGAAATACCTCTGCTCACCTCTGTAAAGCCAAAACTGCCTGAGGGTGCCTGGCACTTCTTGTATTGTATCAGGCCAACCTTCTACAATGGCTCTCCATAATGCCTTCAGTCGTGGATCATTTGCTGTTCCCTCCTGAATTTGGTTGCACCTGTGTTGACCAAAATTCGTCAGATTGACATTGAACACATCATCTATGTCGATGTCTACACATATCAACTTGTAGTCTAGCGAGGCATCCACAATTTTCTTTCTGATTGGATAGCCTGCTCAGTGTGCCTGAAGTAACCATGTTGCTACAGATTTGTGACAGACTTCAAAGTCGTAGCCCTGTATTTTTATCATAAGTCATTGTAGTTTAGGTGGCGCACTTTTCAACGGCTTGTGCCAAATCATTTCCAATGGTTTGTGGTCATTTTACCAAATAGGTATGTGTGGAACCTTGTGATACCAAATACCAGAGCGAGTGTCTCATGCTCTACATTTGAATAATTGGATTGTGATTGTGGTAGACATTTGGAAACAAATGCAGTTGGTTTGCCATCTTGCATAATGCATGCTCCTAACCTTTTTGAGATGCATTGACCTCTAAGATTGATTCCTTTCTTGGTTCATAAGTGTCTCTTAACAATGCCTGTAAGTGACTTGAACAAATGTTGATGGTCCTCCTACCATACACACAGACATCCTTCCTTAGCAACTTTTTAAGTGATCATGCTCTATTGGCAAAGGTGGTTATGAATGGTGCCAAGAAGTTGAAAAATCCATGGCATCTTTACAAGCCCTTATTATCCTGGGGGGGTAGGCATGTCTCATATATCTTCGAATTTGCCTTGGTCAGGTCGGATCCTGGAACTTGAATAGATAGAACTGAAAAAGTTAATCTGACCTCCATTCACCTGGCATTTCCTGTTGTTGAAGATGAGACTTTCATGATGAGTTGCTGACATCAGTGAGTGTAGTTTTTGGTAATGCTCTAGTTTGGTTTTGCCCATCACAGCTATATCAACGGTGATGCATACGCATCCAGGAATATTTTCTGTAATTCTGTCCATTTGCTGCTGGAACAGATCCTGACTGTTGGATAAACCAAAAGGTAATCTCTGGAAGCAGTACCTTCCAAATGATGCCCTCAAAGTAGTGATTTCTTGAGACCCCTTTGCCAAATGAACTAACCAATGTCAGTGTTTGGCATCCAACTTTGGAGAAAAACCTGTAAATTTGGGATTCAATTCCGCTAATGTTGGAACCTTGTGTGGGCACCTCTTTAGAGCAAGACTTAGTTGCCTTGGATTAAGACATTTTTTTTTCAGTATGCACATGATGGAACTGCACCAGTCGGTCAGCTGATGCACGTGATGGATAATATCATTACGCTCCATGTCATCCAACTCACTTTTGAGCTTCTCCTGTCTAGGCACACTGCACTTTCCAGGAAGGTTGATTGACAAAATTGCTTCTTCTCTAAGGTATAGTACAGCATCACCTCTGAAGTTCCCTATAGCAATGAATCTGTTGAAGTATATTATAATCCTTCCACTTTTTGGGATAATTCCGGATCAGGTGTACTCCTCAGATGATCGCTTTCATTTAACGTTGAGAAAGACAGGTCTCACAGACACTTAAATGGGTCTGAAGGACTGATCTAACTCTTCCTGAAGTAAAGGAACCACCATAAACTATTACCATCCTTCAGAGAGTGTTTTTGACAAGTTTTGGCCGATTGTAACAACCTGGATATTATAAGGGTCCAGGCATCTCTCCTTAATAAAGGTACCTCTCCACAGAAGAGTTACAGAGATGGATTCTTGAGTTTAGATACAGAAGACTATATGAGACAACATATTTTCTAAATTACCAAAGAACCGAGCATGCAATTCAAGCTGATAGCAAGTCAATCGCAACATTGATAGTTCTAAGAAAAGAAAATATAATATTGCTTCTATTAGAGAACCAAAATCTTAAGTCTAAATAATGTTGCAGAGTGATATTTAAGCTATCCATCAATATTTAAAGTAGTATTTACCTTAGACCCCAAGTAGAAAGCTAGAGTTTTGCAAGATACCTCTATCCCAATTAAGGAGAGAACTATTGTCGCTACACTACAGCAGCTATACCTTTACCTTGAGAGATGCTGGAGTGAATCCAATTAATCTAAAAATCCTACTGTGTGGTTCCAATATTTATACCATAAAATAACTAAACCATTAGGAAGCATATTGAACACACATGCTGGACAATATCCTTTGTTTTAGTTAGCATCCTTCATTTCAGTCAACATCCTTCAAACAAACAGGATACTGAGAGGTGCAGATGGTGGTCACTATCCAGTTACACTCAGTTTCCATGATTCAGTTGACAAATGATTTAGGGGCATCCTTAAGTTTATCCATTATTAGCTTGTAATATCTTACAGCTTATCAGTTCCTTGCTGAGGTGATGGAGAGGCCAGTTCCTGTTTTGTCATGAACTGTCTTGTGTTAGAGGATGTATCATTTCCCATGCCACATGATGTTGGGGCCCCTGAGCATACAAATGTGTCCAGGCATGTTTATAAACTTCTAAACATTTGTCCAGCAGATGAACTCTGCTTTTAATTTTTAATCCCTACTTCATAGGAGAATCACTCTTTTTAATTTTATAACTCCTTATTTATAGCTGGATTCTTTCACACTGTCTGGGTAGATATGTTTTAGGCCATGGGCTGACTCAATGCTTGGCCTCTTTAGCTGTGATTGATAACTTGGTGATCTCGTGTATGGTCACAATGTTAGGCTCTGTACATGCTGGTAACCCTGTTACTGCTGGTCCACCTGTGTCCACCAGATAGAATACTTGTGTTTTTCATGTAGATTTGCTGTAGCTGCATTTCAATGTGAATACGCTTATGCAATGAATGCATGACCCATTGTGCACAGTTAGTTTATCTGTGGTGGGTTTGTATCATTGACTTCCAACAATCTAGATAAACATCCTTCAGGATTCTGGGATTCTGACTGGTAAGATATTCGCGCTCGCTTCCGTGTTGACTTTGACTTTGACTGTGAGCGTGTGTTTAGTGCTTTTCTTTGGGCATATGACGTTGATGGTAACAAAAGCTTCCAACTGTTTGACTTCATCCACACATTGGATGGAATTTTTTGTTTTTGAAATTGTGCTGTGCTAGGTGGATTCCATGGCACATTTACAGCTGGCCAGGGTGGCAGGAAATCGCACCTGATTTTATGCTCATAAGCTAATTAATTATGCACAGGTGGGTACCTCTTTGAATCACATGGCTGGTTGGGAACTGATTCGTCTCCCCTGCCATTACGTAATGGGGTTAAAGGTCTCGGCGCCATATTCAAATGCCACTTGAAGCACACGCATTTCATTCTCTCCAGCCCAGCTTTCTTCAGGCGATGTAGTGAGATGGCTGCACACAAGAAAAAGAAGGTTGCACCCAGGTTTAGCTATGACTCTCTTGAGGCTTTAATCAGAGGAGTGCACAAATACCAGGATGTGCTGTACCAACGGATGGCTCCAGGAAGCACACCAGCCTCACCTCTTTGGCCTGGGAGGTGATAGCAGAATGAGTCAGTGTGGCTGGCAACCACCCCCACAATGCAATCCAGTGCAGGAAGAGGATGAATTATCTCATCCGTTCCAGCAAGGTAAGCTAATCTTCATCTCCCTCCAATATCAAATTCTCCTGATGGCATCATGCACTGAAAGGGCTACACTGTTTAGGGATCTCACAATATTAGCAGGACACACATATCAGCACCTATTATCTCATGAATACTTTCACATCACCACCATCTCATCTATCATGCTGCAGAAACTCCATCTTCAGCCTTTTCTGGGAAGGGCTCACCACACACAGGAGGCATGCATGCTTCCCAACCTCTGCTCTATCCCTCCTCATCATATTCCACACCTTTCTTCATGCGGGCCAAGTTTGCCCACAATAGGAGGGAGAAATCCCAGATGGGAGGAGGGAGAGCCAGCGTCACAGAGCTCACCAGATTTGAGGAAGATGCCGCCAAGCTGGCTGGAGAGGGCAGGGATCACTCCTGTGGGGAAGGCGAGATCAGCTTCTCCCAGCAATCTAGTATGGATGACACCTCCATGAGTTAATCACATCCCGACATTCTCAATGCAATCTTGTATTCTACCTGCTCATGAACTGAATCTGTCTTCTCTCTTTTACTGACACCAGCAGGTCCACTTACACCAGGAGGGCCATCATACGTTCCAGCCCCTAGCCCACCTCAGATGAGGATGCTGAGGAGCAAAGCCAAGAAGATCAGTCACTGCATTCAACTGCACCCTCCACCAGTGCAGAGACACACACCTTGGTGGGTTATAGCTCTAGGTTACGTTCGAGGTCACCTTCTGGAGAGCACCTCACTAACACATCGCCTTAGCAGTCAGGGGCAGTGACAGCCCAGGCCTCTGGCACTCAGAGGGCTGCTCAAGATCAGGAACCCTTTGAGTCTGAGTCAGATGATGAACCCCTGCAAAGCTGCCACCGAGATATTGCTGGAGATGCAAAGACAGGTGGTTAAATATCAGGCAGAGATGCAAGAATCACTCAGAAGACTGCAGCGAAGGATGGAGTTCATTCACGTTCTGTTTTATGTCATTGCTCCGACATATGAGCTCCTCAAGATCCGCATGGGAATGGTGTTGACCGCCTTGGAGACCTTGGTCCTGCAGGTTTTGCCGGATCTGTGCTCGGACCAGCACACGATGGCTATAGGCATTTGGATCCATCAGTGACTAGGCGAGAAGGGGCCAGGGCACGTCTTCCCTCCAGGTGCTTCTCCTCAAGGATTTGGGAGGAAACCTTGAGCACCCACAGGGAGAAACAGCATCAGTTGGATACACCAGGGACCTCCATACAGGACACTTCAAGGGCATCCGACCGCTCCAAATCCCCTCTGCCTGTGACCCCCATCCACTCCAGCTGATCAGGCTGAGGACGATGCATCTGCCCCTGAGCAGGAGACCCTCATCAGGCCGGAGCCCTCCAGGCCTCGGGCCACGAGACGATGTCATCACAGCCATCAGGACATAGCAGTCAGCAAGCTGCCTCCACATCTGCTGCGGATGTTGCGACTGAACCCGGGTGTAGCGGCAGGGTTAGAAAAATTAAGAAATATTAGCGTCACTTCTAGGTCATGGGTGTTCAATCACTGTGTATGTCTTGCACTTTTGTAAATACATTTGATGTCAATGAGAACAGTTTAGTCATTTGAAGGTGTTGTGCATATTTATATATGTGTCTTCTTATTGCGAGGGTGAGCCATCCTCCCACTCAGTCATCGGCCCCCTTTATGAGCCTCACATTAATGCAAGGTCAACTTCACTGAAGATAGTTACCGGAGCCTTATATGTTGTTAAGGAAATGTGTTAAAATCATTATTGGGAAGTGTGCGCTAAATACGTTTGTAACATAAGAACATAAGAAATAGGAACAGGAGTAAACCATTCGGCCCCTCGAGCCTGCTCCACCATTCAATGAGGTCATGGCTGATCTTCTTGCGTTTCGATTTCCACATTCCCATCTAACCCCAATAACCTTTGATTCCCTTGCTTAACAAGAATCTATCTACCTCTGCCTTAAAAATATTCAGTGACCCTGTCTCCCCCACCTTCTGAAGCAGAGAGTTCCAAAGTCGCTCAACCCCCTGAGAGAAAACAATTCTCCTCATCTCTGTCCTAAAAGGGTGACACCTAATTTTAAAACAGTGTCCCCTAGTTCTGGACTCACCCACAAAAGGAAACATCCTTTCGACATCCAACCTGTCAAGGCCGTTCAGGATCTTTTATACTTCAATCAAATCACCTTTCGCTCTTCTAAACTCAGGTGGAAACAAGTCCAGTCTGTCCAATCTTTCTCCATAAGACAACCTATTCATTCCAGGTATCAATCTAGTAAACCTCCTCTGAACCCCCTCCAATGCATTTACATCCTTCCTTAAATAAGGAGACCAAAACTGCACACAGTATTTGAAGGTGGAGTCTCACCAACTGAAGCATAACATCCTTACTTTTATGTTCAATCCTTCTCATATTAAAGGACTGCATTCCATTAGCCTTCTTAATTACTTGCTATACCTGGATACTAACTTGTTGATGTGATTGGTTGTAAATCCCTTTCAGTGCAATGGCATGGCACTAAGGGACAGAAGGAAGTGGCTGTCTCCTGTTGCCTGCACCTTACTCCTCCTGGAATCTTGTGGCTATCAATGTGACATGAGTACGTTTCCCATGTCGTGCTTCTTCAATGGCATCGTCACATGAAAGCTTACCCTTATCTTCCGCTTCAGGTTCCTGGCCATCCTCCTCTTCATTGTCTGAGGTGCTCTCAGCCTCCTCCATGTCTGCCTCTGACAAGGGATCCCCTCCTTGAAGACCCAAGTTGTGAAGGGTGCAACAGACCAATACTCTGCTGGAGAGCCTCTCTGGAGTGTACTGCAGAGCCCCACTTGAGCAGTCCAAACATCAGAAGCCAATTAGGATGTCAATGGTTTGCTCGATTCTGGATTGTGTGGAGCTGTGTGTTTCATTGTACCTCTCCTCTGAGGCACTCTGAGGGTGACGCATGGGTGTCATCAACCAGCATTTCAGTGGGTACCCCTTATCCCCAAGCATCCATCCCTGTACTCGCTGAGGCCCTTTGAATATGTGAGGCACCTGAACGTGACTCAGGATGTATGAGTCATGGGAACTCCAGGATACTTGGCACAAAGGTACATAATCATATTTCTGATGATCACACACCAGTTAAAATTTGGAATGAAACCCTTTCCAGTTGATGAACATCAGGGGCTGATGCCATGGAGCCTTCAAAACCACATTTGTGCAATCAATTGCACCCTGCACTCTAGGGAAGCCTGAGATAGCTGCAAACCTATTAAATTTAGCAGCCTGGCTAGCTTCAACAAGTGTGAACTTCACATAATGATGAGCTTTACTGTGGTGGGTATCTGTCACCTCTTTGATGCTTTTATGTGTGGTGGCCTGTGAGACGTCACCTAGGTCCCCTGTGGATCCCTGGAATGATCCACAGTCAAAGAAATTGAGCACAGGGGTGATCTTCAGGGACACAGAGAGGGGATGACCTCCCACTCCACAGGGCGTTAGATCTTCACACAGAATGTGGCAGATGTGATCCGCCAGATCTCTGGACAAACACAGGCATGCACGGCATTGTCTCTCACTCATCTGCAGATAGGAGAGTCTTCTTCGGTAGACCCTTGATCGAGCGAGTCACCTTCGTGGGATGGGTCTAACCTCCTCATCCTCTGGTTCTTGCTTGGGCTCCCCTCAACCTCAGGCGGGGCCTTCTTCCAAAGCTACGCTCGGTGGTGCCGGGCCCTTCTTCCCCCCCCTCCATTCAACAAGTACCCTCAAGAAGGCAGCATTGAGCCCAGGATCCATTATTGTTTCCTCTTTCTCTCTGTGGAATGATAGATATAAGAGATCAATGAATAACATGGAAAAATAGTAAAGCTCCCACTCGCAAGCAAAAAGCCACTGTCATGGCCTTGAGCTGCATCTGTATTCTCGCCTTGTCATTGATACAGTCTTGTAGCAGAGGCACAAACATACAGAGCAAGGTGACTAACCCTGATACTTAATATCTCTATTCTACAGAGTTTGGAAAAGATTTGGACACATTAATGACGTGCGCCACCTTACCAAACTCACTCCTCCAATCTCAGATCTGACATACTGGTTAAAGTTAACATGCACATGAGTAATGGCCCTTTAGCCCATTATCTGTGTCATCTGGAGAAAGCACATTAGAGGCTTTCATTGATGATCTGGCATACATGCAGCAGCTGTGCCTCCTTAATGGTTGCCTGCATTCCCAGTTTTCACATTCCTGTATGTTAATGCTGAAATGAAGTGATTGTGAAGCCCATGATTCCAGCAGTCTCTTTTAAAGTGCCAAAAATGGCAATGTTTCCAATTAAACCTTCCCAAGGAGATCTTCCACTTTCCTCTCATCTCTGACTTCATTTCAGTGTTTTGAGTGCAAGCAGGTTGAGGCTGCCTCATGAACTGGGGCCCCTGATGCAGCCCTGGGCTTCTCCAATACTGACTCCGACTCCTTCTCTCCAGATTTTTATCTAGTTTCGATTTCTGACTGCACCATAACTTCAACTTCATAAAATAGTGGTGCTCATATTCTACTACGAGCCCAGCTTCAACCCTCCCTCTATCCCTCCAATCTTCCTGGAACCTCAAGGTGTACAGGTAGAGATGCCTCCCATTATTCTCCAACATCTCCCAATAATCCTGGACCACATAGTCATTGTGGTCAATATTCCAACCCTCCCACCTGAACCCACCATTGTTGATGTCCTAATGCCCACTGTGGACCTCACCCCTCCTCATCATGAGGCTGTGTGCATGGTCACGAACAGAGGAGACCCTTCCCTTCCCCAGGAAAGTATCAAATACCCACCCCTGTATTACGTTTTCCCACTTTACAGGCTGCAGATCCTTCCCCTAACCCTTACCATCCCATCTGCAGCCCAATATCAGACCAGACATGACCATGGCCTGTGACAGTAATACCATGACCATGCCCAATTGAGCGCGCAGCCCTTGTCCCTCTCTGGAGCAGGACTATGACATGGGTGCCATGCTTAGCCCTGTGGCATGGCCCACAAAGCCCCAGGAATGACTTCTCTCTTGTACCCTGGCTATTAGGTGCACTAAGCCCCTGGGCTGACTTCACTCTTGCACCTTGACTACTTGGCCCTGAACTAGGGACTATGACTGTCTTTCTCTTTGCTCTCCCATTCCTTTCTGACTGCTGACAACACCCTCCCGGATAACGGAGGAAGCCAGTGATGAGAGCAAGCCTATATCCCTACCAGTAGCATCTTACTGGCCTTGGTAAGACCTGGAGTGGCACTGCTGCAGGTAGGCTTTGACTTGCATTCACCTCGAAGTCAGGCACGAAGTGAGGGCGGGGAGCTTCATGGTACTTATATCCAAATGTGTTTCAGTCCGGTCTAATTTACCGCTGACTTGGCACTAGATTGGGAGGGGCTACGTGATTCCGGCAAGTAGTGTTTTTAATGAGTATTCATGACATGGTAATGCATGCAAATAGAGTTTCCACCATGGATCGGTGGGAAACCAGACCCACCATCCACCTGCCATGAAAGTGGTGAGGGGAAAATTACAAACATTTTCCCGCCAGTGGATTTCCAATATTTGGCCTTGTAAAATTTTTGAATTCGGGCCCAAAGATACCTAAATAGGCAGTCAACTAGTCATGTGTAATTTTAGGATAGTTTATTGAGTTTATTAAGAAGCAACAATTTAGGTATGATACATCAACTAATTATGCAGCAAAAGGTATACGATCCAAAACAGATTGTAATAACAGCATTCAGCTCTCTAGTTGAAGTGTTAGGAAACTTCCCTCCATCTCTCGATCTTCCTCCTCCTCCTCCTCTCATCCATCTTCCATCTGAAGAAGGCATCTGCTCAATGAGCACTACAACCTCAGCCCCTCATCTGCACCACAGTGATACCTCAGCCCACTACCACCAGTATGACGCCAATCTATATACCCTTGTTTGGGGGCTGGTAGCTTACCTAGTGTCAATCATCTAACTATTCTGACCAATGGATACAGGACAGGTATTCAAAATGTCAGGGTGGTTACCACCCACACCCCTTTGTATGCCACCCCGCTCGCAGTCAGCTTTTTAGTTTATATCTTGCTGAGGGTCATATCCTGGTCATTTTTAAACAATTGCATAGATAAGGGATTACAGAAGACCATCTTAACTTAGGAATGACAACATAAGTGACCTTGCCTGTTTCCACAGACTGTTTAAAAATTGTTGCCTCTTTAGAAAGCTTTTTAGGGGGGTGTTATATTATACAGGATCTATCTGTTTATATTCATGGCCCCAATTTCTTACAGCCTCTCTCCAAATTTTCCAGCCCCACCTACAATGAAACCCACTGCTGGCTGGAGGGGAAAATTCTGCCCATTGTGTCACATTCACAATGTGGAAAGCCTGCTCGTTTCCTAGTTGAAGGTCTTTCTGCTCTGCATCTTCACCTGGGTCTGTCTTGCCATTGATCTCGTGTGTGTGCTTGTGCTTATGTGGGTCACTGGCACACCCCCTGTTTTTGCTGCCAGTACGCTGCACATACATCTTACTTCTGGGCGCACCTCCGGAACCAAGTTTCCTGCACAGGCGAGCCCAATGTCCTTTTACACCATATAACTTACAAAGGTCTTGGAAGGCTGGACAGCTTCGCAGTGGGTGCAGCAGCTGCACTTCCCACGTGACTCGCTAGCTTCCTGCATCCTGGCTACCGCACCAATTCCAGTATTGTATCTAATGCTTGCAGGTATTGTTGTCCAGCTACAATGGCTTCATATTTTTTGCCATTGTTTATTAGTGCGTCAATAACATGATCTTTCTTTTTCTCCAAAAGATCATTTTGGAAATCTTCAATTGACGTTGAAGCCATAGCCAGCTCCATTAGTCGTTTGGACAGCTCAGCTTCTGAGAAATCACAGTCCTTGCCCTTGTCGCGGCACTTGCTGATGAACCAATTGGTTGATTCTTGTGGCTATTGTCTGCAAGCCATCAGAAGACCATAAGACCATAAGGCATAGGAGCAGAAATTAGGCCATTCGGCCCATTGAGTCTGCTCCGCCATTCAATCATGGCTGATAAGTTTCTCAACCCCATTCTCCCGCCTTCTCCCCGTAACCTTTGATCCCCCTACCAATCAAGAACCTATCTATCTCGGTCTTAAATACACTCAATGACCTGGCCTCCACAGCCTTCTGTGGCAATGAATTCCATAGATTCACCACTCTCTGGCTAAAGAAGTTTCTCCTCATCTCTGTTCTAAAAGGTCTTCCCTTTACTCTGAGGTTGTGCCCTCCGGTCCTAGTCTCTCCTACTAATGGAAACATCTTCCCCACGTCCACTCTATCCAGGCCTTTCAGTATTCTATAAGTTTCAATCAGCTCCCCCCTCATCCTTCTAAACTCCATCGAGTATAGTCCTCAAACATTCCTCATATGTTAAGCCTTTCATTCCTGGGATCATTCTCGTGAACCTCCTCTGGACCCTCTCCAGGGCCAGCACATCCTTCCTGAGATACGGGGCCCAAAATTGCTCACAATATTCTAAATGTGGTCTGACCAGAGCTTTATAAATCCTCAGCAGCACATCCCTGCTTTTATATTCTAGTCCTCTCGAAATAAATGCCAACATTGCATTTGCTTTCCTAACTACCGACTCAACCTGCAAGTTAACCTTAAGAGAATCCTGGACTAGGACTCCCAAGTCCCTTTGCACTCCAGATTTCTGAATTCTCTCCCCATTTAGAAAATAGTCTATGCCTCTATTCTTCCTACCAAAGTGCATCACCTCACACTTCCCCACATTGTATTCCATCTGCCACTTCTTTGCCCATTCTCCTAACCTGTCTAAATCCTTCTGCAGCCTCCCCACCTCCTCAATACTACCTGTCCCTCCACCTATCTTTGTATCATCTGCAAACTTAGCCAGAATGCCCTCAGTTCCTTCATCTAAATCATTAATGTATAAAGTGAAAAGTTGTGGAGCCAACACTGACCCTTGCGGAACTCCACTAGTCACCGGCCGCCATCCTGAGAAGGACCACTTATCACCTCTAAATAATGCATTCTAAAGTTCAAATTTACACAAAACTGATCCTCCAGCATGTCCCACAGCTTGGTAGGATCCTTCTGATCCTCCTCAGACAGACCTGAAGTGTTGACTATGGAACCCCTTGTTTCCAGTGGCTGTTTACCCAGTTCTGTGATAGATACATCTAAAAAGCTTAGCCCCATCCTTTGTTTAAAATGCTTAAATTCAGATAGGACATTTGTGACCTCCCAATACACGCAGGGGAATTTGGTGGTCATCTTCCTGGTGTTTTCTGTCATTTACGAATGCTGTCACTGTGTGGGACGATTTGTAGCTCCATGGGGAGACTCAGTGATGCAGCTGCTCTGTGTTTATTTCTGTCTCTCCCTCCTCATTTTGTTTGCTGGAGCTCAGGTTTTTCTTTGTTTTGCACAGGAGTGACACCGGAGGACATTGCAACGACCCTGCAGCTTGTACTGTCTGATTCAAAATGGACTGCCCGATTCAAAATGGACTACCCAATTCACCACTGATTCAGCTACCCCACAAATCAGGTACTCAGTACTGGCCAGAATTTTACATCATGCGGGCGGGCGCACACCTGACCCAAACGAGCATAAAATCGTGCGAGATGACATTGCGTGAGTGTCCTGATGTCATCGCGTAATATTTCGCTCGGCGGGTGCACGCAAAAGTCGGAAGAGCACCTGCCGGCAATTAATCAAGCAATTAAGCTCATTAATGGCCCAATTGTAAGCAATTTTTTATGGCTCGTCCAACATTACATTTGGTGGATGGGCCAATCGGCCAGGCGGGCTTTACATTTTTGATGAAACCTCATCCAAGGGCAGGATGAAATCGCCATTCGGATTTAAAATAAAAAGAAATACCTGGGGACTTTATTTTGTGAAGGGTGCTTTCGGGTGCTTGATTGTGCTGCATGGACATTTTTTGCAGCATTTTTGTGCTTTCTGTTATTATTCGGAGATCTGCAGCTCCCTGAGGCATCTGTCTGCCTTCAGGGAGCTCAGTGGAAGCGCTCACCAGGACCTGCTGATGCCCGCCCACTTCCCCCGCAGCGGCAGTGCTGAGCCTTTCTCAGGGCACATTTCATGCTGGCAGGCCGATAATTGGCCAGCCAGTGTGAAATCGCGGTCTGGGGCCAATCATGTTCGGGGGAGGGTTTCCCATCCACTCCTGGGCCCGCTGATCACGTGTACCCAACGACCGTAAAGCTTAGACCACTGTCTGCAGAGTAACTCTGCCTCCTGGCGTCTTCAATGCATACACAACCTTTGTACAGCACAAAATCTTGTCTGTGGCTTTTCCTGTGATCTTCAAATCTTCATAATTTTGTTTAAGAGGAACCACTACTTTTAACCATGTTGTATTTCAATGTTTGCTTAACACAAACTTACCAATCTTAAACAGGACTAGTAAACTAAACATAGGTTTGGTTTAGCTGAAGATGTAGTTCATGATTGCTCAGCAGACATATTTACTGTAATGATTCAACAGCAATTTTTAACAGGAAAGTACAGCTACAATTCGTTCACACCACTTAAACTAAAACTCCTCTGAAAACTCTTATTTCCTCCATCTTGATCCATTTTTTAATCCAATTTATTTTTACTTTTTCCCCAGCTACTTCCCCCACCCCAACCCACAGGGCCATCTGTCACTTGTTCTTATGTTTTGCTTTCATGGAATGCTGACCCTTGTTCTGCTAATAACAAATTTTGCTATCTTACCTTTTTGCCACCTTCTTTAGTCTTTATCACTACCATTAACACTCCCTTTGTCTTGTGTACATGTCATCTTTGTTAAATCTCTCCTGAGCTCCCACCTATCCCTGCCCCTCTGTTTCACTTCACCAGCTCCTCTTAAACAGTATGAAATCCATCATATTTCTACCTCTCTTCAGCTCTGAAGAAGAGTTATATGGACTCGAAACGTTAACTGTGTTTCTCTCTTCATAGATGCTGCCAGACCTGATGAGGTTTTCCAGCATTTTCTGTTTTCACTCCTCTGAACATGTCTGCCGGTCACCTGGCTTACATCCTGACCACTTCCTCATTAGCATGTTCTCTCTTAAAGTAATATCATAACAGTTGCGGAGGCTGGAGTGAAGCTAAGTCTGGGGTAACAGCTGGGACTGGCAAGCAGACCAGGTGAGAAGGTTGGGGCGGCTGGGTTTGAGAGAACAGGTGGGGAGAATTAAAGGATGGGGGTATGACTTTCAGGGAATGTGGCTCCGACGGGCACAGGGGATCCCCAAAGGAGGTTCCCCACTTGCCCGATGCCCGCTTGCCCAGTAAGCTTCCTCCTCCTGCCACAGGTACAATGAGGCACTTAAGTGACCATTAATTGTGAATCAGGGCGTAGGTGGTTCAACAAATATACTCATATTTCCTGACCTAGTTAGTTCATTAAATCACTTGCTGCGCTACATGCAAGACTGCGGCAGCTCCTGCCCGCTCCTCAGTCACCTCCAATCATGCCTTCTTGGCAAGAGCAGTAAGTTTTTTCCATTGGTAGGAAAATGACCTCCCTTCTTCTCCTGACTGCACCATTGGCAACTAAACGGAAGCATTGTTAAATCTTGGTGCTGGCCTTGCTTGTCCTTAGTCCATCTTGAATAGCTCTCCTTTCAAAACTTTTTAGTTCCTCTATATTCCATTTTTGCATTGGCTGTTTAACTGTTGAGTTCAGATCACATCATGCAGGTGCACATCACGCCTGCTGTCACAGTTGGGAGATGTAAAACCTGGTCCAAGATCCCGGACTTAACTGTTCCATGGGCCTTGGTCTTTTCCTTCTGCAGTCCTGGTAATGGCCACTGATGCCTCCTTGGTGCTGCCGGGACTGATGGAGATGCCGGCCAATCTGATTGGCTGGCAGGTCCAGTGGTTGGGACTTCCACCCCAGTGAGGGGTGGAAGTCCTACTGGCCCTCATTAGTCCTCTCCGCAGCACTTTATGGCTGCGGGCTGGGTCGGAGTGGAGCATGTCAGCTCCATGCCGATGTTGTTTCCAGAGTGGAGGGGAGGCATGCCATCGGCTCTCACCCCCCACCCCATATTATTCGGACCTCAGTGTCTGTAGTCACATATCTAGAGCCCCCTAGATGTCAAAGTGCTTACAGGGTAAGATAAGGCAGAAAAGGAAAACTCATATCAAACACTGATAAAACAGTACTACAGAAAGCCAGGAGGAACATAGAAAATGGAGGGGTGTAATCAAAAAGGAAATTAGGGAAGCAAAGAGAGGGCATGACAGAATATTGTCAAGTAAAATCAAAGTGAAGCCAAAGATGTTCTATCAATACATTAAGAGAAAGAGGATAACTAAGAATAGAGTAGGGCCCATAAAAGACCAAAAAGGTAACCTATGTATGGAGGTGGAGCTTGTGGGTATGGTTCTTAATGTATACTTTCCATCTGTCTTCTCAAAAGAGGGGGAGAATGCAGATATTGTTGTTAAGGAGAAGGCATGTGAAATATTAGATGTGATAAATATAGGGAGAGAGGGGAAATATTAAGGGGATTAGCATCCTTGAAGTTGGATAAATCATTGGGGCCAGATGAAGTGCATCCCAGGCTGTTAGAAGAAGTTGGGGAGGAAATATTGAATGGTCTGACCATCATTTTCCAATCTTCACTGAATGCAGGTGTGGTGCCGAAGGATTGGAGGCCTTCTAACATTATACCTTTGTTTAAAGAGGGAGGAAAGGATAGACCAAATAATTACAGGCCAGTCGGTCTGACCTCAGTGGTGGGCAATTTATTGGAATCAGTTCTGCGGGACAGGTTAAACTCTTACTTAGAAAGACACAGGTTAATCAAGGACAGTCAGCATTACATTTGTTAAGCGAAGGTCATGTCTGAAAAATTTGAATTTTTTGAGGAAGTAACAAGGAGGGTTGATAAGGGTAGTGCAATCGATGTGGTCTAAATGGATTTGAGCAAGGCTTTTGACAAGGTCCCACATGGTAGACTGGTTAAAAAAAAGCCCATGGGATCCAGGGGAATGTAGCAAGTTGGATACAAAATTGACTCAGCGGCATGAAATGAAGGGTAATTGTTAATGGATGTTTTTGTGACTACAAGGCTATTTTCAGTGGGGTTCCGCAGCACTCAGTATTAGGTCCTCTGCTTTTTGTGGTATATATTAATGATTTGGACGTAAATGTAGGGGAAACGATCAAGAGGTTTGCACACAATACAAAAATTGACTGCGTGGTTGATAGTGAGGAGGATAGCTGGAGACTGCAGGAAGATATCAGTAGACTGGTTAGGTGAGTAGACAAGAGACAAATTGAATTCAATGCAGAGAATTGTGAGGTGATGCATTTGGGGAGGTCAAAAAAGGCAAGGGAATACGCAATAAATAGGAGGTTACTGAGAAGTGTAGAGGAAGTGAGGGACCTTGGAGTGAATGTCCACAGATCCCTGAAGGTAGCAGGACAGGTCAATAAGGTGGTTAAGAAGGCATATGGAATTCTTTCCTTTATTAGCTGAGGCATAGAATATAAGAGCAGGGAGGTTATGCTGGAGCTATATAAAACATTAGTTAGGCCACAACTGGAGTACTATCTGCAGTTCTGGTCCCCTCATTACAGAAAGGGTGTTATTGCAATTGAGAGGGTACAGAGGAGATTTATGGGGATGTTGTCAGGACTGGAAAATTGCAGCTATGAGGAAAGATTAGATAGGCTAGGGTTGTTCTTCTTGGAACAGAGGCTGAGGGGAGATTTGATTGAGATGTACAAAATTGTGAGGGGGCTGGATAGAATGGGTAGGAGGGGCCTATTTTCTTTAGCAGAGAGGTCAGTGACTAGAGGACCATAGATTTAAAGTGATTGGTAGAAAGATTAGAGAGGAGATGAGGAAACATTTTTTCACCCAGAGGTTTGGAACTCAATGCCTGAAAGGGTAGTTGAAGCAGAAACTCTCAACTCATTTAAAAGGTGTCTGTAGATGCACCTGAAGTGCTGTAACCTGCAGGGCTACGGAGCAAACACTGGAAAATGGGATTCTGCTGGGCAGCTCATTTTTCGGCCTCTTTCTGTGCAATAAACTTTCTATGATTTTATATCAATATTGACAAGCTGGGTGATGTATCAAATAGGCATTGCCTGTAGAAGGAATCAATCCCTTAAATGCAAGAGGAGACTGGAGAAAATTGATGCAAATAATAAATGAAGAATTGGACAGATACAAACAAAAGCATGTTACTGTTCATGATAATTGATTGTACGTGCTTTTGATTTTCAATAAGTTTTGCTAATTTTGGGAATGTTCAAGGCCAAAGGATTATGACAGAATTGAACCTGGTGACAGCAACTGGAAGAAAGAAACAATTGTTGCTACATTTAGAATATAATATTCACAGCACCTATAAGATTTTCATTGAAATGCCAAAATGGGTTAAAGATTACATTGAAAACATTCAGAACTTCACTGCCTCATATCTTCTCTAATGTGTGACAATTTAAAGTTTTATTTATGTAGAACAGTGAAGAAAGATTCCGACATTACTGCTGGAGCTGCTGTACTGCAACCTTAGGCATCTATGTCTATGTGATCTGTAGCCTCTGTAATACCCACATTTCAAGCTGCCCTAACTCCAACAATTCTACTTGATCACAGTCCATAACTGTAATATTGCCCTGCATCCCACAAAATGAATGCAATTCTTCTTCATCTTTAGCAGATTGTTCTTTTATTTCCAGCCACTGACATTGCTCAGTTGCATTACTCATTCTTGTATATAAGACCTGTTTGTTGATTGAATGTTGTTTTACCCTGGAATCATGTAGTATGCTTTATTTCTTCATTTGTTTCATATTTTTATTGCTGGAAGAGCAACTATGATGAATATTCCTGCTTGCAATTTTGAGAGAGGAACATACTCTGCAGAGATTACATTATCAGTCAAGACAGGGGATAAAATGCAATGCTGTGATAGCATGCTGGGAACAATGAGCTTGGCTCAACAAAAGTTATGTGATGTTGTGTTGGGTCGATTGCGGTACTTGTGGAATCTTATACAACAGCCCTGTGTACCATCCTGCATGCTGAGAGCAACTGATTGTTTCCAGAATATGTTCATAATAATCAATATTCATCACAATCACAACACAGAGTATGTTGCAGGTAATTTTATAACTTCACACTGTTGACAGGGGGCTTCACCCACATTGGCAAGAGTCTTGCTGCACTTCTGATGGTATAGACAGCCATGTCTATACCATCAGAAAATTTTACCCCTCTCCTATTTTTATTTAGTTCTGTTGAAGGGTCATGAGGACTCGAAACGTCAACTCTACTCTTCTCCGCCGATGCTGACAGACCTGCTGAGTTTTTCCAGGTATTTCTGTTTCTGTTTTTGTTTTGGATTTCCAGCATCCGCAGTTTTTTGTTTTTGTCTATGGACATGTTAGGAACCAGTTCCTCATCAAACTGTCCTATCCTGGCATAAGTTTGTCCCAATCTGGCTTGAAATGGGCTGCACTGGAGGCGACTGGATCTACTGGTCTCGTCTGAAATTCAGTTCAAGCCCAGCTCCAGGCCCAGACCTTGAGTCGGCATCAGTAGTTTGCAGATGTCTTTTCAGCAGACTTTAAAACTCACTTTTTCTCCTCATAATTGCCCGTGTTCTCGTATTGAAATCCATTGGAAGGTCACATGTTTATTTTCATATTTTCCCATTTCTTTTAAAAACCTCCCCCAAGACAGGGATTGCAGCGCCCTTCACCCTCCCCTCTTTCCACCTACCCTTCCCCTCTTTCACCTCTCCTCCCCATTCCCCCTCCCCTCCTTCCCCCTCACCTAATTCCCTCTCTCTTCCTTCCCTCTCCCCTCCTTCCCCCCCTCCTTCCCCTTCCCTTCTTTTGCCCCTCCCCTCTTTCCCCCTCTCCCTTCTTCCCCTCTCTCTCTCCCCCTCCCCTCTTTCCCTTTCCCCTCCCCTTTCCCCTCCCCTCTTTCCTCCTCCCCTCTTTCCCCCTCCTCTCTTTTCCCCCCTCCTCTCTTTTCCCTTCCTCCCCTCTTCCTCCCTCCCCCACACCCCCTATTTGAATGAATGGTCAGTACAGCAAGGTCGATGGAAAAGTGAGTTTATTCTCTACAATTTAAGGCCATTCTCTTGAACTTTCTCATGCAGGTATACTATCCAAAGTATGGCTACTGCTACTGATAAGTATTTGTATGTCCCCTTCCTTGATGATAAGGGGTCTCCATCGAACAGGACATAAAGAAATTTGACGCCAAGATGCACCATTCTACAAAGGTATACATGTTCTGATGGATTCAGGCAAGCAAAGGCAGCTCTGATAACTACGACAGTGGTGCATATCTCCGGGGAGCTGAGGATCTTTACTTTAAAGCGCTGGTGATGCTGCTTGGAGGTAATGGAAATGCTGATTGTTTGTGAAATTGGGAATTGCCTCAGAGAAGTTGATTAATTATTGCTCCTGTCTCCGCAGAGTCTCCCGAGGCTGTAAGATCAAAAAGGGAGCGGGCAGGCATCTGCTGTCTCGTGTCATGGATAGCAGTGTGGAGGAGAACTGTGATGAACTTACTGGCCCGAGCAGACCAATGCTGAAGAGGGTGTTTGATGCCACTGGTGTGGCGAGGGTAGGTCCTCTTCATCAGCAACTCATTTTGTTTCGCACATTACAATTAATGTTGTCTTCAAAGAAGGACTGCATGGACATTTTACGTCAGCTGTACAGGAACAGTGCCAAAACCATTCCTAACCTCTAAATTTTCATTGAGGATACCCTTCATCGTGTTGAGTGGCACTACCACTGTGCTAAATATGATAGATTTTGAAAAGATCTAGCAGCACAAAACAGGGCATCCATGAGGCGCTGTGTACCATCAACAGCAGAAAAATTGTATTTGACCACAATCTATAACCTCATGGTCCAGCATATCCTCCGATCTACCATTTGCATCAAACGGTGGGGGGGGGGGGGGGGGGGGGGGGAGGGGGGCGTGGGGGGGGGGGTCAGGGTCAACCCTGGTTCAATGAAGAGTGTAGGAGGCCATGCCAGGAGCAACAGCAGGTATACCAAAAAACGAGGTGTTAGCCTGGTGAAGCTATAATACAGTAATACAGGACGACATGCTTCCAACCAATGGATCAGATCTAAGCTCTGCAGTCCTGCTATATCCAGTCATGAATGGTGGTGGACAATTAAACAACTCACTGGAGGAGGAGGCTCCACAAATATCCCCATCCTCAATGATGGGGGACCTCAGCACATCATTGCAAAAGACAGGTCTGAAACATTTGCAACTGTCTTCAGCCAGGAGTGCCGGGTGGATGATCCATCTTGAACTGCTCCTGAGGACCCCATCATCACAGATGCCAGTCTTCAGCCAATTCAGTTCACTCCATGTGATATCAAGAAATGGCTGAAGGTACTGGATAGTGCAAAGGCTATGGGCCCTGGCAATATTCTGGCAATAGTACTGAAGACTTGTGGTCCAGAAATAGCCTCTCCCCTAGGCAAATTGTTCTAGAACAACTACAACACTGGCATCTACCCGACTATGTGGAAAATTGCCCAAGTATGTTCTGTCCACAAAAAGCAGGAAAAATCCAACCCGGCCAATAACCGCCCCATCAGTCTACTCTCAATGACCAGCAAAGTGATGAAAGATGTTGTTGACAGTGCTATCAAGCAGCACTTACCCAGCAATAACTTGTTCACTGACGCTCAGTTTGGGTTCTGACAGGGCCACTCAGCACCTGACCTCATTACAGCCTTGGTTAAACATGGACAGAAGGTCTGAACTCAAGAGGTGTGGTGAGAATGACTGCCCTTGACAACAAGGCCGCATTTGACCAAAGGTGGCATCAAGAAGCCCTAGAAGTAAAGAAGTCCATGAGAATCAGGGGGAAAACTCTCAACTGGCTGGAGCCATACCTAGCATAAAGGAAGATGGTTGTGGTTGTTGGAGGTCAATCATTTCAGCCCCAGGCATCACTGCAGAAGTTCCTCAGGGAAGTGTCCTCAGCCAACCACCTTCAGCTGCTTCATCAATGACCTTCCCCCCATCACAAGATCAGAAGTGGGGATGTTCACTGATGATTGCACAATGTTCATCACTATTCATGACCCCTCAGATACTTAAGCAGTCCGTGTCCATATACAGCAAGACATACGGCAGAAAATTGAGCTCGGTGGGCGGGTGTGCACCCAACTCGGCTGAGCATAAAATGACGCACGATAACATCAGGTGAGCATTCTGCCGTCATCGTGTAGTCCCCCGATATTTCATTCGGTGGGCGTGCGCCAGAGTCGGCAGCACGTCTGTTGACACTTAAAAGACCTATTAAGGCCATTAAAAAGGTAATTAATTTCAAACTTATGCTGCCCGTCCAACCTTACAGTTGGTGGGCAGGCGAAAACACCAAGGGGCCTTTGCACTTTTTTGGAAAAGTCATCCATGGGCGGGATGAGGTTTCCTAAAGCAAATAAAAATAAAATAAAAAATTCACACGAATTAAAAATATGGGGACATGTTTTATGACATTTTTATTGTCTTCATTGTTTAAAAACAGCGTTTCATCTCCCTGAGGCAGCTCCGTGCCTCAGGGAGATTGAAGCGCTCCTCGCGCGCATGTGCAAAGTTCGTGCTAGACCCGCTTTCCCTCCTCTCCCACCCACACTGGCAGCGCTGAGCGCTGCTGCTCACGTTCCACACTCTGCAGGCCTTAATTGGCCCACCCATGTAAAATCGTGGTGCGGTGCCAATCAAGGGTAGCGGTCGATTTCCTGACCGCCCCTGCCGAGCACCCCCGCCAAGGGCAAAATTCTGTCCATAGACGACATTCAGCCATGGGCTGACAAATGGAAAATAACATTCATGACACACAAATGTCAGATAATGACCATCTCCAACAAGAGAGAATCTAACCATCTAACCATCTCCCCTTGACATTCGATGACATTACCATCGCTGAATCCCCCACTACCAACATCCTGGGGGTTACGATTGACTAGAAACTGAATTGGACCAGCCATATAAATACTGTGGCTACAAGAGTAGATCAGAGGCTGGGAATCCTGTAGCAAGTAAGTCATCTCCTGACTCCCCAAAGCCTGTCCATGATCTACAAAGCACGAATCAGGAGTGCTAAGGATTACTCTCCACTTGCCTGGCTGAGTGCAGCTCCAACAACACTCAAGAAGCTCGATATCATCCAGGACAAAGCAGCCTACTTGATTGGCACCCCATCCACCACCTTCAACATTCACTCCCGCCATCATTTGCTTACAGTGTGTACCATATACAAGATGCACTGCAGCAACTCACCAAGGCTCCTTCAACAGCACATTCCAAACCCACGACCTCTACCACATAGAATGACAAGGGCAGAAGATGCATTGGAACACCATCACCTGGAAGTTCCTCTCCAGGCCACACATATATCGCTGTTCCTTCACTGCCACTGGGTCAAAATCCTGGAACTCCCTTCCTAACAGCACTGTGTGTGTACATACACCACGTAGACTGCAGCAGCTCAAGAGAGTAGCTCACCACCAACTTCTCAAGGGTAATTAGGAATGGGCAATAAATGCTGGCCTAGCTAGCGATACCCGCATCCCATGGGCGAATAAGTTAAAAAAAGGATGCCTCTATCAATTCTCTTCTTTGTGTTAGTGTATTAAAGTCCAAATTAACCAATCTTTCCTCATAACTAAAGGCTCTAACCCCTGAATATTATCTGTTTAGATCACTTCGGTATGTTTTCATAGCTTGACATCCTTCAGGTTCACAAAACTAGACAGAATATTCGAACAGTGGCCTAGTCAACGATTTGCATAGGTTTAGCCTCATCTATTGGCCTTTGTCTTCAATACAAATTTGGTATCCGATATGCTTCCTACAGTTTTTTCTTCTTGTCCCCCCTGTGTTTAAAGATGTGTGTTTCTGAGTCTCTCAGCTTCTCTGCTCCTCCACTCTTTTTAAACTGTTACCAATTAGTGCATATTTCAACGTGCATTATTTTACATTCAAATACATTAAATTTAATCAGACATCTATCTAGTAACCTGTCTACGTCCTCCTAAAATCGTGGGCCTATGTTAGAAACATAGAAACTAGGAGCAGGAGTAGGCCATTCGACCCTTCGAGCCTGCCCTGCCATTCATTATGATCATGGCTGATCATCCAACTCCTGCTTTCTCCCCATATCCTTTGATCCCTTTCGCTACTTTCTTTGGTAGCGAATTCTACAGGCTCACCACTCTCTGGGTGAAGAAATTTCTCCTCATCTCAGTCCTAAATGGTCTACCCTGTATCCTCAGATTGTGACCCCTAGTTCTGGATTCCCCCACCATCGGGAACATCCTTCCTACATCTACTCTGCCTAGTCCTGTTAGAATTTTATAGGTTTCTATGAGATCCCCCTTCATTCTTCTGAACTCCAGCGAATATAATCCGAATCGACTAAATCTCCCCTCATATATCAGTCTCGCCATCCCAGGAATCAGTCTGGTAAACCTTCGCTGCACTCCCTCTATAGCAAGAACATCCTTCCTCAGATAAGGAGACCAAAACTGCACACAATATTCCAGGTGTGGTCTCACCAAGGCCCTGTATAATTGCAGCAAGACATCCCTGCCCCTGTGCTTGAATCCTCTGGCTATGAAGGCCAACATACCATTTACCTTCTTTACCACCTGCTGCACCTGCATGCTTACCTTCAGCGACTGGTGTACGAGGACACCCAGGTCTCGTTGCACACTCCCCTCTCTCAATTTATAGCCATTCAGGTAATAATCTGCCTTCCTGTTTTTGCTACCAAAATGGATAACCTCACATTTATCCACATTATACTGCATCTGCCATGCATTTGCCCACTCACTCAGCTTGTCCAAATCACCCTGAAGCATCTCTGCATCCTCCTCATGGATCACCCTCCCACCCAGCTTTGTGTCATCTGCAAATTTGGAGATATTACATTTAATTCCCTCATCTAAATCATTAATGTATATTGTGAATAGCTGGGGTCCCAGCACCAATCCCTGCGGTACCCCACTAGTCACTGCCTGCCATTCGGAAAAAGACCCGTTTATTCCTACTCTTTGTTTCCTGTCTGCCAACCAGTTTTCTATCCACCTCAGTACACTACCCCCAATCCCATGTGCTTTAATTTTACATGCATAATTAATTAACGTTCGCACCTGGTCCCCCAATTCCTACAATTTGAAACCGTCATTCTTATATAAAACCCTTCATGATTTCTCCCCTCCCATTTATAAGGTACCTATCAGTTGAAAATGGCAGGAAAACAGCGGCCATCCTGTCAACAACCCAAGCTTTCCCTGAGGCAGTTTCTTCAGGTGGGCCAAAGCAATCCCACCAAAAATAGGTGGGAAGCTGCTTGCATATACAAATTGGGATTCTATGCAGGGTTTAGAATTTGATATGAAACTTTGAGGTGTTAGTGGAGTGCATGCTCCACCCATTTGTAAAGAGGGTGAGGAACCTAGCCAGCAACTCTTAAAGGGACCACTTAAGGCAACTCCAAAAATAAACGGCAACAGATTTTGGAGGTATTTGTGCAGAACCAGAAAGAGCAGGAATGTTCCTTTTGCTTTCACAAAAAATACTCTGGCCCTCTATGGCCTCTAAATGCACTTCATGATCCCCCTACCATTTTACTGCTGAGTTGGTCTTGGCCTGCCCATGGAACTATCTGCTAATACTGATTGAATGTGGCTCAAGCACCACTGCACCATGGACTTCGCACCATTTTCGGGCATAAATTCAAAAGTGGCCCCTGTTTATGAGTAAAGCTGCTGCTGCAGAAATAGGAATGTAAGACCACATTTACTCTGTTAACTATTTCCTTTTGAATTTTATAGTAACCCTGAAAATAAACTAAAATATTTAACCATAAAATAGAAAATCTGTTTCTGCTGGCAAAAGAATGCAATTTTGGTTGAAGGATTACAGAATCACGCTGTCAAATGGTGTATTTTCCTGAGGTGACAGAGGAGCAGTTGCAATGGACTAGTGTGACCTGCATCTGAATGAAGTTTTAAAAGAAAAATTCAATGAATGTCCAGGCTGTCTTTGTGTTTTCTGCATTCAGCTTATTGATTTCCGAGCTTAAAATGGCTTGTTGCTGCAATGTGTTTGGCTTTACCTACATCTGAAAATTTCTTTTTTTCTTTCAAATGGTTTCATAAAGAGCCAGAGCAGGACAACAAATGACCATCTTCAGCAGAGTGTCTGTACAGCAATTGTGAACAACGTACCTGACGTCAAAAGAATGGTAACACACAAAGATTGTTAGCTTTCAATGGTTTCCTGAACTGTGACAATTCCAGTTTTTTTTTCTCTCATTTTAGACTTTTATTTGATAAAGTGCATGAAGCAAGTTAGGGGAATGAAAAATAAGTTGGTTGCATTCTGGTGTCCAGTTATGTTATGGTGTCTGGTTACGTTATGGTATCAAGTTTCCTGGGGCCATTGGTCTCAACACATGAACAAAATTCAGAAAAGTCAATAATCCCAAAAATCTGGAATACAAGTTCAGCAGGTAATAGGGAAGGCAAATGGAATGTTGGCCTTTATTTCAAAGGGAATGGAGTATAAAAATAGGAAAGTCTTGCTAAAACTATACAAGGCACTAGCTAGACCACACCTAGAATACTTTGAACAGTTTTGGTCCCCTTATCTAAGGAAAGATATATTGGCATTGGAGGCAGTCCAGAGAAGGTTCACTATGTTGATCCCCGGGATGGAGGGATTTTCTTAGGAGGAGAGGTTGAGTCGGTTGGGCCTGTACTCATTGGAGTTTAGAAGAATGAGAGGCGACCTTATTGAAACATATAAGATTCTTAGGGGGCTTGACAGGATAGATGCTGAGAGGCTGTTTCCCCTTATGGGACAGTCTAGGACCAAGGGCATATTCTCAGAGTAAAGGGGTCGCCCATTTAAAACAGAGATGAGGAAGAATTTCTTCTCTCAGAGGGTTGTCAATCTGTAGAATTATTTACCGCAGAGGGTTGTAGAGGCTCAGTTGTTAAGTATATTCAAGGCTGAGAGTGACAGATTTTTAATCAGTAAGGGAATCAAGGGCTACGGGAAAAAGGCAGAAAAGTGGAGTTGAGGATTAGAAAATCAGCCATGATCTCATTGAATGGTGGAGCAGACTTGATGGGCTGAATGGCCTACTGCTGCTCCTACATCTTATGGGTCTTATGGTCTTACGTCCAGTTCCTGACTTCTGACCCATTAAAAGTCAAGATTCAGTTTGAGCATGGGTTGGGTTTCACTAAGGTTGGTGACTTAAAAACCCAGCTTGGATAAAACTAGAAACTCTAACTGAGACAGAAGTGGTGGCAAATTATTTGACAGTGACATGTATTATCAGCAAATCTATCATCATATCCACTGTTCACACACAGATTTTCCTACTGGGACTGCTAGAAAGAAAACAGACCATATTGCAGCACTCTTACCAGTCCCTTGTGTGAGCAGCTAACTCAAATAGGAACTGAATCAGAGACATTGATCAGCTATTTAGTGTTTTGACTAACTGAACCAAGTTACTTCCTGCAAAGCAACATTTTGGAGAGGCTATTCTTGTCAGTTGGTAACTAAAGTTGGGCAGTTAAACTGAACTGGTAACCAGCTTCCGCATAGCCAGGCTAAAATGAGAAACCACTTATCAGATATTCAGGTGTATTATCATGAGAAAAATGCCCTCCTTCCCATCACAGACATCAGACAAAAATCATACTATATTCCAGCCTATCTTTGGTCCAAAGTGGGTATCACCCTTCTTTGCTCCACAATCACACAACTGATCTGCAACAATTCTTAATCTGCTCTGTATTCCTCATATAATCTTGCTGCATATAACGTACTTAGAAGAATCGTAATTCTCTTTGAGATAAAATGTTCCTTAGGGGCACGTAAAGTAGTTAATATTGATAGCCATTTAAAACAGATAGAAATTAATGGATGTTAATGATCAGTGTATTAAGTTGACTGATGGGCTTTTTGGTGGAAAGCCAAAGCCTGTCAAAAAGTGTTTTAGCTGTAAGAACAACAATAAAACTGCCTTAATGGAGGACATAATAAGAGCTATTTATTTGAGATGCATCAATTACAACTTACTGTGTTAATGCAGTTCACTCCTGGCATTAAATTAGCTTGTAACATCAAACTGTGTAGAAAAATGCATTGTGTAAGTTTTGGTGGAACTGTTTTGCAGCGGACATAACAATAACTTCAGTGGGGTGATAAATTGTGCTGCTAGTAAACCAACAGCAAGATTTTTCAAAGCAAGCATGCTGTGCTTTCTCAGCTCAAAGTATTTTATCACAAGAATGTTGTGTCTCAGTGACCCAAAGATCACAGTGAGATTCAATGTTATTTCAATTATTGACTTTATTTTGGAGAGGTTTGCCAGCTCCAGGAGTGGACCATAACATTCCCAATTTAGAGGTTGCAAGTTCAGATTTCCCCTGCTTTGACTGCAATTTGAACACTCTTTGCAGACAAGTTTCAATTGTGCCTTTTAATGCTGTTATATCATGCTACACCTTTGGCAATGTAAGCCTGAAGCTCACTAATGTTATTTAGAATATTTTGAACATTTATGCTCATACAACCGATTGTGTCTGTTTAGCAATCTTAATCATTTTAATTGTTCTTCATTTTAATTTGATGTGGCTAATGGGGAGGGGGCAAAGGGGGTGCAATCTTTGTAGATTCTCTTGTATAGCAAAGGCGAGCAATCCTGGTCCTTATAGCTCCACATTCAAGTAAGAATGTTTTAAGAAACAACTTTTTTGTTGGCAGCCTCCCATTCTCTTTCAAATGATATTCTACTCTCTTACCTCAGTAGCCGCTTGTGGTGAAGCATTCCGTGGACTAACAGCTCTCAGGAAAGAAGTTTCTTTCTAACTTTCCTCTTGGCACTTCCAATCAGAATCCACTGGGGAATAATCTTTCACTGCTTACCCACAATAAGGTACCTAGGTTTTACTCACTTACCCCTTTACTGGTCAGTTCTGCTGCTACTCGCCACATTGTTGTTGCTGCTGCCCTCAGTTCCAGAGGAAATGATGTGCCCCTCACCATTCCTGTTCCATAGTTTCTTTCTTTCTACCCCTGCCCAAGCTCCCAATCCCAACCCCAAGTCCCCAGCTCACCCCTCTGCCTCTGAGAGCGAATATTCCGGATTTCATTCCCCCAAATAGCACTCCTTGCCTTCCAACTTCCACCCAGCTGCCAACTGTTGCCAGTTGCAGCTCTCTGTGGTGGAGGTGGGGTGAGGAATGGACAATTCAGAGAGCCAGGAAGCACCACCACCAACCCCCACCCACCCCCCCCCCCCCCCCTCCCCCACCCCCTCCCACCCCTCCCACTGTCTACTGGAAAACTTAAACTACTAGAAGCACCACCAAGGAACTCCTATGAGACTCCCAGGAAACCCAGGAGGGTTGGCCACCATTGTTCTGGCTGTTCTCTAGGTGACCTCAATACAATGTAAGTGCCATTGATCACACCCTAGACCTTGTGAAGCTAACAACCACATGGCCACTTTCATAGCTAGAGAAACAATGTGGCTGCAGGTCTTCCTAAAACAGATTACAGAGAGTCCCTGAGTGCCTCTTAATATACAGAGCTCATCAGAGAGGTCCTCAGATGAATTGTGCTGCCTTGTATATTCTTTGAGGCATGAGGAATAATACATGCTGGGCTCCATTCTCTTTGAATGGTGCCCAACTTTCCATAGCTCCATCCTTTGCTGTTCTACCTGCATAAGGAGTGCGAATATCTTCCACCCAAATTGTAACTTATTGTGCGCTGATCCCACAAACAGCCTAGGACATAGAGGTACACAGGGGATGTGAACTCTCATTCCCATATCTTCCACCCAAACTTCCTCACAAAGCACTGTAAGTACACCAAAAACAGTGAGGAAACTCACAACCATTATATTATAGAATAGGTAAGTGCTAAAGATTAAACACAGCATTTGACAAATATTGGTCAGTATATATTATCAGAGGATTTATGATAATCTAAATACTTGCTTATCTGAGGCTACAGTTAACTGTTGGATGCTGCTATATATTTCAAGGTGTGGAGCACTCATCAGGTGTAGTGTATGTGTACATTGTGGTAACATTCTGTTCCCACAAAAGAAAATAATGCACTGAATGTTTAAAATTATAAAATGGTGATCCGACAATAAAATATACAATTGGCAGATAACACTTTTTTCAAACCTGCGCACTTTACAAAAGGATTTTTTAAATTATATTAACTCAGAACAAGGAAAATTAATTTATCCAATGTAAGAGTCCTTCTTATTGACTTCATTGGTATCAATGCCATTGTGAGAAGACAGATTATAATAAAAATACAAAAGGATAAAAAGATAATGAACACTCGATGGTTTAAAATTCTAAGTACAATAACCAAAAAAAATGCGACAGCTATTTGAGTATCATTCTGTCAACCAGGAAGGAAAACGGTGAGTTTTGTGATTCATTGTGAACATATATAGAGAGAAGCACTGACATACAGGGTTATGACTCTTTACTTGTACAACGAAGCATAAGATAGCATTGTGACCTTGTGATGACCATATTCCATGAAGTGTTACATGATCACCAACAAGGAAAGTGCCTAATGGAAGTTATATAGAGCTGAGATGTATCCCTGTCACACTTCATCTAAACTGATACATTGAAATTGTTCACACTGTGCAGACCTGGCAATTACTGTCCAATTCCAATCTATTCCAAACATCCACCGTAATGAAAAATAATTAAGAGCTTGAAAATTAGTTTTCACATGAAATGGTTTCAGTGACTGGACACAATTGCATTTGGCAGCTGTTCTGGGTTTACTTTTATATAACAAAGATTGCTAATTATCTCTCAAGGTGTGTTTTGAATGGTTATGTTGACCATACTAAAGGCACCTCTGTTAACAAAATTTAGATAACACACGAGATGCCTCAGGCAATTCCCCAAGAATCCTTTACATACAATTACATTATGTTTGTAATACAGCACACCTGTAATTCTTCCAGTTGAAAGCAATGGGAGTTGAAGCCAGGCAATAAATTCACCGACTGCCTCATTTGTACTTAATGACTATCATCTTCAGTTGTGCTTTTGTTAATTGAGTTGCTTTGGAAAAACAACTCATACCCAATCTAATGGCCACGGAACATTTCAAAAACAATACTTTTCAAAATGAGGTAACTACTTAACTAGTGTTCAAAGAAGAAAATCCTGATAGCGTCTGGTCTCCTGGGACTAAATTTTCACCTTGGGCACAATGACACAAACACAATTTGTGCTGGCAGTCTGTACAAAGATTGGTCTGATGCATTTCACTGAATAATGATTTGCTACCGCGTCTGTTCAGAAGCTGAACAATATTGCCCCAAGCACAATTTTTAACCTCTGAGTGACTATGAACTGTAATGGTGTGAACCAACCAATATTTTTTTTTAGTCTATATGCAACCACAAGGGTTTAGGTCTGAGTAAATAGTTTTAAAAGAAGAGGGAAAACCAGCAAACACTACTATGGAATAATGGAATTTGGTGAACAAACTTCACTATTTTATAGTTACAATAAATTATGGAAGAAGATTGTTTTGTCCATCTTCATTCACCCTTGCAGATAAATCGTGGAAACCTCTCTATTTTAGCATCCAGTTATTTCTTAAAAGTTTCCAGGGTTTTTGCATTCTTGGAGTCTATTCCATGCATTGATCACCCTACTTGTGGAGAAAAATGTCCTGACATTCATTCCAAATTTACTTTTTACTAGTTTGGTTCTGTCCCCGTATCCTACTTATACAATTTAATTTAGAAGAATATTCCAGATTTACCCATTTAATTTCCTTAACTATTTGATTTATCTCTATATCTTCAATTAGATGTCCCCTTTCCAAGCTGAACGCTCAAGTTGCTTCAGCCTTTACTCATAGCTCCAATTTGATAAGGATCAGCTGCGTGGCATTTCTATGTATTTCCTGCAGCATTTGAATGGCAACATAAGCCTTGGTGACCAGAAATGTACACAACGCACAAGATGCAATCTGACCAGAGCGCTGTACAGTTTGGTCACAATTTTCTTCCACTTGTATTTTTATCATTTTAGCTATGAATTTCAATATTCTATCAAATTTGTTAGCAATTGTTTTGCAATTAGTTAGACGTGGCACATAGTATGTACCCTGTGCCACGTCTGTCTCGGTGCTCTCAGAGAACAGAAAGGCAAGAAGGGAGTGATATTGAGTCAGTGAGAGAGAGGAGTAAAGACAGTGAGAAAAAATTATAAAGAGCGTAATCCCCTTGTACCTTGAGGCTTAAAATTTCCTCGTATTCTGGGATCAGAGCATCATTCCCTCCTCCTGCGAGTAATGGGCCTGTGATACGAAGAGAGCGTGTGAGTGAGACAGTGCAGCAGAGTGTTTGAGTGTGTGAGCTTGACTGTGAGTGGCTGAATATGAAAGTGAGGGAAACTGAATGAAAGGATGAATAGTGTGAGCATGGGTGAAAAAAAATAATTGGGAGAGTAAGTGAATACAAAAGTAAAATTGTGAGTTACTGAGTGAAGGAGAGAGTGAGTAAGTGTATCAGTGAAAGTGTGAGTAAGTAAATGAGTAAGAAAGTGAGAGAGGATAATTGAGTGAGAAAGTGAGGAAAATTAATTGAGTGGATGATTGAGGAAAAAACTGGGGGAGTGAGACTAAAGAGAGTGTGAGAATAAGACAATGCGGGAATAAGTATGCATAAGACTAAATGTGTGATTGTGAAGAGGGGAGTTATTGATTTCACTGAGCAAATATGACAGCAACTGAATGAGAGGTCAAGTGAGGGACTGAATAAGTGATTAAGGGAGTAAATGTGAACCAGTGAATTAGTGGGCGTGTCAGTAAGTGGGTGCTAATAGGGGTGCAATTTTAACATAATTTGCACATCATGAAACTGATAGGATAGGGTGTAACGATGGCTTTACACCCCATCTAATTTTACCCTCCATTGAATTCAATGGACAGTAATATTGGGCGGGCTGTAAAAAACCGAATTCAAACTGATTCTATGAATTTTCTGCCTGGCAAGTTATGTTAAATTTATTGCATAAGAGTAGTAATCCAGGAGAGTACCCAAAAACCTGCAGCTGACTCCCTTTCAGTACTTGTGTCCTCACCTAATCTCACCCTCCCATAGGGGAAAATTTTCTCCGTCTGGCGGGCCAGTCAGGAGTGAGCGCAGGTGGGCGCGGAGCCAATCGCCCCCCTCGATCAGCTGCATGCCGCCATTTAACGTGGGCAGACCAATTAAGGCCCACCCAGCGTGACACGCACCCGGAAGCATTCTGACCGCTCCATATGCGTACGGGAGGAGGAGGGAGAGTCGGGACCTATGCTCTTTTGTGCATGCGTGCGAAAAAGCACAGAAATCTCCCTGAGGCACGGAGATTAAGTTGGTACTGAAAAATTGAAATAAAGAAGAAAAAAATTATTCAGGCATGGCCCCTCATGTGACAGTGCCACATGAGCTGGGACATGTCAATGAATTTTAATAAAAATTTTTATTACATTTAAAAACCCTTCAACCTGTGGATGAGGTTCCATGAAAAATGGGAAGGCCGCTTGGGCTCTTCGCCTGCCCGCCAACCTTAAGGCAACCCTGTTAATTATTTTACTTGCTATTTAAATGGCCTTAATAGGCCTTTGACAGTTCGACGGGCATGCAGCCGACTCTGGTGTGTGCCCGCTGAACTGAAGATCTGAATGACTCGCAGTGATGTTGGGACGCACGCCTGATGTCACTGTGCATCATTTTACATGTCAGCGAGTGAGGCCCACCCCCACGCACGCCGACCAGAAGATTCAGGCCCATGTGGCAGTGACACATGAGCTGGGACATGTTCATGAAATGTGAAAAAATTATTTATTAATTTAATAACCCCTTCATGAAATCATGGACACCAGATGATAGGCTTCTTTTAAAATGGAGCCGGATACATCACCCACATTCATAGGGCAGTAAGGCTACTGGCATCATTTTGTGGCTATTATCACCCCTATTAATGACAGACAAAGTGGGTGAAAATCAACTCCAACATCTCTTCACCAAGGGCAAAATTTTACAGTCTCCTGCTGGCATCTTTGCAGGTAGAGGGGGTGCTGTTAAATTCACCAGCTAGCCTTCCCAATCACCTACCAAGTTGCCTCCAATCAGTCAGAAATTTTATGGGAACCAATGTTAGCCACTTAATAGCTGCTTCCCACCTGGCCACAATTTGGAGCCCGTTAGGATTAGCTGAGGGACAGGGGCAATGCCCAACAAGTTTTCCCTTGGGAAAACCACCCACTGTGGTTGACAGGGCCCTCAGCCATGTCCGACCCATCTCCCGCACCTCTGCCCTCACACCTTCCTCTCCCTCCCAGAACCATGATAGGGTCCCCCTTGTCCTCACTTTTCACCCCACCAGCCTCCGCATTCAAAGTGTTATCCTCCGCCATTTCCGCCAACTCTAGCATGATGCCACCACCAAACACATTTTCCCTTCATTCCCCCGTGTCAGCATTCTGTAGGGACCATTCCATCCGGGACAGCCTGGTCCACTCCTCCATCACCCCCTACACCTCAACCCCCTCCCATGGCATCTTCCCATGCAACCGCAGAAGGCGCAACACCTGCCCCTGTACCTCCTCCCTCGTCACCGTCCAAGGACCCAAACACTACTTTCAGGTGAAGCAGCATTTCACTTGCATCTCCTTCAATTTGGTCTACTGCATTCATTGCTCCCAATGTGGTTTCCTCTACATTGGAGAGACCAAAAGCAGTCTGGGTGACCACTTTGCGGAACACCTTCGGTCTGTCCGCAAGCATTACCCAGACCTTCCTGTCGCTTGCCATTTCAACACACCATCCTGCTCTCATGCCCACATGTCTGTCCTTGGCCTGCTGCCAGGTTCCAGTGAAGCTCAACGCAAACTGGTGGAACAGCACCTCATCTTCCGACTAGGCACTTTACAGCCTTCCAGACTTAACATTGAGTTCAACAACTTCAGACCATGAACTCTCTCCTCAATCCTCACCCCTTTTTGATCCTTTTTTTTCAATATTCATTATTATTTTTTAATTTTTATTTTTTATCCACTTATTTGTATTTATTTTCATTTTTATTCATTGTTTTATCCCCATCTTTTATCCTATTTTTGACCTTTTTTCCCACCACTGTCCCCTCCCCCCACCCAACCCCCACCAGGACCATCTGTCACTTGTTCATGTTGTTCTTTCCAGAGTGCTTAACCCTGTCCTGCTATTATCACATTTTGCTTTCTGACCTTAATGCCACCATCAGCACCTCCTTCAGCCAGTCCCACTACCATTAAAACTCCTTTGTCCTTTTGTTCATGACATCTTTGTCAGTCTTTCCTTTGCCCCCACCTATCACTGACCTTCTATCCAGATTCACCCTTTCCTTTGTTACTTTTCTTTTATTCATTCAAGGGATATGGGTGTCGCTGGCTGGACCAGCATTTATTTCCCATCCCTAATTGCCCTTGAGAAGGTGGTGGTGAGCTGCCTCCTTGAACCGCTGCAGTCCATGTGGTGTAGGTACACCCACAGTGCTGTTAGGAATAAGTTTAAGTTCAACTTTTGTGTCTAATGACAAAATGTTACTTCTGTGCTGATTGGCTACCAATGGTATAAATATTTACATGTCCCCTATCGATATACAATTTGTTGATCCATATCCTACATTAGAAAATCTAGACACCGCTCTGAAAAGAGATGATGGGCTTCATTTTCGCTAGGATAAAGTGAGCTCAGAGGGAGACTTAGTTCCACCCATGGCTTTCCTTTTTGGTGGTGAAATTTTCATTCATATGAGTGCAAAGCATTAGCAATATAAAGCTAACACAAATTCTCTCTCCTCCCTTGGAAACTTGGGGCAGGATCTTTTGCTCGGCATGCGGGTGCGCGCCTGACATGCTCGAGCGTAGAATAGCGCGTGATGATGCCAGGTGAGCGTCTCGATGCCATCGCGCACTCGCGCGATATTTCGGTCGGTGTGCGTGCGCGAGAGTCGGCAGCGCGCCCGCCGACAATTAAGAGGCCTATTAAGGCCATTAGTCTATTAATTAACCTGGATTTTTCACTCCCCATCCAACATTATGACTGGCAGGCGGACGAATCGGCCAGGCGGCCTTTGGATTTTTGAGAAAATCTCGTCCAAGGGCAGGATGAGTTTTCCAATATTAATTTTTTTTAAATAAAAATGCTTGGGCATAATTTTTATCATCAATATGTTTAGGTGAGTGATTCTTATGGTTGGAAATTTTTTTTGTAATTTCATAATGTTTATATTTGGCTTTAAAATTCTTCAGCTCCCTAAGGCAGCTCTCTGCCTTCAAGGAGCTTTCATTGCCCGCTCCCCCACACCCGCGCTGACTTTAGCGCTCGCCCTCTTCCCGCCCCTACTGCGGCAGTGCTGGGCCTATCAGCGCGCCTTTCATGCTGGCTGGCGATTAATTGGCCAGCCAGTGTGAAATCGTGGTCGGGGTCTGTTTCCAGGCGGCGGGCTGTTTACCAGCTGCTCCCAGGCCCGCCTGCTGCACCCACCTGATGACCTTAAAATTCTGCCCTAGCATTCAGCTTATGAACAGTTTTCAACTAGATCATTTTGAACATGTTCTCTCTCTCTCTTTGGTTATCATGCCCTAAGCACGCGCTTTGCCTTGCTCTGGAGGCATGGATCATCTTAACTGGTGGTACATTCATTCAATTTGTGAGACTCTTTAAAAAGATTGTTCTTTGTCTACCTCTTTCTTTTACCATCGACCTTTCCCATCAGCATCAGGTTTTCTAAATCATGATTTCTTATTATGTGCCCAAAAGATTCCAATTGTCCCTTCCTGATCTTGGTCAGCAGGGTTCATTTGGTCTCAGATTTTACTGGTGCCTCTTCATTGGTAGTGTGACCTCTCCAAGATATTTTCAATATTCACCTCAGAAACTACAACTCTGCACCCTCAATCCTTTGCATTGCTTCAGTGAAAGTCCAACACTCGCTTCTGTATGTAATATTGGTGTGATGTAGCATTCTGGTATTCTCATCTTTGTTTTCATGGCTAATTTTGAGCTAATCATGATCTTTTTCATTTTTTGAAATACATCTTTTTCTATTTCAATCCTTTTGTCTTATTTATTGGTCCCGCTTTCTGTCCAATGTTAACATACTTCCGAGATAACAACGTTTGTCTACCTATGTGGCCTTTTCATTCTTCATTGTGACCTTTCATTCTGGTATGATTTTCTTTTTGGAAACTACTAGACATTTTGTTTTCTTAAAATTTATGCTCACCCCTTTCTTTTCACTTTCACTCACTACTCTATCCAAAATCTTTTTCCAATTTCTCTTCAGAGTCAGCAATAAAAAAGGTATCATCGGCGTATCTTATATTAGTAAAGTTGTAACCTCCAACAAATAATCCAGGAAAATCTTTCAACTCGCTAAGAATATTTTGACTATACAAATTGAATAAACCTGGGGAGAAATCATACCCCTGTCATACCCCTCTTTTAAACTTTACAAAATTGCTTAGATCGTTCTCAACTTTTACTGTTGCAGTTTGTTCCAATAAAGATTTCTTATCATTCTAAAATCCTTACCATCAAGGTCAAGAAATTCTAACATGCTCAGCAGTTTCATGTTTCACCTTATCAATTGCCTTTACAGCATTTTAACACTTCCAAAAATCTCTTATTTTCTCCCTGAGAATGCCTTCTGTAGAGAAAACTTTATCTGGAAATGTGCAATCTACTTTCTGCACATAGAAGTTCATTACAATAGTTCAGTGTTTACATTAAATTTGATCATGTCTGTAAACAAAATGCATATCGTGGGCAACTATGATAGATATAAAGCTTAAAAAGGAAATTACTTTTTTTAAAATTAGGTAATAAAGAGGACCATTCAGATGTGACTCTTTGAATTGTATTTTCACAGTTTAGCATCCACTTGTATGCTACAATTGGAAAACATTGTACCTGTAGAAATATATTACTGAAGTTATTTCATGAAAGTGAATGATCCATAATTTACAAGCACCGTTGTCCTTTCATAAAGATGAAATTAATTCAGTAATACATGCTATATGTGAAACATCCTATGAGTTATAGATTCATAATCATTTTTCAATATTATTATTATTTCCCCCCTTTCATGAAGGGGTAATAGAATTTGGTCCTATGATGTCAGCAGCACGCCAGGACTTTGTCCAATTCATTTTTCATGTGTGAACCCAGATAGTACATTGTGATAGGCTACTTGACTATGCGTCATCATTAGTTGCAACTGATTCTGTCCTCTTGTGACTTATTATCAAAGTCTCTGAATAGTGATCGGCAGAAGGAACCTGAACAGATTCTTCTCCTCTAGCAGGCCTATCTTAGTAATCCTATCATTATATCAATGACATCCTGATACTTTTTTTTTAGTTGCCCATCCTTAGTTGCCCTGACCGCATTAAGAGTCAGCCATGTAATACAGAACTGGTCAAAGAGAATAGAGCTGGCAGGTTATTTTTCCCTGAAAGAGATTAATGAATTAGTTGGGTTTTTAATGATAACTCAGCAACCTCCATGAATATTTTCTGCTACCAGGCCAACAATGTACCACATTTATATAACTTCATTTCATAACCTACCATTCTGCTCATCCAATGCCATATTATAAGGCTACTGTACAAATTTAGCACTATTACTATTACTGTTAAAATATGATAAAAGGAAATAGTGATTAAAATATTAATATAAATTGTAGTTAATCATTTTGCATTTGCAGAACGATGTTGATGTTGGCAGCATCTGCACTGAAGGCAACTTCAGAATCTCTTCAGTTATCTTAGTGTGTGGATGAATACCTAACATTCATTAGGGGAGGTGGGGGCATATTGGTATTGTCACTGACTAGTATTCCAGAGACCCAGGCTAATGCTCAAGGGACCTAGGTTCAAATCCCATCACGGCAGATGGTGAAATTTGAATTCAATAAAAATCTGGAATTAAAAGTCTGAAGCTAATTGTAGTTCACTAATGTAATTTAGGGAAGGAAAATCTGCCATCCTTACCTGGTCTGGTCCACATGTGACTTGAGACCCACAGCAATGTGGTTTACTCTTAAATGCCCCCTGAACAAGGGATGAGCAATAAATGGTGGCTCTAGCCAGAGATGCCCACGTTGCATGAATGAATAAAATTAATTGTGACGTGTGTTGACTGTTCTTGTCAGTTGGGGGAGTTGTTACCTGTTCTGAATGAAGCAATTTCAACCCCATAAATAGAAGCAGTTTAGAGTAATGTCAGCTTGGCTTTTTTAGTGACTTACTGGTGACACTTACTTAGAAGGCTTAATGAGAAAAATCTAATATAAAACTTCAGTTTGTGAGGAATGCTCAGACAAGCTGTTAAACTGATGCCCTGGCTATCTCTTAAGGTGGATGTAAAATATCCCATGGCACTATTTGAAGGCAAGGAAAGGATTGCCCTGATCAACATTCCTCCCCTATTTACTATTTATTTAGGAATTGTCTATTGCGTTTGCCTACACAACAACAGTGGCTGCACTTAAAAAGTAATTCACTGATATGAAGCACTTTAAGGCAATCTGACAATGTGATAAGATACTTTATCACAATGTGATGAGATACTTTAAACATTAACAAAAACAAAAATACCTGGAAAAACTCAGCAGGTCTGACAGCATCTGCGGAGAGGGATACAGTTGACGTTTCGAATCCGTATGACACTTCATCAGAACTAAGACATAAAGAAATGAGATGAAATATAAGCTGGTAGAAGGGGGTGGGACAGAAGAACTCGATAGGGGGCCAGTGATAGGTGGAGGCCAAGAAGAGACTTCCAAAGATGTCATAGGCAAAAAGACAAAACATTAGCTCTTTTTCTCTAGTAGCTTTGCCACCTTTGTTTTCCTTTGTGATGTAAGAAAAGTTTCCTCAAGACGAACTTGAGCTGAACTTTAGTGGGGGTTGGGGAGATGTTTTGCTTGCCCCTACCACACCCACCTCGACTCCGGAGAAAAGGCAGACATAACTGACCCATGTTAAACACACATGAATGAGGTGTGAGTGGGAGGAAGTCACACTTTCGAGAGCTGCTGGCCTATCTGTTTAGCCGGCAGCTCTAGCTGTTTCAGCAGTGCTAAAACTCAATAACGGGTGCTGCTGGGACTGCGAGCAGGCCCATGACCTCCTGACCCAGGTAAATCCTGGAGGCCAATTTTGGAGTCCAGGCGAGGAGGGACAAAGAGGGTATCAGGTATCATCTTGGAGTGGAGTGGGTGGTGGTGTCCCTGATGCACACAGGGCGCATCCAAAAGGATGTCCTCCCTTCCTTCCTGCCTTGTAAGCAGTTTGTTTAAAAAAACAGCCTGCCCTCTCTCGCCCACCTACCTCCATGGCATGGACAGAGTATTATTCTGGTAAATTGGCTTGATAACAAGCTCAATTGGCCACTAGTCATTTATTTAAAAATGGCGTCCTGCCCACCTACCATGTTATGGGGGACAGCTCAGGGGTGGGCGGGAAGGTGGTGGACTTGCCACCCTTCATATTTTACATGCCTCCTGCTGAAAACACACCCAGCCGGGGGACTTAAAATCTAACCCCTTGTATATTTTGGTACTCACACAGTGATATTATCTATGGCAGTGTAGAAATATTATAGTGTAACAGCTGAGGAACCTGAGAGTATGTTATGTTTCAAAACTCGGGGCCAGTCAAATGTGTCCTTATGTTCTGTGCACCCATAGTATGTTGAGAGTGGAGAGGGTTGTTAGGACAAGTAAATGATAGCCTCACACTATGAAAATAACAGTAACAGATGTATGAAAACCAAATACTTTATTGTTCAATATCTTATATCATAAAACATTAGGAGATCCTGTTTCACTGTCTCCAATGTTTAAAATAAAATTTAAAATCTGTTCAATCAAGGAAAGAAAAATATGCCAAACAACAAACACATTCTTAGACTTTCAACAGCCTCAGGGAATTCCAGGCACACTGCAAAGTCTAGTTTTATGATGCTTGCTATTCACAAGACCTAATATTAGAACTTAGACTGCACATGGACTGCAGCGGTTCAACAAGCCAGCTCTACACCACCTTCTCAAGGGCAATTAGGGAGGAACTAGCCAACAATGCTCATATCCCATGAATAAATATTTTTTAAAAATTACTTGTCTACAATTATATTATAATCAAAATGAACACCACAGGCCAACTGTACATAAACGTTTTACTTCTCTCTTCCGCCACATTCCTCCACCTGAAATACTGCACTTATGTGTCAGCTTAGTGGGGCTGGGCTTTCTGAATCAGAGGGGGGGCCACTGAACCAAGAAGCTGACATTTTTTTTAACTTGTGTCACATTCAAGGTAGGCAGGGAGATTCCTGAGGAAAGTCCACTGTGAGGCCTGAGCCACTTTAATTCCTATGTCTCAGTTAAAAATTGTAAATCTCTTTCATACCAGGTGGGGCTGTTATGATGGTAGTGCCGATGAACAGGAGTGAGAATTGGGGCAGGAGCCAGATGTTGGGGCAGAATCCAGATGTTGTCAGGTAGCTACAGAAACAGCAACCAGCAATTAAGCCAAGATCAGGGGTGGAATCTGGCCACAAGGACTCTTTATTGGGCTCCTCCTGGACTATAAGGATTCTTATCAATTTTTTAAAAAAACTGCTACTCACCTTACTCTGGCTCAATGCCAGCTTTTAGAAAATACTAGCAAATTGAACATTTTACATTTCAGAATTAAAATTAGAATTACATCATTGGACCCCAGTTCTCCTGTATTTCAGGGGCTCCCATCTGCCTCTAGTGGACAGTATCTATGCTCCCAAAATCACAAGGGGCGGTTAAACTTGCGGAGATGTAGATCACAGGGGGTTGTTGCCCTCTGTCATTTTATTCTTCAGTCTGTACCATTCCTATTGAATTGGCAGGTTTTAATTAGGTGTTTTGTTGTAACCAACAAGTACCTAAAAATACTATTAAAGAAATGCCAATAAACTAACTGCCCATTAGTATATGATTATTTCATTTAGAAACAAAAATAGGACATGTCAAAGGACATAAATCCACTAAAAATGGACTGTATAATCATTACACTGGCATTTGATTCAATTTATACTAAGGCAAAAATGCATTTGGGTGATCCAAATAAACAAGAATTCGGCACCTTGTCTTTATTGGATGCCATTTCCTTCAATAGCACCTGCTGAACCCATGACTCTGCCAGCTAGAAGGACAAGGGCAGCAGATGCATGGGAACACCATCATCTGCAAGTTCCCCTCCAAGACACACACCATCCTGACTTAGAACTATCACCATTCCTTCACCATTGATAGGGCAAAATCCTGGAGTTCACTTCCTAACAGAGCTGTGGATGTACTTACAACACATGTACTGCAGCGATTCAAGAAGGCAGTACACCACCACCTTCTCAAGGGCAATTAGGGATGGGCAATAATTGCTGGACCAGCCAGCAATGCCCACATCCCTTGTATGAATATAAAAAAGTGTTCCTTTTGTTGTGCACCATGAAGAAGGTGAGGTATATGGGCCTACATTTTTTCCTTGGGCTCGCAAGATTGCAGCCTCTTTCGGCTTCCAAAATGCACACCCGACTCATGATTGACTTTGCCCAGAATTGTTCATGCAGGGCTCAGGTTCGCACTGTAGTTTGCGACCTGCTATTGAATGCAAGAGCAGTGTGGGCAAGCAGGTGGGCTGGTTAGATGGCCTGCCTCATTTTTTGGAGACAGCACCTCAGCTCCCAGGTTTCCTGAACATCACCCCTCACCCTTCTCAAACTCACCACACCCTATCCACCTCATGTACCCTCCATTCCCCCTCCATGCACCTTTATTCACCATGCCACATTTCCCCCTCAGTTCCCTCATGCCACCCCATTCGCCTCAGATCCCCCATGTAACCTCAATAGCCACTCAATTATTTCCATGAGCAGCTGTGTCAATAGATCATCTGCTGAGGCAATTCCAAGACTTTGGAACTCAGCCAAACATTCATAATAGCCACAGCTATCAAAACAAACCATTGCAACTACAAGACCCTGATTTGAAAGAGTAGATGGCGTTACATTTCTATTTCAAAGTGGATTAACTGTCAATTAATGGAGGGGAGCAGTTGCCTAGATTTATTTTAACTTTCAACTGCAGGGGAATTTTGCTTTCAAAGCCAGATGTGTTTTGTATATTTAAGTCATATATCCAAAAATGGCAGGAGGGCATACCAAAACATTTTTCTACGTTTTGAATGCATTAAGGCACTTTCTCCAATGGAAAAAACACTGTCATGCATGTCAACACTTACATAATGCTGATCAACATAATGGTCAACTTACCTTTGCAGGACAGAGTTCTATGATGAATCACTGCATTAAAAAACCTCTACATGACAATATTGCATCTAATTGTGACATTTGAAGGTGTTAAAACATTTTACACCTACTTGATAGCATGTTCCCGATTCCTCAGCAGGCTTCTCCCAGTGGCTATGAACTCCCCAAGGAGGTGCATTTTCTGGCAGGCTTCCAAATCCCATATCAGCACATGAAAGTAGTTTTAGGGAGGGATTACAACTTTCCTGTGGTCCTCACAATGGGGACCCTGGCCTCGGAAGAGGCGCATGTGTGATTTTCACCCAAGGCTGCCCTGACATGCAAGAAGGACTCACAAAAATGGCCTAGGGTCAGGAAGGCAGTGGAAAATTGCTTTTCCTGAAAAAAACTATGTTTTGTGATGAGGAGATGAAAATCCAGCTGATGATATCAAAATATCAAAAATAAAGGTTGATGGTAAGTCATTGACTTGAAACCTTAATTCTATTTCTCTTTTTACAGATGCTCACTGCTATGCTGAGTGTTTCCAACATTTTCTGTTTCTGCTCCATTTTGTTGCTGGAATGGCAGTGCAGAAACACAAAATGGTAGCAGAAATTCATGGTCAGCTCATTGATATTTACTTGGTGTCAGAAAATGAAATTTTGCACTATCAAATGGAACAGAAAACCTCAGAGCGGTGGAAGACAGTGTGTTGGCACCCACACTGATATATACCTGAGATATATAATTGAGCCTAACAACCTTAGCACAAACTCTGCAAATGAAAATGCTTTGTTGAATGTAATAAACACATTCAAAATCACCAATGGAACTTTTAAATTACCAATGAGTAATATGATTTATTCCAAAGTCTGCCACTATAACACAGAGAAGTATTTTGTTGAGGACAATTTCAATATTCTAAGAAGAATGAATTGCTAAATATGAAGTGTAGCTCTGCCAATAATCTTCAAGGGAAAAATATTTTGTGATATATTCAATTTCATAAAATGTCGCTGAATGTAAACACGAGAAAATATTGCAGATCTGCCACATGTCCTGCCGCACTGGTTTATTCAGGGTGAAGGCAGAATTTCTTGCTTTTTATTAACATAACTTCAGCAGAAACAACAGAGGACTATGTCCTGGCCCTGCCCGCCATCAGGATTGTCCGGTCCTGCTGAAACTCAAAGGGATTTTGGCTGCCCTGCTAAATCTCCCACGGCGGGTCTGGAATATCCCGGCCAAAGTGTCAAATCTACCGGAATCACCCAACTTAGCAGCCACAATGTATCGCCATCTATGCCTCACGGGCAAGCAAAGAACTGATTTGCATATTTTAAAACTTTTATTTGGACTCTTAACTTCTCATTTCTGATCTGTGTGTATGTGTGTTGCATTTTTATTATGTTTCTCGGGCTTTAGTAACTAATAAACTTACCCTTTCTTTGACTCAAGAAAGCCTGGCTACATTGGCTCCTTATAAAATGGGAATACATCTGGACTGGGAAAAGGTATCCATGGGGAAAGGATATTTTTAAACTATGCTTGTTGTAACGAACCGAGAGGGTTGAACAAAAAGGGCAGTCAACTCATTCCTCCTCACACGGCATCATAACAAATTGGGGTCCAGTTCCAGTCATAACAAATTGGAGATCTCGTCTAGGAATTTAACAAATTGGGGACCTTGTCCGGGGACCAGTCATAACAATATGTGTTCTGAAAAGATGGAAATAACACTTGAGTGGGAAAATTAACATGGAAACAATGCAATTTTAGAAATAATCAACTCAGAGTTTGCCACAACTAGTTACAGGTAAATACAACGGCTAATGTGGACCCGTGTGGTCCCAGGTCTATTCTGCAGTCTTTGCTAAGTTAACTGATCTCAGCTTGGTTAAAGGTTGGGGTAATACAATTTGCTTCAATGTCTATTGGACTATGGAGAGAGAAAATAATCATCCAGAGTTCCTGTTTCTGATCATTATCCAGCAATTGTGTCGAAAGTCTGCATGTGGAAATTGGGTGAGCATGGGATTAGGTGAAAATGTAGTGCTTCCTGATGGAACAAGCTATCAACATTAGTGTAGTTCATCAAGGAAGAATGATTACCGGGAAATAGTAAGGTGATTTTAAGAAGATTGTACTCGACTGAATTTATTTATGGTTTCTGCCCCTAGTTGACCTTAGCTGGTACAATTTTGTTTTTATTCATTTACAGGAATGTCGCTGGCTAGGCCAACATTTATTGTCCATTTCTAATTGCCCTTGAGAAGGTGGTGTTGAGCTGCCTTCTTGAACTGTTGCAGTCCACGTGGTGTAGGTACACCCACAGTGCTGTTAAGGAGGAAGTTCCAGGATTTTGACCCAGTGACAGTGAAGGAGCGGCGATATATTTCCAAGTCAAGATGGTGAGTGACTTGGAGGGGAACTTCCAGGTGGTGGTGTTCCCATCTATCTGCTGCTCTTGTCCTTCGAGATGGTAGTGGTCATGGGTTTGGAATGTGCTGCCTAAGGAACCGTGGTGAGTTTCTGCAGTGCATCATGTAGATGGTACACACTGCTGCAACTGTTCGTCGGTCGTGGAGGGAATGAATATTTGTGGATGGGGTGCTTTGTCCTGGGTGGTGTCAAGCTTCTTGAGCTTGTTGGAGCTGCGCTCACCCAGGCAAGTGGGGAGTATTCCATCACACTCCTGACTTGTGCCTTATAGATGGTGGAAAGGCTTTAGGGAGTCAGGAGGTGGGTTACTCATTGCAGGATTCCTAGCCTCTGACCTGCTCTTGTAGCCATAGTATTTATATGGCTAATCCAGTTCCGTTTCTGGTCAATGTTGATGTTGATAGTGGGGGATTCAGCGATGGTAATGCCTTTGAATATCAAAGGTAGTGGTTAGATTCTCTCTTGTTGGACATGGTCATTGCCTGGCATTTGTGTGGTGTGAATTTTACTTGCCACTTCCCTGCCCAACCCTGGATATTGTCCAGGTCTTGTTGCATTTGGGCATGGACAATTACTCAGTTTAAACTGTAAGTGTAGCCTTGGGGGAAAGCCCTATTTGTGAACTTTTCTTGATGTAGTATTGTGAAATATTTTCAATGACATCATGGATGGGTATGCACACCTCATTCATTCTGTTCATAACATTATTGGAATAAAATTCATGATGTCACATGGAAGAGAAATTCTAGATATATTTACTTCCAATTGGGGTCTGAGCAAAAAATTTTGGATTAAAGATGAACTGAGAGATGCCGATACGTGTACAGATATAATGGCTCAATGTAAAGCAGCTGACATTGCAATGCTGGCAGTGGGCAGGTGGGGGTTGGTGGACAAGAATCAGGTGAGACATGGAAGCACCAGGTCTCAGCCCAGAAGAGGATCAGAGGCCAGTTTCTGATGAGGGTTGGGCATGAAGAAGTTCTCCCAAACAATTTGCCTGGGCCAGAGTTTTTCTCTCAGCATGCGGGCATGCGCCCGACACGCTTCAGCGTAAAATGATGTGTAATGTCGTCATGCGAGCGCCCCGACATCATCATGCACTCACGCGATATTTCGGTTGGATGGGCAGGTCCGTTAATGATTTCAATTACTTTTTTAATGGCCTTAATAGGCCGTTGACAGGTTGGCAGACGCACAGCTGACTCGGCTGCTCGCCCGCCAACCTGAGAATGTAACTGACGCGGGGTGATGTCGGGACGCCTGCCTGACGTCACCCCATGTCATTTTACGCGTCGGCGAGCGGGCCCCGACCCCTGCTCACCAAATGGAGGACGCAGCCCCAGGAGGAGAGGTTACTGTCAGAGCAGGATTCCATTCTGTCAGATTAATGCCAGTACACAATGTAAGAAGATTTTCAGACCCAATATTTTTAAAATAATTATGAAGCATTTCAATGGACTTTACTTTGACCTTAAATCCTGAAAGAACATTCATCCTAGTTACATGTGTTCAATTATAGCAAAATATTTGAAGTGATTGCCAGAAGTCAGTATCCAAACATAATGTGTTCAATGCGGCAAAGGGAAAAAAACTCTTCAAGGCCCTAATAACAGGAGTAATAAAATATTAAAATGTTAAAATACCTCATTGGAATGTAAGGGCAACCATTTATAAAGACTAGCAAATTGAAAGCCAACATCATCCAACCCTTTATACTGTTGAGCCCTTCTAAAGTTCTAGTTAGGCCACAGCCCTAGAGTACTGCATCCAGGTTTGGTCACCACACTTTAGGAAGGATGCGAGGGTCCTAGAGAGGAGATTTACCAGACTAATTCCAGAGATGAGGGAATTTAGCTACAAGGATTGGTTGGAGAAGCTGGATTATCCTTGGAGCAAAAGAGATTGAGGGGAGATCTGATAGTGGTGTACAAGATTATGACAGGTTTAGATAAGGTAAACAAAGAAAAGCTGTTCCCATTAACTTCTGGTACAAGGACTAAAGGACACAGATTGAAGGCTTTGGTAAAGAGAAACATGACGGATGTGAGGAAGAACATTTTTACGTGGTGAGTGGTGATGACCAAGAACCCATTGTCTATGGGGTTAGCGAAATGAGGATGATCAATAGTTTCAAAAGGAAATTGTGTGGGCATCTGAGGGACATAAACTTGCAGGGCTACGAGGATTCCGTGGGGGAATGGGACTTCCTATTGCTCTACAGGGAGCTGGGCTGGGTGGCCTCCTTCAGTGCGTAATGACTCTAGTTTGATTTTTTTAAACAGAAGCATGACTGTTTAACAATGGAGTTGGCATATATATATATATACTAAGTGAAAAGAAAATTCTCTTTGTAGGACAATTGTTGTTCTGCTCTTGGAACCATGGATGATGGATGAGTTACTTGTAGAACTCAGCTGGCTAGAGTTGAGTATTTATGGATTGTGAGGTTGGATTAATATTAATATATAACTAGTGACTGATTACCTTCAAGGGCCAGAATGAACATTCACAAAGCTTACCTTCTTGATGGTTTTACCTGTGGTTGATTGTCTCCCTCCACTGCCTACTGATTAATGGAATTGGGTAGAGTCTGTGATGGGGGTCTGTGGATGAAATGGGCCTCCAAAGCTTAATGCTCTTCACTCATTTCATCGCTTTTTATACATTATGCTTTTAACAAGCTCTGTTTTCCAGTACAGTAATTTCATGACTAGCTATAACCTAAAATTTACCATTGGTGATATTAGCCTATGAATACTTAATGTATTTGCATGACATTTGTCTGTGATTTTAACACAGCCATTAACCTGTTTATTTTAAATCATGCAAAATGTACAGCAAAATAATTCATATAAGCATTCATGTACTGGTATTGCCAAAATAATTTCAGGGACTGTATGTTATGCATCATAGTGATCATAATAGGATAAAAATTTGTTGGCACCCAGTTTCAGACACAAAGGCACAATGTGCACACGACACATGCCCAAACCAGATGGCTCCTCTCTGGGTTTGCTGCAGAATGCAGGATCTCCCCAAGTGCAGGGTGTCATTAACTTCATTCATGTGAAGGGGAGTCATTTGGCACTCAAGATAAGATCATTATATTTTCTTTGGCGCTGCAGCCAGGTTCTGGAGGAATTGCTGATTGTACTCATATGCTGTGCCATTCATGTTCACTAATTTGCCATGGTGCCCATCAACTCACTGTGGGAAAAGGGACCTTCTTTCAATTGCAAACTTGTTCCACCAGCATCTCCATGGCTGCATCGGAAAATCTTGTGCTCCTGCTGGAACTCTTCTTTCCCAAAGTTTGTTTTGGCCATAAAAGTACTTCTCCCCCAGAATGACAAAACAGTAAAAACTGGGAAATTAGAATAGTGGTCCAAACTCGTCTTGTATACCTTAAAATGGGACACCAGTAAAAACTGGGAAATAAGAGTACTGGTCTGAACTGTTATTCCCTTCTGGGCCTTTGAGGGCTGCAAGGTCTTAAGAATCTGCAGTAGTGTTTGATTTCCCACTTCATAATGTCGAGCCATTGGAACACATTTACTCACCTCAACCATGCAAAAAATTGAAAACCCTGGTAACTGGAGTGGATATTTCCTGGCCTTTCTGCTGCACTGTGACGAGACTTACACTGGGAGTTTGCTGAAAGAGCTACGGAGTTTCAGGCCTTCTCACACTTCCTGTATTTCTTTCCCATGAATTAAAACAATTTTGTAAATCAATAAACATTAAGGAATTCTGAGTGATATCCACAATGCGACCACAGCAGAATTGATGGATCTTCAACACAATATGAATGAAAGCAATGTTAGGAATTAGGTTGAATGGAGACAGTGAGAGACTATTTTGATGTTCTTACTTCAAAATATTGCATGATTGACAGGAAGGTACAAGAAGAGAATCATTTTGCACTCTTTTGTAATAATAAAGAAAAAATTATAAGTTTATGATAATCATATATGTCGTCAGTGGTGAGTTAATCAGGTTAATGGTTTCATATAAATTAAGGAGCATAGCAATTTATCACAAACACTTATAAAACTTTTACATGGCTAAGAAATGTCTGATAATGTTTGATCCTCATCAACATTCACTGAGTTTTCTGTTGCAGTGCGATTGAATACTTTGTGGAATTACATAGGTTCTATGAGGGACGGCTCTTTCAAGGTTATCTGTCGTTCATTTCAGAAGCTTGTCTCATGAGGAAAATGAAAGTCAGATTTCACTGGCTTTTCATTTAATAGAGCTTTAGATTGTTAATTTGTTGCCTTTTCTGCTTTGATTTTTTATTTTTCAAGGAGGCATTGATTTTTATCTTATATAATAAAAATCAGATATTCAGATAGGTGGTGAGGGAGCGGAGTGGCTGTATAAAGAACGGGAATTTACCTGTGAGGGAGCCAGTTCTCACTCAGTGGTGCTGGAATTCGAAAGGAGTGACATCAGGACAAGGGAGAGACTGATTGGTAGGTAGTGGGTAAGTTTTTTTTTCCACTTTAAAGCAACATTACAGAAGGTAAGAGCCTCAGTATTTGTTTTTTTTAAGAAAAACTAATTTAATTAAAATTAAATTCAATTTTAATTAAGACATTTAATTTTAATTAAAAACAAACAAAAAGTATGGCAAGGGAGCTCAGTCCCATGTGTCGCATGGCCTGCAGCATGTGGGAATTCTTAGACACTCCTTGCAGTCTAGATGACCATGTGTGCAGAAAGTGCCACCGGCTTGACCAGCTTGAGCAATGGGTTTCGGAGCTTGAGCGTCCACGAGGCTGAAGGTTAGGTGGATAGCACGTTTTTAGGTGTGGTCACTCCGCAGTTTAAGGAAGTGCAGTCAGAGAGGGAATTGGTGACCACCAGTCAGAAGAAGGGAGGCAGGCAGGCAGGTAGTCAGGAAATCCCCAGAATGCATCTCATTCAAGAACCATTTTTCTGTGTTGGAAAACGGTGAGGGTGAAGGTTCCTCTGGAGAGTCCAGCCAGACCCAAGTTCATGGCCCTGTGGGTGGCCCAGCTGCACAAGAGGGGAGGAATAAGAATGCAAGAGCAATAGTGGTAGGAAACTCAATGAGAAGGGGTGCAGAGAGGCGCTTCTGTGGCCGTAGACGTGATTCCAGGATGGTGCGTTGCCTGCTGGTGTCAGGGTCAAGGATGTCACAGGACGGCTGCAGGGCATTCTGAAAGGGGAGGGTGAACAGTTAGAGGTCGTGGTTCACATTGGTACCGATGGCATAGGTAGAAAGAGGGATGAGGTTCTGCATCAAGAATTTAGGGAGCTAGGAAGCAATTTAAAAAGCAGGACCTCAAAGGTTGCAATCTTTGGATTATTCCCTGTGCCATGTGTTAGTGAGTATAGGAATAGGAGGATAGAGAGGATGAATACATGGCTGAAGAGATGGTGCAGGAGGGAGGGCTTTAGTTTCCTGGATCACTGGGTCTATTTCTGGCGAAGGTGGGGCCTGTACAAGTCGGATGGGTTGCACCTGAATCGGAACGGGACTAACATCCTTGAGGGGAGGTTTGTTAGTGCTTTTGCAGGGGGGGTTTAAACTAATCTGGCAGGGGGCTGGGATACTACAGTAGGGGGTGACGCACAGCAAGAGAAACTAAATCTGGAAGGGAGAGCAAGTATAGACCTGTTAAGACACAAGGGAATAATGCAAGGCTGGATTGCATCTATTTTAATGCAAGGAGTCTTACAAGTAAGGCAAATGAACTGAGGGTGTTGGTTAACACTTGGGAATATGATATTGTTGCCATCACAGAGACATGCTTGAGGGAAGGGCAGGACTAGTAGCTCAAAATTCCAGGGTATAGAATGTTCAGGCGTGATGTGGGGGGGGCGATGTAAAAGAGGAGGTGGCAGTGCACTATTGATCAAGGAGTCAATTACTGCAGGAAGGAGGGATGGTATCTTAGAAGGTTTCTCAAATGAGGCCATATAGGTAGAACTTAAAAACAAAAAGGGGGCAATCACTTTGCTGGGAGTGGACTATAGGCCTCCAAACAGTCAGGGGGAGATAGTGAAGCAGATATGTAGGCAAATCTCAGAGAAGTGTAAAAATAATAGGGTAATAATAGTAGGGGATTTCACCTTCCCCAATATTAACTGGGATAGTCTTAGTGTGAAAAGCTTAGAGGAAGCAGAATTCTTAAAGTGCATCCAGGAGAGGTTTTTGAGCCAGCAGGTAGAAAGTCCTACAAGAGAAGGTGTGGTACTGGACCTAATCTTAGGGAATGAAGCCAGGCATGTGGTAGAAGTGTCAGTGGGGGAGCATTTCGGGGATAGTGACCATAACTCTGTAAGATTTAAGGTAGTTATGGAAAAGGAAAGATGGACCGGAAATAAAGGTCCTGAATTGGGGGAAGGTCGATTTCAATATGATAAGACAGGGTGTGGCCAAAGTGGAATGGGGGCAGCTGCTTGTAGGAAAGTCTACATGAGGCCAGTGGGGGGTCATTCAAAAAGAAAATAGTGAGAGTTCAGGGCCAACATCTTCGCGTAAAGGTGAAGGATGGGACCAACAAGTCCAGGGAACCCTGGATGTCAACGGATATAGAGGATTGGATAAGGAGAAAAAAGGAGGTTTATGGTAGATACAGAGGGCTGAAAATGGCAGAAGCCCTAGAGGAGTATAGAAAATGTCAGGGGGTACTTAAAAAAGTAATTAGGAGAGCGAAGAGGGGGCACGAAAAAATACTGGCGGGCAAGTTAAAGGAAAATCCAAAGACATTTTATAAATATATTAAGAGCAAGAGGATAACCAGGGAAAGCGTAGGACAAAGTAGAGACCAAAGTGCCAATCTGGGCATGAAGCCGGAGGACGTAGGTGAGGTTTTAAATGATTACTTTTCATCTGTGTTCAAAATGGAGAAGGACGATGTAGGGGTAGAAATCAGGGAGGGGGACTGTGATATACTTGAACAAAGTAGCATTAAAAGGGAGGAGGTATTAATGGTTTTAGTGGGCTTGAAAGTGGATAAATCCCAGGCTGTTATGTGAGGCAAGGGAGAAGATTGCAGGGGCTCTGATAATTTTTAAATCCTTTCTGGCCACAGGAGAGGTACCAGAGGACTGGAGGACAGTGAATGTGGTACCATTATTCAAGAAGGGTAGCAGGGATAAACCAGGTAATTACAGGGCAGTGAGTCTAACATCAGTTAGGGAAACTATTGGAAAGAATTCTGAGGGACAGGATTAATCTCCACTTGGAGAGGCAAAGATTAACATGGATAATCAGCATGGCTTTGTCAGGGGGAGATCATGTCTAACGAATTTGATTGCATTTTTCGAGGAGGTGACGAGTTGGTGTAGATGAGGGTAGTGCAGTTGATGTAGTATGCATGGACCACAGTAAGGCTTTTGACAAGGTCCTAATGGGAGAACGGTTAAGAAGGTAAGAGCCCATGGGATTCAGGGCAGTTTGGCAAATTGGATCCAAAATTGGCTTAGTGGCTGGAGGCAGAGGGTGATGGTCGGAGGTTGTTTTTGCGATTGGAAGCTTGTGACGAGTGGTGTATAGCAGGGATCAGTGCTGGGACCCTTGCTGTTTGTAGTGTACATTAGTGATTTAGATGTGAATATAGGAGGTATGGTCAGATGATGTCACAGATGGCACAAAAATTGGTGATGTTGTAAATAGTGGGGAGGAAAGCCTTTGGTTACAGGATGATATAGATGGGCTGCTAAGATGGGCAGAGCAGTGGCAAATGGAATTTTTGGAGGGCCAACATGGCAAGGGAATACACAACGAATGGTAGGACCCTAGGAAGTTCAGAGGGTCAGAGGGACCTTGGTGTGCATGTCCATAGATCCCTGAAGGCAGCAGCACAGGTAGATAAGATGGTTAAGAAGGCATGTGGGATACCTGTCTTTATTAGCCGAGGCATAGAATATAAGAGCAGGGAGGTTATGTTGGAGCTGTATAAAACATTAGTTTAGGCCACAGCTGGAGTACTGTGTGCAGTTCTGGTTGCCACACTATAGGAAGGATGTGATTGCACTGGAGAGGGTGCAGAGGAGATTCACCGGGATGTTGTCTGGGTTGGAACGTTTCAGCTATGAAGAGAGACTCGATAGACTAGGGTTGTTTTCATTAGAGCAGAGAAAGCTGAGGGGGGACCTGATAGAGGTAAACAAAATTATGAGGGGCATAGATAGGGTAGATAGAAAGAAACTTTCTCCCTTAGCAGAGGTGTCAATAACCAGGGGGCATAGATTTAAGGTAAGGGGCAGGAGATTTAGAGGGGATTTGAGGAAAATATTTTTCACCTAGAGGGTGGTTGGAATCTGGAACATATTGTCTGAGGGGGTGGCAGAGGCAGAAGCCCTCACAACATTTAAGAAGTATTTAGATGAGCACTTGAAACACCATAGCATACAGGGCCACAGGCCAAGTGCTGGAAAATGGGATTAGAACAGGTAGGTCCTTGATGGCTGGCACAGACCTGATAGGCCAAAGGGCCTGTTTCTGTGCTGTATAACTCTATGCCTAAAGATCAGAGAGCATGAAATAAATAATTTCACTTTGTATAAAATATCATAGTATAGGTAAAAGTATAGAGCAGTAGCTGTTTGCATTGCCTTCTGCCACTCTCATACTTTGGCATTATGGCCAGGATATTGAGGTCGGCGAGCGGGGATGGGACCCACTCGCCGATGCATAAAATGATGCAGGATGACATTGGGTGGAACTTCTGATGTTACCCCGCGTCATTTCAATTTTCAGGTCGGCGGGGGTGCAGCCGAACCATCAGTACGCCCGCCGACCTGTCAATGGCCTATTGAGGCCATTTAAAAACTAATTCAAGTAGTTAATGGACCTGCCCGTCCAACCTTAAGGTTGGCGGGCAGGCTACGAGCCCTGGCGGGCTTCAGAAAAAGCATGAAACCGCATGCACGGGCGGGAAGAGGTTTCATGAGGGTTTTAGAATATTTAATAAAAGTTTGAATAAAAGTGATGAGCATGTCCCAACTCACATGACCGTGTCACATGAGGGGGCATGTCAGGAAAATTTTATTTTTGTCCATTGACCATTTTTAAATTTGGCACCAATCTTCCTGATGCAGCACTTAGCCTCAGGGAGGTGAGTGCGCTCTTTCGCGCGCATGTGTGAAAGAGCGCACAGCCGGCTTAGGGATTCCCTCCCGCCCGCACAGGGAACGCATAGTGCTTCCTGGCGGACGTTATCTGGACGTCACTGAATTGGCCTGCCCACGTAAAATGGTGGCACACCCCCGATTGGGGGCACGTGCCCGCTCCTGCACTTCCCCCACCTCCCTATATGAAGCAAAAGCAGATTGCCTCTGTTTTCATAGAATCAGAACAGGAATAATAGTGCAAAAACATTTAATTTAGTCCTTTGATCTGGCTGATACCAACTGATAATATTAATACAACTTTAACCATTTCAATTGTGCTTCAGTAACAAATGGCTGCAGAATATTTATTTCAAAATCATTGACTGCACATGAGATTTACTTGAAATTCCACTGCTGTGGTCAGAGGCTGAAAATCATGGTACCAAATTTGTAAAGAAAGGAAGGCTTGCATTAACATAGCACCGTTAATAAGCTCAGGTCCTCCCAAAACAATTTAGAGCCAATGAAAAATTTTGAAGGAAACGAAGCAGCCACTTTGCGCACAGCAAATTCTCAGAAACAGAAATGCAATAATGACCAGATAATCTGCTTTAGTGATGCTTGGTGAGGGGTAAACATTGCCCAGGACCACATAATAGCATCAACAATTTCACGAAATATTATTGAGTCCAGCAGTAAATTGGTTGCAAACTTTATATGTAATTTAGCTCAAAATCTCAAATAAAAATATGAAAAGCACATTGCAAATGTTCTCGTGAGGGAAATTTAAGAATAATGGAACATACATGACAGGTTTTGTCTGGAGACAGAGCCCAGTCCAAATTTGCTGAATTCAGTACAAATCCCTTCAACGTTTTTCAGTTTGAGCCTCCTCTTTGGATGCAACTGTCAATTCCTGCACACATTATGCCCCAAATTGCTATAGTTTTGATGTGCATTTTCCCTTAAGTTTCCACTCAATATCATTTGCAAATTGGTGAATGTAAAATCTGCCATGAACCAGGACAATTAGGCAGCACCCCAGAATGTAATTATTTTTTGAAAAAAATTGTTTGGAAAAATATTCCTTGATACATTTAAGAGTGGGATATTTGTACAATTTGATTAATACAGCTGAAAATGGGTTTATTACAGAAAATAAGCATTTCAGTCAGTGTCCAATTCCCCAGCTATTAGTAACCCAATTTTAAATAACTGAAAATGACTTTAAAAAGCTAGGCTGGCATTCATTTGCCACTTATATTGGAGTACAGTCGTCAGTTGCTTAGTAAAATTATATTCAAAAGCTTTTAAATCATACCTATTAGTGCCCTTTCACCCAAAAGAACCAGCTTAATTTTAAAAGCCTCTTCGAAGGCCTGCAAACGAGCGATTAGCGGTAAAACGCAATGGTGATTAATTCAATCTGGGAACATGGATAGTTTTGTGGGCAGGCCCATCATCTAGCGCAATGATTTTTAAACTAACACAAAATGTCAAGGAAATTCAATCTGCAGTTTATGTAATTTGCATTTAAAATTCCATGATCTTTTGCACTGGTTTCATCGATTTCAGGCAAATTACACCAAAAAAAAAGCAATGCAACCTTGTGGAAATGCTCGGCCTTCGTTAGTGCTTTTAAAAACAGAGATGTGGGAATAATTGTGTACCAATATGTTCATTGTTTCTACAGTGGAAATATCACAATTTGACTATGAAAACGTTAAGGTGGACTGTGCCTTTAAAGGCAGGCAAGCAAAACCATTTGACCATCCTAAGAAATGACTAGTGGAAATGAAATTACTGAGGTCTTAATGCCTGCTTATTTCAGCCACTGTGTCTGGTGATGAGTAGTCACCCTGTATGGGATGTGTTGGAGATAAATGCCTATCTCCTGGCAGCCAGGGTATCAGGTGAAGAAGTGATAATGTCTTATTCACATCTATCATAGTTTTGAGAGGTTGGTTCGAGATAAATGGAAATACTATACAAGTAAAGCACTTTACTGTCCACGGGGCTGCCTGTAAGTGAAAGCTGAATTCCAGTTTTAGCCTGCAGTGGTTGACAGTTCAGATAACAGCCACCAGTCACAGTCTCACCTTTCACTTCTCTGTCTAAGTTAACAACATTTTTATTGCTGGTTTCTTACTGTTAAGTTTGAAATAGTCAAACGCAGACGAAAGTAATTTGTTTTGTTATAAACAGATCCCAGATGTAAGTAAACCTTTACAATGTTCCAATTAGCTCTGGATTTAGTCAATGCTGTTACATGCAAGTCTGACATGAGCAGTGTTTCTGCTTGTGTCTATTTCTAGACTGTGGGATACAATCTAACTGCCATTAGACTTTTGCAATTGCATTTCCCCCTTCACAATGTATTCTCATGTTAATTATTGTTATTAACATGCTACCTGCAAATTATTATCTTGCAGTTTAAAGATGATTGGAGTTTTGAATTGAGCCTAACCTGGAGACAGTTTCAGCTGGTTTTGAGGTTTCTATGTTAAATGAGTTGGGATCAATCCTAATCCACTTCATTCTACAGGTATTGACCTGTACCATAATTCTGTCATCCAATTTGTCACTAAATTGCTGTTTGCACCAGTGATGCTGCAAAGATGACTGATGTGAGAAATGGAAATATTTCCATTAAAGCAATAATTCTAGGATTCAAGAAAGTCTTTGAAAGAAACTAAAGAAAGTTTAACTGTGCTACTGGCTCCATCTGGCCTAGAATTGTTTGGCAGTGACACTTGAGACCCAATTTTACAGTCCTGGAAGCCAAAGCAATCTGATCATAAAACACCAATTTAGAGTTCATGGGCAAAGCACTTGGCCAGCTACCTAGGCTTTCCCAGTGTTGGCCTCCTTAAACAGCAAGACAAATGCAATTGCTATTTAAAAGAGTTGTTTGATTTTTGTTGGGTAGGAAACTGGAAACTGGAACTGGTTGGCTAACAATGCGGAACATTGTCATTTTCAGGTCCTGTTTCGGAAATGCTTTGGCAAGAAGTGTGCAAGATCCTGGCAGACCCTCGCCACAGGACAGCTATATAAATCGCATAGTAAGTGGAGTAAATGCTGAGCGAAACAGTCAAATAATACACAAGAAAATGAGAAACAAAGGGTTGAGTTTGGCGACCTTCATTTTTAAAGGGCAAATGACTTGATTTCCTGGTCCGTAACTAGGAGGCTGCAGTGGCACGCCTTCCAATCTAATTAAGAACCCATCTCTGGGGTCACCATCCAATTATAAATGATGGGTGCACTGGGGAGGTGAGAGGGAGAAGCATTGCTCACGATGTCAAGGACAACTGGCCGTCTTCACTGTGGCTACAGTGAGAGTGCTGCAGAAGTGAATGGCAATCGACAGCGCAATGAAATAAACGCAAGAGGAAGTGGAAGGCACCGGAAGACATCTTCACCTTGAGCACTCTCTGTGACAGCAGTCTCCATGAAAGACTACTGCAATGACAAGCCTCTGCCAAAAGGATGACCATAGAGCTTGCTGTTTTCAGTATTTAAAGTTAATCTTGACTCAAGCTGTCATGCCACAATCTACAGAAACCACGTGACTCCCATTTGTCTCCAAAAGATTTCCATTCTCCTGGGAAAACTGCTGATAATTGATTCATTAGCTGGTACCTTCAGCTTGCTGTGGCGTGCGTTCCCAGCAACAGTCAGCCTACACTTCAGATAATCAGCCAGAGGTGGGAACATGTCGGCAAAACAGCCCAATGCATTTTTTTCCAAATTTCCAGATTCTTGTCTGGTTTTAGGAAAACAGCCCCAAATGTTATTGAACTCGGAAGACTGCTTAGGTAGCACATAAAAGTAGAATGGCAATTATACATTTATCATAGTATTTTTCACATTGTTAAAACTATGGCTGAAGCCACATGCTAAACATATATGAAAATAGAAGAAGGGTGTAAAAGACAAACATGGCTATCAAGCTTGCCTCACCTAGACATGGCCCAATCATCAAACACCATTGACACGCTCCATAGCTATGTAATCTCCTGGAAAAGGCAAATAAATTCATAAAAACAAAATTTCTGGCCAAAACTGTCAATCCTGTCTGACAATTAATCAAGACTCAAGGAGACCATTGTTGCCTATAATTGCTCAGAATCCCAGCTAACGAGAAACTTACCCTGAAAATGCCTTCCCTCAGCTCACCAAATACCCTTTAAGGAATAAAAGCAAAATACTGCGGATGCTGGAAATCGGAAATAAAAACAGAAAATGCTGGAAAAACTCAGCAGGTCTGACAGCATCTATGGCGAAAGAATTGGAGTTAACGTTTTGAGTCTATATGACCCTTCGGAGCCAAGGAGAAGTGGAAATGTGATGACATTTATACTGTTTAAGGGAGGTGGAGAAGATGAAGCTGGATAGAAGGCCAGCGATAGGTAGGGGCTAAGGAGAGATGGACTGCATTACATCCAGCCCCATGATTCAGTCAGATTTTCCATAGGGCAATCGTTTTCTGAAAAAATAAATATGTTTTAGCATCTCACCTAATTTTTTGTTTATGTATCGGAAAAGCATGCTTTCTAATATTAGCATTCCTGTTGATCTCAAATCACCTATGCAACAAGACTGCTAACTCCCTTCATCATTTTAAAACCTCAGTTTGTCTTCCCAAACCGACATTTCTTTAAAATATACATTACATAGAATTACATAGAACAACAGTGCAGAAACAGTCTATGTCAGTGTTTATGCTCCAAATCAAGTCTCTTATCCTTCCTTATCTAACTCCTGTCAGCTTAAACCTCTATTCCTTTCTCCATCATATGCTTATCTGGCTTCCCCCTAAATGCACGCCTGCTATTCACCTCAACTAATCTCCCTGGTATTGGATTCCCTATTATCACTATACCCCCAAATTTAGGGGTCTATTTTAATAGCTAGAGTCCAAAGTATAGGCATCATACTTCAGAGCCTTTTGATATTCTATGCTCTATATTGAAACTAAATGTGTACAAAATTCTCCAAGGGCAGAAATTAAAGCCTCTCCCTCCGCCTCACCCCTGGCGGGTGGCACCCTCCCTTTGGCCCCACCCCACCCCAATTACCTTATTTTTATTAATTCGTGGGATGTGGGCTTCGCTGGTCGGGCCAGCATTTATTGCCCATCCCTAGTTGCCCTTGAGAAGGTGGTGGTGGGCTGCCTTCTTGAACCGCTGCAGTCTATGTGTTGTAGGTACACCCACAGTGCTGTTAGGAAGGGATTTCCAGGATTTTCATCCAGCGGCAGTGAAGGAACGATGATTTATTTCCAAGTCAGGATGGTGAGTGACTTGGGAGGGAACTTCCAGGTGGTGGTGTCCCATCTATCTGCTGCCCTTGTCCTCCTAGGTGGTAGTGGTCATGGGTTTGGAAGGTGCTTTATAAGAGGCCTTGGTGAAGTCCTGCAGTGCATCTTGTAGATGGTACACACTGATGCTACTGTGTGTCGGTGGTGGAGGGGGTGAATCAAGCATACTGCTTTGTCCTGGAAGCTGTCCAACTTCTTCAGTGTTGTAGGAGCAGCACTCATCCAGGTTAGTGGAGGGTATTCTATCACATTCCTGACTTGTGCCTTGTAGATAGTGGACAGGCTTTGCGGAGTCAGGAGGTGTTACTCATTGCACGATTCCTAGCCTCTGACCTTGTCTTGTAGCCACAGTATTTATATGACTAATCCAGTTCAGTTTCTGGTCAATGGTAACCCCCAGGATGTTGATAGTGGGGAAATTCAGTGATGGTAATGCCATTGAACATCAAGGGTCGATGGTTGGATTCTCTCTTGTTGGAGATGGTTATTGCCTGACACTTGTGTGGCACGAATGTTACTTGACACTTGTCAGCCCAATCCTGTATATTGTCCAGGTCTTGCTGCATTTGGACATGGGCTACTTCAATATCTGATGAATCGCGAATGGTGCTGAACATTGTGCAATCATCCCTACTTTTGACCTTATGATGGAAGGAAGGTCATTGATGAAGCAGCTGAAGATGGTTGGGCCGAGGACACTACCCTGAGGAACCCCTGCAGTAATGCCCTGGAGCTGAGATGACTGACCTCCAACAACCAGAACCATCTTCCTTGGTGCTAGGTATGACTCTAACTAGCGGAGAGTTTTCCCCCTGATTCCCATTGACTCCAGTTTCACTAGGGCTCCTTAATGCCACACTCGGTCAAATGCTGCCTCGATGTCAAGAGCAGTCACTCTCACCTCAGCTTGAGAGTTCAGCTCCTTTGTCCATGTTTGAACCAAGTTTGTAATGAGGTCAGGAGCTGAGTGGCCCTGGCGGAATCCAAGCTGAGCATCGGTGAGCAGGTTATTGCTAAGCAAGTGCCACTTGATGGCACTGTTGATGACCCCTTCCATTACTTTACTGATGATCAAGAGTAGACTGATGGGCAGTAATTAGCTAGGTTGAATTTGTCCTGTTTTTTGTGTACAGGACATACCTGGGTAATTTTCCACATAGCCGGGTAGATGCCAGTGTTGTAGCTGTACTGGAACAGCTTGGCTAGGGGCATGGCAACTTCTGGAGCACAAGTCTTCAATACTATTGCTGGAATGTTGTCTGGGCTCACAGCCTTTGCAACATCCAGTACCTTCAGCCATTTCTTGATATCACGTGGAGTGAATCGAATTGTCTGAAGATTGGCATCTGTGATGTTGGGGGTCTCTGGAGGAGGCCGAGATGAATCATCCACTCGGCACTTCTGGCTGAAGATTGTTGCAAATGCTTCAGCTTTATATTTTGCACTGCTGTGCTGGGATCCTCCATCATTGAGGATGGGGATATTTGTGGAGCCACCTCCTCCAGTGAGTTGTTTAATTGTCTACCACCATTCATGACTGGATGTGGCAGGACTGCAGAGATTAGATCTGATCTGTTGGTTGTGGGACTGCTTAGCTCTGTCTATCACTTGCTGCTTATGCTGTTTGGCATGCAGGTTGTCCTATTTTATAGCTTCACCAGGTTGACACCTCATTTTTAGGTATGCCTGGTGCTGCTCCTGGCATGCCCACCTGCACTCTTCATTGAACCAGGGTTGATCCCCTGGCTTGATGGTAATGGTAGAGTGGGGGATATGCCAGGCCATGAGGTTGCAGATTATGTTTGAGTATAGTTCTGCTGCTGCTGATGGCCCACAGTGCCTCATGGATGCTCAGTCTTGAGTTACTAGATCTGTTTGAAATCTATCCCATTTAGCACGGTGGTAGTGCCACACAACACGATGGAGGGTATCCTCAATGTGAAGGCGGGACTTCGTCTCCACAAGGACTGTGCGGTGGTCCATCCTACCGATACTGTCATGGACAGATGCATCTGCAGCAGGTAGGTTGGTGAGGATGAGGTCATGTATATTTTTCCCTCTTGTTGGTTTCCTTACCACCTGCTGCAGACCCAGTCTAGCAGCTATGTCATTTCGGACTCAGCCAGCCTGGTCAGCAGTGGTGCTACCGAGCCTCTCTTGGTGATGGACATTGAAGTCCCTCACCCAGAGAATGTTCTGTGCCCTTGCCACCCTCAGTGCTTCCTCCAAGTGGTGTTCAACATGGGGGAGTACTGATTCATCAGCTGAGAGAGGGCGGTACGTGATAATCAGCAGGAGGTTTCCTTGCCCATGTTTGACCTGATGCCATGAGACTTCATGGGGTCTGGAGTCGATGTTGAAGACTCCCAAGGCAACTCCCTCTCAACTGTATACCATTGTCCCGCCACCTCTGCTGGGTCTGTCCTGCCAGTGGGCCAGGATATATCCAGGGATGGTGATGGTGGAGTCTGGGACATTATCTGTAAGGTAAGATTGCATGAGGATGACTATACCAGGCTGTTGCTTGACTAGTCTGTGAGACAGCTCTACCAATTTTGGCGCTAGCCCCCAGATGTTCGTAAGGAGGACTTTGCAGGGTCGACAGGACTGAGATTGCCGTTGTCGTTTCCAGTGCTTAGGTCGATGCCGGATGGTCCGCCGGGTTTCAATCCTTTTTTGTGTCTTTGTCGTGGTTTGTTACAACTGAGTGGCTTGCTAGGCCATTTCAGAGTCAAGCATATTGCTGTGGGCCTGCATTCACATGTTGGCCAGACCAGGTAAGGACAACAGATTTCCTTCCCTCAAGGACATTAGTGAACCAGTTGGGTTTTTACACCAATCGACAATGGTTTCATGGTCATCATTGGACTTTTAATTCCAGATTCTTATTGAATTCAAATTCCACCATCCGCTCCCCAGAGTGTGGCCCACACTCCCAATGGCATTGCCAGATGCAATGCAGAGCTGCTGGCTTCTGATTGGCTGACATTTCTCAGGGGTGGGTTATCTGTCCCTGACAAGGCAGTGCAGCAATTAAATGACCCAGAGGGAGCAAGAACCCTGGTGGCAGTGTTCCTGCTGCTGATCAGAAACTTCTGCCTTTTGTAATTATCACCTCAACCAGTGCAGTTGGGTGGTGTTGTATATCTTATATATCTCAGAGTTATGCAAAGGCGACACTAGTTTCTATGTGTATAACAGGTTTTATTTACAGTGCTTTAAAATGCCTACTCCATGCCTCAGCTTTGGCTTCCAGCTCTTTCTACAGTTTGTATGCTTTTTTCTGAGTCTCCAACCAATAAAGCACAGTGAGCATCGATAGTAAACAGACTCACATAATCAAAAAATAGAACAATTGAGTACTGCACCCTCCCCCCGCCTTGTAAAACTAATGACCTTATTTTAAATCAAACCATCCTAAACAACAAACATATGTACGCCATGTTATTTCATAGCCTTCAGCCTACCTGCTTTTTCTAAGTATAGACGAATCTTTGAGATATGAAAGTCTCTGATGATTATGCTGAGATCTACGAATTTGAGATTCTATATCTGCATGATCAACTTGATGAAGTGGATGATCAACATCACAGTTACTTGTTGGGAAAGGAAATGTATCCTCACAATCACCATCCTCAAAATTCTGGTCTGCCTGCTATCAAACGACTTGCATTCCTCTTCCTGTTGTCATCCAACAGATAAGTATTTGTATCAAGAAACTGCTTGATTTGCTTTGGTCCAGGTACAGATGATGCAAATTTGTGGTCATAATTTGGCTGCTTGATGTGAAACCAATCTCCAATTTCAAATTGTGGTTCCCTTGCACCTGTTCTCTTATCAAATTTCCCTTTTGCTTTACCCTGCCACATTGTGATTTCTTCTATTTTCTCTCTGACCTTTTCATTGAACGGCAATGACAGTTTAAAATTGGTTACTGGCATGCAAAATTTATGACCTATCACAAGTTTGGTTGGTGTCCTTCTGGTCAGGCTTCTAGCCGTTCCTACCATTTATTTACTTTTCTCTGTGTCCACACCCAGGCTTAACCAATTAAGCACGGTGAGCATCAATAAAAAACAGACACACATAATCAAACACAGAACAATTGAGCACTACAGATGGAGGTAATGTTTTCACCGCTCTTTGTTTCACTATAAACAATATATCTCAAAAACTAATGGAGCAATTTCAATGAAACTTAGTACACAGATAGATTGTGGCCCATGGAAGAACTGATTAGTTTTTGATAAAGCTGTGGATTCGGGTCCTGGAATTTTTTTAATGATCCGTTAACATTGGGAGATAGGGCAAATTGACTTTTTTAAAAGAATGTTGTGGGCTGTTTTATTTGAAATATTGTCGATTGTTTTGGAATGTTTTTGATTGTCCTAGCTGCTGTGGTGGGATTTGTCACAGCTGTCATAATGTGAGCAGTGTTTTCTTAGCAAGTTGTTAGATATGGATTCGTCTGGAGCTTCTTCAGTGAGGTGGAAGCTCTTAATAAAAATATATATTTTTTCTCTGCTTTGTAGTTGCAGAACACCAATCAGGCAAGGAAAAACCTCAAGGAGGAGCTGCATAATTGTAATAATGTTGAGTTGACACAGCATGATGGAGGTATGCGTTCTAAGGAGTGCCCTCTTCACTTGTTTCTTACTGAATATGCTTCCACTTTTCAGATATTGTGTTCTAGATCGTAACAACTCTCTGTGTGAACAAATTCCCTCATTTATCCCCATTACTTCTTTTAAATTAATTTAAATATATGACCTCTGATTATCAACATGCCGGGGGAAATAGTTTCTCTTTATTTGCTCTGTCAAAATCCTGCACATTTTGATTTATTAGGTCTCTTCTTAACCTTCTCTGCACTAAGGAGAATAATTCAAGCTTCTCCAAATCTTCCATTTAACTGAAGTCCTCATCCCTGGTGCCATCTGGATAAACCTCGTCTGTTGCTTCTCCAAGGCCTTGACATCCTCCCCAATGTGCAGTGCTCAGAATTGTACACAATTCTCAAGCTAAGGCTTAACCTGTGACTAGTAATGGTTTAACATGGTTTCCTTGGTTTTTTTTTGTATTCAAGGCTCTTAATAACAAAGCCAATTATCTGATGTGCCTTAACTGTGTTATTAACTTACCTGCCAACTTGAAGGATTTATGAATTTGTGAGGTCCCTCTGCTCTTGCAACTCCTTCAATATAGTACCATTTGTATTATATTGCTTCTTCATTTTTGTTTTGCCCTGAAGTTTATCACCTCACCTGCATTTAATTGCATCCGCCATGTCTCTGCCCACTTCACCAGTCTGTTATTTCCTTCTGAATTCTCCTCCCATTTTGCTCCCTATGTACTACTTTGTTGGGTTTTGTATCATCCACAAACTTATATATAGCAGAAAACGCAATGATCCTAACATCGATCACTGGGGGACCCCACTGCCTACAGTCAGAAAAAACATCTACTCAACATTACTGCCTGTGGCTTAACCTCTAATAGCTTTGCCAATTCAAGTTACCACTATCCCTTTAATCCCTTGTATTTCTATTTTCCAAATCAGTTTATTAAGTTGGTACTTTATCAAACTAACCTCCAGTTTACATGTTTTAAATAAGTTAATATAGATGTAACTGTTGTTTAAACTCCAGGTTAAATGTGCCAAGATCTGCTCTCTAATTAATTCCAGCAGGTAAGCAATTTTTGGAATGGAACATTGAGGTGGCTAACATGAATTCTGACCCTTACTTCTCAGGGGGCAGCCTCTGATAGAGGTAAGCAAGGTAGGAGATCAATTTGATAGAAAAAATGTTAGTCCTACATTATTGCTGTGTGTGCTATTGCTTTTAGAATGTAGGTAGAGTGTGCATAAAGAAAACATGAGTAATATTGAGCAGGTTATCAATTTCTGCAGGTTTCACAAATCACAATCAATAACTGTGATTAAGCAGTTTAATTGAAAACTCCTTCCCAATGTATTCAGTATGCTGAGATTTTACAGGACCTGGATATTCAGATTAAAATGACCCCTCCTGCAATTACTGATTTAGAAAGAGTAAAGGAACAATTAATTGATTAATTAAAACATGGAACAACTTTACATTGTAAAGCAGAGAAAATATCATTGACAACTGAGGAAACAATTCAACTTTGCAACTGTAATATATAGTTTGAGTAAGCTATTTATTTAGCACTTTAAGTTCAACATTTTTTGTTATTTCTTGAATGTGTTGTTGAGGGTACAATAAGTGATGCATCGCTTTCTGTATTTCTATTTAAAAGCACTGTTTGAAATCACAGTTGTTAATGAGTTTAGGATGTTAAAAGGTTGAATTTATTCTGCTGGTGCAGTCCATTGAAGAAATTAATACAGAGAACACCAGTAGTGCGTCCCACCGGGAAAAGGAGCTGAGCTCCAGAACTTGTTTGCAGGCCTAATTTAAATAAAGGAGCTGCCATGTGGATGTACTTTTGGTTGCAGCCTTGGAGTCAGGGGAAAGTCAGGGCACATCATGAACCTTAATGGCACTAGGACTATTAAAGATACAGGCACAGTTAAAGCCTCATGGAAGAGCCAGGATTTTTTTTAAAGTAATGGGGCAGGCATATTATCTAGACACCTAATGATGAAGAATGGTATGTTGTCAAATGTTGTGATTTGTACATCAGCAGTCTTTACCTATCTTTAAAGTTTCCATCACTATGAAAGTCTGTGTGTTATTGTGTGTTGGGATGACAGCGCGGTCTCAAACAGCAGTCTGGGCAAGACTTCAACCTGCCTTTACTGGGACTTCCTGCGTTTTGGAAACGCAGGGGTTTGTGGCTTATGAGATGGCCAGACTGCAATAGTTGTCAAAGGGGTTTGAGGTTGTCGCCCCTCATCTACCTCCAGGCAAGCAAGTGGTACAATACTGGACACAGCTACCATCATTAAATGTAACAGAATAAGTGAAGCAAGGACAGCAGCAGGAAAACCATTTCTGTTTATTCAATAGCCAAAAACACAGATCTTTCTTGGCAATTCCAGCTTGTCCCTCAAGAGAAGAATAACACAGCACCTCTGGCATGAGGTTCTTCTGGGGACAGCTTGCTGATAGCCTGCTGCTATTAAAAGATCCTTGATTGCAGTCTCTGACATTTATTTGCATGAAATTTTCATTGCTGCACCCTTCAAACACAGTCAGATGTTAACAGCAGAAGCCACACAGGAAGTTGAGAACAGGGAAAAGAAATCTTCCATAATACCACTATTTACCCAGAGTGGCTACCTGATGTCAGCTCAGTGAATATTTTGGAACTTAAATGAGTGCATGAAACCCCTTTTGACTGCTGCCTTATGCTGCTTTTGAATTAACAGCAGTTATTTAGTTGTTGGAGGTTGTGATAATTGATGTTGAAAAGAGATGAAAATCCTATCATTCTCATTTATGCTGCTTAGCCTTAGTTTGAATGTCAACAGTGCAGACTCCTCTGACTATCATTCCTGCAATTCCTATTGTTCACTGTGCCATGTTGCAGACTGCCTCACAAGCTTCTGGAAAATGTCAAGCCTCAGCAGGGTATTTACACTGCCTGACAGAAGATATTTGGAGCTGGATTGAAAAGCAATTAGGAAGACTACAACAAAAAAATCAAAAAATCAGCTCCTAAAACCATTATCAGCACATAAATTATCACATTATCATTTTCTCTCCACTCAGGATAATCGAGTTGGACATTAACTGGAATGACTGTTGTCAGATGTACTGTCTCCCCTGTGCTGGTGGTTGTGACATTCATTTTAGGTTCAGTTTTCTGATGACTACATTGCATTTTTGTATTGTGTGGAAAATCAAACTCGAGATCAAATTTCCTCAATTTGTTCCAGTTAATTCTATTCTAATCACTTTATTTTCATTGCCCACCATACAACAGAAAAGTATCCTTCTCTTTGTTAATTTTATGTTAATTTCAAGCTGCAATGCCGCTCCACTAAATTAAAGGAATGTAGTCACTAAATAATTGCTTTTGAAGTGGAATCCATTTGAAGCTGTTTACTTAGGAGCCCTGGTCTGCATGGTAATTCATATATTTTCTTTGTAAATACTCCTGACCTATCCCTTATACTGTCCCCTTCCTTCTACAAGAGGCAAACTAGTATAGGTTAGGTCAGTGTCACTTGTGGTTAAAATGGATCTCAGTCTCCTTTGCAAAGTAGTAACTATGATTTCCTGGACAGATTGTGTTTCACAGAGGCTTGGTAACAAAGCAATGATGAATTTTAAAAGCACAACCAAAGCATGTTAGAAGTAATTCCCCAAATTCCCCAAAACAAAGTTTAACCACCCAAATGCCACCAGTGAGCCTGGGGGTTTTAATTGATTGAAGAAGGGCTTTTAAATCTGCTTTAAGCCATTGAAAATCTGGCTTTCCTAATGTAACTCACAGGCTGGAAATGTACAGAAGGATCGAAGCAAGAGGCTAAAGAGAAAGGAGACTGATTTTCAGCTATCATTTTGTTACAGAAGTTTAAAGATTAGAAAAAATTGGATTAAAATAATACCTTTATGTACATATTACTGTAAAGGATTAATGCTGCAGTAATCAGACTGCCAATGACACAACAGTCTGGATTTCCATCCTCAAGGAGGGAAGTGGGAGTCGGGAAAATTCCTGGCTCAACCTGCCTGCCTGGGGAGAAAGGGCTGGGGTTGAGTAGCCGACCCTGGAAAAAGGTCAGAGGCAGTCACAGAGGCTGCCAGGTGCAGAGGCAGCCTGTTTAAAAGGCCCACTTCAGTGCTATGGGACTTTTGTTTCAGTTAAAATAAAAACATAAAGGCCCTTCATCCCTCATCCCTCACACACCCACAAACTATTCATGCCCCACCCAAGCCTTCTCATGTCCTCCATGCCAGTCAGTGTGCCCCTACCCATCCTTCATAGCCCCTCATGCCTCTATGCCATGCTTTGGTCCCAAACACCTTTAATGGCCCTCATATCCCCTATGCAAAGCTATGCCCCACCTCCCCTCATGCCCCCATGCCAAACTAAGCCTCTCATCCACCCCCATGGCCCTCATGCCCCCATGCCATCTGTGCCCCCTATTCCCTTGTACTCTCGTACCCCTTATGGCAAACTATGGTGCTTCCATGCCAATGGGTGCACTATATACTGTATAGAACCAATGAACCCAGTAGTGACAAAACGATACATTTAAAAAAAGCTTTAAGAAAGCCATTCATTCATTACTTTTCACTATGTTATAAAACGTCCTTTCACTACAGCCCAATAAAAGTGTCAATGATCCAGGCACTTTAAAGTATTGATAACAGAAACTGCAGGCATTTGAAACCTCTTAACCTTGTGTAAATGACCATTGTGCAATTGACAGCAGCGATCATAGAGCCAGAGCTGTCAATCAAGTAATGTTTTCTCAGTGGCTCAAGTGTTGCATCTGTTATGATCCCAGTTGATGTTAGCACTGGACAAGTCAGATCTCAGAGTGAAACTTGGCTTGATAGACCCTAACCTTTTTTTAGAAACCATGGAGAAAAGTTACTGAACAAATCCACAGAAGTCTGCTAATGAACTTTTAATATAAAGAATAAAATATTTATTAAAACAAGAAAAATGAACTATACTACACCAGAAAAAAGGTTGGAAATATCTCAATACAAGCACATGAAGACAATTCAACTTTCCTCTATCCCTTTACCACAGCAATATCTTTACACATAAACCAGTGAAGAGTTACCACTAGTTTGCCACAAGGGCTTCTTACTTGGGACTGGCACAGTTGCAAACAGTTTTCTTCCGGTGAATTCCTGAGCATCCATTTGATACTTCTCACCCAACACATATGTATCCCAAAACTGCACTCTAAACTCACAGTTTCTTCAACTGCAGAGCAAACAAGTTCCCTAAACTCAGTCTTCCGGTAGCACCTTTGCTAACTGATCACTTTTCTGACCCCTGTAACTGAGTATTCAGTTAACCACAGTCCCAATAGCCTTGTAGTTTTTCTCCTCAGACAGCTTAAAAATCCTGTCTGCTCTCTCTGACATACACACACTCACAGTCTCTCTCTCTCTCCACTCCTGTCATTTTCCGTCTTTGTGTCACTGGGTCACTGTTGCTAGGCAACAGTAACCTTTTTTTTCTATTATGTGTTTTTCTCCTCACAATCATTAAACTTTTAACCTCCTTTAACCCATCTCTTTAACTTCAGGGATATATACACATCAAACGAATGGATACCTGGGCTTTCAGCCAAGCCTCATTATGTATTCTTGGCTGAGAGCCCAGACATCCATTATAGCACTAAAACACAAGAGTCCCATGCTCTGGATCTCTGATATCTGCTGTCAATTTCACAATGTTTATTTGCACAAGGATAGGAGGCATCAAATGCCTATTGTTTCTGTATGAGGAGGAACTTTTGAACATACCTTTTAGAAGGTCCACTCTTGATTAGGCCTTGTGACTTCTCTAAGGGGCCATGGGCCACAACTCTCTAAAAGCTTGGCCCGACTCCATGATAATTGCAAGGAGTAGGACATACCTATCTCTTCAATGGAGCCAGCCAGGTCGGGAGTGTAGGGTGCAGGCTTTTGACCCAAACCAACCAGCACCCTTAAAAGGCACTCCCAAAAATTGCACAGCATGGGAATGGGGTCAGGAATCCCAGAATCGGGACACACCCGGCATTTTTAAAGGGCTCCCAAATTATCCCGAATCGGTGAAAATCTAGGCCAATATTAATGTTTGCTTCAGCATCCCATGTCACAATTTGCAAACTTAATACTTACCTAGCAAGGCAGCCAATAACCCGTACTGTACTAAATCGGCAGATGCACAGTTAAGAAAACTGACTAGGATAGAAGAATTTTTTTAATGCCTTTGCCCCAGACAATACAATGAGTAATACACCAATCAGTGTGGGATCAGCCCATAAAGTCAAGGAAGTCTAAGGTTTAATCTCTGGTTTGTGTTGTATTAACTAATCTCCGTCTAGGTGGCTGTGGCAAAACTACAATCAACTTCAGCATCTGTGGGCTGGGTGTCCTGCTCCCAATTACTTATCAGTTGAAGGTTGTGCTTTCAATGATTGGAATGGGATCATGCTATCTGTTATACGTTCCAAAATCTTATTGCCTGCCTGCACTTACCATTCAGTCTCACACAAGAAAATAAGCATCGGTGGGATGACCCCAATTGCTTAAATAAAGAACCGCACTGTGAGTAATGGCCTGAGGAAGGGAAGAGGAAAAGGAACAAAATGGGCGTGGAAAAGTAGCTTATTGGAAAATATTATTTCTTTATGGAGTCAGATAGCTTTTTTTTCTCGATACTGCTGACCTGTACAAGTGCAATTATTAGGAGTATAATGAACTAAAGTTAACCAGCATTTTAAATAAAGTTACCATAGGGATGCAAAAGGTCAACAGAAAATTGGTTGGGCTCAACATTTTTCTTCTATGTTTGTTATCAGGTGATGAAATATCCAGGCGTAGGAACAGGAAAATCTAACCTGAGATTTCAGGGAGGCTATTTCACACTTGCTGTAATGGAGTTGCACCCATGTCAGCTCCAATTTTAATATGATTTTATTTAGTTATGAGACGTGGGTTTCACTGGCAAAGCCAGCATTTATTGCCTATCCTTAATAGCCGTTGGGAAGGTGCTGGTAAGCCGCCTTATTAACTGCTGCTGTCTGTGGTGAAGGTAATCCACAGTGCCATTAGGGAGAGAGTTCCAGGATCTTGACTTAAGTGTCAGTGGAGGATGGCAATATAGTTCCAAGTCGCAGTTGCATGTGACTTGGAGGGGAGCTTTCAGGTGGTGATATTCCCATGTGCCTGCTTCCCTTGCTCTTCAAGGTCAGCGGTCTACAACCAGCAGCTCCAAAATCACATGCAGCTCTTGACCATCTCATTTGCGGCTCCCGCCCTTTTCCAATTGGGTTGAATTGACGTGAAAAAGCCTTAAAAAAAATGTCAAGAAAAGTAAGAGACTTGTTTTTATTGTGGGGATAAAAAAACTAATCATTATGTTACATTTTACAGTTTCAAATGATTATTTTAATGAAGAACATCATTGTGCTCTAAATCTGTTTGAGTGGTATAGCTACACTTTGGTTATAGATAATGCCTTCGTTCCGAGGAACAGGTTTTATGGTTGACATTATTGTTACTAATATAGCTGGGATGATAAATTTTTCTGAATGTGCAATTAGAAGATATTTTTATCACATGAATCAATAACTGAAAACTTGTCATTTCTATGTATCTTAAGTTAAAGTTTGTTTTAAAGGTAACTTCACTGGAAAAATTATGGTAACAAAAAGTCAAAAATGTGATAATTCAAAGTTAGGTCTAATTTAATTTTGGCTTTTTTTCCATTGATTCAATACATGTATTTCTTTATTATGCATGCAAATTATGCATTCTACCAGAAGCATTTGGCAATTTGCCAAGTATTTGGTTTAGCAATGCCAAATTTGTGTCTTGCAACTCCCAATAGATTTTATTTAGTCATTTTTTTTAAAAAGCACTTCAGCTAAAAATGTTGTTGGCCTCTGCTCAAGGCAGTAGAGGTTGCGGGTTTGTCAAAGAAAGCTTGATGAGTTGCTGCAATGCACCTTGTTGACGGTGTACACAGGTAGAAGGCCATAGACCTCACCTGAACTCCTCCATCCCACATGGATTCAAATGGAAATGATAATCCAGATGGTCTATACCGCAAATTAAATCCACTCCTCTGGTTTACCAATTAAAAGTATCTTGAAGTGTTGAATGGAAGCTTTTTGTGCTATAAATTTCCATTGTCCCAGTGATTGTCAGATCCTTGAGAACAGTTTGCCAGGCTCACCCAATGCTGGAGTGAGTCCCAGGAAGACCTTAAGGGGCAATGGAGAAAATAAAATGGATGTGCTCAAAAAAAATTGAATATTGTTTTTTGCCTCCTTTACCTGTTGATTGGCCTCAATTCATGGATTGTCATATATGCTTAACACAACTTTCATTAGTTCCAATTCAAGTCCAATCAGCAAGAGATCTCTGTTTACGAGCATTGATTTTATTATTAATGAATGGACCCCTTTCATGACATTATGCTTTTCTGTTCAACGGGGGAGATGGTGGTCCAGTGATAATGTCACTAACAAGTAATCCAGAGGCCCAGGCTAATGCTTCAGGGACTGGGTTCAAATTCCACAATGGTAGCTGGTGGAATTTAAATTCAATACATAAATCTGGAATTGAAAGTTAATCTCAGCAATGGTGACCATAGCAACTACTATCAGTTGTTGCAAAAACTCATCTGGTTCACGAATGTCCTTTAGGGGAGGAAATCTGCCATCCTTACCTGGTCAGGCCTGCATGTGACTCCTAACGCACAGCAATGTGATTGACTCTGAAATGGTCAAGCAAGCCACTCAGTTCAAGGACAATTAAGGTTGGGCAACAAACACTGGCCTTGCTAGTGCTGACCACATCCCATGAAAGGAAAAAAATGTACCAATCATACACAAGGATTGGTGAAAAGGTCCTTTATTTGAAGATAGGACTATATACAGATAGAGCTATACATATAGCTTACTCCTTGTCCTGCTGCTTTCGGACTGGCTACAAGTCATATCCTGTCAAGGTGGTAATGATTGACAGCAATTTAAGATTCCATCCCTTAAAGGTATATGCACATCATAGCCCAACAGTAAATAACGTATTGAACTAAAATTAGGAGACTTTTAAAGCAAATTGAACATGATAGAATTAATACGGCCTGCTTAAGCAGGCCCTAAATGTGTAAGTCCTCCAAAAGCTCTTCAATTCATTTTGGAAACTTGTCCTGTTAAATGAATAACTACATCCCCATTGAGGCAGAAGGATAATGGCTGACTCGCACCTTTGCAAATGAGAATTTGTTCATTCTTTGCCTAAGTGGGTCACTTCTTTAAACAATCCGTGATTCATTAGCTTCCGGAGTCTATCCATTATAAAAATGATGATTTTAACTTCTGCCAGCTGTCCGTAACTGCACTGATCCTTGGAAATTGCAAATGTCTGTGTAAGTCTGCTTTTGTATTCCACTATATTTTAATCAGGTCTGCACTCCCCTCTGTACCTCCTTGACAAGGAAAGCAGGCTGAAATATTCACAGCCCTCTGCTAAAAGTGCTAGCAACTGGAATAGATCACTCAGCAAGAAAAAGAATATAATTGAACAAAGGCAGGTGGCAAGCCAGAAGATTGGACAGAATATAAAAACCAGCAAAGACTGACAAAGGGATTGATAAGGAAGAAAAAATTAGAGTACAAAAGAAAGCTAGCTAGAAATATAAAGACAGGTAGTAAGTGTTTCTGTAGGTATTTTAAAAAAGAAAGTTAAAGTGAGCGTGGGCCTATAGAAAGTGAGGTTGGGGAATTAATAGTAGAAAATAAGGAGATGGCAGATGAAGTTAACAGATATTTTGCATCAATCTTCATTACAGAGGATGCAATATCACAGAAATAGGTGTACATCAAGAAATGGGAGGAACTCAAGGAAAATTACAATCACCAGGGAAATGGTACTGAGAAAATAGTTGGAGCTGCAGGCTGACAAGTCCCCAGGTACTCCTGGACTTCATCCTAGGGTCTTAAAAAAAGTGGCTAGTGAGATGTGTTTGTTTTAATTTTTCAAAATTCCCTAGATTCGAGAAGGTTCCATTAGATTGGAAAATAGGGAATGTAAACCCTTTATTCAAAAAAGGAGTGAGACAGAAAGCAGGGAACTACAGGCCACTTAGCTTAACATCTGCCATAGGGAAAATGTTAGAAGCTATTATTAAAGAAGTTATAGCAGGGCACTTGGAAAAATTCATGGTAATCAGGCAGAGTCATCATGGTTTGTGAAAGGGAAATCATGTTTAACCAATTTATTGGAATTCTTTGAAGAAGTAACATATGTTGTGGATAAAGGGAAACTGGTGGATGTACTGTACTTAGATTTCCAGAAGGCATTTAATAAGGTGCTTCATCAAAGGTTATTGCGAAAAATAAAAGTTCATGGTGTAGGGAGTAATGTATTGGCATGGATAGGAGATTGGCTAGCTAACATGAAACAGAGGGTAGGCATTAATGGGTCTTTTTCTGGTAGACAAGTTGTAATGAGTGGAGTGCCACAGGGATCAGTGCTGGGGTCTCAAGTTTTTACAATTTATATAAATGAATTGGATGAAGGTACTGAAGGTATGGTTGCTAAATTTGCTGATGATACAAAGATAGGTAGGGTAATAAGATTTGAAGAGGACGCAAAGAGGCTAAAAAGGGATATAGATAGGTTAAATGAATGGGCAAATACGTGGCAAATGGAGTATAATGTAGGAAAGTGTTAAATTCTCCATTTTGTCAGGAAGAATAAAAAAGAAGCATATTATCTAAATGGTGAGGAATTGAAGAGCTCTGAAATGCAGAGGTATTTAGGTGTCCTAGTGCATGAATCACAAAAGGTTAGTATGCAGGTACAGCATGCAATTAGGAAAGGTAATAGAATGTTACCATTTATTGAGGGGGGAATTGAATACAAAGGTAGGGGCGTTATGCTGCAGTTATACAGGGCATTGGTGAGACGACATCTGGAGTATTGTGTACAGTATTGGTCTCCTTATCTAAGGAAGGATGTAAATGCATTGGAAGCAGTTCAGAGAAGGCTTACTAAACTAATACCTAGATTGGGCAGGTTGGACAGACTAAGCTTGTATCTGCTGAAGTTTAGAAGAGTAAGAGGCAATTAGATTGAAACATATAAGATCCTGAGGGGCTTGACAGGGTGGATGTGGAGAGGTTGGTTCCTTATGTGGGAGAATCTAATGCTAGGGGCCACTGTTTAAAAATAAGGAGCCATCCATTTCGGACAGAGGTGAGGAGAATTTTTTTCCTCTCAGTTAGTTGTGAGCTTTTGGAAGTCCCTTCCTCAAAAGGTAGTGGAAGAAGAGCCTTTGATAGATAGATTCTTAATTAAAAAGGGGGTGGAAGGCAATCAGAGGTAGGCAGGAATGTGGAGTTGAGGTTACAATCAGATCAGCCATGATCTTTTGAATGGAGGAGCAGTCTCGAAGGGCCGAATGACCAATTCCTGCTCCAAATTCTTATACTCATATGTATATTTGTATTCAGTTTTCTTTCTCTAACATAATCCTGGTTCTAACTACAGGCACAGTTCAGGCAGGTGAGGGCTGAGGTGGGCTATGTATTACACTGATCAGCAGCATGAGGCCCAGAAATTTGTAATTCTCAGACTGCATCTGGGTGTCCTCAGGTCAATTTTCTTATCTCAGGCAGACAGAATGCAGTGTTGGGCAGCAGGAGACTGTTGGTGGGGTTAAAGGAACAGCTCCAGCCTTGAGGTCAGTTGCGGGGAGGGAATTTTAGGAGGGCCTCATGATTGGGATGGGGGCGGGAGCCCTGGCCAGGCAACTTTTCCTAAATTTTCCTTGTGCACCAGGAGCGGCATTCTTGATCTGCAAAGGTGTGTCTTCTGACTCTGCCTCCTCTTCCCACCATGTTAACCTGTGGGCAAATCATGGCACCTATCAAATTTCCCACCCACTCTGATCCATGGATAAAAGTGCACTCCAACCCTGATGGTGTCATTGGAGTCCAATTTTTGTACTTAAAGATGAACCCTGTTGCATTCTTCTATTTGTCCCAAACACACCAATTATACACCACGGATCGGTAAAACAATAATATGGGTTCTTTATTTTAAGGTGAGACTATATACAGAAAATGTTAACGGCGGGCTAGGTTAACATTTCTGACCTGTGGAACTGCTGCTGTATTCTTCAGAGTCATGGGATTATACATTACCTCTTGTCTCATGGTGGAAAGTAATGGACAGGAGTTTAAGATATGTTTTCTTAAAGGTACATGCACATCATAATCACAAAAAACCCCATCGGTTTCTGCCAGACATCCTTCTCATCAACTCAGGAGAGTGGGCTAAATTTATAGACGGTGGGAAGAGAGCAGGACATCAGCAAGTGAGTCCTCAGACAATTTTAACCGCCCACGTGTTCAAGTTCTGCTACTCTATTAGACAACTTTGGCACTTAGTCCTAATAACTAGTCCACAGTTATGATTTCCCATCCTACCACATTATGGCACAAGATATTGGTGTAATAATGCATTGCACCACCAGGTTGCTCTCTGTTACTTTATTAGGGCTTGTTTTTTTTTATTCTTTCATGGGATGTTGGCCAGCATTTATTGCTATCCCTATTTGCCCTTGTGAAGGTGGTGGTGAGCTGCCTCCTTCAACTGCTGCAGTTCATGTAATGTAGATACAAGACAGTGCTGTTAGGGAAGGAGTTCCAGGATTCTGACCCAGCGACAGTGAAGGAACTGCAATATATTTCCAGGTCAGGATGATGTAGCTTTGAGGGGAATTTCCAGGTGGTGGTGTTCCCATGTATCTGCTTCCCTTGTCCTTCTAGGTAATAATAGTTGTGGGATTGGAAGGTGCTGTCTAAGGAGCCTCGGTGAATTCCTGCAGTGCATCTTGTAGATGGTACACACTGCTGCTACTGCGCGTCAATGGTGGACTGAGTGAATGTTTGTGGATGGGGTGCCAGTCAAGCTTTTATCTGGACAGCGTCAAGCTTCTTGAGTGTTGTGGGAGCTGCACTCATCCAGGCAAGTGGAGAGTATTCCATCACACTCCTTGACTTGTGCCTTGTAGATGGTGGACAGGCTTTGGGAAGTCAAGAAGTGAGTTACTCGCCACAGGATTCCTAGCCTTTGACCTGCTCTTGTAGCCACAGTATTTATATGGGTAGTCCAGTTCAGTTTCTGGTCAATGGTAATCCCCAGGATGTTGATAGTAGGGGATGTAACGATGATAATTCCATTGAATGGAATGGGGGCGATGGTTAGATTCTCTCTTGTTGGAGATGATCATTACCTGATACTTGTGTGGTTGAATGTTACTTGCTACTTGTCAGCCCAAGCCTAGATATTGTCCAGGTCTTGCTGCATTTGGACATGGACTGTTTCAGTATCTGAGGAGTCACGAATGGTGCTGAACATTATGCAATTATCAGCAAATATCCCCACTTCTGACCTTATGATCGAAGGAAGGTCATTGATGAAGCAGCTGAAGATGGTTGGGCTGAGAACACTACCTTGAGGAGGTTAGTGAAGATCCTCTTCACTACCCTCTTCTAAAATTTGTACACCTCATTACTGGAGGCCAGAGCAATGGGAAATGAGTGAAGTTTTGTACTTATGAAATAATGGATTGGACTAGAACTCATATAAAATTGGCTATTTTTATAGTGGAGATAAAACTCAATTCTATTTTTCAATTGTGTTAAAACAAAATAACTATTGTACATTATTTCTGGTGTTTTCATCAGCTTGATGATGCAGTCATCAATATACAGTAGTGGCCATGGCAATGTGACATTGTACTCAGGAGATCAGTCTCAACATGACTTTGGAACACATCAATGCATTAGTCTCTCAGCGAGATTATCTGACCACTGCAAATTGCATTCAGTTCCTACCAGCCTCAAAGCAGTTATGCAGTCTAACCAGAGCTACATTCTCCTTTTTTGAAAAGCTGCTGAGATTGAGCATGCCACTCTTTGCATGAGAGCGAGGCAGGATAATACACTAGTGAAAGAAAAGTGACAGATTGAACCAACAGGGAAAACTTCTTTGCTGGTGATGTAGCAAGGGCACCAATTTTTTGTAAAACATTTAAAAACACAATGAAAACAATTGCTAGTCCCAGAACGGACAATCTACAAAGACATTTTTGCAGTTTTTGTTTAATCATTCACTAAAACATTGGAGGAAAGGACGCTGCTGTACTAGTATTGTGTGTAGTTATCCTTCCTGTTACTTTGCTTATTGACCAGAATTAACATCAGCAAAATGAATTGATGAGATTGCACATTATCACAGCAAGTGGCAAAGGGATCATCTTTGGAAAGAAATGTTCATGAATGAACTAAAACTCAAGACAATGGAATTGTGCACAATTGCCGCTTTTTTGTAAATATAATTAATGGAACCTATTAACATTTTCATATAGTTTTAAATTTAATAAACATTAAAATCTTTATTACATGGTTCCTGGATTATTCAATCCTTTTGAATCATCGAATCTTATGACCTATCGCAAAATGATGTCACTTTAAAGTTTAGTTATAAGATACAGTATTACAGCATTCAGTAATATTATATCGTCAAAAATGAAACATGTTAAATATTATCTACTTTAAATGTATTACACAACCAAAGATCGTATTTTGTATAAACCTGCCTCATACATTTTTTTTTCTGCTGGTTAAATCAAATATAGGTTCTTGTTTCAGTACGTGTACACCATGTCAGCCATGGCTCAATAGTAGCACAGTTGCCTCTGATTCAGGAGGCCTGACAGGCCAGTTCTGTACTGAGGGAGCTTTGTACTTTTGGAGGCACCATCTTTTAATAAGAGATCAAACTGACTATTCCCTCTCAGATGGGCATAAAAGATTTCATAGCACCCATTAGAAGAACAGGAGGGAAATTCTGGGGCCGGATTGGGACCAAATAGAGGTGGGAGCAGAAAAAAATGGCTCCTGAGTGACGCCCCTGGAAATAGCGCTTTTTTTCCCATTGTCAGCCGTTTTCACGTGGGCGGAGGAGGGAGCAGGCCCTGGAACCCAACCGCTCCTATTAAGGAGGTAACCAACAGCATTGTGGACTCAGGGCCTGGCTCCATTAAGTTATTTTTATTTTTAATTTGCAGGGAGGTGGTCAGACTTTAGCAGCTGTCGGGTTTTACACCAGCTGCAAAGGAGGTATGAACCATTGATTGGAGATGGGAAGAGTTTAAAAAACAAGTAAAATGGTAATTCCTCCTTTACATTTCACCCTGAAATGCTGTACCATGAGTTGTATATGTTTTCAGTAAGGTGAGTTGTGACAATGCTGTAATTGGAAGGTGTAACTACCCATTAAACAATTTTTTTTTGTCAGATTGTTACTTCTGCCAACTGGCAAGCTGTCAAGTAAAAAAATAACTTTGTAAAGATAGAAAAGGCTTCAGATGAAATAAATAAGTTCCTGAAATGGATAAAAAGATAGAGTACATTTTACAGTATTGAAAGTGCAGCCTAGTAGCACAAAAAGGTCTATTGCTTAAGATTTCCCCATTGTTTTTATGTATTTAGTACAGTCATCTGTTGAGATAGCAGTTCTAAAGTCAGTTTATTTACATGGGTAGAGTTAAAAGGTCTTGTCTGCAATTTTAACTGCCTAATCATTTTATAAATGCTAGACTCTGTTTACACAATTAACTGCAAAGTCTGTTTACATCAGGAGTTTTATGGGTTATTCAACGGCTTCCAACAGTTATATTAGGGCTTGTGAGTTCTGTTCATTAAGTGGATAATAGGTGACTGTTGTAGCATGAGGGTGTTTGGCAGAGCAGGGGTTAATGTGGGTGTGGAGAACTTGGTAAGATGTAGAGAGTTCACGTGATAGTAGTTGTGTGTAGAGCCTGGAAGAGGCCAGCATGGAGTCAGTGCTCATGCAAGGCTGTACCTTGGAGATTTATATACTTATGGGTTACCAATAAATGGTTTATGTTTAACCATACAAATCTCCAGACTTCTTAGTGAGACGCCTAACAACCTTAGAATGTGGTGGCAGTGAAACATGGACCCTGAAATCCCAGAGACACTGAAAAAGGAACCCAGATTCTCAAAGCATGAAAAGCTAAAGAAACTGATGCCTGACCTGAGAGAAGTACATCTAAATTGAAGACACAGTTAGAGGTTGCCTAAATAGAAAAGCTCCATTGCAGACGTGGAGGCTGAAGGACTCCGCCAGGGCATGTGGAGGTCCATTGCCAGACCTGATCGAATGCAAAGTCAAGGGACCTAGCCAGATCACAAGAAGGCTGAGCAAAATTTAAAACATAAAAAAAATGGGGTGGGGGTGGGGAGGAAAGGCTGAAAAGCAGATGAAAGAAGAACCTGAGTGAAGGCAGTGTTAAGAGGCCTAGCCAAATCACAAAGAAAAAGTGTGAGCAAAATACAGTAAAAAAAAGCTGAAATTACCTTTTAAAATAGGCAGCAATCAGGATCAGTACATCCAGAGCACAGCTGCAAAGAAGCTGCAGCAATGGGTCCACAGGCGGCACCATAACACATGGTAGCTGAGCTGGACTGGAGGGAAAAATATGTTTTTAAAAATGGCAGACAGAGTTAAAAACTCACTTTCTAATTGATTCCCAGGCTTGGAGGGGCAGGTAGCTGGCCCAAACGACTTGTTTTGACGTTTTCTGGTGATTCGAATAGTTGGGGAAAAAAACCAGCTCTCTTGGCATAGAAGGAACCTGCTGCAACCTGCAAAGCACAGGAGGAACAGAGAGAAGAACAACATGGCAGCTGCAGAGCTATTTTGAAGAGAAAAAAAAGTTGATGAGGTACTCAACTGTTACATGCGAACATACAAAATAGGAGAAGTAGGCCATTCGGTCCCTTGAGCCTGCTCCGCCATTCAATAAAATTATAGTTGATCTGTTTATGTTTCAAATTCCATATTCCCATCTACCACCAAAAACCTTTGATTCCATTGCCTAACAAGAATCTACCTACCTCTGCCTTAAAAATATTCAATGACCCCACCTCCACCACCTTCTGAGGCAGAGAGTTCCAAGGCTGCAAAACCCTCTGAGGGAAAAAGTTTCTCCTCATCTCTATCCTAAAAGGGAAACCCTTAATTTTAAATAGTGCCCCCTAGTTTGCAATCACCCACAAGAGGAAACATCGTTTTCATGTCCACCTTGTCAAGACCATTCAGGGTCTTATATACTTCAATCACTCTTCTAAACTCCAGTGGAAACAAGCCCAGCCTGTCCAACCTTTCCTCATAAGATAACCCCCTCGTTCTAAGTATCAATCTAGTAAACCTCCTCTGAACCGCCTCCACTGTATTTACATCCTTCCTTAAATAAAGAGATCAAAACTGCACACAGTATTTAAGATGAAGTCTCAACAATGCCCTGTATAACTGAAGCATAACTTCCTTACTTTATGTTCAATTCTTCTCACAATAAAGGATAGCATTCCATTAGCCTTCTTAATTACTTGCTGTACCTGAATACTAACTTTTTGTGACTCATGCTGTAGAACACCTAGATCCCTCTGTACCTCGGAATTCTGCAGCCATTTTGTTTTTAACTAATACTCTGCCTTTTTATTTTTCCTGCCAAAGTGAACATCTTCACATTTTCCCACATTACATTCCATCTGCCAGATTTTTGCCCACTCACTCAACCTATCTATACCCATCTGCAACCCCCTTGTGTCCTCTTCACAACATACTTTCCTACCTATATTTGTGTCATCTGCATATTTAGCTATCATGCCTTCACTGCCCTCATCTAAGTCATTGATATAAATTGTAAAAAGTGGAGGCCCCAGCTCAGACCCTTGTGGGATTCCATTTGTCATATCCTACCAATCAGGAAAAGACCCATTTATTCATGCTCTCTGTTTTCTGCCAGCCAGCCAATCTTCTGTCCATGCTAATGTGTTACCCCCTACGCCATGAGCTTTTATTTTTTGCAGTAACCTTTGATGTGGCACCTTATCAAATGCCTCCTGGAGATTCAAGTACAGCACATCTACAGGCTCCCCTTTATCCACAGTGCATTTACTCCATCAAAGAACTCCAATGAATTGGTTAAATGTAATTTCCCTTTCACAAAACCATGCTGACTCTTCTTGATTACCTTTAATTTTTCTAAGTGCCCAGCCATAACCTCTGTAATGATCGACTCTAAACCCTTCCCCATGACAGATGTCAAACTAACTGGCCTATAATTTCCTGTTTTCAGCCTCCCTCCCTTCTTGAATAGAGGGGTCACAGTTGCTACTTTCCAGTCTGATAGAACCTTTTCCAGAATCGAGTGAATTTTGGAAAATTAACTCCAACACATCTACTATCTCATTAGCCACCTCTTTTAAGACCCTAAGATGAAGTCCAGGACCCAGAGACTTGTCAGCCTGCAGCTCCATCAATTTGCTCAGTACCACTTCCCTAGTGATTGTAATTTCACCAAGTTCCTCTCTCCCTTTCACCACCTAATTTACAGCCATTACTGGAATGTTTTTCGTATCATCTATAGTGAAGACAGACGCAAGATATTTGTTTATTTCATCTGCCATTTCCTTATTATCTACTATTAACTCCCCATTGTCACTGTCTAGAGGACCAACACTCACTTTACTTACTCTCTTCCTTTTTAAATACCTTAGAAACTCTTACTATCAATTTTAAGATTTCTAGCTAGCTTCCTCTTAAGCTCTAATTTCTTTCTCCTGGATAACCTGTTAGTCATTGTGTGTCGTTCTTTATATTCTGACCAATCATCTGACCTGCCACTCACCGCAGTTATATGCTTTTTCCTTACGTTTGACACTTTCCTTAACTTCTTTAGTTAACCACAGAAGGTGGATCCACCCCTTATTATTTTTCTTTATAGTACGAATATAGTTTTTTTGAATCTTCTGAAATATCCCTTAAAAGTCTGCCACTGCTTCTCTATTGATCTATCCTCTAGCCCAGTATCCCAGTTCTCTTCAGCTAGCTTGGCTTTCATGCCCACATAGTTGTGCTTATTTAAGTTTAAAATACTTGTCTTAGACCCACACTTCATCCTTTCAAACTGGATGTAAAATTCAATCATATTGTAGTCATTGATACCTAGGGTTGTCTTTATACTGAGATCTTTAATTTAATGCTGTCACATTACACAGTAAGAAATCTAATATAGCCTGCTGTTATAAAAAATGGCCACGAGTAGTAAATTAAAACCACCGGACCAGTTTAAGCTATGGCAAGGGTCAAAACAGACCCAAAATTGGGAGTCTAGGAAAAGAAAAGTTTTAGCTTACTACATCAGGATTAAGTAAGAAATCAGAAAAAATACAAGTTAATACATTTTTACACTTGTTTGGTGTATTTACAGATGAAGTAATCATAAGAAAAAGTATAGATGAGTCCTCAACCACATTTGGCGAGGTATTAAAAACCTTTCCCCAATATTTTAAACTCTGTGTTGTGGAGAGTGAGAGAACTGAAAAAAAGCTTAGAACACTCCAATAAAGCAATGAAGGGGCAAGGAGGCCCCAGAGAGAGGGAGACAGAAGACCCCAGGACGAGGGAGATAATATCCAGGCAAACCAACCTCAGTGCAATGAAGTGTACAAGCCAAAAAGTTTAGTGCAGAAGAAAGAAGCGGCTAGGAAACAGGTGAAAGGCTCAAAAAGAGCTTTTTAAAAATGCCAATACATTACCCAAACTGCAGTAGTAGGTGGCAGTGCAGAGCAAGCAGTTGGCTGTGAATGAATGAAAGCTGTCTGAGGTAACCTAAAAGAAACAAAACCTGCAAAAACAAAATTAAGCTATTCCACAGGAAAATCATATCAAAGCTGAGTTGGAAGAACTCAGCCAGAAGTACACCCAAGCACAACAGCAGGTAAAAAAGGTACTTAAGGAAGCTACTGCCCTGAAAGACTCTTTGAAGAATCAATATGCAGCTGTGGATAAACGCGGGGAGCTAAAAATGATGTTGAATACCACGTTAGAAAATGCTGTGTTGGAACTATCAGCAATGCATTGAAGCTTAGTGTGAGTTGGCAAGAGGTCAACAAGAAAATAAACTGTTTATAAACAGCTAATTGTCCTTTAAGATCAAATGCAAAGGGAGTATATAGCGCTTCAGAAGCATGAAGAAATGAAGACTATTTGAATAGCAAAATGGAAGATCAGCAAAAGAAACTCAAGGAGACTGTTGAATTACAAGCAAACTTGAAATGAAGTAATTGAGCCTCATAAAGAAAAGGAAAACCTTTTGAAGAGCCTTCACGTGCTATAAGGGTCGCTTACGTCAAAGCTTGTTCTTCTGGAAAATTACGTAGAGAAGCAAAATGAATTTAACGTCACTCTGAAAGAACTGAAGAACCAGTTGGCAGAGAAGCCTCAGCAATATTCAATATTCCAGGAGGAAGCCAAGAGGCACAAAGATAAGACAGAAGAGCTGACAAACCATCTGAATGCAAAAGAGAAGGCATTGAAAGGAAAAGCCGTAGATCTTTCCGAGCTGTGAGCAGATACTGAAGTCACGAGTAGCACAATTACAGAACTGAAACAAGTTAAGACTTTGCTGGAGACAGACCTGACCAACAATGAAATTGTGCAAAAAGTTGGAATGAAGGTTCCACTTTTGAAACATCAAGTTCCAAGAAGTTCATGGTGGACTCCATGGAAAGAGAAAATCCGAGTTCAGTCCAGGAATGAACAAAGTATACATTCTCTTTTAAAGTAACAGGACAAACCCATGATACCTGAACAAAGCAGATGGGTTGTCGATAAAGAGAACTCAAAGGAGTACAAAAAGTGAATCAAATCAGCCAAGTGCCAGAATCAAAGAGTACTACAATTTCAATGCCAAAACGACAATGCAGCTGAAACTACAATTCCTCAAAATGTGACAGAGCGAGATCTGGAAGAATTGGCAAGCCTCTCGGCCGTCTGAATTCATAAAGTCAGAGACTTGGGGGCAGAAGGGGTATCAAACAAGTAAAGAAGATTGTACTAAATATATTTGGGTAAGGACTTGGGGGGGTGGGGGAGATGTAGTATAAGAGTGTTCAGGCAGAGCAAGAGTTAATGTGGGACTAGAGAACAGTACCACCCATGGCTTGATGTAGAGCGACACATGATATTAGACTGTGTGGTACAGTAGAGTCTGGAATGAGCCAGCATGGAGAAAACACCCATGCAGCACTGTACCTTGGAGATGTGTATAGTTATGGGTTACCAATAAGTGGTTTATGTTTAACCATACAAGTCTCTTAGTGAGACACCAAACAACCTTTACAAAAGTGTGAGGGTGGGGAGATGAAGGTGAGAGAAGTGAGGGAGTGAGGGTGAAAGTGTGAGGGTGTAGGGGGTGGTAGTGTGAGTCAGTTTTACCTCTGACTTCTGAGCAGCTCGAATCGCTCCCACTCCCTGGGTTCTAGACCTTGGACTTATTTAGGGGTTGTGACAAAGTGCAGCAGATAACTAGTTTTGGTGCAAGAAAAACTGAGTTTGCTGACGTCACAAATGAACTTATAACATTAGGATTACACTGAGATTATACAGACTTACAAAGTACGCTTAGTTAAGAATGGGGAATACACGGCATAACGAGGGAAAAATCACGCTACTAATCCCCTTACACTTGTCCCACCCCCAAAACCTAACTAAATTGAACTAGGAGAGGTCAGGGATCATGCTCACCAACCAGGGTTCCTTGACAGTTTGAAACCCAGCCAGGTAAGTCGGCTGCAGTTTTGGGGTACGCTCTTTGTGTCCTCTGGGGCCTGCCGTCCCCACGTGGTCCTGGTCTGTGGAATCTGCGAAGGTTCTTCAGTTGGGTGGAGGGCATGGTTGTGAGTGGTCGATCTTCGTGGAGGGCTGCGGTTGCGGCCTTGTTGTCTTCGGTTGAGCCTGCCACCCCGTGCCCCTTGCCGTGATGTTGTCTGCGGGCCTGCAAAACCTCCAGATCTTCTTGCTTAAACTCTGTTTCAATCACTCCCAACTGCTCACTGCCCTGTCAGCTTTCAAAACTGCTTACCCTTCTGCTAGCTGGTTTCTCTCTCTCACCCTTCTCGTAACAGACTGGCCAGTTATACTGTCTTTCGAATTTCTTATCGGAATCCAAATCAAGGTTAGTTCTTTGTTTGACTTTGGTGGGCTCCCTTAGGTGATTGTATGTCTTGTTGTTTTTAATAGGCTCGTGTGATGTTTATCATTGTCTTCCTGCCTAGTAACTAGTTTTGAACTGAAAGCCATTGTATGTGTGGAGTATTGATGGGTTGACATAATTTAATTGATTGTGAGCGATTATTCATGCAAGAGTTTGATGGGCTTCAGGTTCGTGTGAGCTGAAGTCTTTCTCTGGGTTGATTGCATTAAAGGGAAGAATGTGTATTCTGTCTCCTCTCGTTGTCTGGTTTCAGTCAAAACAATCCACACTGCACTCAACAAGCCCGGCCATGTCCAGTCCCAGGCCTTCATGGGCCCAGCCTCCTGTCTGCAGGGTTTTATACTTAACTCAGCAGTTTAAAAGTCCAAAAGTCATATCCTTGTTGATGATATGAAAAATATGGGAATTTAGAGAACTCTTCAGCACCACCCGTGATACTTAAATCTTGCTTCAAGTATCATACGGGAAAAAAACAAAATTCCCGACCCTCCATAGTCAATCTTCCCCTGTAATTACCTATCTAAAATCTCACGACACATACATTCCCCATTCTTTAAAATATGGTGTACGTAAGCATGCATAGGCAATTTACATACATCCAAACATTTAGGGGGTCCAACACCCCAGTTGGTGCACATACATCTTTATTAAAAGAAAACAACACGTAAAAATCTTTCTTAAAAATAACCAAACACACAAAAAAAACAACAATCTTTATTCAGGAACACACAAAAAAAATATATGAAAGTTTCAAACAGGTGTATCTCTCTCTACCTTAGCATAATGCTTCTTCCAGGTCCTTTCGTTTTTGAACTCTAGGATTTTGCCCTTTCCCTTGCACTGAGAGCACAACAGGTACAACACTATTCCCAGCTGGCAAACCACGGGGATGTGGGAAGCCATTCTGACCCATGAAGGGACCTCTATGTTTTCGAAAATGTCCCACCAGGGCGGGACTGTGATACCTTGAATCTCTCCCTCTATCTCATGTGTTTTCTGTTCCAAAGTATAGAAATACTTTTGTGATAACTCTACAGCTTTTAGTAGTTTAGTGAGATGTTCTGGTAGAGGGGGAATTTCGTAACCGAAATGTGTGACAGAGCTCTGCAGGTTGGTAATGTTTTCCCTAACAGTGAGGTGAACAGTGGAGGGTTCACGAATGGGGACAATCAGTTCTTGGACCACTTGAATTTCTGCCTTGGGTTTAAAACAAAAACTGCTGTCACTTACTGGACACCGGATGTGCTGTCCAAGCTGGTAGCGGGGCGCACTTGTGGTGACACAATATGCCCCACCCCCTATATATGCTACCTGTGGGGGAACATGGCCTTGTGCCATTACCTCCATGGTACAGTTTATAGGCCGTGCACCAGCAGTTTTAAACCCGCACTGTGGTCTGGAATAGGTGTTCAAGTGCTGGGGACACAGTACTACGTGTGCACCCCAGCTCCGGCACCCAGAGAGGTCTGTACCTGTCATCATGTGCTCCCACTTTATGATGTAAGGTGGGACCGCTGCGAAACGGACGTGTGCACCCCTTTGAATGACTCCAATGTTCTCCACCCTATAAACCGGTGCAGGTTGGGCTGTCCCACCCATGACCGGCATCCTCATTACTATACCCATGATGGTGTGGTTGGAGCGCCCAAAATCTACTGGGACAGGGTAGGCTTCAGAGGCTAGGCGGAACTGACACGGGTTTAGTGAATTCTCAAATGGGTGGAGGGCTGCGAAGTGCTTGTTGCTGATCCAGGAGGGGACTAATCCTTGCTTTAAATCCTCCAGGTTGCTGCGGCCCTCGCCCAGCAACCATGCCCCGTACAGCACGCACACCTCATTCTGTGCAGCCTGGACTGATGCATTCCTATCCTCTCGAATGAGTGCATTCAGTGTTTTGGCGTGCCTTTCCAACTCAGCAATAATCTCCTTTAAATGGACCATCATGACCTGGTCCTTGTGTAGCTCTGAGCCTATCACTGTGTTCTCCTCTGTTAAGATTTTTCGTTAATATGTTTTTAAACCGTTTATTTGTGTCTGCAATTCTATGTCATCCAGACTGTTTATCACAGAGGACCCTGTATTATATGCTGTGAAAACATCATTCCAGGTTCCCCTTCTTTGTCTCCCCGCATTGCTAAAGTACTCAGTGTGGGTAGTGTACAGTTCGGTTTTGTCTACATTGGCAAAATCAAACTCGTAGAATTTCCTGAACATTTCTCTTAACAGGGCCTGGTATAGCTGTTCTGTCTCCTTGGGGCACCAGGTAAGTGTGCCTCTGTGAGGTTTAGAATCACGGAAGCTACCGCGTAGTGTACCCCCTGGTATAGCACCTTTTCAGTCGGCACTAGTACCAGCCCATTCCCTGGTCCCTTGGTGGTGGCAGAGCTCTTCTCCATATGTGTCCTTACTGTCGGGGCCATGGGCAGGGACTTTTAGGTGCGTGCCACGAGTTCAGTGGCCTTAACTGAGGTTGGAGAGGATGGGGTTATGCAAGTGTGTAGGTGGGGATCCCATTCCACCCCCTTCCCCTTGTCCAGCCATGCTGTGGAAAAGATAATGGATACGCCCATGGGGCATGTCTTCCGCGATCCCCACGTGCAGACATAGATTCCCTGTTCTGATTTCCACCACTTGTCCCAGCACACGCTCACCCCCTCCACGGTTCCCGGTATTGGTCCAATGGGTGTCGTTCCCCAGTCACTCCCAGTCAGCTGTACCGTCCTCCATGTCTCTGCTCAGCTTCCTGAGCCACCACCACCTTCCCAGGGGAATCTGTCCTCTGCAGGTCAGGCACACGCGTTTCCTCTCAGTGACCCCGACCCGTGTGGCCATAACCTGTATGCTGGGGCAGGGGAGGGAGGCCTCCCCGTAGGTGAACCCGGTCTGACTGGAGTATCGGGTGGAGTTAGATCCCAGCCACCCTGGCCATCTTCCCACATGGGAATAGGTAGTGATCTCCTCCATGTCAACTTCGCTGCCCCTCGCAGTCACAACCGGTGCTCTCTCCCCTGAGCACCCAAAAATGTGGGAGTCCTCCACATCACCTCGCCTCCCAGTGGCCATTCCTATCAGGGCGAGTAGGAGTATGCCCCCCATCCTATCGAAATCCTTTCTGTAGGGAGACATAACAGCATTTCGCCAGGTCCCGAACAGATTCGCTGGCTTGGGTAAAGCATAGTCGAGTCTTGCGACCTCGACTCAATACAAACACTCTTAAACAATAATACTTAAACTACCAACCACCTTATTTAAAATTTAACTAAAACACCCAAACTTAACAAGGGTTATGGAGTGAGGGTGAGGAGGTTTGAGGGTTTGGAAGGTGAGGGGTTGGGAAGGTGGGGTGTGGTGGTGGGGTGAGTTGGGGGTTTAAAGTTGTTAGAATGTTCAACTGTTAAAAGTTGTACTGCTAAATGCATCAGAAGTACAGGGACCTTTTAACCTACCTGCTCTGAACTTGGCTCACCTCCATTTCACTTCGGGCCTGGAACCCCCGAAAATCCCACCTCCCAGCAATCTTGAGAAGGAGGCAGCATTAGCCCCGTCTCCTGATTCATGCCTCTGACATGAAAATCTGTCCCCTGGTGTCCTGGCCAATATTTATCCCTTCACCGACATCAGTAAAATAGATTATTTGATCAAGATCATGACTGTTTGTGGGATATTGCTATGCACAAGGTGGCTGCCGTGTTTCCTACATTACAATATTGACATTTCAAAAGTGCTTTATGGCTATAATGCATTTTGGGCACTCCTGAGGTTGTGATAGGTGCCATATAAATAGAGAACTTACACTGCAGGGGCTGCAGTAAAGAACAGATTTAAGGTGATGCCTGGGGATTTTTATTCTCCAAACTGCGACATGTCCCTCATCAAATTGCAAGGGCAAAAGGAGGTTGTGAGTGAGTATACAGGAAGGAAACCATGGTCAGTATGTTTTGTAAAAAATTATTAATAGTATATCATTTGCATTCAAAAGAACTGTGGTAAGCGTCATGCACCAAAAAGAAACATAAAAAGCTACATTCTTCACACAAGTTTAAGTCATTAAAAAATACTGCAAGTTTCCTATTCATACTGCTTTAACTCACGCTATGAGCCAAATTTAATGTCAGCGACGGGTTTTGCCTAACGGCTGGAAAAACGTCAAGAGCACCACGTCACCCCTTTTAGAGAAGGTCTGCCACATTAAGTACCAATCAGGCATTTAACCAGGCAGTGGCAGGCCTTCCCTGGGATTAAGGACCCTGGGGGCGGAAGTCCTGTCTGCCAAGGGCTGCCGGCCAATCAGAGGCTGTCTACTCTGCATTGCTCGGCAGTGCCATCAGGGCAGAGGTGGCAGTTGTGGGTAATGCAGCCACCCGAGGCCCAAAATCGCTGAGGGACCCAGGCCACAGGTGAGTGATGATGGGAGGGGAATCGCAGGGCAGGAGTTACAGGGGATGAGGGGTCGGCAGCAAGATCAGGAGGTTGCCCTCAGTGGTGCCCCTCCTTCCCGATGTCGGGCCCCTTGATCAAACACTGGGTGCCTTTGAATGAGCCCCCTCGCAACCCAAAAGCTCACAAGGAACCACGCGTGGGTTTGCTCGTCATGCTTCCTGCATGGCGAGTCCCTCACCTGTTATTGGGTTTGTATTCAGTTTTTATTGGTTCTCCATGTGTGTGGTTAGATTTCTAATCTAAACTCTGTGGGACACGGATGAATATGCAGTCTCTGGTGGTTCTCCCTTATATGCAGTGGCAAGGAAACTGGCTGAGGTTACTCACAACTGACACAATTGTAGGTGCACTCATAGCCCTGTCAAGATGGACAAGGATCTAAAAGTATCGGTCATGGTAGTTGTTGTGATGTCTGTTCAAGTGCACACCAGTTGTCCTCAGGAACAGTCTTCACTCGCAATTGCATATGACAAAGGTCCATTCCTCTTGCCCTTCAAGGTGGTTGAGGATGTGGGCTTAAAGTTTGCTCCAGAGTGAGGTTGGCAGAGGTAGGTGAACATCCTGAGCTGGCAATGGTTTACAGATGATGGGATGCTGGTCAGTTATGTGCCTCACATCTGCACAAAATGTATTAAAATCAAATTGGCTCTGCAAGGCTCTTAACCAGGGGATCTCACTACCCTATAAGGTCCTCACCCCATACTTGGTATCAATGACATGAATCAAACTTTATGTGGAAAGCCTTTATTAACCCACTAAGCAATAAAATATACTTATAACACCAATTGCTTAGTAAGATCCGCGCGCAGGAGCTCGTCCCCAGGTGGTCGGTACGCTGAATGAATTCCTCCACACAACTTTCAATGACTGACCAAATCACACTTCCTGGTCGCAGCACCAATGTCCTTGGGAGTTGTGGCTTTATACCCTTTTCTGACCCTAGTCTCTCGGCATACAAGGTAATGTCTTAAATTGAGACATCTGATTGGGTTATCAATCCCACCCTGTCTATGCAAAGACAATCTGCACATCGTCATTTCCTGCTCTCAGCAGGGGGTGTCTCCAGGTACTTACCAGAAACGGATGTGATTTCTGTATCGTGGGAAGGCAGGAAGAAAGCCATTCACACATACCCGAGAGGCCATTGTCTAGGTCAGTTTCTGCAACCAGGATGTCAGGTGGTTAGCCACTGCCCCAGTGACATGTCCTGACACGCCTATGTCTGCGTGTCCTTGTCGAGTCTTTATTTTTAAAAGGTTCCATATAAGCCTCAGAGTTGATGTCTTCAGTCAAAAAATCTTCCCCTTTCATTCGATATCTTCTGCACTCCATGTTCCTACCACCTGGTTCTGAGCTCAGGACTTTGGTCCACCTCGCCACTTTGGACATTTTGACACAAGTATAAAGATAATACATTTTAAAAAGAAACAAAGGGAGGCCTTACAGCATCACAGAAATACACAAAATATCAAAATGCCTTACATCTCTGGCACCCCTGTCCCAACTGTCCATGGTCCTCACAACTTAGGAAGGTGCCATGACATTCCTGACCTCTTCCACAGAATCCTCAGCATCATCCTCATCTGAGTCAGAGTGCAGCTCCTCCACGTCTTCACAAAGCAATACCGCTCCTCGCTGCAAAACCACGTTGTGCAAAGCACACAGACCACAACAAGCCGGGACACCCTGATTGTGGATTGTATTGTAATGGCCCATCAGACCGGCCAAGGCTGCAGAGGCTCATTTTCAGCAACCCAATGGTCTGCTCTATATTTGCTCTGGTCGAAGTGTGAGCTGCTTTGTACCGCTACTTCACGTGGCTGTGGGGATGATGAACTTGCATCATCAACTCATACCCTGAGGGAATAGACCTTGTCATCAAGAATTTACCATCAACTTGGGCAGAGGCCTCAAACAGCTGTATGAGCTGGGAGTGGCGTAAGATATAGAAGCCGTGAGAGCTCACTGGGAACTGAGCAGGGACCTGCACAATCCACTGTGTGTGGTCAAGGAAGTAAAAGCCTGTGTGATTGACATATGCTGCTGGCTGTTCCCAGGGAGCTCTAATGGCCACATGAGAACTGTCAATTACCCCTGCACTCATGTAAAGTGAGCGATGGCCCTGAAGCCCACTGCCCTTGCAGCCCGCTTCTCTGCATTGGTTGAAAATCTGCAAATGTTGGCTCTTCGGTACAGGACATTGGTGACCCTCCTCTATGTGTAGCATCCGGAGATTTCCCACTGTTACAAATATGAAGTTTCTAAGTGTGTTATGTTTTGCTACTGTCTGTTTAATTTAAGGTAAATTAGAGCACTGAAGGGGGTCATGTGGCCTGCTCCAAATCCTACTTGACAACAAGCCTAGATGGGTGGTTGCTATGGGTATAATGAGGCCCAGTGATTTCTGGGAATAAAGTGCAAAATGTTCATGCCTTTGGACAATGGCAAGGGCACCTGTGATGACCCTGTGTAGGCTGTTAGTCTCCAAATCTAACAGGGAGGCGTTAGGAATGTCAGGTTTTGTAGATGGTTACACTGTAAACTGTCTATCTAATTTCAAGATAAAATAGAGCTGGGGAGCTAAAGAATAACTAATTTGCATTTCAACCTGGGATACAAGGCTTTTTTCATTCACATTGCCATGGAGTTGAGTTTTGAGAGGGGAAGAGTCCATAGCAAGCCACTGCAGTGTCAGGGTACAGTGTCTTTCTTAAGATATCCCTGAACCTCACAGACAGGCCAGTCTACAAGAATCAGACAGAGCGGGAGAAGAGAGAGATAGAGGCAGCCAGTCTCTATTGTTCACCAAACAGAAAGTGGGTGGGAACTTGCCCTCAGATAGAAGGGACCAAGTTCATGAAGATTTTAATGAGGCTGGAAGATTTACCTTGCTATGGTTAGAGGGAGAGATCTCCAGGGTAAACCCCATGAAAGTCAGTTTAGGGATTGGAAGTTATCCGGCTGGAAAAAAAAAAGGAAGTAAGCCATAGTGAGCTGAGAATACCTTTGGACTGGTTCCTGGAAAATGAAGTATCCATTTAAGGTACAGAGTAAAGCATAGCCGTAGATTATATGGTTTTAAAAGTTAAGTGGGCAACCTTTCCTGGAGTTTAGAGTATACGTACTTACTGAAATAATATAGTCAATGTTGCTTCTAGTTTGTTTGTTACCATAAAAATCTTAAAGCTTGAAATCTTGTCCTGGGATCCTTCCAGTCAGTCACTGGAAATTTAAATATCTTTCTAAAAGTTATAGGTCTCTACAGGGGTCGTAAAACCACACTTGTCCCCTGTGGGCTCCTGGAATGAGCTAGTGGCATAGAGATTCAACATCGCAGTCACCTTGATAGGCGAATGACATCAGGTTGCCCCCAAATCCATGGGGTTGCAGGTCCTGTTGAAGGAGCACTCACAGGTCAGTGACCGCCTCATGGGAGAGCCTCAGCCATCTCTGGCATTGCCTCTCACAGGATTGGAGGTAATTGATGCATGTTCAGAACATGTGCTGACACGTCATTGCTCGTTGGCCTGCTCTGGTTGTCTTCCTCCTGACCAGCCTCCCCCTCTGGTGCCATCTGTCAATATGTTTGTAGCCTCTGCTGTTGTTCCGCCACAGCCTTCCTCTGGCGAATCCACTCCTCCTCCTCCTGAGGTTGGAAAAATACCGGGTGGACGATGCCCATTGTGAATCCTAATGTGAGCTGTGGGAAGAGGACAGGCAGAGATACAAGCATCTCTATGTACATGTCCTTCTGCTTCTGCTTTAGCTGTGGCGGCATCACTGATACCCATATTCCACCAAAATTTATATGGTTAATGCTAGTGAAACAAAGCATCATCTGCCGAGATGGTAGTCCTGACAATGAAAGCTTTTAAATAGAAATAATCAGAAGATGGGTCTTGAAGATTCCAAGTGACGGGGCTGTGATTATTTCCTTTGGCAGCTTGTTCCATTGTGGGATTGGCCTTGGGAAGAAAGATTGTTGATACACTGTCTTGGAAACAAATGGTCTTTGTAGTTTGTGTGGATGGTTACCTCATGTTTTGTCATTGCCAGAGGCCAGGGATGTGTTTCTATCAGTTCCCACAGTCCATTCCATACTTTATAGAATATAGTCAGTCTATTTTTTTCCCTCATTTGCTACAGTGATTCCCATTCTATATCTTTAATCAAGGATGTGACACTGGTGTATTTCCCATACTGATTCATACAGAATCATGCACCATGTCTTTAGATCGCTTCAATCTTATTTATATCTCTCGCCATATAAGGGTCCCACGCTCCAAGATTGGATGAACGAATGTTTGGTAAGCTATAACTCTGAAATTTTTGCTGCAATACCAAAGACTCCTCCTCAGAAATCCAAGAACCCTGTTTGCTTTCGATGTTAATTGCTGAATGTGGAATCCCGTTGAAGATTGTTTTATCAGATAAATCTCCAGGTATGGTTCTGTATCTACCTGTTGGAAAATATGATTATAGAACTTAAAGCTATCTATTGGTGTATCCTGTTTGTTGATAATACACCCTTAACCATAGGAGAGCTGCAGCTGGCCACTGGGAGTTCCTAAGCCTCCAAAATGCCACAGCTAAGACTCCTCCCTCCACACCCTGGCCTCCTCCCACTTGAACCTGGACTTCTGCCAGCTGCACCTTTATATGCAGCCATGTTGTCAGACACACCCAAAGTGACACTGCAGTTGCCAGCCATCACACTCCAACCTTCCTCTGTCACTCTCGCGCTTCCATCCATTGCCCTCCACCCTCCTAACATCACGCTGCCCCTTCCCTCAATCACCCTTGAACCTCTCACCATCACCCTTGACCCAGTTACAGTGACCTTCGACCATTCATTTCTTACACTTGATCCTAACCCCCTTACCCTCAGCCTGCCTCCTGGGATCCTGAAGTTTCCCTCCATTATCCTTGACCTGCCATCTGTAGCCCTTGACTTGCCCACAGGCACCATTAATTTGCTTTCCCTTGAGCTGCCATTATAAGTTTGGTCTATGAGGAGGTTTTCGAGTTCAGGTAAAGCGACGCAACTCTACAACTGGAGATTCTTCCATTGAATCGACTTGAACAGGATCTGCAGCATCAGCGGCGTCCCTAGGCAATGACAGGTCAGAATTATTCACTTCAACAGAGACATCCAGTATGTCTATCCTTTGTCGATTTGGCACCTCAGGGGTCGAAGTTTCAACTTCGATTTCAGGTGAATTAACTGGTTGTTGGAGGGTTTCTCGACTTCTGAGATGATCCACATGTTTCCTAACAATCTTGTTTCCCACTTTGACTTGTTAAGATAAAGGTCCTCTTTCAGAGATGATTGTACCAGGGACCCATCTCAGTCCAATTGCAAAATCTCGTACAAAAACTATCCTGCCCAACGTAAACTCTCGACCTTTATTGTGAACGTCATGATTCACTTTCTGAGTACCCTGGTTTCTCCCTATCTCCCCTCTAAATTAAGGAATACTAGACTCAATCTTGTGTGAAGTCAGCACTTCATTAATAATTCTGAAGGTATTAAAGCAGCGGTCACGTGAGGAGTTATGCGATATCTGAGCAAGAATCTTGAAATTCGCATTTTCAATATTTCCTCTGATAGGTTCTTCATGCCTGTTTTGAAGATTTGTACTGCTCTTTCTGCCAAGCCATTAGACAGGGGATAGGACGGTGCTGTTCTGATGTGTATAATCCCATTTATGTTCACAAATCTTTGGAATTCAATGCTAGTGAAAGCCGTAACATTATCTGACACAATAACTTCAGGTAAACCATGAACACTGAAACTGTGACACAGTTTTTCAATGGTTGCAGGCAAAGTACATGATCTCACTTCAAACACGTCCATGAGTTTGGAATGTGTACCGATAATCTCAAGAAACATGGTACCTAGAAATGGACCTATATAGTCTATATGTAGTGTAACCCAGGGTCGAGCAGGCTACTCCCACGGATGCAGTGGAGCTGAAAGGGGCAACGTCTGCTATTGCTGGCACTGGAGACAGTGTTTCACCATTTTTTCTATATCACTGTCTATACCTGGCCACCAGATATAACTTCATGCGAGCATCTTCATCTTCAAAATACCAGGATGTCCACTATGAATTTCTTCCAATAATGGTTCTCTTTCTTGCACAGAGATAACGACTCTTGCTCCCCATAACAAGATACCATCTTGATGACTCAATTCAGATCTACGTACAAAGAATGGTTTTAATTCCTCAGGGACTTGTGCATTTGACCATCCTTGTAATACCTGTTCATGGACTTTGCTAAAGTTGGATCCTGATTTGTCCAATTCTTTATCTGTCTTGCGCAAACGGGGGTGGAGTCCAGGAAGTTCAACACAAGTACTATCCCTTGAGGTACTGGAACATGTGTAATACTTCCGGTCAGGGGGGGTGGGGGGCGGCGACTGAGGGCATCTGCGTTGGCTATATGTACACCCTGACGATGCATATAAGTATAGTCATATGCCGATAAAATTAAAGTGCACCTTTAAATTCCAGCAGAGGCTATCGGTGGGATTGCCTTATCTTCACTAACCAATCAGAACAGTGGTTTGTGACTATCTGACAATTTGGGCGGAATTTTTCGCTCATTGGGTGCGCGCGATTGGTGCGCCCAGGAGTGGACAGGAAACCATCCCACGACTGCAATTGGTCTCCGACTGTGATTTCACACTGGCTGGCCAATTAACAACCAGCCAGTGTGAAACACGCCCAGAGAAAGGCTCAGCACTGCCGTTGGAGGTGGGAAGAGGGTGTCACCGTGGGCGTTGGTGAGCACTTCCACTAAGCTCCCTGATGGCAGACAGCTGCCTCAGGGAGCTGCAGACCTCCAAATAATAAAAGAAAGCACAAAAATGCTGCAAAAAATGTCCATGCAGCACAATAAAGTACCTGAATGCATACCTTATTTAAAAAAAAACAGTCCCCAGGTATTTATTTTAATTTTAAATCCTAACAGAGATTTCATCCCGCCCTTGGGTGAGGTTTCATCAAAAATGTAAAGGCTGCCTGGCCCGTCCGCCAACTGTAATGTTGACTGGGCCACAAAAAGTCGCTTACAATTGGGCCGTTAATTAGCTTAATTGCCTGCATAATACTCTTGCAACTTTTGCATGCTCCCGCCAAATGAGATATAGCGCGAATGCGCGATGACGTTGGGACGCTCGCCTGATGTCATCTCGCGTGATTCGCTGTTCGGGTCGGGCGCACACCCGCCCGGGGCTTGCAAAACTCCAACCTATGGTGAAGTATTGACCCGTGCAAATATTAATGTAACGCTTTTTTACTCAAAATGCGATAGATAAGCCCTCTTTTTCAATTTGCGAGTAACCTTTCTCAGCTACAGACAGTGTTCTGGATACATATTCTATTGGACTTTCAGATCCATGCCCCAACTTGTATGACATTACTGCTCCCACTCCGTAGAAAGATGCATCACAAGTGAGTATCAGTTCCTTAGATAGGTCATAGTGCATTGGCAGACATGAAGACTGTAAAGGTTTCTTGACTCTTGTGAAGGCTTCCTCTTGCTGTGCCTTCCAGGACCATCTGTAGTTTTTCTTCAATAATAAGTGTAAAGGGGCTAACACTGTAGATAGATTAGGCAAAAATTGACCATAATAGTTTACCATGCTCGATAAAAACTTGACCTCCGTGATGTTTGTAGGAGAGGGTGCTCCCTTGATTGCCCTGACTTTATGTTCTAATAGAGGCAACTCTCTCATAGACGTCTACAGCACAGGAGGCCATTCGGCCCATCATGTTCATGCTGGTCATCAAAGATCTAACTACACTAATCCCATTTTCCAGTGCTTGGTCCATAGCCCTGGAGGCTATGGCAACGCAAGTGAACATCTAAGTATTCCTTAAATATTATGAGAGTTTCTGACTCAACCACCCTTTCAGGCAGTGAGTTCCAGACTCCCACCATCCTCTGGGTGAAAATATTTCTCCTCAACTCCACTCTTAGCCTTCTATCTCTTATCTTAAACCTATGCCCCCTGGTTATTGACCCCTCTACTAACGGAAAAAGTTCCTTCTTATCCACCCTATCTATGTCCCTCAAAATCTTATACATCTCTATCAGGTCCCCTCTCAACCTTCGCTGTTCCAAGGGAAACAACCCCAGCCTATCCAATCTTTCCTCGTAGCTCAGACCGTCCAACCCAAGCAGCATCCTGGTAAATCTCCTCTGCACCCTCTTCAGTGCAATCACATTCCTCCTATAATGTGGTGACCAGAACTGCATGCAGTACTCCAGTTGTAGCCTAACCGGCGTTTTATACAGTCAGCATAACCTCCCTGCTCTTGTATTCTGTGCCTCAGCTAATAAAGGCAAGTATCCCATATGGCTTCTTAACAACCTTATCTACCTGTCCTGCTACCTTCAGGGATCAGTGGATATGCACACCAAGGTCCCTCTGATCTTCAGTACTTTCCACGGTCCTACCATTCATAGTGTAATCTCTTTCCTTGTTAGCCCTCACTAAGTGCACTGCCTCACACTTTCCAGGATGAATTCCATTTGTCACTGCTCTGCCCACCTGACCAGTCCATTGATACCCTCCTGCAGTTTACGACTATCCTCCTCACTATTTACCACCCTACCAATTTTCGTGTTATCCGCAAACTTCTTGATCATACCTCCTACATTTAAGTCCAAATCATTTATGTACACCACAAACAGCAAGGGCCCCAGCACCGAGCCCTGTGGAACCCCACTGGAAACAGACTTCCAGTCACAGAAACATCCCTCTACCATCACCCTCTGCTTTCTGCATCTCGGCCAATTTTGGATCCAATGTGCCACTTTGCCTTGGTTCCCAAGGGCCCTTAGTTTCTTGAGCAGTCTGCCATGATGGACCTTATCAAAAGCCTTGCTAAAGTCCATGTAGACCACATCAAATGCATTACCCTCATCAACACTCCTGGTTTCCTCCTCAAAAAATTCAATCAAATTTGTCAAACACGACCTTCCCTTAACAAATCCATGCTGATTATCCCTGATTAATCCGTGTCTCTCCAAGTGCAGAAATATTTTGTCCCTCAGAATTCTTTCTAGCAACTTCCCCACCACCGAGGTTAGACTGACCCACCAAGGTTAGACTGGGCATCCCTTGGGCATCCACTCGATGACCCATTACATAACTTCCTTTGCTTGAAAGGTGCACATTTCATTTTTAAATGAATGCAAGCCTCTAAAAATCTCTTTGGAACCTCTTCCAGGTTTGCCACAGGATCCTGTGATTAGGATGTCATCGAGGTACACTATAACTTGGGGAAATCTTTGTAGTAAGCTTTCCAGGGTTCTTTGGAAAATCGCACAGGCAGAGGATACACTGAAGGATAGGCATGTATATTGGTACAGGCCCTTGTGTGTGTTTATGGTAACATAGCTTCTTGATGCGTTGTCCAGCTCCAGCTGTTGATACACATGGCTCGTGCCCAGTTTAGTGTAGGATCTTCCTCCTGCAAGTTTAGCATACAGATCTTTAATCCTTGGGAGTGGTTATTTGTCTAATTTTGCAATATTGTTTACCATTAATTTATAATCCCCACAGATGCGAATGGTTTGGGTTTGGCCTAGTTTCAGCACAGGGACTATGGGTGCTGCCCATTCTGAAAATTGGACTGGCTGTATTATTCCTAACTTCTCCAAATGACATTGTCCCGCATCTGCCTTTTCTTTTAAAGCATAAGGCACAGGTCTTGCCTTAAAAAACTGGGGTGTTGCTTCAGGGCCCATGTATATTTTAGCTTGTAAGCCTTTGATTTTCCCCAACTCAACTCGGAATACTCTGTCATACTTATTCAGCAACTCTGGAATTCCTCCTGCCCTGACCTGAAAAATTTATGACCAATTTAGTTTGATTTCCTTCAACCAATCATAGTCCAGACAGCTAGGTCCTCCTCCAGTTACAACAATTATTGACAGCTGAACTGTGTGTTGTCTATATGATACAGGTACAGAGGTGATGCCTTTCAGCTGTATTGCTTGTCTTGTATTTGTTTTTAACTGAACAGTGGTTTTCTCTAAACTCAATGGCTGCGTACCTTCTCTGGGGTATTTAAAATGTGTTCTCCCACCACTATGGTCGATGCTCCTGTGTCACCCTCCATGAGCAGAGGCTTTCTATTTACTTGAAGGGTAACAGTGATTGGTTCAGTTTTTGTACTGATGCACCTGGTGATACATTTTGTAAAAGTTTAACCCTGGATTGTACCCTTGTAATGTTGTTTTTGAAATGGTTTGGAATGTGATTGAAGATATTTTATGAATAAAGTATATTTTTACAAAAAAAAAAGATTGGTTCAGTTTTCCTGGCCTTCAGATTGTGTAGGGAATAAACGTCAGCCTCAGTAAAATCTTGATCATCTATATTGTACACTTCATTTAACTTGACCTGATGTCTGAATGGCTGCCTTGATCTAGTCCTGCACTGTTTAACAACATGCCCTTTTTTGTGGCAGTAGTGGAATTCTGCCTCTTTAAATCTACAGACTTTGGGTGCATGATTTCCCCCACAATGTAAACACTTTAAGTTTTGTATTACTGGTGAGCTGCTGCCAGAATTTCTTTTTTGTTTTTCTACCAGTAGGGACCATGTCCCACTTTGTGGTAACCTCCCTGGTCTTGGCACCACATCTGGCAGCAAGTTCCCACCCTAACTGCAGAGCAGTGCCACGTTGCACACTCTGCAGAGCCTGCAAGTCCCTCTCGGCTCTCTCCATTGCTAGCGCTATCTCCATGGCGCGCTTCAGGTCTATCTCAACTTCAGCAAGCGAACGGCGCTGAATGGCATCGTTGTTTATGCTGCAGACCAACTAATCTCGCAACATGTCGTTTAAAGTACCATCGAAGCCACAGAGCTCAGTTAACTGTTTTCACTTCGTGACATACATTGTGATTGACTCACCGGGGGTCCTTACTCGAGAATTAAACTTGAATCTTTGCATGATCACTGACGGTTTAGACTGAAAATGTCCCTTCACAAGGTTGACTAGCTCTGTGAAGGATCTGGAATTTGGCACGTTCAGAGCAATCAAGCTACAGATTAGGTTGTATGTTTCCCGCAGACACTGAGGAGAATTGCCTTCTGTTCCTCCTCCGCCTTTATTTCGTTAGATACAAAGTAGAAACTTAATCACTTAATTTACTGACTCGTCCTCGACAGATGAGTCGTACAGGTCAATTCTGCCAAAGAGAGACATTGCTGGTGAGTATACTTCTTTCCTTTCTTCACGTAAAATATCAGAATACCCACAGTTACAAGGTGAGGTGCTGCACTGGTGCTATTTATCCTCATTACCAGTTGTAATACACTTGGGATGCAGGACTGGTTTCTTGTCAGAAACAGTAAACTTTATTTGCAGACTCCTAATGAGGCTACATGCTTGTTCCAAGACCAAAGCTAAAAAGCTCCGCCCCTAAGATTCCCCACACTTAGGGCTGATTCATCTATACAGTCACATGATCCCCATAGCAGTAAGAATTTACAGTCATTACATGGACCTTCCCTCCATCAAACTCCAATTCCTCTCTCTGACTGTGGACCTTCTAACTGTGGTACAGCTGCCTCTCTTAACCACTTAGGACCCGACATCTGACAGTATGGACCCCACCCTTTAGGTCAGACAACTGCTACATTTAAACTACTTTCTCTCTCCTCCCCACCTCCCCAATCATTCAACATGCCACTGCCCCACTGTTGTGCCCATTCATGCCCTGATCCCACCTGCAAGAACCCTCCCCTTACTGCTGTTGACAGTACAGGTTCACAAACATTCCCCGCCTGCCCTCCCCTTTTCCTCATTGTTGAACAAAGACAGCCATTCACCTATGATCTAAATGGACCGCCTCGACTGATGCAGTCATAAATCCGTTTCCCGTTTGCTGCTGACTCAATTGGAAGCTGGGACTTAATTTGGAAAAGGTGTAATTTAATATATATTCATGACATGCAAATGCATGGGGAAAGGGTTCCTTGCGAGCAGACGCAGTGATTCCTGACCCACTGCTGAAACCCCACGGACTTAATCACTTAAACTCAACCCACCGACAGGAAGCCGAGATTTCGGCTTGCGTCTGCTTAAGTCACCCCGTCTGACATGTTTCTCACTCTCAGTGGCCCTATTAAGTTCCACTATGGAGTGGGATTATGGATTTTTGCAGATGGTGGACTAGGGGGCAGGTGCTCGCTTAAACCCAGCACACCTGCCCCCCACACCCTGCCGCCCCCCCTGGGTCAGTGTGCTGGTTTTTCCTGACACAAGATCAGCATATTCAGATTTCTGAATGCACCAATGGGAGCTGGAAGAGGGAACCCACCTGAACTTCTTAAATGGCTACTTAAAGACATCAGCGGGCTTGTTGTCAATTTGTTCAGGGGGCAGACCTGGATTTGCTTTGCATGGGCTGGTCTTGATGGACCTTCAGAACCATAGCATGGAGAAGGAGGAGCTGGTGACAGGGCAGGGAGTGATCTACAATGGTGTGACAGAGGCAATAGGCAGCAGTGAAGAGAACAGAATGTGAGATGACCCTGTGTGTTGGCAGCAGAATTGGTGCAATGTTATTAGCAATAGCAAATCGCCAAGGTACATTAGAGAGATGGGATTCAATATAAGCCGCAATAAACACTGAAAATTCTGGTAATATTCTGGCAAGCCTATTAGCATCAGAAAAAGAAAGGACAGTTTAACATTTAAAGTGCAGGCCATTTTTATGGCCATCCTTTCTTATCCCTCCTTCTTTGGCTCAGTGTTTAATTTTATTCACATCCCTGTTTAGGAAATTTCTCTACATTAAAGGTGTTATATAAATGGAAGCTTTTGTTACTGGACGGATGACCAGATCTGAACCCAAGTTGTTAATCTGCCTTTTCCTTTTTAGAGAAGTTTATGGACCTACTGCCTATATATAGCATGAGGGCCCTCCTTGTCCACTGTCCTCTGCTCAGGCCATGTTTCCATTTCGTGGATGAACAACAGCCTCAGCAATTGCTGCCACTCACCCGTTAAATTGGACCTACTTCTAGCATGGGCCTGCCTCCCTCCCATGTCTGCAGCTTCTAATTGGTCAGCAAACATGACCCCTGGTGAATTAATCACTTTGCAGCATGTCTACATTTTCACCTCAGCACTTGGTCGGGACCCAGAAGTGATCATGTCATCAGGCTTCTGACCTGACAATTGAAGTCCTGCCCATGGGATTTACATATCTTTGACGATGATCAGACAAGTTGCTAAGGCATTAAGAAAGCCTATGGAATCCTTGGTTTAATGATTAGAGGCATAGACCGGGATTTTCTGGCCCCATCATGGTGGGAACCACCATGGGAGATTCAGCAGCTCAGCCAAAAGTCCATTGACTGTCGGTGGGAGCAGACGATCCCGGTGATGAGCCGGGCCGGAAAATCCCACCCATAGAATAGAAAAGTAAGGAAGTTATGCTAAACCTTTATAAATCACCAGTTAGGCCTCAGCTTCATTAAAGTGTTCAATTCTGGGCACCGCAATTTAGAAAGGATGTTACAGCCTTAGACAGATTACAGAAGAGATTTTTTAGAATGGTACCACACTTTTGTAGAGTTATTAGGAAATAACTGTTTCCACTGACTTAAGGTTCAGTTACCAGAGGGCACAGATGTAAGGTAGTTTGCCAAAGAACCAGACAGAAGAGGAAGAGATTTTCTTTTGTGCAGTGAGTTGTTATGATCTGGAACATGTTGCCTGCAATGATGCAGGAAGCAAATGGTGACTTTCAAAATGTAGTTGGATATATACTTGAAAAGGAAAAATCTACAGGGCTTGGAGTATGAGCTGGGAGTGGGACTGCTTGGATAACTCTTTCAAAGAGCCAGCACAACATGATGGGCTAAGCAGACTCTTTTTGTACTGTGTCACTCTATGGGCTGAATTTAACGGTCGCCTGACAATGGTTTTGTGGGGTGGGGTGCTCGTTAAATCTAGTGGATGGCCTGCCTGCTGCCTACCATCTACCCCTGCCGCAACCACAATTTTACTAGCAGCAGGAGTAGTGCAGGTCACCTGCCCATCCTTGAGCAAATTGAGGCCTTTAAGTGAACAAATAACTTCCATTTAAGGGGCTCATTCTGCCACTGCCAGGATTTAACTGGAGGCCCATGCCAAGCAGCCAGCCTGGCAATTTCCCTGCGCAGGCTGGAGGTGGGTAGGGGGTAGTCCTTACTTAACAGGCCCCTTGGGTGCATCAAAGGCATCCCAGAGGTTTAACCCACCCACCCCAGCCCCCATCCCCAGTTTGTCCTTCCCCCATGGCCTCTCAAACCCCGGATACCCTCGCCGCCTTCATTGGGACTTGCAAGCTTTGCACCCAACAAGACCTTCAAACACATACCCAAATCCAAATCCAATGCTGCACCCCTCAGTCTCGAAGTGCTGAAGAGCTGTCGATCTCTCATTTGCCAGCAGCTCTCTAAGGCTTTTCCTGATCCAGAAGGGCAGACATTCTGCCTCCAGCTTATTAATGGCCAACTGGTTACTAAACAGTTTTGGGGCAGCCGATGCTCCCTTTGGTGGGCTCTCCCCCTCCCCTGACTTTTTAGCTGGGGGAACAGGGAATCCAGTTCCTTGTATAATTCAGCCCTATGATTCTATGGTTAGATTTTTTTCAGAGAATTTTTAATTATGCTAATTATATTACAATTTCCTATCCTGGTTTCATTTTGTTTCATACTGTTGTTTCCTGAGGAACAAAATCTCTCTCAGGAACTTACATTACACAATTTTATTAATTAGGAAGATTAATGTCTCCATCCTTCGGAACATAGGGAAGTTCAGGACCAGAAAAGAACCTGATAGTCCATTTGACTGTCCATGAAGTTAAAGAAAATGTACATAGTTCATTAGGCATAGCCCTCCATTGACTTTTCTTCCCCCAGTTTCCTCTTAAATTAGTAATGTTATTAGATTTGTTTCTGTTTTTATTTCAGATCTCCAGCATCCGCAGTATTTTGCTTTTATTATAGTAATGTTATTAGCCTAGGCAGTACATTCCAAATATTCATCATGTTTTTTTTCTTTTAAATCTTGTCCCAAGACCCCTCGCTGTCATTCTCATGGTCATTGTAAACAGTTTTACAGGCCTCAGTTCATAATTTCTCTTAAGGACCTTGAATACCGCAATAAGGTCTGGCTTCAGTCTTTTCTCTCACACAAACAAACAATTTCTATAGCAATTCCTTGTGGCTTCAGTATCTCAATCCCAGGCTTCAGGTGGGTGGAACTCTGCCTCTTTCCAATTACAATGATGTCCTTCTTGTAATATGGTGATCTGAACTGTTTATAAATTGGATTGAACCAATGCTCTGTAGAGGTTCCATATCATACCCTGTATCTATGTACTTTGTACAATGCAGGATCCTATTTATTGTACTCATAGTTTCCTCACATTGGGCAGAGGTTTTCAACAATCTTTCCATCAATAACACCAAATCTGAATCCTATCTTGTAGACTGACAGCAATTAACCTACAATGCCTACTATTTTTTCATTCCTTAGCTTGAACACTTTGCACTTGTCAAAATTAAATTCAATTTGTTATTTCTCAGCCCAACTGCTCAGTCTATCTAGATTTTGTCTAGGTTTAGATCTAGATTCAGATTCAGTCAAAATTTTGACTGCAGAATCTCATTAGTAATCACGGACCCCACCTAAATTGTAGCACTATATAATACTCATAATCTGAAAATGCTGCAAGTACAGAGTGTTTTAGTAACACTTCTAAGAAAACAGGTGATTACAGGGATACTAGAGCAACAATTTGAGAACTCTTTCATTGATGGAATCAATGAGGAGACCAACCAGACAATCCAAAGATAAGGTATAAGTGTGACTCTACTAACATCCTAGTGCATGCCAACTAACTGCTTTTAATGTGGTTAAAGGTTGCCTTTTAAAGGCATATATTCATAATCAATTCACTGATCACATCCAATACAAACAGCTATACCAAAGCAAAATAGTGCAGATGCTGGAAATCTGAAATTAAAAAATTTCAGAAATGCTCAGCAAGTCAGGCAGTATCTTTACAGAGAGGTGTTTCAAGTTGAGATGATCTTTCATCAGAAAGGTAGAAATGGAATAGGTTTTGAGTCAGTGGAAGGTGGGGGGGTAGTTGAGGGGTGGGGGGAGAGGGGGGAGGGGGGGCGTGGGGGGTTGGTGTGCAGCGTTGTGGTGAGGGGACATGAAAACAAAAGGGAAGGCTTGTGATAGGGTGGAGGGCAACAGCTATTGGCTAAATAAGAACTAACAGGCATCTCACTACATTTAGATGTTTAACATATGCAGGTTACTTTTTTAAAAAGAATTTTGCACAAACATTCAAGATTCCTTCCCTCCAATTCTGTTACTAAGTACTCACTTGAATGTGACATTCTCGGGAATGTTTGACAGACCTCTGCAAACCCACTTCAGTTTCTCAGTGTTATTTAATCATGCATTAAATAAGTTGCATTATTGCAACATGCGGGAAGATTTAACTAAGTCAAACTGACAGCTTTTCCACGATTACAAGAATCAAACCAACAAGAGGTTAATATAAACAGAAAATGCTGGAATTACTCAGCAGGCCAACCAGCATTATATTGGCACTTGTTCACTGCTTGAGTCCAACTTGAATGTATCCAATATCACAGCAAATTTATTTCTGTAGTGTGCAGGCGATTTGTTCAAGTGGCCGCACATGGATGGTAACTTGAAAGGGCCAACTTGTGCATGACCTGAGTGGGAATTTTTATGTGCTGTATTTAGAGGGAACATTGCACTGGTCCCTGCCACAACTATTCCCAATCACAAAGCACTCCATTCTCCAACAACCCCGGCATATAGAAATTTCTCTGAATCATGACCTTAATTTTGTTATTGACAATTTTAAATTGATGGACCATTTGTCACTGAATTCCAAACAAAGGCAGTCTTTCCTTTGCAACTGATCAGCTTGCTCTTGAATATGACCCTGGCCGCAATTTACAGTTTTATCTTCAACCCCACTTTTAAGTTGTTGATATACATGGATAGAAATCCCCACAGTGGAAAGATAGACTTAAGCCTGATCAAAACCAGGCCTCAGCTTCAATTGAATTAGACATGTCCCTAGGCAGCCAATTTTGAGCCACCCAGACAGTGGCAACAGCCCACGCATGGCTATTAAATGGGAGAAGTCAATCAGGAGGGGACCAAGGGTGGGCTGGCAATGATCTTTGGAACTGCTGTGGAGCCAGCAGGTGGGGTAGGAGTGTTTAGGTAAGAATTTTTTAGAAACTTAAGTTAGATTATGTGCTCTCACTGCTAAATTTGAATGATTTGTGCCTCCTCTATGCTTAAAGGACAGGTGCACTGCAAACCAATTTTTATCCCACAAGGTGGGATACTAAGGAACCCACCTACCTACTCCAAACCAGTTCCATGTACAACCACCCCCTGGCACTGGTTTCCATTTTGGGCTGGACATGAGGAGTCTGATGAATAGTGTGATTCTTCCGGTGTCTCTTCTCCACACTAATGGACAGGCACAATGCTATTCCAACATTCAGACCAGTGGCTCCAGGTTGACATTGCTGAAGTAACCTTTTAAGTACAATGCATCCACCCCGATCCATTCAAATTTGGGACCGTGGATTTGATCAGTAATAAAAGCATAAGAAATATCCTCTATTAATCATTAAAACAATTCATATTCAGAATGATAACCTGTAGGAACTAAAGAAAGTTAAAATTTCCAAATTTTAACATTCCATGGGATCACATTTTTTATTTGCTTTAATGCTAAAGCACTTTCCGAAAGCAACAAAGAAGACTTTAAATTCCATAAATTGATTACTTTCATATATTTGTTTACCATTAAAGGAAAGCATGAATAGTGGCAGCAGTGGTACTGCAGGAGAAATCAAGGCAATAAACATCAGGCTTCCCTGCTACTAAAGCAAAATATTGCAGCTGTTGGCAACCTGATATAAACACAAATATCATGGAAACATTCACCAGTATTGAACAGTTGTTGACCTGAAATTTTGGGACTTAGTGAGTTAAACTCTTGCCCAATTGCAACTGATATTGTGTCCACAAAATGGTGTCTGGTCTGATGAGTATTTTCCAGAATCTTCTTTTTTTAAAATTTCTGGTTCTACCACTCATGAGCAATCACCCTGCCAGGTTTTAGAGACACAAATGGAAGTGAAACTCCTCTATTCTATCAGGAAAAAGCTGTTCTCACCATAATTAATGATGCCCTAAAAAATATCATATTCTAAGAAATGTTGGGTTTCAAGGTTCCTGTGATTTTGTTGCAGGATGTTAATTATGAGGAAAGCAATCTTCTTTTTATTAAATGAGAAATTCCATTCATATTTCATTTGGAATTTTACACCAAAGTTTCCATAGAGGTGGTCATTGCCCTGAATTAGCCATGAGATGTAGTGGAAATCATAGGCCATTTGTTGGTATTATGGGCAGAATTTCACATCCCACGGGCAGACCTGATCAGGCGTAAAATTGTGCAAGACGACATTGGACGAGTGTCCCGACATGCACTTGCGTGATATTTCACTGGGCGGGTGCATGCAAAAGTTGGAAGCATGCTTGCCGACAATTAATAGGGCAATTAAGCCCATTAATGCAAGTAATTTCTGACATGACTGTAAAGGAAATATCATTTTTTCCCTAATATTACTGTGGGATACTGAATATGGCGATTGTATGTATGTATGCTTATGGCGACTGTGTGTATGTATGTTTGTGTGTGTGTGTGTGTGTCTAGTTTAATTAAACTGCAGACAGTCAGACCACAAGGTTGGAATCATCAAAAGGGATTCAGTGTAAAACAAGCATTTGAAATGGAGATAAGTAAGCTCGGTTGAAGCTTCAGCAGATACAGTGTAAATGGAATTTGCATTTTTAGATAAGTTGAGAGGATGTTTGGTTTTCAAAGTGACATGATAAGGTGTTTATAACTGGCAAGATAAATAAGACAAAGTTATTAAATTTATTTTTTTCTGAAAGTGCTGGCCATGATGACAACATGAATTATTTTTATATCCTGGGAAAAGTAATTTCCAAAGAAAGGTTGAAACAATGGTATTTACAGATCAAAAGGGAGGAAATATGTTTAAAGAAAGATGGAAAGCTATATGGGGAGTGGCTGTATGAGATCTTGAAAGGTGCACTGTGTGTAACAGATCTGTGGGAAAAAGCCTCTAGCCACCCTGGAGATGTTTACCTTTCCAGTAACCAAGGTTTTGTTAAAAGTCTTTGGAGTTGCAGTGTCAAGTGAGGGGGAGAAATAAACTGTGAAATACCTCCCTTACAGCAATAGTGGGTGCTAATGGTAATATTGTTGGATGTTTTCTAGATTAAGAATCTATTTTGACTTGCCTGAAAGAGGTGTATAGCTGGGAGCCTAGTTAAGTAGAAACCTTGTGAGAACTGTTATAAAATTAAATGTAACTGTGTAACTATAGTCTTGTGTGTTTAAGTTTTCTTTTCTTTTGTTAATGAATGTTTTAATTTAATCTTTAAACTCTCTAAAGGTGGCAGTAGACTCATTACTTCTGACTTCAGTGCACAAACCTTCTTGTAATAGATACAAATTGCAAAATCTTTGTGATAGCGTGGCCAAGTTTCCCTTTGGGAAAGTTTCCCATGGGCAAATACCACCTGCCATATCATAACAAAACTGGGGGCTCTTTGTGGAATTTTAAAAATTCCTTGATTAGCTTGGAGTAGGTGAATCTTAAGGCTATGAGTGCGAGAAGAATATTCAACTCAAGGAGTTGGTGTTGGATTTTAAAATGGTGAAACTGCAAATGTGGCTTTAGCAATTGCTAAGACTTTTCTGGGAGTAGAAGATATAACCCTGATTGGTTTACAAAAAGTAACTAAGGCTCGGTTAACAGAATAGGTGGATAAATTGCAGTTAGGATTAACTGCAGGGGCAAAGAAAGCAGACATAATTGACGTAATAGCACAGCACTTGGAATTGGAAGGGATACTAGAGGGATCACGTTCTCCAAAGGGTCAGTCTGAATTGGCTAAGTTCAGTTGCAAATGAAAAAACTTGAATTAGAGGCGAAAGAAAAGGAAAGAGAAAGAGAGGGGGTGGAAAAGGAAAGTGACGGAGCATTTCAAAGGGAGCAAGCAGAAAGGCAGGAGAGAGAAAGAAATCAGGAAAGGGAATTGGAAATGGAGAAGCTAGCAATGGAAGAAAGAGAAAAGGAAAGGGAAAGGGAATGCCAGCTTAAAAAGCTGGACCTTAAAAAAATGACTTCACAGGCTTAGGAAAGTTCTGATTGGAAATTACCACTTTTAACCCAAAACCCAGTGGGGAGTTGTTTAAATTGGTACAGGCTCTTCCAAAGTTTGAGGAAAGGGATGTAGAAGCATTCTTTATTTCGTTTGAGAAGATGGCTAAGCAAATGAAATGGCCACAAGAAATCTGGACATTGCTTTTACAGCCTAGGTTGGCAGGTAAAGCTCACGAGATTCATACTTCGCTGTCAGGAGAAGTATATGTGGAATATGATGCAGTACAAAAAGCTATTCTGAGTGCATGTGAGTTGGTTGCTGAGGCATACAGGCAGAAATTTTGGAATGTAAGGAAGCAGCCTGGCAAGTACCACCTGTCATATCATTATAACAACCTCTAATTAATGATTTCATGAATTCAATTTGCCTCTGATATCCCACCTGAAATTGGGCCGGATAGGGATAGAAAATGTTTAAAGTTGGATATTAATGCCTATGGCATTGCTGCCCGATCTCAATTTCTCTTTCCCTCACTGTGGAATGACCACCAACTTATCTATCTACTACAAGCACAGCAGGGAGCATGGCCTGTCAAATTACTCTACTTTTCAGCAGTTAGTCTTAATGATCCTGATCTGCTGAGCGCCCTTTTAAAGAGAAAGCCTGGAGTGGACACCTCTCCCTCCCACTCTTCCCTGTATAGCAATTTAAGCACCTAAAACCTGCAAGTACCTCTCACATCTTTGAGCCCCCTTTAAACAATTCCATCTAGGATGCCATAGCAGGCAGTTAACTCCTCTCTGCCAGCGGCAATCTGTATCTTGGTAGTTTTAGGCACAGAATCTTACACAGGCAAAAACACCGGGAGTTGACTTCTCCAAAAGTATCAAACAGGAATTGGCTCTGATCCGACTGCCACTGATAATTAACCAGTAAGGGGTAGGGGCTTGCTATCCAGGGAGACTGCCTTGCAAACAATGTCAGGTTGGCTTAGAAAGGCAGAAGTTGCTGGGTGGGGGCAGTCCCTTGTTCTCAGGCTTTCTGTGCTTGATCAAGGGACCCAGCATTGGAAAGTCATACCCCTGCCTTTGCTTCTGACTCTACCTCCCCACATCTTGCTAATGCCCCCGTACACCTGCTACTTTCATCCCGCCCAGATTCATCTCTCTCCAGGGATCCATTGACAATCCACAGGAAGGCCTGTGTGCAATACCCACTGGTGCTGCCAGTACTGGAGAGCTGCCAGCCACTAATTGGCTGACAGGTGGCAGGAGTGGGTTTCTCCATCCTGCTCCCAGCTTAATTCGATGGGAGGCCTGATGCTGCCCAGGTAAGTGACTGGTCGCCTTACAAAAACCTCTTGACTGATGGGTGTCTAGAATTCGTTGCCTGGTTTAGTGGTGGAGGCAGAAACCCTCAACTCACTTAAGGGGCACCTGGATCTGCACCTGAGATGCTGTAACCTTCAAGGCTACGGACCAGGTGCTGGAAGGTGGGGTTAGAAAGGGCAACTAATTTTTAATTTTTTTCTTTTTCGGACAGCATAGACATGTTGGCCTGAATGGCCTCTATGGTTCTATGAATGTCATCAGGCCTCCTGGAGAAAAACAATGCAGGGTTCCCACTGATTTTCTAGCCCATCGGCGGGTTCCTCCATCGCCAACTTTAAATTCCACCCAATATTTCAGATTTCACTGTGGCAGTAGGCCAAAGGGACCCTAGTTCAAATTGGCAGGAAAAAAAATTAGAAAAAAAAACTTAGATTTATAAAAGCTCCTTTCCCATTCAAGGGGCATCCCTATGCACTTTACAGTCAGTGGAATACTTTTGAAGTATAGGAACTGTTGTGATTTAGGAATGGTACGTTCTTAATTAGTAATAATATCAGCAAAGAGGGTTGTTGTGACTTTGTGCTGCAACAGGCAATATCGGCTCAACTGCCATTATACATCTTTCCTCATCTTTGTTGGGAGTAGAAGCATTGATATTGCCCATTTTACACTACCCTCCTCAGCCAAAACCTAAAAAAATGTCAAATGGGTTTCAGGATAGCTTTGTGCATACAAAAACCTTGGCGTCAGATAAGAAAGATATTGAATGTTGGGATGGGATGATCCCGCCATTTTTTTCCAAAAGAAAATCTGGCTTAAAAATCTCAAGTCAATGAAAAAGAATAAATATGGCTTATACCATGTAACAGCTCATGATTTATTTACCTGTGAGTCATGATGTAGTCCTGGTGGGGAATTGCAACCTTTGTGCTTGCTGCTATTGATTTTCTGATGTTTATTTTTCTTGAGATGCCTCACAGGTACCTGCACAGAGGTTGACTAAATATTACACCTAATACATATACATTCAGTTGCTTTTATTCCCATTCAGATGCATAATGCTGTTGGAGGATACTTGGCAGAGATCATTAATCAACAGCTGGAATCCACTATTTAGCTGGAGCAGGCCATGGCTCTTTGGTCATCAATTCAGAATTGCCCCCTCTTTACCAACCCAAAGAGCTCTGCAGCAGACAAGTCCCAAAGAACCAAGGGATGCAATCCTGGTGGTTACATGCCAAAGTTTGCAGGGTCAGTGAGAGGGCAGCTAATTTTCCTGGGGCAGGAAGGCAGGCACAAATGCTATTTTGATCACAGCTCCGGGTGCCTGCCTACCACACAGAGCTGAAAAAGTATAGTGGCTGCCCACTGCTGGAGGAGGGAGTTGTCCCCAACCTTTAGACCCAGGTGAACACCCCTTTAACTGTGAAAGGGGTCTGATGACTTTTTAAAGCTCCTATCTTCGGGGCTTTAGATCACTTCCATAGTGGGACCAACCTCCATTCATTTGGAGGCCAGTACACCTAATCTCGCAGGGCATGCTGACCAGTGCCAGATTGAACAGATAATTGTCAACTCTATGGATTTACCTCACCTGACTTTCTTCCCTGTTCCCAGCAACACCTGGCTTTTAAGGGATGGATTGAGGTTCCTCCCCATTAGACATGCTGGAAAGTCCCTGAAAATGTCAAGAGACATCATAACCATATCCCTGTCATTTTCTGATGGAATTTGTCTGTCTCCAGTTGGGGGTTATGCCAGAAGACTGGTGAAACCTCTGTGGAATTTTGGGGTCATGTAGTAACTCAACTTGTTTTGGATCAAATCGGCCATTATTTCCTCCCTTTCCTTGGAAAGTGGACAACTTTCGGCATGTCAAGCCCAGCTTAAGATGCTGTAACAGGATCAGCCATGGGCAGGCAATGGCCTCTTTTAAAATTAAGAGCAGAAAATGCTGGAAAGACTCAGCTAGTCTGGCAGCATCTGTGGAGAGAGAAACAAGAGTTAACATTTTGAGTCCAATATGACTCTTCTTTGGAACTGTTTCGAAGAAGTCATATTGGACTCGAAACGTTAACTCTGTTTCTCTCTTCACAGATGCTGCCAGACCTGTTGAGTTTTTCCAGCATTTTCTGTTTCTATTTCAGATTTCCAGCATCCGCAATATTTTGCTTTTGCCTCTTCTAAAATTGTTTATTAGAGAACAACCCAGCTCTGCTGTATGCATGTGTTCCTGATTTTAATGAGAATTAGACTGGCTGAAATGCATCAGAACAAAGGAGATATTTTTTAACAAGCCAGTGAAATATGTAAATATGTTGTCATATAATTTAAATATCAATTATCAGGTTTGATCCAGGACAAACTGCCCTTAATTCCATTGCTGGTATTCCTTTTAATTATGTAATAGCTTGTTCATTTATTATGCATGAAGACTAAAAGAACACTGACCTCTCCTCCTGGAAGTGTGTCAGTGATTGCAAGCAACATGGGACAGAAACTTTTATTTCTGGAAATATATTAGTATATAATTGGACTGGTTGGATGAATAGATGTCTTCAGAGCCGATGGTAAGTGTGCCAAGACTATAAAGACAGTAATATGTGACCTGGTTGGTACAGAGTTCTCTTATGATTTCCCTGATCTTTATTGCCTGTCAGTTAAGATAAATTTCATAAATTCAGGATCAAACATTCAAGTCATAAAGTCAAGACACAGGTTGATAGAGAGAAGTATGACTAACGGTAGATAATTACTGCCAGTATTTTTTTTGTATTTTATATTTTCCCTATCTGACACTCCCAAATTAACTCTTTGATTCTGCTCTAACCGATGTCAGGAAAGGATATTCTAACTCGTGGACTTCTCCTTTGCTTAAGTGACCAAGGGGAATGCTTGCGCTGTACAGCAAGAGTCTCCATTCCATCACAAAGATTGAAACCAGGTGAACTTTCACATTTTGGAAAGCCCAGATTCAACTGTAAGTCAAGACTGTGATAAAAGCTTCACTGTTAAGGAGGTTGATATATCGTAGTTATGAAGCAACTTTATTAAATACAGCACTGCAAAATATAACCGTCACTTATGCTGGCAGTAATGAGTTACGAGATCCCTATTTCATAAGTTATAAAATTCTGAATTACAGTAATGCATTTTCTATTTTATGCCAATTGCTTGCATCACATATAACTACATTAGGGAACTAGCTACATTATTTGTGACACATTAATTTTGCTACATTTAATCATGAAATCTAGGAGCAGTAGATAGAACAATAGCCTAGAACATTAAGATTTATCTATAACAATAAATTCACACAAAGAACATTTGTGCTATGTGTTGCATTCCACTTGTAGTGTTGTTCTCAAAATGACCAGCTTTAGCTTCAATGCTGGAAGTCCACTGTTTGGCCATGTGACATTGAGTGAAGGGATGTGAAGGTGCCAGGTGCCTCTAGAAGAGTGGGCCCATGCTGCAGTTTTTCATTCATACCTTGTGAGACAAAAAGAGAAACAGTGCCATGCTTATGGTTTATTTTATATGTATAGTCAAAAAATACTTGTCTAAGCACTGGCATGGTGCAGCAAGTTTATACCGACTGTCCCTAAGCTTATAGCATGAAGGAACTGAATTGCTGCATGAACCCTGAATGGGGACCATGTTTCCTGTCTCCTCATTCAATTTATGACCCTGAATTTGAAGTTTCAGCTAATTTCCTCCTCTTCCTTTTGTTACCTGCCTTCGTCTCTAACAGGGTCATTAACAAGAGGGGTGAAATTCAGTACACTCTGTTTCACCATTGGAAAGAGATAGGGCTTCTCCCTGTTCATTTGCTCTTGCCCTGACCCTGTCTCAAATCCTAAAGATAGAGTTATTTCAGTAATAGGAGCAGGTGCCCATGTCAGCAATGGCACATCTAAAACATCTAACATATGGAGCCAGTGGGAATGCAGAGCAATAGCTTCTTGCTCAATCAGGGAAGCAGGGCCTGATTTTGTCACTATTCTAACAGCAATCCATCTCTATTGGAGCCATTATCACTTGGATATGATAATGTGGGGTCCAACTTTGGCCCTTGTACAGCAAGTGAAGCTGCTTCATACTTACTGATGACCTGAATCGGGGCGGAGCTGGGAGGATTTCCAAGAGAACACGATATCCCACCGAACGCACTTCCAAAGGAATGTGTGGAAGAAGTGCCCGCCACCTCTTCACCCATCCCCCACTTCCCACCAGAATTTCTGGATCAAGACAGAAAGGAGTAAAAGCCCAATGGACCAGTGTTTCAGCCCAAACCCTGCATCCCACCTAGTTTGCAACAATTCACTGGTGAACATCTTGGGGAATTCTGGATTATACATTCCTTAGTATCATGTCTTCAAAGGTGTCCAGATGCTCTGCTACAGCTGTGACAGAATCAGGCAGGATCCAAATGTTGGGCAGAGAGTGTGGATGTGGTTTTATGATTTGCAATTTCTAATGAATGATGGTCGAATGGTGATTGTGGATACTTGCACGGAGAGGTGCATGTACAGACCTCTGTTGCTTGCACTTACTATATCTGCCATTGTCTGCCAACATTATTGATCCCCTGCTTTTCTGACTCTCCGCCCATCTCAAAGGAATGATGGGAATTGGCCGCCACAAGGTGAGTCCTGGCATTAGGATCCAATGTAGGACCCAAGCCTAGGCAGGAGAGTAGTGGGACCGTGGCGGCAATCTTCCTAACGATGGTCAAATAAGAGGCCACTGCCGGGTCCACAGTCCAATCTAGGGTGATGGCCTGCCCCTCAGGTGATGGCCATATCAAAGGGCCAGCAACTCAACAGCTTCAGCAGCACCTATAATAGAGGTGACTGATGCTGAGGCTGCAAGGGCCTCCATGTTCGGAGTTGAATAACTTATTTCTGCAACATGGCCAGGCTGTCAGGTCCCTGGCAGTTGGAGAGCTAACCCATACAGTGGTGGCAGTGAGACTGCAGGGGCGGTCATTGTAACAGCGGCCTCCCTCTTTGGTGCATGGAGTCCTTGGACACCATAACCACCCCCAGGAGGCCACTAGGCTGTCACCTCCACGCAAATGGCAACCTCCTAACGTGATGGTGGTGGTGGTGGGGGGGGGTGGGGGGGGGGCCGTTGATGGAGGGGTTGGGGGGTTGCAGGGCAGGGGTTTGTGGGGTTTTGGTTGTCAGCAGGCAGCAGCCGGAGAAAATGGACATAATTCAATGAAGGGCACAGGAGAGCATGGCAGGAACAGTACCAGGCATACTACAAAGTAAGGTATCAACCTGGTGAAACTACAACACAGGGCTACTTGTGTGCCAAACAATGAAAGCAGCAAGTGATAGACTGAGCTAAATGATCCCACAACTAATGGATCAGATCTAAACTCTGTAGTCATGCTACGTCCAGTCATGAATGGTGGTTGAAAATTAAACCACTAACAGGAAGAGGAGGCTCCGCAAATATCCACATCCTCAATGATGGTGGAGCCCAGCACATCAGTGCAAAGGACAAGGTTGAAGCATTTGCAACCGCCTTCAGCCAGATGTGCCGGGCGAATGATCCATCCCAGCCTCCTCCGGAGATCCCCAACATCACAGTCACCGGTCTTCAGCCAGTTTGATTTACCTCATGTGATACCGAGAAATGACTGAAGGAACTGGATACTGCAAAGGTTATGCAACCTGACAATATTCTGGCAATAGTACTGAAGACTTGTGCGCCAGAACTTTCCACGCCCCTAGCCAAGCTGTTCCAGTACAGCTACAACACTGGCTCCTACTCAGAAATGTGGAAATTTGCCCAGGTATATCCTGTCCACAAAAAGCTGGACAAATCCAACCCAGCCAATTGCAGCCCCATCAGTCCACTCCCAATCATCAACAAAGTGATGGAAGGTGTTGTTAACGCTGCTGTCAAACAGCACTTACTCAGCAATAACCAGCTCACAGATGCTCAGTTTTGGTTCTGCCAGGGCCACTCAGCTCCTGACCTCATTATAGCCTTGGTCCAAACATGGACAAAAGAGTTGAACTCAAGAGGTGAGGTGAGAGCGACTGCCCTTGACATCAAGGCCGCATTTGATCAAGTGTGGCATCAAGGAGCCCTAGCAAAACTGAAGTCAATGGGAATCAGGAGGAAAACCCTCTGCTGGTTGGAGTCATACCTAGCACAAAGGAAGCTGGATGAGGTTGTTGGAGGTCAATTATCGCAGCCCCAGGACATCACTGCAGCAGTTCCTCAGGATAGTGTCCTCGGCTCAAACATCTTCAACTGCTTCATCAATGACTTTTCTTACATCTTAAGGTCAGAATTGGGGATGTTCACAGGTGATTGCACAATGTCCAGCACCAGTCGCGACTCCTCGGACACGGAAGCAGTCTGTGCCCATATGCAGCAAGACCTTGACAATATTCTAGCTTATGCTGATAAGTGGCAAGCAACATTCGCTCCGCACAAGTGCCAGGCAATGATCATCTCCAACAACACAGAATCTAACCATCTCCCCTAAATATTCAATGGCATTGCCATTGCTGCAGCCCCACTATTAACATTCTGCGGGTTACCATTGATCAGAAACTGAACTGGACCAGCCATATAAATACTGTGGCTACAAGAGCAAGTCAGAGGTTGGGAATTCTGCAGAGAGTAATTCACTTCCTGACTCCCCAAAGCTTGTCCTCCATCTCAAGGTTCAAGTCTGGAGTGTGATGGAATATTCTCCACTTGCCTGGATGAGATTCGCTCCAACAATACTCAAGGAGCTTGACACCATCCAAGACAATGCAGGTCGCTTGATTAGCGCCATTCTACTGGTAATCCACAGTTCACTCACTCCACTATCTATTCATAGTAGCAGCAGTATGTACCATCTACAAGATGCACTGCAGCAACTCACCAAGGCTCCTTCGACAGCACCTTCCAAACCCGCAACCTAGAAGGACATGGACAGTAGATACATGAGAACACCACCACCTGGAAGTTCCCCTCCAAGCCACTCACCATCCTGACATGGAACGATATCACTGTTCCTTCACTGTCGCTGGGTTAAAATCCTGGAACTCCCTTCCTAACAGCATAGTGTGTACTCCTACATCACGTGGACTGCAGCAGTTCAAGAAGGCAGCTCACTACCATCTTCTCAAGGGCGATTAGCGATGGACAATAATGCTGGCCTAGCCAGTGACACCCACATCCCATGAGTTAATAAAATTGACCTTTTGATTATGTAAATTGGCTGCCCACCCCAACGCATTTCACCAACATTTCCCTGCCCCTCCCACCTTCAAGTCCATCTCCAATGGGCTCCCAAAATCCTAGCCATTATATTTCCTCTTTTTATACCTGCTGCAACATTGGGCAGAGTTTAATGCCCTCCACCGTGGCAATTTTGGTGGTGAGGGTATTTAATCAAGCAGGACGGTGACGGGGGTTGCTGATGGGGAGACACCCACCTCTACCCCGATTAAGTCCTTGGTGGGAAGGCTCATGGACAACCTTCTCTCCTTTTTGCCAATTGAAGCCCTTAAGCGGGCAATTAATGGCCACTTAAAGGCCTTTTCCCACTACCACTGGTATTCACCCAGTGGTGTGCGGCAACATGTCATTCAGGAAGCCCACGGGCTCCAGGAGCAGGGTTCCCTTGTTGACACTCTGTGCCTGATCGTGGGATGCGGCATCAGGAAAGTGGGACATTTCTGAGAGCCACTCCCTGCTCTTGCTTCCGAACCCCCTCCCCTGTGACTTTCACCCTCTGATTGTTCTTCTGCAATTATTCACCTGTGGCCTGGGTCCCTCAATGATTCAAGGCTTTGCGTGGGTGCATTGCCAGCAACAACCACTGCCACCCCAGTGGCACTGCTGAGCAATGAGGAACTGCTGGCTTCTGATTGGCTGGCAGCTCTGGGCAGGCGGAAAGGCCCACCGCTAGCTGCTTTGGGCCTTCCCAAAAAGAAGTGTCCCAGGTCTTTTCCAGGCTCTGCAGCCTGCAGGTGAAAACCCCACTGCGTAAATTAAATTCCGCCCAGAGTCTCTGTAGATTTGTCATTTTCTACCATGAAAAGATTATTTTCTGCTTTTGAGATGCCATATGCCTTTAATTTGTTGCTGGCCTTTAAAGGTTTTCAGCAGCATTTCAAGTTTACATTCCTTTTCTAGCATTGAGCACATATAGATAAAAGTCCTGCACCCTGACCACAAGCCCATTTTGTAAATGGCTTAAGCTCAGAAACATGGATGGTTTCAGGCTCTTCAGAGTCAAGCAGGTGTGCAATGTGCACCCTCTGAAAGTATTTGGGTGATGGGGGAAATGGACAAAAATCGATATGTGTCGCAGTGTGTGGTCAGGACTTCTGTTACTAGAAACTATTCATGCCAGGGAAAATCTGCAAGTTTATTTTTTAATACTGCATTGAGCAATATTGAGTTGGCTCCTGTGATGTTTAAATTTCTTGCTGTTTTAGGCAGTGGAGGTTTACTGTAACATATTCATTGGTTGAATTTGTTTACTTATTAAATATAAGACTCCTGTAATGTGGATTGATATTGCGACAGGAATTTCACATGTCTTTTGATATATTTGCTTGTTCATGAATTAAAAATCTTGGGGGACTAGAAAGGGATTGGGACAGATGACCAAAACCAACGGCACAATGTGTAGCAACAATAAGGAAAGCCAGGCAGATCTTGGGATGTAAAGCCGGAGGGATAAAGTACAAATCCCAGTCAGTAATCACAATTCTTTATAAAGAACTAACATGGCCATATCTGGACTAGCATTTACAATTCTGCTTTCTGTACCATAAGAAACTGTTCTAAGCAGTGAAGGCAGTGAAAATAAACAGTAACCAGAACTGATTCTTAGCTTAAGGCATCTGAGCGATAAGGAGAGGTTCAAGGGTCTTGGGTTGTTTACTCAAAAAAAAGAGAAACCATGGGAGAGAAAGAATTCAAGTTTCCTAAGGGAAGAGATAAATGGAATCCCTATCATAGATTGTCAAAGGTGTAGAACCAGGGGTTGCTTCAATTTACTGGCCAATTCTGAAAATTACATCCCTTTGAACCTGCGATGCCATGCAATATATAGTCATAGCTGATCTTCTACCTCAGCTTCACCTTCTCACATTATTTCTATATCCCTTGATTCCCTAGGTATCCAAAATGTACCAACCTTTCATAAACGTATTGAACCACTGAGGATCCACAGCCTCTGGGCTAGAGAATTCCAAAGGTTCACAACATTTTGAGTGAAGAAATTTCTCCTCATCTCAGGCCTAAGTGACCACCCTCTTATTCTGGGAATGTGACCCCTAGTTCTCCGCCGGGGAAACATCTTTACCGCATCTACCCTCTCACACCCCTTAAGAATTTTATGTGTTTCAATGATATCAACTTTCATTTTTCTAAACTACAGCTAAATAAGTTTGGATATAAGGTAGAGGAAGTAGTCATTAAACTTTTTGGCTGCACCTTGAATACTACATTTCGTTATGGCCGCCAAGAAATAAGGGGAGGGGGGATTGGTTGGGGGGAGGTGGGTGGTTGTGGGGAGGTGGAGTGCGGGGGTGTGGTGGAAATTTCCAAGTCCTGGAATTAGTGCACTGAGGAGTCATGAGCCTGATACCCCAATGACAAAGGTTTAAATTATGGGGCAAGATTTAGAAAATTTTCAGATTGGAAAGGAGGTAACTGATTTCATAAGAGCATATAAGTTTGTTAAGGGCATATAGAAAATTATTAATTAAACTTTAAACTGTTCAGGCAGAACAGGAGGATACAGGTTCAAATTAATAAATAGATAATTTTAGACTGAAATCAGTTCAATTCTTAACACAACGAGGTATCACCAGAAGAAGTTAGATTTAGGGGGGCGGGGGAGGCAATGATTTTAAGAAGCAATAGAGGCTACAGGAGAGGAGCATTAGGATCTCTCTGGAATGAAGAATGAATTAACATGGGCCAAGTGGCCTTCCTCATCCATAATTGTTATATAATTTTGTGATTCTGACCTAGATCACTGCTGTGGACCTCAATTCCACTGCTCCACTGTACTGAATGCCGGTAACATACCATAACCATTAAATACTTTCAAAGGAAAAATGAGTGGCATTCCTGGAAATTGGAATGAAAAATAACTGAAAAGCCCATTCATCTTGGTTTTGAGTAATTGCTTGAAAGCTATTTATTTGTTGCTGGGTTGTCATTTTGAGTGATACTATCTGAAAGTCTCAGGAAATTCTGACCTTTCCAATGGTTTAGGGTGGGAGAAATGCTAATTAAATGCTCTTTCAAACAGCAGCTCCTTCTTTCATTATTATTAATTATTTTATGGACTTTCACAAGCACTGCAACTTCTTTTTCCTGAGGCAGCAAAAGCAATATGCTAACCTTGAAGATTTTAGAAGTCCGTACACCATAGCAGACGTAATCCGTCACGACATTCTGCACGTTAATAATGTAGTGGCATGTGCATTAATTATGCATGACCATAGGAATGAAAGAGATCTTTTATTTGAGCCTCTGGTGGTACAAACCTTTGGACACCAATGTCCAAGTTCTATAAAGAGTTAGCCTTTTTTTCTGAGCAGTTTTCCAAACTTTGCAACAATTCAATTAAGGCTTAATGCAATTGTGTATTAATTACTAACTCTACTCTAAAGCTCTACAGCAAGCAGAAAAGGCTGCATGAAATTCATTTCTGCTTCTTTTTGGTACTTATGGCATAAAGAGTTGCTAAATGTTCATTTGAGATGACTATCTCAGAGCTTTATTCCAATCCCTGTTTAACAACATTGATATGATAGAAATAAATTTAATTCTCCCTCTATTCAATTGTAGAAAGAAGTAACTCATGCCAAACCTCTGTGGGTGAGAGAAATCAAGTTAGTCTTTATCAGTGCAATGTGTTGAGAAACAATATTCCAAATGTATTCAAAAAGATCATACCTATATCTTTGCTACACAAAATGAGCAGAGGAAATCTTCTCCAATATTGTAATGTTTATTGAAAATCAGTTTGGAAAATTTAAGAATACTTTTTGATGTATTGTAGGTTTTATAATGTATACAATCACCCTCACCTTCCCTCAGGATACTGCTCTGGTGATGCTGAACATCTGCTTTTGTATTCTGCTGTTCACCATGTCCCAAAGACAGCGTCAAGACAACCAGAACCTGGTTGTGAGAGAATCCTCATTGGGAATGGTCTCTTCTTTATTAAGTAGGTGTGTGGGATGATATGAAGATGAAATAAGAAGTACAGGTAGCAGCAGATGTGAGGTGGCAGGAGGTGCATTGTAACAAAGTGCATGTGACGCTTGGGAGTTGACCCATACAAGAAAGTGTCAATAGGGTACAAGCAAAGGAAATCATTAAAAACATTTGCTAGTCCTGATACTATCATACAGAGAGGGACAGTGCAAACAGCATCCCCCAGTACTACAAATTATGTAGCTGAATATCCCACATTTGGAGACATTGTTGGCTTCAGCACATTACAAGTGCAATTCTTCAACCTAGCAAACCACCTTCTTGATCATGGTCTCTCCCCTGCCCGGGTTTTTGGTAGTATTTGGAGTTGCACAGATTGATACAACTTAGGATGATGTTACTTCTTTTTAGAATGACAGAAAGTTTATAAGGCACAGAAAAGTACAAAATACGAAAGTAATTCTGGCCTGAATTTTCACTCCCAAGTCATGAAAGCAGACCTGATTTGGGAGAATGTATCCTGGACAGCTGGATTTTCATTCCGTGGGCGCGAGTGTTAAGAGGAGCTGGACTGCTGCCCATGGAAAGAGTTTGGAGGCAGCAACAGGGGCTGCAGGTGCCAAGGCAGCTTTGTGAGAGGCTAGCCTTGGTGCTGTGAGATGTCACAGATGTTAAAGTTTGGTAAAGCAAAAAACAGTCCTCCAGCCCTCCCCCATAAGAAGTAGGAGCAGAAGTAGTCCATTCAGCCCATTGAGTCTACTCCACCATTCAATGAGATCATGGCTGATTTGATAATCCTCAATTCCACTTTCCTGCCTTCTCCCCATAATCTTTGATTCCCTTAAATAATTAAAAATCAGCCTATCTAAGCCTTGAATATACTTAATAGTCTCTACAGCCCTCTGCGGTAAAGAATTTCACAGATTCACTACCCTCTGAGAGAAGAAATTCCTCTTCATCTCTGTCTTAAAAGGGCGACCCCTCACTCTGAGATTATGCCCTCTGGTCCTAGACTCCCCCACACGGGGAAACAACCTCTCAGCATCTACCCTGTCAAGCCCCCTAAGAATCTTATATGTTTCAAGATCGCCTCTCATTCTTCTAAACATCAATGAGTACAGGCCCAACTGACTCAACTTCTCCTCATAAAAAAATCTCTCCATCCCCGGAATCAACCTAGTGAACCTTCTCTGGATTGCGTCCAATGTCAGTACATCTTTCCTTAGATAAGGGGACCAAAACTGTTCACAGTGTTCTAGGTGTGGTCTAACTAGTTCCTTGTATAGATTTAGCAAGACTTCCCTATTTTTGTACTCCATTCCCTTTGAAATAAAGGCCAACATTCCATTTGCCTTCCTTATTACCTGCGGAACTGTGTGCTAGCTTTTTGTGATTCATGCATGAGGACCCCCAAATCCCTCTATGCTGCAGCTTTCTGCAGTCTTTCTCCATTTAAATCATATTCAGCTTCTCTATCTTTCCTGTCACATTTTCCCACATTATATTCCGTCTGCCAAGTTTTTTTCCCACTCCTTAACCTGTCGATATTCTTCTGTATACTCTTTGTGTCATCCTCACCACTTCCCTTCCCATCTATTTTTGTATTATCCACAAATTTGGTGATAGTACATTCACTTCCCTCATCCAAGTCATTAATATATATTGTAAATAGCTGCGGCCCCAGCACTGATCCCTGTGGCACTTGATAGTCATGCTGGATACACTTAGCAGGTTGGCTAACCCAACGAAAATAGTAGATATATCCTTGGGTCTACAAGTTGACTTAATTGACAAAGAACTTGAAGATGTTCTCCAAATTGACCTGGTTCATTTTGCGCAATGCAAATTCCAGCAGCTACAAGAAGCAACAGTGAAAGATCCCACACTGCACGAACTGTGGAAAACCATCATTGAAGGACGGCCAGGTTCAATTCAGCATGTCCATGAATACGAGACCATTTTGGTCTTATCAGGGTGAGCTAGGCATCTCCTGGGAGTCATTTTTAAATGCAGGAAGGTCATTATACCAGAACCTTTGCAACCAGATATTCTTCAACAATATCATCCATCACACGTGGACATAGATTGTACGAGAGGGCTCCCAAGAGAGACAGTCTATTAGCTGTGTATGAACACCAAAGTCTTCATCAAGAAATACAAGGCATGTCAAGAGGATATACCAAGTCAGCACAAAGAACCATCGATTCCACATGAAGTTCCTATCCATCCTTGGTCCAAAATCACATCCGACCTCTTTCATACCCATGGCACTGACTTCATCGTCATCGTCGACTATTTTACCAAGTCCACCATTATTCGATAATTGCACAATACATCAAGCACTCTTAATTGCTATCTTCAGTTTATTTGGCATGCCTTGAGAGATCATCACAAATAATGGTCCACAATTTATTGGTACGCCATTTCTGGATATGTGTAAGAAGTGGAAAACTACATCTTCTTCTCATTACCCTAGATCTAACAGCCTAGCTGAACAAATCATTTGCACAGTAAAACCCCTAATTCTCAAATGTCAACAGACCAAGCAAGATCAACACATTGCAATGTTACATCTGAGAGCAACACTTTAAGTACAACTGTTCCATCACCATCAGAGCTCACATTTGGCAGGCTAGTGCATACTATTCTACCTACTCTTATGCATTCTATTCACTCAGAAACTAGAGTGCAAATTGGAAAACTGCAAAAGAAGATGGCCAACGTGCACAATAAAAGTGTGGGAAGAGAATTGCCAAGTTTAGTGTTGGGACAACAAGATCCAGAATCCCACAGAAGGTACATGACAACCAGCCAAGGTGACAAAGATTTGTTTGGAACCAAAGTCATGACACACACAAGTACAAAGGTGAGGTGTAACTGAGGACAAATCAGATCCATTCCAGCTCCTCAACCATCATGCAGTCCTGTTGAATCTAGGACAAGATCCAAAGTGCAACCAGGAACAACATCCAAGAATGATAATCCCATAGATAACTGTGAGCAGTGAAAGAAGCCTCCAGACAAGGTTACCATTATAAGGTCTGGGCGTACCAGCAGATTACTTCTATGCTTTAGAGACTCATAGATTCACCAGTCCTATACACTGGTATATAATGGTAACTAAACATGAACATGTATTGTAGATAGTTATACTTTGTTGTAAGGAGGGAAAATATCTTTAAAAATAAAGGGGGGTGTTTTAACATGCCTTTAAGGCATTGCAGCATGCCATCACTTTAAGGGAAATGTGTCATGTAATACAGCCTCAGTTTCACTTTGGCCTGGAACAGAACGCAGCCACACAGCCCTGCTGCTGTCTTCAATCTTTCTATCCATGGGTATATGCTCACATGTGCCTGGAACGAATAAATGAACCCAAAGTGTCCTTGCACAATCGCTTATGAATGATCGGTGTTTTTATATCATTATAAAACACACGGCACTAGTTTATATGCTGTCAGCCCAAAAAACCTGTCCGCATCTGCCCTCAGTTATGCCCTAATTTGAAAGAGGCAGTCAGCTCCCAATTTGCATAGGGAGGCCCTGTTTCAGGTGGGTGCCCTAGGTGACTGCTGGGCTTCATATCTAATATGAGTGTGGCACACCACTGCTGCACACTGAGCACATGCTACATTCTCCCCTGAGAAATAGTTGCTCTGTGATCAAATTCCGAGAACTCTTAGTTGTTATTGTTGGAGTTTGTTGATAAATCAAGAGAAATATTTCTGGAAATATTTAATTTTTACCTTTGAGGAATGGAACCCTTTATCTTCCACCCAACCGCATCATCAACCCCAATGTGTGCCTTAACTCAATGACCTAAAGGAACAAATAAATTTACTGCAGCATGATAAAAAGGTAAGTACGAGCAGGTATGTATGAGGAAAACCTTATTACAGATAAACTGATTCACAGACAGGTAAGGCAACTTGGTAATGAGTCCTATCAGCCTGACTAAAAATAATTAATCAACGTGACCTATTTTAATAAAACATCTTGGGAACTGTCAGCTAAGATGCTGTGATATTTAACAGAATGTGCACAATCAAGAATATGACCACAAAATAAGCAACTTATTTGCTTCTGAGAAGCAGTTTTCTTTGGTGAGGCAAATCAAAAGAATTTAGTCTTATCAAGGTTAAGGGGGAGGGATTACTGAGATCACCACTGGGAAATTGAGGACATTTCACTTGAGAGGATGACGAAAGTGGTTGGGGTACTGAATAATAAGACACTGTTTTCTGCACACATAAACAGTTCAAGCCAGCGACAAATATTAAAGAGATTTGTTTTTTATAGTGCAAAAAAAGTGAGCCAAGGGCAAAGCCCTGAGGGATGTCAACCGATACAGATTTATGGTACCGCAATATAATATGCTGATATTGATTGGAAAGTGTAATGACTCGACGGTGTGGACAGGTTTCAACAAGAAACAGATAAGCTTTACTACAGGGAGCTTCTCGGGTGCTATATGCTCAAACAGGACTCTCATCAGGAAGCTCCCACCCACTGGATTTCCTGCGCTTAGGGCTCATTGGTCGGAACCTCCCAGAACATCATGTGATCCCAGAAAAACAGCAGGAGAGGCTACACCTTCAGCTACTACATTTCCTCCCCTTTTAGTTTTTTACAATTTTTAGTTACAGGGAAACATTTGAATATCTAACAACATATACATACACACAACTTCAGGTGATTAAAGATCATGTGTCTGAGGTGCTCTCCTTACACAGCAAGAGTGACATAGCTCTGCCACTTGAGGTTCATCAACAGGATCGACAGGATCTGGAACTGCAGCATGAGACACATCATTAGAAAGTGGCAGTTCACGGTTTGCAACTCTACGGAGACATCGGGCATGTCTATTCTAGGCCAATCTCAGGAGTTGACTGTTCAATGTTAATCACAGGTGGAATAGTTGGTTGTTGGAATGTCTCTCTATCACAAGTATGGTCTATGTGCTTATGAATGATTCTATCTTCCGCTTGTACTTGCAAAGATAATGGACTAGTCTCTGAGACAATGGTTCCAGGAACCCAACAAAGTCCACTTCTGAAATTTTGCATGAATACCATGTCACCTACTCTGAATGTGCGAGTTTTGCTGTGCATATCGTGATTCAATTTTTCATTACTCTGATTCTGCTCTACTTTCCCCTCTAAATTTGGAAACACCAGACTTATACGTATATGTAGGTGGCATTTCATCAATATTTCAGATAGCTTTGAACCTGTAGTTGAATGTGGCATTGTACGATAGCTGAGAAGGAAGCGGGAAAGTCGAGATTCTTGAGTACCTTCTGATAACCTTTTCATACCAGACTTGAAAGTTTATACAGCTCTTTTGGCTAAACCATTCAATGAGGGGTGGTAAGGGGCTATTTTAATATGTCTGATTCCATTCAGATTCATGCATTTCTGAAACTCTGTGCTGGTAAAGGCTGTACTGTTAACAGAAACAACAATTTCAGGTCGGCCATGTATGCTAAAACAGTGACGCAGCTTCTCGATAGTTGCACTTGATGTTGATGATTTGACTTCATACATAACCATCCATTTAAAATGTGCATCTACAATCAACAAAATCATGGTACCTAAGAATGATCCTACATAAACGATATGTAGTCTAACCCAGGGTTGACAAAGCCACTCCCACGGATGCAGAGGAGCTGAAACAGCCAACTTCTGTAATTGCTGACAGTGGAGGCAGTGCTTGACCATGCTTTCAATGTCACTGACAATGCCTGGCCACCAGACATAGCTTCACGCAAGCATTTTCACCTTCGATATGCCTGGATGTGCACTGTGAAACTCTGTCAAGGGTGGTTCTCTTGCTTGTAATGGGATGACAACTCTTGATTCCCACAACAAAATTCCATCTTGACAGCTTAACTCTGTGTTTCTCAAATCTTCAGATACAGGTGAATTTGACCATCCTTGCAAAACAAAGTCTCTGACTTTTGACAATATTGGATCTCTGTTCATCCAGTTTCTAATTTGCTTCCCACACACAGATGAGGAATCCATGAAATTCGGTAATAGCACAACTTCTTTTGAAACAGGAGCATGTCCAATGCTATCCGGTAATGGGGGACAACTGAGTGCATCCGCATTTGCAATGTGTAAACCAGGACGGTATGTAAAGATATACTCATACACAGATAATATCAAAGCCCAACATTGTATTCTGGCTGAGGCTATTGGCGGAATGGCCTTATCCTCACTGAACAAACCCATTAATGGTTTATGGTCTGACACAATGGTGAAATGTTGTCCATGTAGGTTCTGGTGAAATTTTTTCATCCTGAATATCACTGATAAGCCTTCCTTTCCTAGCTGGGAATAACCCTACTTGGCCGCGGAGAGGGTTCTCAAGACATAGCCAATGGGCCTTTCTGATCCATTTTCCATTCTATGTGATAACACCACTCCCACACCATAAGGAGAGGCATCACAGGTTAATGCCAACTCTTTCGATGGGACGTAGTGTACTAATAAACACGACGAATGCAACAGTTTCTTTACTTTCACAAAGGCTTCTCCCTGTTGTGAATTTCACGACCAACAGTGATTCTTTTTTAACAACAGGTGTAATGGTGCCAAAACAGATAATAAGTTTGGCAAGAAGCGGCTATAGTAGTTGGTCCAGGAAGGACTTGAGTTTTGTTACATTGGATGATGATGGTGCATCTTTTATTGCCCAAACTTTCTCATCTACCGAATGTAAGCCCATGGGATCCACCTTGTGACCCAGGTAAGCAAATTCTGGTACTTGAAATGTGCATTTTTCCTCTCATAACCATACGTCAGCTTTCATGAACCTTCTTAGCTCCTCCTCCAGGTTGGCCAAGCATTTGGTCTTGGTTGAGCCTGTGATCAGAACATCATCTAGGTATACTACCACTCGGGGAAGTCCTTGCAAAAGAATCTCCATTGTTCTCTGGAAGATTGCACATGCAGACGATACTCCAAAGGGTAGGCAAGTGCACTTATAAAGACCCATGCGTGTGGTTATAGTCACGTATTCTTTCGATGTGCTATCCAGTTCAAATTGTTGGTAGGCATGGCTCATATCCAATTTTGTGTAGGACTTGCCTCCAGCCAGCTTTGCATATAAGTCTTCTATCATTGGAATAGGGTATTTGTCTAGTTTTGCTGCCTTATTTATGGTCAATTTATAGTCCCCACAGATGCGTATTGTTTAGTCAGGCTTAACAGCTGGAACTATGGGTGCTGCCCATTCTGAGAATTGGACAGGTTGGATGATGCCCAACTTTTCTAACCGACGGAGTTCTGCATCCACCTTCTCCTTCAATGCATAAGGCACAGGCCTGGCCTTCAAGAAACGTGGTGTCGCCTGAGGATCCACATATATCTTGGCCTGCACGCTTTTTAACTTCCCTAATTTATCTGAAATACGACGTTGTATTTCCTTAGCAGTTCAGGAACTCCAATGAAATATCTCAGACCACTCAAGCTTGAGCTTCTATAACCAGTCTCGGACTAAAAGACTGGGTCCTTCTCCTTTCACTATTATCACAGGCAGCTGGGCTGTCTGTTGCCTGTAAGAGACTGGTACTATGGTGATGCCCTTTACCTGAATAGATTCTGCAATGTATGTCTTTAATTTAGTGACTGTCGACTTCAGGTTTATTGGCTGTCTACCATCATTAAAGTATTTGAAGGTGTGTTCTCCCACCACAGTAGTTGAGGCACCCGTATCCACCTCTATTACTGGCTTCCCATTCACTTGGATTGTGACAGTGATAGGTTTGGTTTTTACAGCGGTTAAATTATACAGGGAATAAATGTCAGTGTCGGCAGCTTCAGGTTCTGCTGTACTCTTTAATTCAATCACGTTAGTTTATAGGCCGTTTCCACTTTGCCCTGCATTGCCTTACTACCTGGCCTTTCTTACAGTGGTAATGGCATTTGGCCTCTTTAAATTTACAGGTGTCTGGTCCATGGTCACCTCCACATTTATAACAACTCACTCTTGGAATCACTGCAGAAGTGTTTCTGCTAGGCCTTTTCATGTTTCTAACAGAGGATGTTGCATCTCATTTCGAGGCTGTGGGCCTGGTTTTAAAGCCGTGCGCAGTGGTAGGTTCCCACCCTGCACGAAGCACGGTGCCACGTTGTATGTGTTGCAAAGCCCGCGTGTCTCTCACAGCACATTCCATGGTGAAGGAGATTTCTAGGGCACGCTTAAAGTCGAGGTCAACCTCACTGAGTAAACAGTGCTGAATGGCATTGTCCTGAACTCCACAAACTCAACAAATTTAATGTGTCCCCGAAGTTGCAGTGTTCTGTCAATTGCTTAAGGTTCGCTACATAGATTGCAATGGACTCTCCTGGGGCTCCAACTCTGGAATTAAATTTAAAATGCTGCATTATTATGGGTGGCTTTGGCTTGAGGTGCGTTTTCATGAAGTCTGCTAATTGATTATAGGACTTAGAAATGGGCGCGCTTGGAGCCATCAGATTTTGAATGAGATTGTATGTCTTATTGCCACATGTCATAATAGCTGATTGTAGTTGTGAACTCCAATAGTAGATATTATACAGCATTCTTGCACTATGGCCAGGTTTTGCAGCCCCGTCGCGGGCAGGACCTGCCGTAGGCGAGGTGGCGCCCCAACCAGAAGTCCATTGACTTGCGGCGGGACCGGAAGATCGCAGCGGTGGGCCGGTGTGGAAAATCCCGCCCTATAAATGGGATCACCTGACCTGAGGGTTGAAAGTCAGGTAGCACATGTTTGAGCCTGTTTTGATAAAGATCGGATGCTGCAGATATGTGATCATGTTAGGAAAATATGTTATCAATACGGTTTGCTCAGCTGCAATGTTGACGGCCTATGTGCTTCATTAAAATAAACAAGAAACAAGATATGGTGTCAGAAGTAAACTAAATGCAACAGTGGAGGTTCTGAAGCCAACAACAGAGCTCAGTTTGGAGGGCAATCTCGCCAAAAACTAGAGGAGGTTTCGGCAGCGATTCGAGCTGTACCTCACAGCGACGGGCAGTAATAAAAAAGACCCCCAGGTACAGCCTTCCATCTTTCTTCACATAGCAGGGGAAGAAGTCCGAGAAGTCTATAACATACTCATATTTAAAATTGATGAGAAACGAAATGACTTGAAAGAAATAATGAAAAACTTCGAAGCCTACTGCAGCCCTAAGAAGATCATTGCGTGTGAAAGATACCGATTTTTTACATGCATGCAAGGCAGTGACAACATTAGTCAGTATGTAACTGAGCTGAAAAAATGAGCTAACTTGTGTGAATTTGGAGAGCTTGAAGAATCACTCTTCTGAGATAGAATAACATTGCAGGATTGCAAATGACTCTCTGAGAGAACGGCTTTTGAAAGCAGTTGATCTCACGCTGGAGAAAGCAATAAATATCTGCAGAGAGGCAGAGACAACAAAATGCCAGATTAAATAGATGATGGAAGATGATAAGCTGCACACGGTCAAGCAGTTAGATGCAGTTAAACAGAAGCAGCCTTGGGAAAGAACAAGATCATAAGACCATGAGACAAAGGAGCGGAAGCAGGCCATTCAGTCCATTGAGTCTGCTTTGCCATTCAAGGAGATCATGGCTGATCTGATAATCCTCAACTCTACTTCCCTGCCTTCTCCCCATAATCCTTGGTTCCCTTACTGATTAAAAATCTACCTAACTCTGCCTTGAATATACTTAATGACCCAGCCTCTACAGCCCTCTGCGGTAAAGAATTCCACAAGTTGACTACCCTCTGAGAGAAGAAATTCCTCCTCATCTCAGTTTTAAATGGGCACCCCCTTCCTCTGAGATTATGCCCTCTGGTCTTATACTCTCCCACAAGGGGAAACAACCTCTCAGCATCTACCCTGTCAAGCCCCCTAAGAGTCTTGTATGTTATATGTTTCAATAAGGTTCAACAAATAGACAGCCTGAATGTAACAAGAATAAAACTATTAAAACTTTTAAATGCAGCCAGTGTGGAACAGAGCATTTACCATGTAGTTGTCCAGCCTATGGAAAGCCGTGTAAGAACTAAGTTAAAATAAATCACTTTGCTAAGATGTGTAAATCGAAGAAAGTACGCACGATTGCAGATGATGACGCAGGTACCGAAACTGAACTTTTCATTGGTGCAGTAACAACAAATTGCAAAGGAAGACGAATGGAAGATTGATTTACAAATTGTCAATATGATGGTGAATTTCAAGCTTGATACCAGTGCACAAGCAAATGTCATTCCCATAACCTGTATCGTAAGATGAGCAAAGAAAAACAGTGAAGTAAAACAAATGTGAAGCTGTCGACTTATACAGGTGAAAAAATTGTAGTAGAAGGCGATGCACACTTAAAGTGAACAACAAAAAACAGTCTCAAGCACTTCCATTCATAGTGCTGAAAATTGATGCAAAACCCATTCTTGGAATCAAATCTTGTGAAAATCTGAAGCTAACAAAGAGAATAATGGCTGTCACCATTGATGACATCCTGAGCAAGTATAAAAATCCCAGGGGATTGGCTGCCTAAAAGGAGAACACGCCATCAAGATTGACGAAACTGTGACACCCAAAATACAACCGCCCAGGAAAATATCAGTAATGCTGAGAGACCGACTGAAAGTTGGCGGCCACCTATGACACCAGCGATGGAGTTAAGCCCACGTAGCAATGCAGGAGTGACGTCCAGGGCCAAGGTCTCCATGGCGGCCGCCATCCTACCAATGTTGACCTCAGTGTGTTGCAATGCTGGCGCTATTACCGCAGCCTGAACACAGACGGACTACTCCATCATGCTTTGCAATCTGAGGAGTGCAGCGGACATCCCTTCCTGTTGTTCCCGAGCTTGCCTTTGCAGCTCCAGCAACTGTGACATGACTGAGTCGAGAGGCTCATCAACTGACTCGGACCCAGCAACATTCTGGCCTCTGAGTGCCGGGGAACTGGGAAGTCCCTGCCTCCACCTGCTGTGGATCAGAAAATGCGATGTGCTTACCAGATTGTGATCCTGAGGCTACTCTAAAGCGGAGTCCCACTGAGGTGTGTGTCTCTGCGCTGGTGGAGGGTGTGGGTGAGCGCTGTGATGGGACTTCAGGGAGGGTGCCTTCAGATTCCTCTTCAGAGGCTTCTTCAGAGCTTGATTGGAGGCTCTGGATTTGTGGGCTCTGCCGGCTGCTTCCCAGATGTGCCTGCAAAATCAAGGGGAGATAATTAGGGCATGGCAGTGACCTGTGAAATAGGACACATCAGTCACAGCATGGTTGTCTGGTGAATGTTACATTGCTGGATTCTCACTGAGTAGACTAGCGCCTACCTCACCATCAGCACAGGACCGGTGCCAGTCATTGCTGGCCAGCTGGATGGCTCTGTTTTCAAATTTTGTTGGAACTTTGAATTCTGGCATCCCTCCACCTGTCTGCGACCTTTCCCTCCTGTTGTGTGCCAGCTTGTCCTGCATGGATAGAGATGGGGAGAGTGTATCAGAATGCCTGCCGGGCCAGATGATAAGTGTGCCTGGCCTGTGTGAGTGGTGAGTGATCCCATGGATGGGATGAGGACAATGACGGTGTGTGTGAAAGAGTGAATGGTGATGCCCCTTCAACTGGCAGTGAGTGAGGGCTCTGTGGACGTGTGATGGGTTTGTGAGTGTGTGAGTTGGGAGTGATGAAAATAGTGACTTACCCTGGTGGAATGGAGGAGATCTTTCATCCTTTTGAGGCACTGAGTGGCTGTCCCCCACTGCAGAGCTTTCTCGCTGACCACCGCTGCCACCGCCTCCCAAGCCGGGTTGGTGACATTGCTACCCATTCTGCGGCCAGAGCTGGGGTAGAGCACATCTCAGCGGGCCTACATGGCATCCAGCAGTCGCTCGAGGGACCCGTTGTTGAAATGAGGGGCTGCAGTCTTTTTTCCTTTGCTGGCCATGTTCCCCAGACAGCAGTGGTGAGCTGGTGGTGATGAGCGCTTTGCTCGCGACTGCTTTATAACGGTGGCAGCCGGCCTGATGCAACGGCGGGGTGATGATGATCGGGCGAATGAGAGCCCGCTTGTCATAGAAACGGCGTGTTTTGCAGGAGTGAATATATAATGAGGCGGGCTCGGGAAGATACCATTTGAAAACCCGCCATTTTCATCTCCGGGTAGGACTCTATTTTACCCGCCCACTCCCGCACTTAGTGCAATTCTGGGAAAATTCAGCCCACTAGCTCCAGTCTTCCACAGTTGCATCATAAGGATCGGTTCTACTGAAGAGTGGCATGACTGGTCTTTTCTTTTTCTTAACATTCAATGCACTCACAGTAACCAGGCAAGGTGCAGCGTTGGAGCTATTTTACCCTCGTTGCCAAATGTAATGACTTGAGGGAGTAGGCAGGTTTCAACAAGAAACAGAAAAACTTTATTACAGAGAGCTTTTCAGGCACCACATGCTCGATCAGGACTCTCGTCAGGAAGCCCCACCAACATCCCCCCCTCCCGCCCCCCCAGTATTGCCCATGCTCAGGGCTCATTGGCTGGAGACTCTCAGAACATCACGTGACTCATGATAGACAGCAGGAGATTCTATACCTTCAGTTACTTCAGAAAGGTATGAAGTAATTGTGTTTCACAGTGAATTATCAACGTGGAAACACTTCCCTTGAACCCAATAGAATGATGACCATCCCGTTAGACCCCTTTAAATTAGCTACAATTATGCTAAGATACAAGAAGGGTGATGACTTCACTCAATGTCCTACTAAGGGAACATTGGCAGTGAGATTCCTGATTGAAAAGATTTGGTTTCATTGCCAAAGCCTGCTGTCCACCTTGACACCAATGGATAGGAAAAATATTGCTTGCCAAAATCTGAATCAAATTGTCCCTTCTATAGCTCACTTATACATTGTGTACAAAAGGACACAAGCTGAAAAGTGTTTGAAAACAAACTAAGGACGTTTTCTGCTTTGGTATGCCAGGAAATTGTACACCCCTAACTCATGTTTTTTTTTTAAACAATTCACTTTAATTGCTGCAAAATCATGGGCTGCTGTTCTGCAGATTCCTGCAGATATCTGCTCCTGGCTTGTGTTGTGGGAGCCAAAGCAGGAAAGCTCCCCTATGAAACTAGGAATTGGAAATAATTACTTGACACTTGTGCCCCAGCTTATGAAGTTGGCTCAATCATTTAATGGGGTCCTCCTTTGTAACTTAACAGCTCAAATGGTAAATTTTACAAATATCCTCTCCAGGTGCAGAACTTCTCATGTCATGAACAAAGACCAGGAATTTGAGAAGGCAGGTCAATGGGCTATTATATTAATGGGCAAACAACCCTTCGGAGCCCACTATCTTCCATACCCAAATTCCTGATATGTGTGTGTGAAGCTGCGCATCTGGGGCATGAATTTTCCAAAATCTATCCTCACGTTATCTCATAACACATGCAGACAATAGAAAATGCTCTAGACTTCTATTCCATTAACCACATTAACTGCACATGTATTTCTGAATTCTTGATTCAAAATGAAGTTAGTAAATATTTGGAAAGGCACAGGTTAGTCATGGACGGCCAGCATAAATTGTTGAAAACAAATTTGACTTGAAGAATTGGCTGGATGAAGAGGATGCAGTAAATGTGGTGCATATGGATTTTTAGAAGGCAATCAGTAGGTTGTCTCACAAGAGGCCTGTTAGAAAAACACAGATGCAGGTAGAAGAGGAAATGTAGCAGCAAGGATAGAGAGTTTGTGGATGGACAGTCAACAAAAAGGTTAGAATAATAAAGTGCTTCTTGGACCAAAGATTTTGTGCTGTCTTTCCTTTCACTTAAGTTAGGCTTTGAGGGCGGAGGCAAAATGACCTCAATCATTGCTGACTGCACAGAAATTGAAGACTTGGCAGATAATAAAAAGGCCTAAAAAGGTTTTGAGGGATGTAGAATGGGCTTACAGGTGGCAGAGAGGTATGAGCTAAAGTATGAGATTTGAAAAGAAAAAACAGAAATCGAAGTATACAATCAATGGAAAGACATTGAAGGATGTGAATGAGAAATGGGGCTGGATTTTTGCTACCAAGGCGGATAGTTCGAATTGGGAAATTTCCCAACTCGGCATCCCCGCCTCGGTTTAAAGCACCTGGTCAGGCACGATTTTTGCTCAGGGTGAAGTGGTGGGGGGAGGGGGGGAGGGATAGAGTCAGGCCCGCTGACCCCAGAAGCGGATCATAGGCAACCACGGTGCAGGTGAAAGCCATAGAGTACAAGAGAAGGGAGGTTATGTTGAACTTGTATGAGACACTGTTTAGACCTCAGCTGGAGTATTGCATACAGTTCTGGGTGCCGTAATTTAGGAAGGATGTGAAGGCATTGGAGAGAGCGCAGAAGAGGTTTACCAGAATTGTTCCAGGGATGAGGAGCTTCAGTTATGAAGATAGATTGGTGAGGTTGGGACTCTTTTCCTTGAGGAAAAGAAGGCTGAGAGGAGATTTGATAGAAGTATTCAAAATCATGAGGGGCCTGGTCAGAGTGGGTAGGGAGAAGCTGTTCCTACTTTTGAAAGAATCGAGAATGAGAGGGCACAGATTTAACATAATTGGTAAAAGAAGCAAATAAGAGAAATATGAGAGAAAGGTTTTTCACACAGTAAGTGGTTAGGGTCTGGAATGCACTGCTTGAGGATGTAGTGGAGGCAGGTTCACTCAAAGCATTCAAGAGGGAATTAGATGATTTTTTGACAGGAAACAATCTGCAGGGTTACAGGGAGAAGGCAGGAGAATGGCAGTAGATGGATTGATCATTTGGAGGGCCGGTGCAGACACGATGAGCTGAATGGCTTCCTTTTGTGCTGTAACAATTCTGTGATTCAAGGCGGGTTGGTTAGAAAGTCCTTCTCTATTCTCTGGAACTTTGTCCCTGTTGTAATAAAAGCAGTTCGGCCCGATAGCCCTTGCCGCTGACATCCCCTTATCCTCCCAGCCACTCCCCATTCCCCTTCTTGGCCTCTATGCTAACTCAACGCCAACTCATGCTCCCATCCACTCCCCATGGCCCCTCTTACCTTCCATGCCAACTTGATGCCAACTCGTGTACCCCACGAACGCCCCAAGTTCCATCACATCCTCCATGTCAACTCATGCCCCTTGCCCAGCCCACTAGAGCTCCCTGGGGTCTTCCCGACTGCACAAAGTTCAGGCCCATGAAGTTAAATGTTATTGAGACAACAACAGAAATAAAAAGTGCATTTTACACTGTTACTGAAAGTCAAGATCTACCTCACTGAATGTATATAATCATTGGTTATTGCAACGCATGTAGTTTTGATAAAAATTATTTTAAACACATAGGGCAAAATATTTAGCTTGGCGAGCATGCGTCCGACCCACTCGAGCATGAAATAACGCACGTTGACATCGGGCGACTGTCCTGAAGTCAACGCGCAGTCGCACGATATTTCGGTCGGCGGGCATGCGCCAGAGTCGGCAGCGCATCCGCTGACAATTAAAGGGCCTGTTAAGGCCATTAACAAGGTTATTGAAAGAAATTTTTCACTGCCCGTTCAACCTTACAGTTGGCGGGCAGGCGAAAAGGCCAAGCACTTTTTAGGAATCCTCATCCACAGGCGGGATGAGGTTTCCTGAAGCAAATAAAAATAAAACAAAAATGTTAAAACTTAATTAATAACATTTCCCTGCTCATGTGACAGAGTCACATGAGGGGACATGTTTCATAACATTTTTAATATCTTTATTTTTTTTTGAAACTCTTCATCTCCCTGAGGTAGGCCTCTGCCTCAGGGAGATTATCAAGCATGTAGTCACGCACATGCGCGAAGTTTGCACTCACCCTGCTCGCCCTCCTTCCCCCATCCGCACAGGCAGCGCTCGTGTTTCATGCTAGGTGGGCCTTAATTGGCCCGCCAGCGTGAAATTGCCTTCTGGCCTCGGTCGCCGGCGGCAGTCGGCTTCACAACCGCCCCCACCATGCCCACCCGACAAGGACAAAGTTCCGCCCATAGCATAAATTATTGTTATGAGATAGAACTGAGATACTGGACTTATTCCTGCTGGAATAGAGAAAGTAGGAGATTGTTTGGAAGTTGTTCAAATTGACAGTTTTAACTGAGTGAATAAGAAAGGACTATTTACTCTGGTTGAGGAGGTATCATTTATCAATATTAAAGGAGATATCAATATTAAAAGAATATTATCAGAACATGTTAAGTATTTATCTGCTAGTGAGGCAGAGGAATCATCAATTTAAAACTATAATTGCAATTAAGGAGGAAGGTTAGAAAAAATTTCTTCACATTGAGTGTTGATAAAGGACAAAATGCTTTGTCACAGGTAATGACTGAAGAAGGCATTATTGCACCTTTTAAGGGAAAGTTGGGTTAATATTTGAATCAGAAAATACACAAAGATATGAGTAAAGAGTGGGATTAGTTATATTATTAAGCCTAATGGTTAGCTGATTGTTAATTCCAATTTCTGCTAGGTATGGAAACTCCTTGTAGGATATGCAGTACATTTTATGACTGATTTCACTTGAATTGATTTAAATTTGTCCAGTTCAGATGTCAGTTAATTTATCAGTAAATTAGTGTGAAGATGATTCCTGTCATTGGCTAATGAAGATTTTTGTCTTTTTTTTCCTTCAAAGTCTCATTCACCTTGTGGAATCATCCTTATCTTACTTTCACTTCATTTTCTTCCAGAGAAAATTTTATAAACTTTCCTATGCCAAGGATGGTGATAGTGGTTTTGGGGGCATTGTCTGTAAGGTATGATTCTGTGAGTACAACTGTGTTCCGCTGTTGCTTGACTAGTCTGTTGGATAGCTCTCCAACTTTAGCACAAGCCCCCAGATGTTACTAAGGAGGACTTTGTAGGGTCGACAGGGCTGGGTGCACCATTGTCATTTCGGATGCCCAGGTCGATGCTAGGTGCCATCCAGTTTCATTCCTATTTGAAATCCTTTTGTAACACAGGATTGAAACATATGGAATACATAAAAGTTCTAGCGCTTAGTTTATTCCATCAACATCAAACCTATAAATACATTCATGTAAAAGCTTAAATTAAGTTAACTTTTTTACAATTGATGACTATTGCTCGGCATTCCAAAACTCTGAGAAATCATTGGGAGCTCATGCCCAATCCAAACAGTCCTGAGCCAGTCCACCATTTGCCTTTTGTCGACCAAGGATTTGTGAATGTGAGGAATGAAACCACTGCTGTATTATGGGTTCTTTAGATATGTCAATGATGAGATCTTGAGAGTTGTATATTTAAACATGAGCCATTTATTGTTAACCTCTAACTAATTACAGGTCTCAGGTTACTGTCATGCATGGTGCTGTTGCCATGCAGGTAGGCTGCCCCCACAGTGTTCTTTCTAGGCTGTTCTCTCAGTCTATTATCCTGTGACTCTATGCATCATACCATGAGTGATGCTATTCTCCAGTCCCACATTAACCCTTGATCTGCTGAGTACCTTTACATTACAATGGCATGCAAACACATCGTACAACAACCACAAGCAGCAATGGTAGCTTTGATTAAAGAATCCAACTCTCCATGTTGCAAATGGCAAGAAGTAATCCTCTGTAACCTGAAGTCTTTGGATGCATTTCCAGCAGACTGCAGCACCTCATAGTCAGACAGTCCAGGCATAGGCCTCAGGCCACTCTTTCCTGGTCCTGCTCCTATGCCCACGTTTCAGCCATTTCCACCTCCTCATGGATCTCTACCTTCAGAAGATTTTCCATTCCAGCCTCAGACTCATTGGAGATCATCACCTCATTCAACTTCTTGCACGCAGCACTGACGTCCAGCTGCTTCTCCCGCTAGTGGAGCTCCCTGCGATCCCCCCACTGCCCCTCCCCAGGATCACATGGTGTTCTTTTCCTTCACCAAGCCAGCACCATTAAGCTCCACCACCTCTGCAAGCCTGCCAAAATACCACTCCATAACCCCGAAGAATCCCGGGCGCACATCAACCCTGCACACTCCACCTCCAATGCCACCTGCTGGCCACACCAGACCTGGCTGATAGCCACCATGGCGACCGCAGGCCTCAGTGCCAAGGCCAACCTCCACAACCCCACCTACGCTGAAATGCCCCACAGAGGTCGGGCCGAAGTCGGGGAGACAGCACGATCTACCCATTACACTCTTAACAGCTTAATTACTTACCTTTCATTTCAGTTGACTTCATATTTTGAGTCTGTGTGTAACATCTGTAGATAGCATTAAAAGGGTGGCAAATACATTTGACTATTTCACTGGAATAAGCGTCTGAGGTTCTGTTAGAGATTTAAATTCAGTGAAACCCATTGTTGGACATGGTAAAGCTGCAAATAAGTAGCAGCTATGCTGCTGATGTAATCTGATTGTTGGCTGCTGACAATGTGATTTATAAATAATTCTGTTTATATCAAATTCTACAGTTTTAGTCTTCCCCTCTTTGAACTCTTGTCAGCTGTTATGAAATTATCAGGCAGTCTTTGTTTGAACTGCAAAGCATATATTTCCTGTGGGTAAGCAGTATTTTCTCCATGAAACACCTACAAAAATAGATAAAAATGTAATTTAAAAAAATAGGTGTTTATATGAACAGTAGATATAAATATTACAGAAAACTGAAAAGAGTTACAATGCTAGGGCTATCAAAATCTTAAGCAAGTCAGACTGCAACACTGTTAAACATCGTGTTTTGCAGAGCCATCTAAAGGGCACGAATAATCCAGATACCATAATTTCCTACTTTCCAGGAAAAGGACAATGCACATTTTACTGATTTCAATTTCAGTTCACCATATTTCAGATTTTATTGATTCCACGTCATCTCATACATGTAATCCCACTAAAGCAAAAGCTGTAAATGATGGAAAGCTGAAATTATAAACAGAAAATGCTGGAAACACGGACGGTCAGTCTCTTTACAATTACAGCTTGATATTTAATTCGACATTGTTTGCAGAGCTACTGCTAGTACCAAGCTAATCTGGTTTGAGTGCTGAGTTCACTGCAGTATAGTTTTCTTTGTGATCTAGGCTTCCTCCAACATCTTTTTTTCACTGATGGTCGTTTCCATACATAAGTGGAGATTCCTATGAACTGAAATTTGCATCCTTTATTCTCAATCCCACTGTTTTAGTGTAATCCAGGGCCAAGATTTTGCCCTCATCGGGCGGGCTCGGTGGGGGTGGGCGGGCGTGATTGGGAAGCCGATTGCCGCCCACGATCGGGGCTGGACCGCGATTTCACTCTGGCAGGCCAATTAAGGCCACCCACCATGAAATGTGCACTGCAGTGCTCAGCCCTGCCTGGGTGTGGGGGGGGCGGGGTGGAGATTGAGTGGGGAAATTCACACAGGTACGCACAGGAAAAGCTCCCTGAGGCACAGAGCTGCCTCAGGGAGATGAATATTTTAAGAAATAAAAATAAAAATGTTAAAAAATGCGAAGGCCGCTTGGCCTTTTTGCCTGTCTGCTAACTGTAAGGTTGGATGGGCAACAAAAAATTACATTTAATTGGGACTTTAATGGCCTCAATAGGCCTTTTAATTGCCGTTAGGTGGGCTGCCAACCTGCGCGCGCACCTACCGACCGAAATATCGCGTGACTGGGGCGATGATGTCAGGACGCTCGCCCGATGTCATCATGTGTCATTTTACATTAGCTCGGGCTGGGCATGCGCCCGCCTGCCAAGGTAAAAATTCTGGCCAAGATGTAACAATTAACCCTGAAGATAAATTGTTTACTAGAGAAAACAGTTCACACACTATCTGTCCTGTTATCATAAGACAGAAAATATAACAATGTCAGGCTTCTTTACATAAGCTAAACTGCTTGTCAAATTTACTTGCTATTAGAAAAAAAACCTGAATCAACAATGTAGGCAAAATACTAAACAGCACAATACTTTAATAAGGAAGTTGACAAGGATTTAAATTATCGTTTTGGAAGGTTGCTTTCAGTTTCTCACACAACTTATTATGCTTGAGAAATTTATTCAGATAAACCTTCTCTTGTACCTTGGTGCACAGTATGTATTCCCTAGTTAATTCTTTTGAGATGAGATATCTGTAGGCCTGAATTTTTCCCTTGGTGGGCTCGCACGATTGGCGGGCCCAGGAGCGATCGGAGAGGAACGGGTCTCTCATGAAGGTAAGAGTGCAGTGCACAGAAGTGAGAGTTTTGGATTGTGCAAACGTTCTTGTGTAGTCTCATCATTGCTGGGAGCCTCAAAACTGGAGTCCCAATTGATCATTGAAAGATGATGGCACCATGACGCAGATCTCCACTGTCTCACCAGGGTGCCTGACATGCACAGTGACAGTGTGATGTCTTAAGCTAATGACGTGTCCTTGTTCTCCCTTAGGTTTGCCAGCACACACTCATATGCAGGACAAGAGCAGAATGTTTTTATGGCTCCTCTTCCTCTTCAGGAAGAGCGGCCCCTGATGCTAGAGGACCACCAGGCTTCACCTGCATCACACCTGCTCTCTGTACCAGGCACCAGTGCAGATACCAGCACCTCAGTGGGCATTATGTCAGTGATTAAAATGTCAGTGCACAGCAGTGATGGCACTTCACATTCACTTGAGGAGCAGGCAGAGGCAGAGAGTGCCCAGGGTACCGGCAGTCGGAGGACTGGTGGGGACCAGGACGATGCTGAGTCGGTAGCAGATTATAAGCCCCTGGAGCCATCTATTAGGTGGCAGATGCTGGTTGCCCAGCGGGATGTACGGGAAGATCTGGCAAAATCCATGAAGTTATGTGTGCCATGGTCTCTGTTGCGGAGCATAAGCACTGTATTGACCCTCATCGCTGAGCGCACTGCCTCCTCCATTGAGAGAGTGGAGACTCTCATGGAGAGGCAGCTCCAGGGACAGAATCAGGTGTCCTGGGGTTGCGCTTGGACCTGCAAGCCCTCACACAGGCAATAACTTTAGGTGGTCAGTACCAGTTTGGGAGATGGATGAGGCACCCAGTATCCCAGCTAGGTGCCCGTCCATCAATGGCGACCTGCGTGTTGTCTCTGCAGGCTCCTCTCAGGGCATACTGGATGACAGCAGCAGCTCCTTCGCCCCTTTGCCAGTGACCATGGCATCTGATGAGGCTGCGATGACTGGGGAGATGCCAGCCTTGGCACTGGCCGCTCCCTCCCAGGTGGGGCCAGTACAGGCTCCACTGGCCAGAGGACGACCACCCAGGTCATCAGGGACAACAAGACAGCAGAGTCAGCGGGCTGTCTCCAATGCTGCTACCAGCAAGGAGGGGGGAGGGTGGTGGGGGTGGGGGGGGGGTGGGGTGTGTGTGGTTCGGGCACCAGAATGTAGCACTCGTAAATGTAAGTTTAAGGCACCATGAGCACAAGAGGGATTGTTCACGAGGGATCTTCTGTTCTGCCACATTTTGTTTATATGTTTGCTGGTGTGCACATTAACACCAGAGATGGTAATGTTAATTTGTTTTGAGTGTCAAAATTACATAAATTTTGATATTGTCTAAATGGCCTGATTCTGCTTCATCTTTTATTTTGGTACAGGGTATGCCAGTATGTAATGCTGAATATGAATGGCTTTAAACTTTATTGCACAGGCACTGAGTGGACTTTGGGTTCAAACAAAAGGGTCATTTCAGACACCCGGGATGGAGGCGGCAGCCCTGGCATGAGGTGGAAGCAGATCTTTGGTACTCTAGCTGAAGGAGTGTTGGATCAAGTTGTTCCTGCTGTCCTTGCCTCCCTGGAGGTTTCAGAGGTCTGCCTCCATGCCCTCAGCGTTCTCCTCACTGTGCTCCTCTTCTGACTCACCACTGGATTCATCATCTGTGGCCTGTGGAGCTGTGTCAAGATCCTCTTCCTCCCGTGGTTTCTCCCCTTGCCAATGCCAGATTGTGGAGAGCGCAGCACGCAGCCACTATCAGTGACACCCGCTCTGGGGGGTATTGTAGTGCTCCCCCTGAATGATCCAGGCATCGGAAGCACATCTTCATAAGACCTATGGTCCTCTCTATCACCGCCCTTGTGGAGGCATGACTCCTATTATAACGCTGCTCTGCCTCAGTTCTTGGGTGTGGGAGAGGCATCATAAGCCACTTTCTCAACAGATAACCTTTGTTGCCCAGCAGCAATCCCTCCAGTCAGGCTGGAGCACAGAACAGCCTTGGCACCTGGAAGTGCATGAGGATATAAGCATCATGGGAGCTGCTAGGGTACCAAGCACAGAAATTGCAGAATCTGCATCTTGTTGATCACACACTATCTGCATATTCATCAAGTGGAATCCCTTCCTGTTGACAAAGGCACCCGGCTGACCTGCTGGCGCCTTGATGGCCACATGTGGGCACCGATGGCACTCTGGGCACAGGGGAACACAGCAATTGCTGAAAACCCTCTGGCTCACTCAGCCTGGCTGGCCTCGTCCATACAGAGATGAATAAATGTCATTACTCGCCTGAACAGAGCTTCTGTCACCAGCTTAACGCAACTGTGGACAGCTGATTGGGAGACTCCACATAGATCCCCCACTGAGCCCTGGAAAGAACTGGAGGCATAGAAGTTGAGGGCCACTGTGACGATCAGAGACACTGGCACAGGGTTTCCACTCACAAAGTCGAACCTGACCTCAGGCCCAATCATCTGACAAATGGAGATCACGCTCTCCCTGAAGAGGCGGAACATCCTTCGGCATTGCACCTCAGACATATTGAGGTAGCTGCATCACTGCCTCTAAATCCTGTCAGCAGGATAGTGGCATCTTCTGCAGCCCCTTACGCCTTGGACTTCCTGCTGGCCCTGCGTCCCTTGTGCCTGTGCCTCTCCTCCCACAGGTCACTCCCCTGGAAGCTGCATTGGGCCACCTGGCCTCCTCTCCCTTCTGCCCCTCTCTTCCTCCTCAGAGGAAGTGCCTCCAGCAGAGACAACAATCCCCATTACCAGGGTCACAGAAGGCTGTCTGATACCTGGAAGGATCCATGCGGTCAAAATTCTCCGGGGGCCTGGAGGCACCAATGAGCCCTAAAATGTAGCTCAGAACAGAGGTGAAGTTGTCAAGTTCAAATAAGCAACCAGCAGCAAACTATTTCCTAAACTCCTCACTACTCACAATGACAATGCTGTGGACCCTTCTTATCCAGCCCTTGGATGAGGTTTTTGCAAAAAGTGGGCTGCCTGCCTGCCCTTTTTGCCCGTGCGACGAGCGCAAAATCACAGGGGCAACGTATTGGGATCAATTGCCTTTTTAATGGCCTTAAGTGGCCTTTAAATTGATAGTGGGCACGGCTTCAACACCCGTGAGCGCCCGCTGACCTGAAGATTGCTCGCGTGCGGGATGACATCGGGACGCTCATCTGACATCAGCTCACACGATTTCGCACCCGATCGGATCGGGCATGCGCCTGCCCATGAGGCGTGAAATTCTGCCCATAGAATACCTGACCCACAAACATCCTTGGAGCCCAGCACACCTGGAAGTAATGGATTTGTTTTCCATATTTCCCTGAACCTTCAGTAGCTTTGCCATAATAGTATTGCACTGAGAGACTCGCTATTCAAATACATGCAATGGTGTAAAGTTGCTTGTGGGAAAGACCAGAACGAAGAGACACAGTTTTAAAACATAGGCTCTCCCATTTAGATGGAGATGAGGAGAGTTGTTTTTATACCTCAGAACGTTGTTGCTCTGTAGAATTTTCTTCCCCAGAGGGCAGTGGAGGCAGGGTCATTGAATATTTTTAAGGCTGAGTTAGATTCTTGATTGACAAGGGAGTGAGAGGGTGTAGGGGGCAGACAGGAAAGTGGAGTTGAGGTCACAATCAGATAAACCATGATCATATCAAATGGAACAGCAGACTCAAGGGGCTGAATGGCCTGCTCATGTTTGTAATTCATATGTTCTTATTTTTATAAATGATAGATACATGCCAGGAAAAGTTAAGACTTGTCCACTCAAGTGCAAGTATTAAAGCTGTGGTAAGACATAATTACTGCCAAGTAACCTTTCTGACACCGAGAGTGAACTTTTACAAGAGTGAGGTCCCATTTCTTCAGATTTTAATTGTTGTTAGAGATATAAAAGAAGAAAATGTTATGTTTTACTTTTTTCTTTCTGTCTCTTGTCTTAATTTCTTAACTCACATTTTTCTTTCTTTTTACCATGCATTCTGTACATCACTTGACATTAAATTATCTACCCTAACTGACACTTGCTGGTTTAGACTCTATAGACTAGATATTACACGTTATGTGGCTGGGATGGGTGCAGGGTTTCATATGGGAAACTTGGAAGTCCAGGTTTCCCAGCATTTTAACTCCGTAACTTGTGTCTTTTGTAGTTGACACGTTCCCCTCCTGGAAGTCAGCCCAGCTTACAGGCTTGGTTTCCAGTCAGGCAGGGAGGACTGTAGGGCAGATCATAGGGGGTTGTCGTATGAGTGGGGTTGGGGGAGTGGGGGGGTGGTGGGGGGAGGTGGGGGTTGGTAGGAAGGTGAGGCGGAGCTGGATGGGGAAGAAATGGAGGGGCTGTGGTCTCATAGGAGGAAGTTTGGGGGCTGGAAGAAAGCAAACCTGCTCCCCCTGGCCTACTAGCAGTGGTGTTAAGAGACTTAACTTCTCCCTAAATCTGTTCTCACCTCAGTTCAGCTCATGGGTTTCTCCGAGGTCTGGGAAGCCTGGTCAGTGGCTGCATCTACAAACAGGTCAAATCAGAGCTTTCCAGGCTAATTTAAATATTTAAATTGTCAGATGGCCAGCTGGGTGCAGGTTGGCAGCCCATCCCTTTTGTGCCACCTTCACTAAACCCAGAAGCGGGCAGGCTGGAGGTAGGTACTGGTCAGAGTTCAGGTTTTTAAAATTTCAGTTCTGATATGATCCTGAACCACCTATTTTTGGGTGTGAAAATTTAGCCCTGTGTGTCTCAGAACTGATTTGTGAATCGGATTGGTTAAGGGGGCCCAACATTGCTTGTGCTATTCACACAGGTCCCAGATCCCCTGTAGTGGGCACCAGGCTGTTTAATTCTCTAATTACCTCCAGTTCCAGTGCAAAAACGCAGAGAAATTCTGTTGGCATGTGTAAGATTAATGAATGGGTAGAGTCATTAATTTGTTGTTGGCTGCAAAATACTGGCCAACATAAAGAGGCTTAACATCTTGAAAGTTAATGGATTAATAGTCCATAATACCTCTCCATTCGATTACACTACTTTGAAGGATGGCAACAATCCAAAATTATGCATTGTGCTGATGAAGGTCAAGTCGGTTGGTTTATTATTCATGTTTCTCCAGCAAAGTTAACACTTTATTAACTAATATGTGATCAACAATTCATAATTCCTGCAGAGGGTCTCCAGTCCAACATTTAGCATTTAGCAAAAAAGCTTTCATTTTAGATCTTGTTGAATCTGTAGAACAACAAAGAAATCTATATTTTTGTCAATCTCGTATCAATACGATCAAAAGTTGCTGTAGAACTAAGTGCAACATAACATCCAGCTTAGGCCTGCAGTCTGTACCTTTATAACCTCCAATTTAGCTTGCTGCCACAAGTCATACTGGCAAACATATTAGATTAGACTCAATGGTTCAGCGCTGAGAGGTACGATTTTCCACTCTCTGTGTGAACATATCAAGGTGCTTTCACAATTTGCCCATGAGTAACCAGGTTTCACCAAGACGTATCCACAATTATTGCCAGGCATGATCCACTTTAAGAATGTTCCTACATTCTTGGACAACTACAATGCCAGTTTAAAATATTAAAGAGGTTTGGTATACGTGGATTAAGAATGTAATGGAAAGCCAGGCTTGAAAAGGATACTTTGGAACTCAGATCAGTTTAGCCAAATAAGAAAATATATTTAAGACAATCAAAGAATGATACAGCATTGAAGGAGGCCGCTTGGCCCATTGTGTCTGTTCAGACAGGAGCTTGTTACAAATTTTAATTATATATAAAAAAGTAATATATGAAGATGGGCCTTTCCTGTTTATGCTCATGAATTTGTGATTAACGCTTCAGGCAAACAGAGAAAGTGGGCTGGATTTTGCGTTTTTCTGTGAGGTGAGGGAGAAGGAACAGAAAGTGCATGGTTTGTTTGCTCCCGCCCCCTCCTTCTCAGCTCAGCAAGTCAATGCCTCAGACGGCCAATCAGTAGCGCAGAGGGGGATCCGCACCCAATAGGGAGTTTAGGCCGAGATGCCATGTGGCAGAGTGGTTGTGCCGTGAACAGGAAGTCAGTCACAGCTACAAATTTAAAGGCACCCTGCTCTCTGAATCTATCTTTATTTCTTTTGGAAGGCACAAAATGGTCAATAAATGAAGTCATAAATATACAAATGCTGCCAGCTTCACCAGCAGAATCAGCCACCATCCCATTGGCAAGCATTTTCTTCCATCCTTGTGCCACCTCATCAGAGCTGCTTGTGTTATGAAGAGAGATTAAGCAGTTTAGGCCTATACTCACTAGAGTTAAGAAGGATGAGAGGAAATCTAATTGAGGTACATAAGATGCTAAAGGGGATAGACAAAGTTGATGTGGAGCACATGTTTCCCCTTGTGGGGCATTCTAGAACAAGAGGCCATAGTTTTAGGCTAAGGGGTGGTAGATTTAAATCAGAAATGAGGAGGAATTACTTTTCTCAATCTGTGGAATTCACTACCTCAGAGTGCAGTGGATGCCGGGACGCTGAATAAATTTAAGGAGGAGATAAACAGACTTTTAATTAGTAACGGGTTGAAAGGTTATGGGGAGAGGGCGGGAAATTGGAGTTGAGGCCGAAAGGAGATCAGCCACAATCGTATTGAATGGCGGGGCAGGCTCGAGGGGCTGAATTGCCTACTCCTGCTCCTATGTTCTTATGTTCTTATAAAGCACTCCCAAACATTTTCCCATTCAAAGCCTGAAAATGTAGCTGGCAGCAAAAAATTGCAGACAATTGCCAATTGGTAATTTCGAAACAGCAGACAGGCATCCAGCTTCAGCAGCTGCTAGCCCTGCATAATTTCGAACACAGGCATGATGACATCAGATTGCCGACCCCAATGTCATCACAGTGTATTTTATGCTAGCGCGGTGAGGATGGAAGGGAGGTATAGCCCACCAAATTGCGGCCCTAAAATCCAGTCCAATGTTTATGAATTTAAGTTCTCAATGCAGAGCTTTCCCTCTGCTAAGGACGCATATCAGAAATGAAAGAGCCCTCTTCCATGTCCAGTAAAATGAATGGAAAATCATGGGGAAGCTCTCTCAAATTCCCATTAAGCAATCCTAGAAAATGAAGCACTATGCCAGAAGGATAAATTCAGTCAATAAATCACGTAGCTAAAATTTGCTTTTTGACATGTTAAACTGGGGTGTTCTGCACGCATTTATGCAAATACACATTTGTGGCTTTAGTCTAAAATGTACGGTTAGTGAGGTGAAATTCCTCCTGTTCATAATTTACTGAGAAAATTGCCTCTTTCTTGCTAAGGCTATCAAGGGGTAGAATTATTTTGCACAAAGCCGTAATGCTGAAGAAAATTATTCTATGAGAGGCAGCAGTGGAAACAAGACACACTGACAGAATTCATAATTATACTGATACTGATAGCTATTTAATAAAACATTGGCTACTTACATTTTTTATGATAAGACACAGCACTTGTGCAATGTTGTGTAAGTGTCTTGCTATCAATCCCTTTGAGCCCTGATGATATTTGATAAAGCCTTTCAAACTGTGTGCAGCCTGTTGATATTTTTAGTTCCTCAATATGACTTGCAATCTTGAAAGAAGCTGCTTTCATGACGGGATTACTAAGGATGTCTTCAATACAGTATTTTTGACAACAGACGACTTGTAGACTTGATACTCCCTCTTCTTGTGCTCACTAAAAAGGTTCAGTCCAGACCTTATGGATAAGTTAATAAGTTAATACTCACTAATGCAGTCTCAGGTACCCTCAGGCATTGATAGTACTTTAGTATTTTATATAATCGGGAGCTATGGGACTGGGGGATCTTATCTTGTTAAAATATGTTTCAATGGTGTGAAAATTGTAACCTAGAAACTCTTGTAAACAAAGCAGAGACAAGATATTAGTAAACAATGTTCAAAGTGGATACACTGAGCCAATTTGATCTTATATTAACTACCAACCAACTTGCACAGCAATCTTGAAAGCTTGTGTGAGTTGATGCCAAATCTTATATGCACCTTTACATCTAAACCTTTAAAAGACACATGGGCCAGAATTTTGCCCTCGTCGGGCGGGCTCAGCGGGAGCAAACGGAAGCGGTTGGGAAGTCGACTGCTGACTGCTGCCTGCGATCGGGCCCTGACCACGATTTCACGCTGGTGAGCCAATTAAGGCCTGCGTGAACGCCAGCTGCAGAACGTCCGAGAAGGGGCAGGTGGAAGCGGGGGCCTGTTGGCCGCCTGGTCCAATGATGACCCGGCGGCCAGTTCAAAAATGGTGCAGGCAGCCCCAGGGAGGCTGCCCGCATCGGAGTTGCTGCAACGACATGGCTGCAAACGAGGATGTAGACATCAAAAGGAGGTGAGGTTGACTGGGCACTCAGCGCCCTGTTTTTCCAATGAGCGCCTCGCCGCCCTCCTGGAGGAGGTGGCTGCCAGAAGGAACACCCTTGACCCAAGAGATGGGAGGAAGAGGCCACTGCACCTCACAAAGGGGGCATGTGGGGAGGTGGCAACCTGGATGAGCTGCCATGACATGGTGCACTGCACCTGGGTGCAGTACCAGAAGCACTTCAATGACTGCTGCGCTCAGGAAGGGTAAGTACCATGTTGGCATGGGTCAATGTGCTGAATTGTTTTTTAGCTAGCCATTCCCCATGGAGCTCATGGACTTTAGAGTCTGAGTGCCAACTGTCAATCATGCCGGAGCTGGCCAAGGGGGTGAGCCCTGGCTGCTTGGACTGAGTGCCTTGCGCCTCGAGGGTCACGACTTGGATGAGCCCTGCAAAGTGTTCCTCAGGTGGGGTTGGCCAGGCTGCAATGGCACTGCAGGTAGAGAATCAAGGTTTCTCTGTCCTTTCAGGAGAAGACATCCCATAACAATATTGAGAAGTCGTGGACTGGCAGGGGACCCACACATCACCTCATCCTCTCCCGATAAGAGCAGGAAGCCTTGGAGCTCGAGAGGTGACATGCACCTTGGTCAAGTGGCCATGGTGATGCTGGTGTATAAGATGAATGTAAGACTACAGTGCACTGAGGTGAGAGATTCGGATGCTGCAAACAATCTTGTGTAGTCTCATCAGTGATGTGAGCTGCCAGACTGGATTCCTCATTAATCATTGAAAGACAATGGTACCATTGTCTCCATTGTCTCACCAGGGTACCTGGCATGCACAGTGACAGTGTAATGACTTAAATTAATGACATGTCCTTCTTCTCACTTAGATCTGTCACCAAGCAGCCAAGCACAGGACATCCAGGAGCTACCCCTGACCGCAGAAGGCCACCATGCTCCCCAAGCACCTGCGTCACACCCACTCTCTGAACCAAGCACCAGCGCAGATACCAGCACTTCGGTGGGCATTAGTTCGGCGGCCAGTATCTCGGTGCATATTGGTGAGGGCACTTCACACTCGCTTGAGGTGCAGGTGGAGGCAGAGAGTGCCCAGGGTGCCAGCAGTCGGAGGAATGCTAGGGACCAGGATAATTCTCAGCTGAAGGCTGATGATGAGCCTCTGGATTCATCCATTAGGTAGCAGATGCTGGATATCCAGCAGGGTGTGCAGGAGGACCTGGTGGAGATCCATGAAGGTATGAGTGCCATGGTCTCCACTGTGGAGGAGTCCCTGCGGAGCGTGAGCATTGTGTTGACCCTCATGGTCTTTCCTTTGCACCCAAGATATTGCCTGTGCAATAAAGTTTTGAGCCACCCACATCCAGCATTACATACTGGCGTACGCTGCATACACAAAACAAATGAAGCTTAGTCAGGCCAATAACACAAAAGCAAATGTATTTCAATGTTGGAACTCACATAGTATTGAATGGAACAATATCCAGTGTCGACGGACACACCATTAAAAAAGGGGAAAAAAGTGAGAACAAAACATCACCCATGACCAGTCTCTGACTGAGCACACTGTCTCCTCCATGAGACAGTGGTGACTCTCATAGAGAGGCAGCTCCAGGGACAGAATCAGGGGTTCCTGGGGTTGTGCTCGGACCTGCAAGCCCTCACACAGGCACTGACCTCAGGTGGTCAGTGTCCTTGTGTGAGATGGATAAGGCACCCAGTATCCCAGCTAGGTGCCTGCCCTTCAGTGGTGAGCAGGGAGGTCCACAGCGACCTCACGTTGACGCACAAGCTGCTTGTCATCTCTGCGGGCTCCTCTCAGGACGTTCTGGATGACGGCAGCAGCTCCTCTGCTCCTCTGCCAGTGACCATGGCATCTGATGAGGCTACAGCCACTGGCGAGAAGCCAGCTGTGGCACTGGCTGCTCCCTCCCAGTTGGGGCCATTACAGGCTCCACTGGCCAGAGAACGACCGCCAAGGTCATCAAGGCCAACAAGACACCAGAGTCAACAGGCTGTCCTCAATGCTGGTGCCAGTGAAGGGGGAGCATCTAGACATAACTCCTGTAAACGTAAGTTTAAGGCACCTTAAGCACAAGAGAGACTGGTCATGGGTGATGTTTTGTTCTCACTTTTTTTCCTTTTTTTAATGGTGTGTCCGTCGACACTGGATATTGTTCCATTCAATACTATGTGAGTTCCAACATTGAAATACATTTGCTTTTGTGTTATTAGCCTGACTAAGCTTCATTTGTTTTGTGTATGCACGGTACGCCAGTATGTAATGCTGGATGTGGGTGGCTCGAAACTTTATTGCACAGGCACCGAGTGTATCTTGGGTGCAAAGGAAAGGGTCATTTCTGCAATCCAGGATGGTTGCAGCAGCACTGGCATGAGGTGGTAGTTCTTATTTGGCAGCCTAGCTGAAGGAGCATTGGATCAAGGCATCCCTGGTGTCCCTGCCTCCTTGGAGATTACTGAGGTCTGCCTCCACGGCCTCAGCATTCTCCTCACCGTGCTCATCTTCTGACTCACTACTGGATTCATCCTCTGTGGCCTGTGGAGCTGCGTCAAAATCCGTTTCCTCCAGTGGGTCCCCCCTTAACATCGTCAGATTGTGGAGAGTGCAGCATGCAACCACTATCAGTGACACCTGGTCTGGGACTATTGCAGTGCGCCCCCTGAACGGTCAAGGCATCCGAAGCGCATCTTGAGAAGACCTTTGGTTCTTTCTACCACAGCACTTGTGGAGCCATGGCTCCTGTTGTACCGCTGCCCTGCCTCTGTTCTTGGGTGGTGGAGAGGTGTCATAAGCCACCTTTTTAAGGGATTGCCCTTTTCACCCAGCCGCCATCCATCCAGTAGGGCAGGAGCACTGAAGAGTCTCGGCACCTGGGAGTGTCTCAGGGTGTGCACATGTTGGGAGCTGCCTGAGTACCTTGCACGGACTTACAGAATCTGCACCCTGTGGTCACACACTATCTGCAAGTTAATGGAGTGGAAGCCCTTCCTATTAACAAAGGCATCCAGTTGACCTGCTGGCATCTTGATGGCCACATGTGTGCAGTCGATGGCACCTTGGATGCGGGGAACCCAGTAATCGCGGCAAAGCCCCTGGCTCACTCAGCCTGGCTGGCCTCGTCCGTAAGGAAATGAAGGAAAGTCAATACCCGCCTAACAAAGCTTCTACCAGCAGCTTGATGCGACTGTGGACAGTTGATCGGGAGACTCCACACAGATCCCCCACTGACCCCTGGAAAGAGCCGGAGGCATAGAAGTTGAGGGCCACTGTGACCTTCAGAGCCACTGACATGGGGTGTCCACCTATACAGTTGGAGGTGATCTCAGGCCCAATCATCTGACAAATGGAGGTCACAGTCTTCTTGGTGAGGTGGAGCATTCTTCGACATTGCACCTTGGACACATTGACGTAGCCACACCACTGCCTGTAAACCCTGACAGCAGGATAGTGGCGTCTTCATTGGCCCCTTCTGCCTTGGACTACCTGATGGCCCTATGCCCCTTGTGCCTGCGCCTCTCCTCCCACAGGTCTCCCCCACTGGAAGTTGCATAGGGACACGTGGCCTCCTCTCCCTTCCGCCCCTCTCTTCTTCCTCAGAGGAGGTGCCTCCAGCAGAGAGCACAATCCCTATTACCAGGGTAAGGGAAGGCTGTCTGATACCTGGAAGGGTCCACATGGTCCAAATCCTCAGGGGCCTTGGAGACACCAATGAGTCCTGAAATAACACAAGGAAATGCTAAGAATGAAGCCCCAAACAGAGATTAAGGTGCCAGGTGCCAGTAAGCAACCAGCAGCAAACTATCTCCAAAACTCCTCACTACTCACACTGGCAATGCTGCTGCTACTTTTTATCCTCCCATGGATGAGGTTTTGCAAATTGTGGGCTGCCGCCTGCCCGTTTTGCTCATGTGACAAACGAAAAACTACATGGACAATTGTTAAATCAATTGGGTTGTCAAGGGCCTTAACTGGCCTCTTAATTAATGGCGGGTGCGGCTCCAACTCACACTTGTGCCTGCCGACCAAAATATCGTGTGAATGCAGTATGACATTGGGACACTTGTCCGAAGTCATCGCCCGTCATTTTATGCTGGATTGGGTTGGGTGCGTGCCCGCCTAATGAGCGGTAATTTCTGCCCATGAACTATCCGAAAGGCCTGTGGGGGAATTTCCATAGGAGTTCACTTGTCTGAAATTTTGTTGGGGGAGGAACAGAAATACTAGGTAAACACAATGCTTTCATGGCTATTTCTTGAACCTACACAAACAAGTGGTAGACCTCCCCCTGCCACTCATGGCAATTCACTTCTTTCCACCAAATATCTATTGCATAGAAGCTTTGAGGATGTGGAAGGATAAAAAGCTGGTAATGAAGTGCATAAACCTAATTACCAGTTGCACTCTGGATTTTGATGACCTTTTGTGCTGTGCCACATCCTCTCCATCTTGTGTATACTCCTCATGCTGTGAGGAGGGATGGATTTCCACTGCAGAATGAAGAAAGCCATATTAATTCTTGAGACATTCAATTAGTCATTTTGGAAACCTTCAACAGATTTTTCCAGGCACCCAAAAACAGGATTTCAGAACTCAGTAATGTAGTTGACTCTTACATGCCCTCTGAAATGGCCTAGCAAGCCACTCAGTTGTATCAAACCACTACAGAGTCTCAAAACAGGAATAGAACCGGACAGATTACCTGACACCGGAAACGACAATGGCAAGCTCGGCCCTGTCAAACCTGCAAAGTCCTCCTCACTAACATCTGGGAGCTAGTGCCAAAATTGGGAGGCACACAGGCTAGTCTCACAGACTAGTCAATAACAGCCAGATATAGTCATCCTCACAGTATCATATCTTACAAATAATGTCCTAGACATCACCATCACCATTCCTGGGTATGTCCCGTCCCACCAGCAGGACAGACCCAGCTGAGGTGGCTGCACAGTGGTATGCAGTTGGGAGGGAGATGCACTTGGCGTCCTCAACATCGACCCTGGACCCCATGAAGTATCATGGCATCAGGTGAAATACGGGCAAGGAAACCTCCTGCTGATTACCTCGTGCTATCATCTCTCAACTGATGAATCAGTGCTCCTGCTTGTTGACCATCACTTGGAGGAAGCACTGAGGGTGGAAAGGGCGTAGAATGTACTCTGGGTGGGGGACTTCAATGTCCATCACCAGAGTGGCTCAGTAGCACCACTACTGACTGAGCTGGCCGAGTCCTAAAGGACATAGCTGCTAGACTGGGTCTGCAGCAGGTGGTGAGGGAACCAACAAGAGGGAAAAATATACTTGACCTCATCCTCACCAACCTGCCTGCCGCAAATGCATTGGCCCATGACAGTATTGGTAGGAGTGACCACCACACAGTCTTTGTGGAGACAAAGTCCCGGCTCCACATTGAGGATACCCTCCATCATATTGTGTGGGACTACCACTGTGCTAAATGCGATAGATTTCGAACAGATCTAGCAACTCAAGACTGGGCATCCATGAGGCACTGTGGGCCATCAGCAGCAGCAGAATTGTACTCAAACACAATCTGCAACCTCGTGGCCCGGCATATCCCCCACTCTACCATTACCATCAAGCCAGGGGATCAACCCTGGTTCAATGAAGGGTGCAGGACGGCATGCCAGGAGCAGCACCTGGCATTCCTAAAAATTAGGTGTCAACCTGGTGAAGCTATAACACAGGACTACTCACATGCCAAACAGCAGAAGCAGCAAGTGATAGACAGAGTTAAGCGATCCGACAACCAACGGATCAGATCTAAGTTCTGCAGTCCTGCCACATCCAGTCGTGAATGGTGGTGGACAATTAAACAACTCACTGGGGGAGGGGGCTCCACAAATATCCCTACCCTCAGTGAAAAAAGATAAGACTGAAGCATTTGCTACAATCTTCAGCCAAAAATGTCAAGTGGATGATCCATCTGGGCCTCCTCTGGAGGTCCCCAACATCATAGATGCCAGTTTTCAGCCAATTCAATTCACTCCACTTGATATCAAGAAAAGGCTGAAGGCACTGGATAGTGCAAAGGCTATGGGCCCTGACAATATTCTGGCAATAGTACTGAAAAACTTGTATTCCATAACTTGCTGTGCCCAGAGCCAAGCTGTTCCAGTACAGCTACAACACTGGGAAATACCCAGCTATGTGGAAAATTGCCCAGGTATGTCCTGTACACAAAAAGCAAGACAACTCCAACCTGGCCAATTACCGCTCCATCAGTCTACTCTTGATCATCAGTAAAGTAATAGAAGGGATCATTAACAGTGCTAGCAAGCAGCACTTGTTTAGCAATAACCTGCTCACTGGCACCCAGTTTGGGTTCCGCCAGGGCCAATCAACTCCTGACCTCATTACAGCCTTGGTTCAAACATGGACAAAAGAGTTGAACTTCAGAGGTAAGGTGAGAGTGACTGCCCTTGACATCAAGGCCGCATTTGACAGAGTATGGCGTCAAGGAGCCCTAGCAAAACTGGAGTCAATGAGAATCAGGGCGAAAACTCTCCACTGGCTGGAGTCATACCTAGCACAAAGGAAGATGGTTATGGTCGTTGGAGGTCAGTCATCTCAGTTCCACCGACATCACTGCAGGAGTTCCTCAGAGTAGTATCCTCGGCCCAACCATCTTCAGCTGCTTCATCAATGACCTTCCTTCCATCATAAAGTCAGAAGTGGGGATGTTTGCTGATGATCGCACATTATTCAGTGCCATTCGCGACTCCTCAGATACTGAAGCTGTCCATGTTCAAATGCAGCAAGACCTGGGCAATATCCAGGCTTGGGCTGACAAGTGGCAAGTAACATTCGTGCCACACAAGTGCCAGGCAATGACCATCTCCAACAATAGATAATCTAACCATCACCCATTGATGTACATTGGCATTGCCATCACTGAATCCCCCACTATCAACATCCTGGTGGTTACGATTGACCAGAAACTAAACTGGTCTAGCCATATAAATACTGTGACTACAAGAGCAGGTCAGAGGCCAGGAGTCCTGCAATGAGTAACCCATCTCCTGACTCCCCAAAGCTGTCCACCATCTACAGGGCACAAGTAAAGAGTGTGATGGAATACTCCACACTCGCCGGATGAGTGCAGCTCCCACAACACTCAAGAAGCTTGACACCGTCCAGGACAAAGCAGCCCGCTTGATTGGCACTACATCCACAAACATTTACTCCCTCTACCACCGACATGCACAGTAGCAGCAGTGTGTACCATCTACAGAATGCATTGCAGGAGTTCGCCAACGCTCCTTAGGCAGCATCTTCCAAACCCACAATCACTACCATCTAGAAGGATAAGGACAGCAGGTACATGGGAGCACCGCCGCCTGGAAAATCCCCTCCAAGTCACTCACCATCCTGACTTCAAAGTATATCACTGTTCCTTCATTGTCGCCGTGTCAAAAACCTCGAACTCCCTCCCTAACAGCACTGTGGGTGGACCTACACCACATGGACTGCAGTGGTTCAAGAAGGCAGCTCACCGCCACCTTCTCAAGGGTAACTAAGGATGGGCAATAAATGCTGGCCCAGCCAGCGAATCCCACAACCCATTAATTTAAAAAATATATACATAAATATTCTTATTGTCCGTTCTATCACACTTCTAGTAGTGACATAGGCTTCTCGACCTACCTGGTTTGAATTTAAACAAAATCTTGACAGTTAACTGTTCCCTGGTACATCCTCCATGGCAATGCCTCTACCAATCAGTGTTCACTTGCCAACCAATTAACACTCTCTTGCCATGCAGTATAAATTGTTCTTCTCTTTGCAAATGGTATTCTTGCATCTGTCCTGATGAGTGCAAGATGAAAAGTTTTGATAGCATGTTTCTTTTTTCAACAATGATCAAGTGCTGCACTACCAAGTGATTAATGTAATAAAGGTTTATTACATTACTTATTGTTACCTGGAAGGATCCAGACACACAGAAATTCAAGGTTGTGGTGGCTTTGACTGGTACTCGCAATGCTGTTCTCCTGGTCAAAGTGTTTTGCAGGTCTTCAGTCAACATATTTTCCTAAACACTTCTTATTGAAATACCTTCCGAGACAGTAACAATCAGAAAACTCTAAATAAGATGTTGTTAGTCTATACAGTGTGGTGAATAGGTTTGGAAGCATAGAGAATAAAGCTTTGTCGTTGGACCAAAATAGTGAATCAGTTGCCAGTTTTACACCTTTTTTTGATTTCCTTTTCCCATTGAAGTCAATCAGTCGGCTGTACAACAGGCAGCTGTTACACTCTCACCTTTTTGACCAGTGGTAAAAGTTGTTATGCTCCCCTAGAACCTCAATCTTCCCTCTGCTATATCATCACTCTTCTCCTCCTCTGATAGCAAAAGAACAGAACAGAAATTAGGAAATCCAGAGCTGAAGAGAATGAACAGCAAGTGTCTGGGCAGAACCTCCAAAGTCATAAAGAAATCACTAGAGTGACAAAATAACAACAACCTTCAATAACAGTCTACACAATGGTCTCCTTAAAGTGGCTGTCTCTTCCTGTAGCTCATACTGCTACTTACATTGAGGTGCAATTATTTGGGAAGAAAAAAATTGCATTTATATAGCGCCTTGAAAATTCTCAAGGCCTCTATAATACTTCATAACCAATGAACTATGTTTGAAGTGTAGTAACTGCTGTAGAAAAATGGATCACAGGGGTTAGCTGGGTAATTTTGACTTCATTTGTATGAGGTGGATTGTCCTCCTGGTGAGTCTTAGAGGAGGCCAGCAGGTTTTTGGTAGAAAAATTCAGATGCAGCTTTTTGGAGGCAGATTTAAGGCACTTACCCCTAAAAATTCATTTTATTACACTTACCAGCACAAATCCATCTCTGTGTCTGGGAACATTAGGACAGTCCTGGTATCTAGAAAGTGCTGGATTTGCAGTGTCAGCGATTGTTAGCTCTGAAAGCGGTCTGTGATGTTGGAGTATGGGAGAGTCTAAGGAGGGGTTTCTGGTGTCTAGTAAACTGCTGATTTATTTTGGAGCATGGTGAGGGCAATATTTAGCAGCATTGGGGAGTTGCTGGAGCAAGTGGAGTAATTAGTGTAAAAAAATCGATCAGAGAGTTTAGCCAGGCCCTTTTGGCTTAATTTATGTGAGGTGGATTGTCCTCATGGTGAGCCTTAATAGCCTCTAAAAATCCATTTCTTTGCATTTACCAACTTTGATGAGAGCGACTATCTGCCCACTGATCTTGGCTCTTTCAGACTATGAAACACATAGCCATCCTGATTGTGCTCATTCAATTTTCATCTGCTAACTGCCTGCACCCTCAGATACTTGCCCACTTTCTTGGAAGGGACAGTTACTTTGTTTTACTCTTTCAATATAAGTTTGTCCAGGCTGTTTTATCATATTCCTAAATTTCTGTCTATATGCTTCAGGAACCAACTCATATGCACTCAAAATAGCCATTTTTACTGCATCATAATTCACCGATACTTCTTCAGACAGCGAAGCATATACCTCATTTGCTCTATCCACCAACTTAGACTGAAACAATAACATCCAGTTTTCCTGTGGCCATTTCATCTGTTTAGCTATCTTCTCAAATGAAATAAAGAATGTTTCAATCTCTTTTTCCTCAAATTTTAGAAAAGCTTGTACAAATTTAAACATTTCCCAATGGGTTCTACTCTGGAGATAAGTCCTTCCTCACTTCCTGGTGTCTTTTTTTTAACTGCCAACATTTTCAATTGGAATTCTCTCTGTCTTTCTTTTCCTCTTTCCTCCTTCACAATTTCTAACTCCCTTTCCTGCTTTCGTTCTCTCTCCTGCCTTTCCACCTGTTCCCTTCGGAATGCCTGTCTCTTTCCTTTTCTTCCAATTCAATCATTTTCATTTGTGACTGAGTTTGAGCCCATTCCAATGAACCACCCCTTGGAGAACTCTGTCTTTCAGGCATTCCTTCCAATTTCAAATGTTGTGTTATCATTTCAATTATGTCTGATTTCCTAGCCTCTGCTGGTAACCCCAATTGTAATTCATTTGCCAACTCTGTTAACTTACTTTTGGTTACTTTTTGTAACACAATCAGAGTTATATCTTCTATTTCCAAAAAAAGAATTAGCCATGGATACAGCCATTTTTGCAGTCTCGCCACTTCAAAATACCTCACATCCATCCCTGAATTCAAAGTGCTTCTCATACTCATAGCCTTAAGATTCACCAATTCCAAAAAGCTAAAGGAAACCCAAATATATCCCGCCAAGAGCCCCCAATTATTATGGCACAGCCAATGGTAAAGGCTGAGTTGCTCAAGTCTTTGAGGGAAACTTGAAACAACTGCCATAACCCATTTTTTTGCAATTTGTATGTTTCGAGATGCAGGCTTTGAATTCAGTAGTAATAAGACCACCAAGTCTCAAGAGGTTTTTTATAAAACTAAATTAAACATTTATGAATACAAGAAAGATTGTAAACACATGCATAAGTCTACAAAATTACTACTATAATAACTACAAAAATCCCCTAATTAGTTTGACTCTCAGTTACACCCCTGTTAAGGTAACATTAAAGTCATCAATTTAAAATGACCCCAGGCAAAGCACATTTGACTTATGAATTCAAAATGAGGTTCCTTGCAGACACGGTTGCAAGCATACAGGATGGTTAGGTCTTAAATACCTCTGCCTTACACACACAAACTCCTTTCTGTTTATACCTAGCTTTTCCTTTGAATGTAAATTTTTCATGATATCACGAGGCTTGTAAAATTACACCTCCTAACAATAATATTTTCATCCCACTAATTTTATTAGTAATATAAACACATTGCTTGGCATCTCCCAGCTAGGTGCAAGACTTTACTCCCACTCTCGAATGCTTTATTCAACAAATGCAAATGTACACCCTTAACACCTGTGTTTCTAAACGTCCCCATGTTCATCCAATTACCATTTCAAATCTACTTCTTTCATATATCAAAGCACCCAGACTAGCTGGTTTTAATCCAATTAAGACACACACACACACACACACACACACACACATAGACAGACACTACTAAACTCTATTTTAAAAAATAATTTCCAAAAACATTGTAGGCATTAATCTCTTCATGACACCAAGAATAACTCTTGATAGTAATGGAAGCTATGAGCCAGTGGGTATTGGGAATTATTTCACAATGGCAACACAATCATGAAAATTAGTTGGATCATTGACTTTCTTCTCCATGTGCTTCCCGCCAGTCACAATTGTAGAAGAGGTTGTTCAACATGATCCGTTTGTTTGTAGAGTCCTTCTCTAATGATCAGATCATTGATTCTGACTTGTTTAAAGGCATCTGATTAATGAAGTGAGAGAAGGCAGACATTGAACAGCAGGCACAAAGGCCCAAAGTGTTACCTATAGCACACTAGTTTAGACTGCTCCCAATAAGCCTGGAATTATATAATGTCAGCATTTAGCAACGTGCATTTGATTCCTATTGATATTACAACCCAAATATATCAGACACCTAAAATGTCAGAAGCAGGCATGCTTTTTAATACAGTTGTATTTTCTTCAATGTAACTATTGCTGGCATTTTTATCAAGTATTATGAGTTATGCCATCTTAGTTATGGTGGTAGAAGTACCATCAGCAGTTCAAGGAGAAGGCCCATGTAATAAACTTGGAGTGCAGGACGGGTTTCTTGTAAGAAACAGTAAACTTTATTTACAGACTCCAGATGAAGCTAGAGATGATGCTTGTTCCAAGACCAAGGCTAAAAAGCTCCGTCCTAAGATTCCTCATGCTTAGGGCTGATTCGTCTGTACAGTCACATGATCCCCATAACAGTAAGACATGTTTTAACTTACAATTATTACATTCCTCCTACTTTAATTTTGTTTTACCCTGTTTTACCCTGTTATTTATAAAAATCCCTTAACCCATATCATATATAATTATATACAGTTCATGCAATTATAAATTTAGCCTTTGAGGAGTTTTTCTGATTCAGGTAGAGCGACACAACTCGACAACTGGACATTCTTCCATTGGATTGACTAGAACAGGAACTGCAGCTTTGGGGACATCGCCAGCCAATGGCAGTTCAGAATTATTTACTTCAACAGAGACATCAGGTATGTCTATTCTTTGTCGACCTGGCACCTCAGGGGTCGAAGTTTCGACTTCGATTTCAGGTGGACTAACTGGTTGTCGGAAGGTTTCTCGACTTCTGAGATGATCCACGTGTTTCCTAACAATCCTGTTTTCCTCTTCTACTGATACGATAAAGGTTCGGTTTCAGAAACGATTGTACCAGGGACCCATCTCGGTCCAGTTTCAAAATTTCGTACAAAAGCTGTCTCCCCCACAGCAAACTCTCGACCTTTACTGTGAACGTCATGATTCACTTTCTAACCACCCTGGTTTCTCTCTACATGCCCCTCTAAATTAGGGAATACTAGACTCAATCCTGTACAAAGTCAGTGCTTCATTAGCAATTCAGAAGTTGCTGAACCAGTGACCGCATGAGGAGTTGTGTGATAGCTGAACAAAAATCTTGAAATTTGTGTTTCTAACATTTCTTATGATCATTTCTTCATGCCTGTTTTAGAGATTTGTATTGCTCTTTCTGCTAACCCTTTGGACGAGGGATGATACAGTGCTGTTCTGACCTGTTTCATCCCATTTAGATTCACAAATCTTTGGAATTCAATGCTAGTGAAAGCTGTACCATTATCTGACACAATAACTTCAGGTAAACCATGAACACTGAAACTCCAGTGTAGTTTTTCAGTGGTTGAAAACAATGTAGGTGATCTCACTTCATACACATCCATCCATTTGGAATGTGCATCGATAATCTCAAGAAATATGGTACCTAAAACTGGACCTACATAGTCTATATGTTGTCTAACCCAGGGTCAACCAGGTCGCTCCCACAGATGCAGTGGAGCTGAAAAGGGCAACTTCCACTGTTGCTGGCATTGGGGACAGTGTTTCACCATTTTTTCTATATCACTCTCTGTACCTGGCCACCAGATACAACTTTGTGCGAGCACCTTCATTTTCGCAATACCAGGATGCGCACTATGAAGTTCTTCCAATAATGGTTCTCTTCCTTGCACAGGGAAAATGACTCTTGTCCCCAATAACAATATACCATCTTGACAACTCACTTTGGATCTATGTACAAAGAATGGTTTCAATTCTTCAGGGACTTGTATATTTGACCATCCTTGTAATACATGTTCACAGACTCTTGCTAAAATTAGATCCCGATTTATCCAATTCTTTATCTGTCTCGTGCAGACTGGTGAGGAATCCAGGAAATTAATGCAAGTACTACCTCTTGAGGTACTGGAACATGTGCAATACTGTAAGGCAAAGGGAGACGACTGAGGGCACCTGCGTTTGCTATATGCACACCCAGACAGTGCATAAAAGTGTATTAGTATGCCAACAAAATTAAAGCCCATCTTTGAATTGTAGGATAGGCTATCAGTGGGATTGCTTAATCCTCAAGAATCAAAACCAACAGTGGTTTGTGATCTGACACTATGGTGAAATGTTGTCCATGCGAGTAATAATGGAACTTTTTCACTCGAAACATAATAGATAAATCCTCTTGTTCAATTTGTGAGTATCCTTTCTCGGCTGCAGAAAGGGTTCTGGATACATATCCTATCGGTCTTTCAGATCCATCCTCCATCTTGTGTGACAACACCGCTCCCGTAGGGAGATGCATCACAAGTGAGTATCAATTCCTTAGATGGGTCATAGTGCACTAGCAGACACGATGAGTGTAAAAGCTGCTCAACTTCTGTGAAGGCTTCCTCTTGCTGTGCCTTCCAGGACCATCTGTGGTTCTTCTTCAATAATAAGTGTAAAGGGGCTAACACTGTAGATAGATTAGGCAAAAATCAACCGTAATACTTTACCATGCCTAAAAATGATGATATTAATAGGAGAGGGCACTTCCTTGATGGCCCTGATTTTCTCCTCAAATGGATGTAGCCCTTGGGCATCTACTCAATGAATCCACCCAGATACAGAATTTCCTTTGCTTAGAATGTGCACTTACTTTTAAACGAACGCCAACCTCCAAAAATCTCTTCAGAACCTCTTCCAGGTTTGCCATATGTTCTGCTTTTGTGTATCCTGTGATTAGGACATCACTGAGGTGCACTATAACTCAGGAAGTCTCTGTAGTAAGCTTTCCATGGTTCTTTGGAAAACAGCACAGGCAGAGGACACACCGAAGGGTAGGCATGTATATTGGTACAGGCCCTTGTGCATGTTTATGGTGACATAGCTTCTTGATGCGTTGTCCAGCTCCAGCTGTTGATATGCATGGCTCATGTCCAGTTTAGTGTAGGATCTTCCTCCTGTGAGGAGGAAGTATACAGATCTTCAATCTTTGGGATTGGTTATTTGTCTAATTTTGCAGCATTGTTTATCATTAATTTATAATCCCCACAGATGTGAATGGTTTGTGTTTGGTCCAATTTCAGCACAGGGACTATGGGTGCTGCCCATTCAGAAAATTGGACTGGATGTATTATTCCTAACTTCTCCAAATGACATAATTCCGCATCTACCATTTCTTTTAGAGCATAAAGCACAGGTCTTACCTTAAAAAACCGGGATGTTGCTTCAGGGTCCAAGTATATTTTAGCTTGTAGACCTTTGATTTTCGCCAACTCATCTCGGAATACTCTGTCATACTTATTAAGCAACTCTGGAATTTCTCCAGCCCTGACCTGAAATATTTCTGACCAGTTTATTTTGATTTCCTTCAACCAATCATGGTCCAGACGGCTAAGTCCTCCTGTTACAACAATTATTGACAGCTGAGGGCCTGACTTTTTCTGTCGGCGAGTTGGGGGCGGGGCCCGCTCGCCAACGCGAAAATGATGCGGGATGAATTCGGGGGGAACCCCTGATGTCATTCCACCCCAATTAAATATTCAGGAAGGCCGGCGGATAGCGAAATCAGCTGCGGGCCCGGCGACCTGTCAATGGCCAATTGAGGCCATTGACAGGATCCTTAAGGCAATTAAAGACCTGCCCATCCAACCTTAAGGCTGGTGGGCAGGCCAGGAGCCCCAGCGGGCTTCTGAAAAAACATGAAACTTCATCCACTGGCGGGATGAGGTTTCATGTCTGTTTTTAAAATGTTTAATAAAGTTTTAGTCATATTTATTAACATGTCCCATCTCGTGTGACATTGTCACATGAGGGGGGCATGTTAATAATTTTTTTATTATTCTATTTTTGATATTTAAAACACTGTCAGTGATCTCCCTGAGACAGCACTTAGTCCCAGGGAGCAGTGCACTCTTTCCCGCGCATGCACGAAAGAGCGCACTCTGACAGTTGGGGAATCCGCCCCCCCCGCCCGCACAGGAAGTGCATAGCGCTTCCTGTCGGGCAGCCCGCTTGGCGGGCCTTAATTGGCCCGCCCACTCAAAATGGTGGCAGGGCCCATTTTGGCGGCAGCAATCAGCTGCCTGCCTGCCACCGAGCCAGTAGTGCCCGCCCATCAAAGGCAAAATTCTGCCCGAGCTGTCTGTTGTCTATACGATGCAGGCACAGAGGTGATGTCTTTCACCTGTATTGCTTGTCCTGTGTTTGTTTTTAACTGAGCAGTGGTTTTCTCCAAACTCAATTGCTGCGTACCTTCTCTGAGATATTTAAAGACATGTTCTCCCACCACTGTGGTAGATGCTCCTGTGTCACCCTCCATGAGCAGAAGCTTTCCATCTACTTGAAGTGTAACAGTGATTGGTTTAGTTTTCCTGGCCTTCAGATTGTGCAGGGAATAAACGTCAGCCTCAGTGACATCTGACTCATCTATATTGTGCATTTCATTTAACTTGACCTTCTGTCTGAATGGGTGCCTTGATCTAGTCCTGCACTGTTTAACAACATGCCCTTTTTTGTGGTAGTAGTGGCATTCTGCCTATTTAAATCTACAGATTTCGGGTGCGTGATTTCCCCCACAATGTTAACACTTTAAATTCAGGGTTACTGGTGAGCTACCCCCAGTATTTATTTCTATTTTCCTAGCAGTAGGGACCGTGCCCTGCTTTGCAGTAGCCTCCCTGATCTTTGTGCCCTGCCCTGCGGCAGGTTCCCACCCTAACTGCAGAGCAGTGCCATGTTGCACACTCTGCAGAGCCTGTGAGTCCCTCTCAGCTCTCCATTGCTAGCGCTATCTCCATGGCGCACTTCAGATCTATCTCAACTTCTGCAAGCAAATGGCACTGAATGGCATCGTTGTTTATACTGCAGACCAACTAATCTCGCAACATGTCATTTAAAGTATCACTGAAGTTACAGAGCTCTGTTAACTGCTTTAACTTCATAATGCATGTTGCAATCGACTCACTGGGGCCATACTTGAAAGTTAAACTTGAATCTGTGCATGAACAAGGAGGGTTTCAGCTGAAAATGTCCCTTTACGATGATCTGGAATTTGGCACATTCAGAGCCGTCAAGCTATGGATTAGGTTATACATTTTGCTCCCGCAGGCACTTCGGAGAATAGCCTTCTGTTTCTCCTCTGCCATTATTTTGTCAGCTGCAAAGCAGAAACCTAATCACTCAATGTATTGACTCCATTCCTCGACAGATGAGCCGTACGGGCTAATTCTGCCAAAGAGAGACATTCCTGGTGAACACACTTTTTTTCTTTATTCCCTCAAGAAAAATCGGAATACTCACAGTCATGAGGCGAGGTGCTGCGTCGGCGCTATTTATCCTCATCGCCAACTGTAATAAACTTGGAGTGCAGGACGGGTTTCTTGTCAGAAACAGTAAACTTTATTTACAGACCCCAGATGAGACTACATGCTTGTTCCAAGACCAAGGCTAAAAAGCTCCACCCCTAAGATTCCCCGCACTTTGGGCTGATTGGTCTACACAGTCACACGATCCCCATAACCAAAAGAAATGGTTTAACTTACAATTACTACAGCCCACTTTCAATTTCTTCAGGAAAGCAACTTGGGAGGGGCAATCATCTGAATCCCAAAAATGGAAACAAAATACTTCTACCACGATTTAATACTCTCTGATCCCAAGGTTACCTTTCAGAAGTTCCACAATTATTGAACAAATTTAACCAAGAAATTATCTAAAACAGGCAGACCAAGATGGTCCTCAAACAATGATGAGCAAATTTGATGACAGTTAATGCTACAGTTGTATCCACTTGTCAGTGCTTTTGAAAAAAAATTGACAGGAGAACTAATGCCCTGTATTCATCCCAGAATGCTGCATTGTATCACGTGTGCGCATGTATGGTACATGACATGTTCACAGGCACAGCCACGTGATTACAGCACGGCTGCACAGGCTCAAGATCAAGCGACCCAGAGCCAAGTAAGGAAAACAAAATTGGATGTACTTGCTTGAAGCATGCTTGACAATTTCCCTTTCAGTTAATGTGAAAGAAACAAATTGATGGAGTGCTAGTTTGTATGAATTTTACTTTCCATATTTGATATTATTTGTAACATTGGAAAGAAAATTGCAGAAGAGATAGAATGGGAAGATTTACTAGGATTTGCAAAAATGTGACAGCGACATTTTGGTATTTATGAATATTTCACCACATTAAGATCATGGGACAAAGTATATTGAAATATTAATATTCAGTTAAACTTAGTGCTCAAATTGTTAAATTCTCAGCACCCAAGGGCGGAATCGTGCAGAGTTGCACTAAGCGCAGTATCGGGTGAGAAAAAGGATGCTTTACCTGCTGGAGGCAATGAAAGTTTTTGCGCCGTATTGTCCCATTCCCGCCTCATTCATTGTGTATTCCTGGGAAACACATTGGGTCACTGGCAGGGTGTCCTTTGGTTCGCCCGCCCCGCCGTCACCTCTGGCCTTCAGTAAAGCAGGTACCATATTTAAAGGCTGCCCCTGCACAGAGCTAGCACTCTTCAAAGGATAGGAAGGTGCTAGAAACTGATGGCTACCAAAGGGGGGAAAAATGCTGCCCCCAGATTTAGCGACACTTCCCTGAAGTTCCTGTTGGATGCAGTGGAGGCCCACCATGATGTCCTCTACACCCACACTGGACGAAGGCCAGCAAGCAAAGTCTCCAATCCATCCTGGGAGGCAGTGGCAGCAGCGGTCAGCACCGCCCGAGCACATAGTAGGTAAGCCATCCAGTCCAGGAAGAGGATGAATGGTCTCATCTGTTCCGCCAGGGTAAGTCAACCACCTCATCACTCTCAACTCACACACTCACAAACCCATCAACCATCCACAGGGATCTCACACCTCAAGGGCCAACACCGTTAACTCTCACACACACCCTCAAACCTCCCTCAGGCTTATATCCTCTGCAGCTCATGTCCTCATCCCGTCCATAGCTCTGCTTACCACACAAACATTCCACACAGTGCATGCATCTTGCTCACACTCTGTCCATTTGTTTTCATGCAGGAGAAGCTGGCTGAGAACAGTAGGTCCAAGGCTGGGGTGGAGTGGCCTACATTAGGCTCCTCACATACTTTGAGGAGTGTGCCATCCTGCTGACTGGTGAGGACATGGACTGTGCCTGCGGCAACGGTGAGGTCAGCAGCAAGCACCCAGGTGAGGATCCTGCACCAAATCATCCCTCTCTCAACGCAACTGTGAGTGCTTGTTCTCATGCTTCTGACGCTGCTGCTATGCACTAATTATCTCTACTTTAATTTACAGGGAGCTCTGCCAAGTGACCAGTGCCCTCGGCCAGCCAGTCCCTCAGCTTCATTCACATCCTCATCTCCAGCCAAGAGAACACCTCTTCCATTGAAGAGCTAGAAATAAGCAGCCTGGAAGACCAGTCACAGCCCTTGCCCACACCCTCCCCCAGTGCAGAGACACACATCCCGGTGGGACATTGGTTTAGAGCAGGCTCAAGTTCACAATCAGGTGGTCACCGCATGGACACGTGTCCACAGCAGGAGCAGGCTGTTTCAGCCAGGCCCCTGGCACATGGAGGGCTGCTGGGGAAGAGGCCTCTGTGAGGTCTGAGTCAGATCACGAGCCTCTGGATTCACCCTTCCAACTCATCCTGAAGAGTCAGCAGAAGGCGGGGGAACATCACACAGAGCAATTGAAAGCCCTCAAGAGAGAGGCACGTGAGTCAGAGTACTGCGTCCGCCTGCTCTCTGATGAAGTGGAACGAGCATATGCAATTATGGAGGTCTCCATGGAAAGGATGGCGAATGTCATGGAGACCCTGGTCTAGCAGAATGCAGAGCTGTACGCAGACCTGCATTCCATTGCGGTAGGCATGGGTAAGTTCCCGCAGTGGCAATGCAAGAAGGAAATGGGGCACCTCAAAGAGTCAGGCTTGGGCCTTCAGGCACCTATAAAGTAGAGGAGCAGCAGCTGGACACCCCTGGGTCATCCACTCAGGAATCCCAAAGGCTGTACGCTCCTTCTAAGTCCCCTTTGCCTGTGACACCCTGAGTCTCATCCTCTGTCCCTGCAGAGGGAGCAGCTGGCCCACAGGAGGATAGGCAAATCAAGCCAGGGCCCTCAAGGCCTCGGGTCTCCAGGGCATGCTGCTGAAGTCATCAGAGGCAACAGAGCCAACCATTGCACAGGCTGTCTCCACCCTTACTGCGGATGTCAGGGTAGCACCTAGAAGAAGTGGTAGGCTTAGAAAAGTTAAGAAATTCTGATCACAAGTGGTTGCATAGGTGAACATATTGTGTCACTTTATAATCTGAAAAATATTCACTTTCACTGAATAATGCGTAATGTTGTCCTTCAGCTTTTTGACAGGCTTCTCGAGACCTCCAACTGCATTCCACTCCCCACTATTCCCCGCACCGCCCACTAGCAGTTCAGCTGCATGCAGTCAGACCATGAGTGATTCTGGAGGGAGAATTGTGTGTGTGTGTGAGAGAGAGGGCCTTTCGGAGCCTCGTGCGAGCATGCTCCTACGTGAGCATAGCCTTCATCCATCACACTCATCTCACTGTGCTGAGCATTTTCAATGCTGCTTGCTAGAGTTCTCTTTCAGTTGTCCATCTGAGCTGACCTGCTTACCCGCCCACCCACTGATCCCACTCCCATGCAGCATATGTGCCCGCCCAACACGAGGCTCCGCTCACTTTGGATTTTGACAGCCACTGTAGTCGGTAAGTTATATGATCAGTTCCCCCATCCTTTCCCCACCCCCAGTCACCCATGTCCTTTCCCCATCACTGTTGACCCCTCCCTGGTATCACCTTCCACCCCTCCACTGTCACCTACTAACCCAAACCCTTTTCTTTCCAGGATGTCCAGGTGAACGTGCAAGTACCCTATATTCCTGAAAATCCCACATCGACTTTCCCAACCTCCTCCTTCCCACCCGGAGGTTCCGTGTCTGCATTCCAAGTCCCCACAAACCACCCTCGCTGTCCCTTCTACCGCTACCAACGGACCCTCCCATCCTTCTCGCTCCTCCTGCCCCCTCTCGTACTCACCATTCCTGGAGACTACACCCACCCCCAGTTCACTCTCCAGCAGGCAGTCATCGACTCCACAGACCCCTCCCTTGCACATTCATCTGGACATCTTCCCCTCACTCCCTCCTCCACCTTTACTTCCTCCTCCCCTAGACTCTTTCTCCCAACTGAACTCCTTCCCCCATCCAAACTCCTTCCCCTTCCAAGCTCCTTCCCTTACACCTACCTCCTCTATTGCAGCATTGTCCCCCAGTTACACCGTGATGTTCCGAAGCAGACCTCAGACATCAATGGCGACCTCTCACCTTCCGTGAGCTGCTTCATGGTGGACTCATGTCCATGAGAATGTCATGGTGCGATGCATGTGTTCCTCTAGGGTCCTGTAGTTGTAGGGCTTCAGCACCTTCTGCTTCTCGGATGTCTGTGATCTGAACAATTCCCTAACGGTAAGTCCTGACTTCTGCATGTCACACTTGTGCAGACCTGTTCTGGGCCAGCATGTTTTCCTGCCGGCATAATGGTAAATCAGGCGTGAGGGGGATGATTCCAGTCGGGCCTTACTTTGTACCTCATTAATAGGATGCAAAAAGGGTTCATGTCGACCTCCAGTGGGATTCGCATTCCACCATCGGATGATCCCGTTGTGGTTTCATGACGGCTTGAAGCCGATATTTGGCCTTCTTGCCATATTTCACCCCCACCATGACACTCAATGCCCCCGGGGACAGAAAATCCCATCCCTTCTCTCTAGCATCAGAGAGAGATGATATAATTGAGGAGTCAAAGACAGATTCTACTCCTTTAAATTCAAGGAACTATGAAGGAACTATTTGGTTATCAGGTGCATACCATAGAAAAGGAAGGAGGTAGGAGAACAAATTTTCAGACAAATTACAGTAAAATGCAATAACAGTATAGGAGTGAATCTGGGGGACTTTGATTATCCTAATATAGAATGAAGTCATATTAATGGAAAGGACTAAGAGGGGGTTGAATACCAAAAATATATACAACAGAACTTCCCTGATAATTGCATTTCTAGCCAATGAAAAGGAAGCAGTGCTGAATCTAGTTCTGTGGAATGAAGTGGGGGAAGTAGAGTATGTTTCAGTGGAGAATAAACATTTCGGAATCAGTGATCAACATGTCTTCATGTTTAGAATAGTTATGAAAGGGATATGGAACAATCAAGCATAAAAATACTTAACTGGAAGTGGGCTAACTTCAGTGAGTTTAAAGGGAGTTTGTTCCATGCAAATTGGGATCATATTTTGTGGGCAAACAGTGATTGAACTATGGGAGGCCTTCAAAAAGGCAATAGTTCTGGCACAGAATAGACACCTTCCCATAAATAGCTAAAGCTCCCTGGATGACAAAAGAAATAAAGATCAAAATGAGGCAGAAAAAAGGAGGTTTATGATGAATGTAAGATTTATAATAAAGTAGAGGAACAGGCTGAACACAGAAAGTGCTGAAGAGATCTAAAATCGGAAAGAACAGGGATAGAGATAGAGCATCAGAATGGATTAGTGACTAACATAAAAGGGAACCCAGAAGTCTTTTCTAAATTGTAAAACGGTAATCAACGGAAGGGTGGGGCTCTTTAGGGACAAAAAAGATCTTCTAGTGGAGGTTGAGGACATGACTGAGGTAGTAAATGATTACTTTTCATCTGGCCTAGTGGGGAAGAGGATCCTGTCAATGATACAGTAATCAAGAAGGAAAGAATTGTAGTGGATAGGATAAAAATAGACAAAGCAGAGGTACTTCAAAGGTTGTCATAGATGTGTTATGATGTCTTTAAAGACCGATAATTTTTAAAAAGAGGTATGAATTTTCCAGACCAATGCAAAGAATTGCAGAACAAGATTTCATGGTTTAAGACTTTCACTATAGCAAACAAACTGAAATCAATATTGACTAAACATTGCTTAGTAGGCAAGTAATACACTAAACTACAGAAAAGGTTTTCCCTATTCACTTCTAATACAACAAAAAAACTCATGCCACTTTTTACTTAACACCGCAATTGAAGTAGAAATGTAGTCTTGTTTTTAAAATCCCCAAGTGCCTCCAGGCTTTAATAGGATCCCTTCTCCCTGCCCCAGCAGGGTGAATTTTCCAATGTCCTTTTCAACATGGTTCCCTACACTTAATCTTCTGAGCATACTCAAATGGGCTTCCAGTAGCAAGACACCCACTGGTGACTCCTTCATCATCATCAGTATTCTGTTTAGAGATAAATCCAAAAATAGTTCTCTTTCCCTGCTTGACATAGCAGCACCCATTGTGGGTCTTATTCCCCATAAACTCCCTGTCTGACTCAGAGAGTCTGAGGGTAGAATTTTACGGCCCCGTTTCGGCGGAGATGGGGCCATAAAATGCGGCGAGACATTCTAAACCTCATTGACTTCAGCGGGAACGTAAAATCCCACTGCCATAAAATTCTGCCCTGAGGACTTGGACACAGCAAGAACAGCTTCTTCCTCTTTTGTGTCCAGGTGATAAAACGTTCACCTTACTTTCAGTTGGTTTTGACCTGGGCCCCTGTCCTCATCAAGTTGTGAGCTGGAATGCACTGACTGAAAGGATGGTAGAAGTGGAATCAATAGTAACTTTCAAAAGGGCAAATACTTGAAATGAAGAAAAGTACAGGGTTATGTGGAAAGGATAAAGAAATGTGGGACTAATTGAATAGCTCTTTCAAAGTGCCAGCACAGTCAGAATAGGTTGAATGACCTTTTGCTGTGCTGTATGATTTTATGGCTGCAATATTGTTATGACTGGTCCCTGGGTGAGGTCCCCCAATTTGTTATGATCCCGGATGAGATACCCCAAATTGTTAACTCCCTGAATGGCACCCCAAATTTTATCATGCTCCCGGGTGAAGAGGAATGAGCTGATACCCCTTCTTTATTTAACGCACTCAGTTGGTTGCAACCAGGTTAATTTAAAAAGGATCCCTTCCCTCGTGGATACCTTTTTCCAGTCCAAATGTATTTATATTTTAGAAGAAGTCAGTTTAACCAGGCTATTTTGAATCAAAGAAAGAGTAAGTTTATTAGTAACTAAATAAAAACCATGAAAAATAATAAAAACACAACACACAAACATACACACAGATTAGAAATGAGAAGTTGAGTCCAAAAATAAAACTTTTTAAAAAGGAATCAGTCTTTGGTTTGTTCATGAGGAGTAGATGGCAAAATGTTATGGCCATTAAGTTGGATGATTCTGGTGGAGCTGACTTTGGCAGTTGGTTTGGAGAATCTGGTTCTGCAGGTTTGCTGAAGAGCTGTACTATTTCCTTCATGACTGTGGTTTTGCTGACTTGTGATTTGCCTCCAGCAACAGAGTAGACTTTTTTTTTTTGCCTGTAAGCTGCAAGTTGATGTTCTTCAGCTATGACCTTCACAACACACACTAGCACAGCACACACTAACACCCCAGAACTAGAACACACGAAGATCAGGTTTGCAGCTGGCTTTTTAACCCCTTTTCTTGTGTATTCTTGGAAGGGAGAAACAAATATGTCTTTCAACCAGAATCTGCTTTCTTTCAACTCAGACCATGTCCACATTCTGAGATATAACTCAACAGGAGGTGGTTTTTGCTGGGATGGTAATCAATCCCCATCATCTCCACAAGCACAGGCGATTAAAGTTCAGTTTTTGCATTGCATCTCTTCCTTTGAAGTGTATCTGTCTGGAGTAGGCTTCAACAGCTTTTTAGGTGCGACATTCTATTCTCTCTGGGCTAGTTGGTCAAGTGTAATCCACACAGTAATTTTCCAGAAAGTGTTTGCTTTACATTCTCAGACAGCTTTTGCTTATAGGTCTTAATTTTAAAAAGCACAGGTATTCCTCAAAAAAGTCCAACATGCCCGTAAGTAATTCAGGGCTGTGATCTACTGTCATGACAATATTGTGCTGCTACCAGGCGTTGAAAATGAGGCGGACAGACATAATTAATTGCACATGATGCAAAATGTGGCATGCAGCAGTTGAGGTAGACGTGTTGATGGATATGGATTGATAGGAGCTGCTTTTCTTGTATAGGGAGCTTTGTTGGATGAGGGGAGAGAAGGCATTGATGCATTGAGATGGGGTGACAGCTGTGCAGGGGATTGGGGCATGACTGATCGAGGGAGACAGAGAAGATGGTGGTTATGCAATGGGATCAGAGCACGGCTGACCAAGGGAGGGAGGTTGGTAACTGTGCTGGGGGATTGGAGCTGACCAAGAGAGGGAGGGATGGTATTGACAGCCTTATGAAGCCTCGTGGCAGACAGGTGAAGGAAGCTGGACTACATAGGGAAGGTCAATCTCTGCAGACAGGAGGTGAGGTATGATTGTGGGGAGATCAAGCGTTATTGAGAGCAGGTCAATGGTGAGGTCCTGACAGTCTAGGGTAAAAGTGAGCAGGTCAAGGGCAATAGATGGAGGCTGAAGGATATTGGATGGCAGGTTGAGAGTAATGGGAAGGACAGTTCCAGTGCTGGGGGTTTGGTCGATGGTGATGAGGGCAGCTCCACGGTGATTGACAGCTGACCAAGATCGATGGGGGTGTGTGTTGAGAGTCACCAACGGAAGGGTTAGGCTGATGGAGTGAGGGTCAAGGATGATGGAGGGAAGGTTAAAAGTGTCTGATGGAGGGGCAGGGCAATGGCTTCCAGTTCCAGGGTCAAAGTCAAAGAGCGTTCAGGGACATTGCTGAGGAATTTGCAGATGGTGAGATGGAGGAGCTGGACACCTCCTCAGATGAAGAAGATGAATAACCTAATAATCCTGAAGGAGTGGATGTGGCTCCAGATGCAGATGCCAGGACAATGCAGCAAAGCACCAGATAGACCTCCCATCACACCCTCACTGAACCCCAATTCCAGCCAGAGTGAGGCCCCTGCAAGATCACTCGATCTCCTCCTCAAGAAACGTCATGGTGGAAGACCCAGCAGATGTGTCACACTCCCTCCAGATCAACCTACAAACCAGCAATCTCCGGCATCTAGAAAGAAAATGCTGCAGGGCCTTGGCCTGAGCAAGCCCATATGCGTGGTTCTGTCAACGTCACACATACTTCTGATTTGGAAGGAAGTCACACATATGCAGTGACACATGCTTCAAATCCTGGCAAGGCTTTGCTAAGAACTCCATGCGTTCACCCGCAATATGTTAAATTCCTCAGCGACAGACATTGTTTAGACAATTAGGCAACAGCCCATGATGGATGATAAAGGGGGTGAGCACCACATACTGGCTTGCCGGTCAGCTTCAAAACCCTTGCCCAACAACAGGTAACAAACACAGAAACCTGCACATGTCAAGGGGCTCAGAGATGCCACCACTTCTTTTGAGGCCTCACAATAAATGGTGCTTCCATATCCCCATGTCACTCATCATCGATTGTCAATGAAGTGCCAGCCTCTTAAAAGCCCCCATCAGTTTGTAAAACTCCCAACATCATGACCATTCAACATGCATGAATAAAATGATTCAAATTATATATTTAAACATATTTAACAGATCCATAGGTTGATTGGACAACTGTGCCACCTTTGTGACATTAGAATTTTTTCAGCATATGTTTTTGACCACTACGCCTTGGTGCTATCCCAATATCTACAGCTGAGGTGGAAGTAGCATACTGAGTCTATGCCCCATTGCCCAAGATGACCTTGCCAGCTGCCCTTTACTGGTCTGAGGCCTAGAGGGTTCCAGCCTGCTGAGAGTCACCTGCAGATTCATCTGCACCCTCTTTAGCCTCACTTGCTGGAGGCACTGGGGTCACTGGCAGATGGGATGAGGAGCAGCAACTCACCCCTGGAGCACCCTGAGATGACACCTCAGCCACCGCTCCAACTCAATCTCCATCCAACTGTCCTTCCTCCTCTAGGAGATGCACCTCCTAGACTCCAGGAGCAGAATGAAGATTGGTTGGAGATTGAGGTGCCTCATCCCCCTCTTGCCTAGCCACCGCTCTATAAAGTCCAAGGCCAGAGTGATGGGATGCAGGTCTGAGCTAACACCCAGTAGTCATTGAGTGTTCTGCTGGACCTGGTTCTCCATGGCAGTTGCCAATCTCTCCATGCACTCACATGTTGGAGCTATGACAGACCTCAGAGCTTGAATTGACTTCTCTACCTTTCGCTAAAGATGGCCTCAGATATCCCCACCAGATGTCCCTCTGCCTGTCTCTGTATCTCTATCAGGTTTCTTATGGCCATTCCAGAGGCCCATTGTCAGCATGGAGCTTAGCAAACAAAGAACCTGGACTCCACCTGCTCAAATCAGAAATGTTGGAGAGTCCTACGCTGCCTCAGAGCAGCCCAACAGCCATTAACGCCAAGCCACTCATCTGTAATTGTCAATTAAGTAGTATTCACATGGGGAAGGCACCACCGGAAAAAAGAGCGAAGACCAAATTCGGAGTGACTGGAGACCCTTCCATACGCAGCACAATTCCAGATCTGAACCATTTACCACTCTGAAGTCGGATAAAATACCAGGAACAATCAAGCTGGACACTGCTGAGTGTTATGATAACATCCTCCCTGAGTTCCTAAAACACCTTGGCCCATAGGCCCGCTCCTGGTTGGCCTAATTCTTTACAAGGGTCACATGCGAGGGAAGACTGTCAAAATCTTGCTGCACAACTAAAATCACAGATCTCCCAGGCAAAATCAGGCAGATCCAAAATTACCATCAAACTACTGGCCAATATCCTTGCTATCAGCATGCTTGAAGGTAGTACAGTGCCTAATCCTACAGCACAGATCAAGCCAGAAGTGGAGGACATCCTGACTGTGGACCAAACAGGCTTTTGACTAGGAAGAAGCACGTTTTCAGGCCCTCACATTAACCACTTTCATGGAAAATGGCTTTCAAAGTAATCTCAAAACAGAGCCAATTTTCCTTGACCTCACATCACCCTATTCATCAAAATATCAAGAGTTCTCCCTTTCTTTGGTTACTGACATTGAACTGCTACTCTGGGACATGGAGTTTAGGGGGCATATGAGTGATAAACATCAGGAGAAAACAGACTAATAGGCTACTCCAGGGGCCTGTCTTAGCCCCAACCCACGTTCAATTTATGTACCAAACCAGTCCTGGAAGTTTATCTAAGCATGTGACATCTGCTGTGACATACAGACTCGGACTTTCCCTGAGCTGGAAGATGTTTTAAATGATAATATTACCAGACATGGTGCCTATAACTGAGCACCAGTAAAACAGTCCCTAGCACATTCCACCTTCCCAATACCAGTGCTATGAGGGAATTGAACATCACCCTGGATGGCCAGAGACTGAAGCACGATCCCCACCCTGTTTATCTCGGTGTCACCCTTGACAGAACCTGAATGCAGAGCCAGCGTCTCATCAAGACTGCAGAAAAAATTAAAACCCGCAACAACCTTGTCAGTGACCTGGCCGGTACCTCATGTGAATCACAGGCCAAGGACCGACGGACCATTGCTCTTGTCATCATGTACTCAACTGTAGATTATTATGCCCCAGTATGGTACTAGTCTACCCACCCCAAACTTATCAATGTGCAGCTCAAGTCCACAATGTGCATCCTCACAGGTACTCTTTGGCCAACTCACCTACCCTAGCTCCGAGTCCTGAGTGGCATTGCCCCTTACCCACCCCACAGATCAGGAGGGCAATTGCAACTGCTACTGGAGATGTTCTGCTCCAACCCAAACCTGCCCTTGTTCAGTGACCTCCTCAACCCCAGTGGTATGCCTTCCCTCACACCACCATGCCAAGGAGTAACAGCTGAGGACCTATGGCAAGAAGATACGCAGGGGAAAACATCCACCAGCAATCACTCTCTTATTGTAGGCCCCACTACTTGTCCACTTGTCTTTGATCTCCCAAGGCAACAGCGGGACCTTTTAAATGGTTTCAAGGCTAGCCAAAGCCTCTGTGCAGCCAACCACGTCAAGTCCACCCAGGCTGCAGCTATGGCGCAGTCCAAACAATGACTCACGTTGTCGAAGAGTGTCCATTGACTAAACTTGAAGACGGGCTTAAAGAACTCTATCTAGCCACTGACAAGGCTATTGCTTGACTATGCACATGCTAAATAAATAAATGAGCTCTTCAAGCAACCTTCTCTTGCCAGATGCAATCACTGCCCAGCCTTCTCCTCACCCTGGTGGACATTGCCGGCGCTGGGAAAGACATTGCAAAACTGACACGCTGGCCAGCACTGGAATTTTCAGGCCCCATACTCCAGCATTCCCGACCTCAGTACATTCCGAAAATTCAGCCCTCTTCGTTGATTTGCATTCTCCCCTATCTCGTTTAAATGCTACTCAGTCTGCTTTTGGGACAATGGGGAAGCATATATGGAGGATTCTAATGGAATTCCCTTACTTCAGTTTTACTCACAGTCTTAAATCTGTGGAAACTGCTCTTGCTCCACATAGTCGAAAAGCCTACTGCCATTGAGACATGAATAACGTGCACTAGAGGGAAAACAGCACTTGTGAAACTGTACATCAGCAAAAAGCAGACATCAATAAAGGTGTGTGTGTGTGTGTCAGGTGTTTAGTGAGAAGAAAGATCACTAAAGATATATCTCCTCTGTAGAACAGTTTGGAGGTTTGCTATTTATAGGGCTGATTCTTTGCTCCCAGTGGGGAGCAGCACTTGCAGGGATTGTATGCTGGGTAACCATGGGTGAGCAGATTGTGATTTTCCATCCATTACTTCTCAATTCCACTTGTAAAAAATGATGATATAAGCAAATTGTTCTGAGCTGCAGGACTTTACAGTGAAAAAAATTCGTCTTGTAAATGAAAATTTCGCTGACATGCTGCAAATTTGTTTTCTTGCTCTCTGTTCCAAATGATATGGCATCAATGCTGACAGTTTTGCTCTAGCCAAAGTGGGGAACAACGCTGAAATCCTGGCTCATTTGTCTCAGGGCTGTAGTGTAATATCAGTTTGATTTGTTCTCGAGGTCATGCTGTGTGGCAGTGGCATCCGCCTCGGCCTGTGGAGCTAGAGCTGCTGAAGTGACAGGAAGAGAGGAGTCAGATGGGCCAGACGCTCCCGGAATCACCTGGATGGATGGGCCCAGAGTGTGCACCTGCTGAACTTCCTCCCTATGGGTGCCTGGGAGCCCGAGGCTGACTCCTTGAGGAGCAGGGGTAGCTGGAGTGAGACCAAGCTGGCTGACACCCCTCTCGTGTACACACTGTTGGAGGCCAACTATGGCATCAGCGATGGAGTTGAGCCCGTGCAGCAGTGCAGGTGTGACGTCCTGGACCAAGGTCTCCATGGCGGCCGGCATCCTTCCAGTGTTGACCTCGGTGCGTTGGCATGTCGGTGCTATCACCTCAGCCTGAAGGTAGATGGACTCCTCCATTGTGCCTTGAAATCTAAATGCAATGGGCACCCCTTCCTGGTGTTCCCTAGCTTGCCTTTGCAGCTCCAGCAATTGTGACATGACCGAGTCCAGAGGCTCGTCATCTGACTTGGACTCAGCAAATTTCTGGCCCCCAGCAGTCCTCCGAATGCCGGATACCTGGGAAGTCCCTACCCCCACCTGCTGTGGATCAGGCAGTGCGATGTGCTCACCAGATTGTGATCCCGAGGCTACTCCAAAGCTAGGTCCCACCGAGGTGTGTGTCTCTGCGCTGGTAGAGGGTGTGGGTGAGCGCTGTGACAATACTTCAGGGGGGGTGCCTCTAGATTCCTCTTCAGAGGTTTCTTCGGGGCTTGATTGGAGGTCCTGGGTCATGGACTCTGTTGGCTGTTTCCCAGATGTGCCTGCGGAAGCAAGGGGAGATAATTAATGCATGGCAACAAGAACAGGACACATCACTCAGCACGGCTGTCTGATGGATGTTGCACTGCTGGACCCTTACTTGGTAGACCTCACCATCAGCACAGGACCGGTCTAGATCCTCACTGGCCAGCTAGATGGCTCTGTTTTCAAAGTCGGTAAGGGTCTTGATTTCGGGCATTGCTCCACTGGTCTGCGACCTCTCCCTCCTGTTGTGTATCAGCTTGTCCTGCATGAATAGAGATGGAGAGAGTGTAAGCAGGATGCCTTCCAGGCCAGGTGATAAGTATGCCTGGCCTGTGTGGGTGGTGAGTGGTCCCATGAATCGGATGAGGACAATGACAGTGAGTGTGAGACAGCAAATGGTGATGTCCCTTGAACTGGCAGCAAGTGAGGACCCTATGGATGCGTGATGGGTTTGTGAGTTGAGAGCAATGAGAAGAGTGACTTACCCTGGCGGAACAGAGGAGATCATTCATCCTCTTGCAGCAATGGGTGACTGTACTCTTTTGATGACCGTTGGTGCTGACCACCGCTGCCTCTGCTTCCCAAGCCGGGTTAGTGAGATTGCTGCCTAACCTGCAGCCAGAGTGGGGGTAGAGGACATCACGGCAGGACTCCATGGCATCCACGATTCTACACCAGCTGCACATTCAGCGAATCGAACCCCTTGCAGCTGATGTAGTCCACTGTGTTTTAGACAGAGATCTGGGTGCCACAAGTGCAATCACACCCTGAAGCTGTGGGAAACCAGAGATCTTGCAGCCTGGCTGTCCTGGTCCCGGTTGAAATGCACAAAGCTGTGTGCCCTAGCAAAAATGGCATCCGTGACCTCATGGATGCAGTTGTGGGTGGAAGCTTGTGAGATTCCACAGAGGTCATCTGTGGAGCCCTGAACGGAGCCACTGGTGTAAAAATTGAGCACCGCTGTCACTTTCATGGCCACTGGAAGTGGATGCCCTCCATGTCCCTGTGGCGCCAAATCCTGCAGTCGTTGGCAGATGTGACCGACCAGTTCCCTAGACATGCGTAGTCTTCGGCGGCACTGGTTCTCGGTCATCTGCAGGAATGAAAGGCGGTATCTGCAGACCCTGGGTGTCACTAGGTGCCAACCAGCGACGGCTCACTGTGGCTCTTGGGCGGCGTGTGTGGGAGCCCCAGCCGCCACTTCTTCCTGGAATTGCTGCACCTCCCTCTGCACAGCCAGGAGCCTCAGTCGCTCTCTCCTCCGTCGTCTTTGCTCTCTGTAGGCCATCAGGCATACAGCTAGTTCACCAGGCTCCATGGTCCTGATGTACTCCCCTTGCAGGATGGAAGAGAGAGACACATGGTTAGCCTGGGTGTACTAGGAACCTGTCCTCGTTAAGTGTGAAAGCCCCTTAACGATTCCCAGAGTGTGGCAGCAAGAGAAAGCCAAAAGCAGCTCACCTGGAAGTCCCATGATATGCCTTTAAATAATGCTATAGGCAGGGAGGGTTGTGGGTGCAGTGTGTGGGGGTTCTCTTCAACCAGGAAGTCAAAAGCACTAATCATACAATCAAATTTTTCCAAAATTTTACAGGAAGTAAAATAAAGACTGAGACATAAAGATCCGTGCTTACATTAAATTCTGAAGTTGCAGTCAGACTCAAAGGGTTATTGATGACGAACGCTGACTGTTTGTCATCGAAAAACCCACAAATTCTGAGTCACAGCAGGAGAGGGTCAGAAGATGTTGGAAAGAGAATAGCGCAACCTGAAATGTGCAACAGACAAACAACTTGCATTGGCACTGCAAAATCAATAGGTCTAATTCCACTATGAAAAAGAAACTTAGTTGAGTTTTGGATCATAGCTAAAGTCTATTGTACCAGTGTTTTTAGTACCAAAAGAAGAAATATTGAATCTTATATACTGATTAACTAACACATAAGGAGTTTCTTCACCAAAACATGCACAGAAATTTCCTTGACAGTTCACCAGATTGCCCAAAGAACATTGGTGGAAACTCCATTTTTGCATCAGTCTGGAATTTCTGTCGAAGTTTTAGAATTCAATCAGTAGAAAGCCTGCTGAAACTTCCAGTGATATATTTTGTGTTACTTTCTCATCGTTCTTTATCGTCACCAATGTAATAAATCAAAATTGTTTGCCTGGATCTGATGCCTTATTTCTGATAATAAAACGGGTAAATTTAACTGATTGGATTCTTGGATGATGCTTAACAGTATTCCATTGGATTGTATAAAATGGATTGGATTAAAATGCCCTGGGCATAAAATATGGATGCGCAGGGTATCTTTTTTTTTAAAGGCACTACAAGCGGACTTAATGGTTTAAATGGCATCTACGCCACCCATGCACACTTTTAGCGTGAGTCACACCAGATGTCATTTTGAGGAAGGCGTTAGCTGAGGACTGCAATCTGCTGCAGCCACAGTTGCAACCTCAAAGCAGGGTGAGGGTGGCATTGTCAATGGCTGTGAAGGTGGCCACAGTGATGGCTATTTATGCGTCTGACTCCTTCCAGAATCGAGCTGGGGATATATGCATCTTGCAGTTGATCATCTATTGTGGCATAAGGGAAGTTACTGACACTCTCTATTGAAAGAAAGCTGACAACATTTCATTCTCTCTTGCCAGAGAACAGCAGACAGAGTGAGCACATGGCTTTGCTAGGATTGCAGACTTCTCTAAGCTATAGCGTGCCACTGATGACACGCATGTCACTTTGTGGTCTCCATGTATCGACTCTGAGATTTACTGCAAACAAAAGGCAATTCACTTCCCCAACGTCCAGCCTAGAGCAGGCAGTCATGCAGGTCAATGCCCAATATCCTGGCAGCAGTCATGATGTATTTATTCTGCAGCAGACCACAGTGCCATCTGCTTATAAGCACCACTTCAAACCAAAGAATGACTATTGAGCTGACTGCATGGCTGATTACCCTGTGGTACGACCCACATACATGTGAGCAATAAGCATAAAATGAAAGTCCTGTCGCCACACTAAATGTGGTAGACTAGACCACTGGCATGCTGAAGCAATGCTTACACAGCCTGGACCATTTTAGAGGGATACTCAGTAGAGTTGATAAACAAGATTTATGGTATCTGCAGCATGCTCCACCAGCTCACCATCATGAGAGCACAGCACTTGTCACAACTTATATGGCAAGCAGCTGAAGAGCAGGAGGAGGAATGGTGCAGGCAATCAAGACAGCCCCTTTCTGACTGTGCTGTCCATGAAAAACTCATCCAAGTGCAATACCAATGAATGCAACACCAATCCCTCATTCACCAATAGTCCCATCCCTTATCTTCCCACTGTCACTGACCAACATGGTGACCGCTTAGCCTCAATGAAAAAAATAAAAGCCACCACAAAATGTATATTCCAAACCAAATTTATAAATGAAATCATTCCATATTGCATACAAATGTCAACTAATCACCCTTGTACATTTCCACAGTACCTTGCTTTCACGTGCCTTTACCTCCCCTAGTGCTGCTATGTATTACTACCCCAGCACAGCTGGTGGGAGGCTGCTGACTTTCAGTAAAGAAGAAATCAGATGGTCTTTCATGAAAAGTTTGAGCAAGCCTGGATCCAGAAGGTTTGACTTTGGACTGCACCACTCAACATGGGCAGCAATATTCTGGACTGGCTGGTTCACAGGCTACTGGCTGGGGCATTAACTGAGTGCCAATTCTGGGAAAATGAATGCTGCCATCCTGAGAGAGGGCAACAGTTCTGTGTTCCATGGAGCCACTGCCACTCACTTGGGGCAGTGTAGAGTAAAGGATTACCATCAGAAGCACATGCTGCTGATATAATGATGATGTAACAACATATGATCAAATAACGGAGATCTGGAGGGAGCAGAAGTTCCAACCTCATGCAGAGGTCCCAACATGTATATAGTAGCTGTAAATAAAGAGGAACGATTTTAACAAACTACAGTCTCAAGCAGCTTACTTTGGGAGATTAGATAAGCCCCAAAGAACCATGTATAGACCCCAAACACACCGCAAAGCATGGTGGCAACAGACAGCAAGTAAAATACCCAGAAAACTTTAAGAAGTAATGACAGACCTGGCATTATCAGATCTCTTACAGACAAGAGGTCCTTGAAAGAAGGACAAAAGGAAGGGATTCAAGGCTCACCATAAAGTCAGACACCACGGATGCAGCAGATGCAAGCTGAGACACAGACCTGGAGTCCAGACAGCAGTGAAAACAGACCTGAAGCAACAAGCAGCACTAGTGATGCAGAAACTATTCCAGGGCTCAATAGAAACATAGCATCCGCACTACCACTCCCAGAGCCATTTCAGAGCCCTGAGGAATCGCAATAGGCTCAAAAGTAGGACAACTGTAGAAAGAGATTCACAAGATGTAGAACTGTACCTGGCTTGTACAAAAAATATCAAAAGGATCAGGTCAGTACATTACTTTATGCAGTTGGATCTACTGCTGACAATGTGATAGAAAGGCAGGAGTTGATGAGCCTTCAACTTCTTACAAAGAACTCCTCCAAGCAATTGATTCATATTTCAGCATTCGCAAAAAAATAATTATAGTAAGGGCAAAATTTAACAAGAGAAAGCAAAGACCAGGTGAGAACATGTTGATGAATGAATCCAATCTATACAGGCTGGCAGGGAACTGAGAGTCTGGAATCTTCAGAGAGGAATCGTAGTTAGGGTCCTACATGAAGCATTATCAGATCTCTTACAGGCAAGAGAAGATTTAACATCAACAAAAGCAATACAAATCGTGAGGCAAACTGAGCTTAGAAAATAAAATTGGGTGTTTGTTTGCAGAGAAAGCAAGGTCCTGTGAGGAAGTTCAATTGAGAACATTCAGTGTGTAAGCCATAAGAAAGAAAGTGGCCTAAATCCTAAATCTGCCAAAACGGTAAAAAGCGCATCAACCACCATCTTGAAATGTCATTGATGTGACGGTAACAAGCTGCACAAACAAGAAGAATGTCCAGCAGGTGGAGAAAGTGTGTCAACCGTGGGAATGTAGGGAACTCCAAAATTGTCTGTCGTTTGAAACTGCTAACAACCTGTAAGAAGAGGGAGAAAATTTTAAACTAAAGCCACGCACAAGAAATGAAAGAACCACAAAGGAAGTAACCTTCCTAGAAGCGATAAATGATACTGCAAAAAAATACTGGAGTGTTAAACTGTAAGTGGATGGACACCCCACAGAGTTAAACTAGACGCAGGGGTTTCTGTTTTATCAAACAAAGTAAAATGGCTCAAGCAGGTTACATTGTAACCCTCATCTATCAAATTACAGGGTCCTGCTGGAGCTACGTTGAAAATCAAAGGCCAACTCATAGCAAAGTTGAAGTACAAAGAAAGAAAAATCTTCGAATCTCTCTCTATGTCATACAAAATCAAGAACGCTCCCTACTAACAGAAAGGCATGCCTAAAATTGAAGCTAATCTATAAAGTTGATGAAGTTGCTGATAAGCATTATAGCAGTGCATTCAAGAATGAATTTCCAAATTATTTATAGGCCTAAAGAAACTGAAGGCCGAGTACCATATTACCCTACGAGCTTATGCTAAACCAATCTGCATCAAGATCCTTCAGAATAACTCCTGCCACTGCCTTCTCAGAGTTTGGCCTCTATGGTTAGAACACCTCCTCTGCTCTTCCATGACAATAATGCATCTTCACTAGATCTTAGAGCCCACAATCTCCTATGCTGCACCATGTTTCTGTCATTCCCAGGTTAGAATCTATTGTAGAATGACTTCCAGCACCTGCTCCAGTCACCTTTAAGAGGCGTAGACTGACTTTAAGTAGTGCAAGCTGGTTTTAACTGCTGCTAGCCTCTCATGATTTTGGACCGTCTACTAAGCTGTGTAGCTACTCAACAGCATGGTTGATGCTGGCTGCAGGCTGCTATCGTGTTGATTAGCAAGCAATACGAAACTGGCATGCTGCCTGCATTGGAAGCAACATTTGCACCACACCCCCACACCCATTTTTGGGTTTATTGAATGTTATGTCCTCTGTATTAAGCACTCCAGCTATGAATTCTGCTGTTACTGCTCGAAAACTGTCTGAAGAGCATTTATGCTGACCTTCCAAATATTTACCCCTTACTCTGCAATGCAATGCAATGTAACACATGGTTTACTGACATTTGACATGTGTTATAGGTCCCTGATGAATTTCACTAGATCTGGAATTTGTCCACTCCGCATGTCTGTGAAGATTGATATAAAGATGCCATTTGAAACATCTATAACTTCTTGATTTTCTACTATTCATAGTCAGCTTATTTCTTAAAGAGATTCCTCTGGCCGTTGGTATTTGTCATCACTTTTTTCTTATCCTTTCCAACAATTGTTTCAGTCAGTGTCAACTGACTTTTTTTTAGTAATCCAGGTGTGCTGCACATATGGAAACTTCTCTTTCAGTGTTGTCAAACCAACATATGTGAAGTGTCATTCTCTTGATGTGCAGTGGAAATTCTCTCCCCATAGGTACAGGCACAGCTTAATTAGTTCAGAGATTAGGCACAAATTGACACACATGTCTTAGGGATCACAAGCATGGAGGGGATCACTGATACAATTTAACTGTCTAAAACTATGGAAAAAATACAAAATTGGATAAAGGTTAAAAAATTAATGCTTATTAAAGGAGTTAAAAACAAACATTCGGAAGCTTTGATCCCAGCATAAGGACTAAGATAGATGTTCTGGTGATGACGCTGTCAAAGTTGCAGGGTCAGGGGTCATCCAATTTAAATTTCTTTTTTATTTGTTCATGGGATGTAGCATCACTAGCAAGACCGGAAAGTATTGCCCATTCCTAATTACCCCTTAGGTGATGGTGAGCCGCCTTCTTGGACCACTGCCGTCCATCTGGTGTAGGTACACCCACAGTGCTGTTAGTAAGGGAGTTCCAGGATTTTGATCCAGTGACGGTGAAGGAACATTGATGTAGTTCTGATTCAGAATGGTATGTGACTTGAAGGGGTACTTGCAGGTGGCGGTGTTGCCATGTGTTTGTTTCACTTGTCCTTCTAAGTTGTAGAGGTTGCGTGTTTGGAAAGTACTGTTGAAGGAGTATTGGTGAGTTTCTGCAGTGTATCCTGTATATAGCGCACACTACTGTCACTGTGCATCTGTGGTGGAGGGGGTGAATATTGAAGGTTAGAGGATGGGGTGCTGCTCAAGCGGGCTGCTTTGTCCCGAGAGGTGTTGAGGTTCTTGAGTGTTGTTGGAGCTGCATTCATCCAGGCAAGTAGAGAGTATTCCATCACACTCCTGACATGTGCCTTGTAGATGGTGGACAGGCTTTGTGGAGTCAGGAGGTGAGTGACTCGCCTAAGAATTCCAATTTAAGTTTCTCTTGTGTGTACCTGTGCCATTAGGGACATGTATTTTAAGTGAGCAGAACAACAGCAAATGGAAATTGTTGCAGAAAAGTATACAATATTGAATACAGGAAGAACAAATTGTGGCATACTTCCTGTTGAATTGTGTTGAAATAGTTATGGAAAGCAGACTCGAAACTCAGCACATTCAACCAATGCAGAGCAGCAATCAACAAAGGCAACAGAATTGTTAATTATATAACCAAAACAATAAAATATAAGTCAGAGAAGGTTCTGATGGAATTGAAAGGCTCTGCTTAGACTGCACCAGCAGCAGCTACTTGCTAGATCAGAAAAACCGAATGGAGCAGGCTAAATGCCTGCAATGTTCCAAGAAGCCCAGTTTCTAAAAGGGGGTCCTGAAGCAACTGTTTGGCTCCTGAATAACGAGTGGTCTAATATCTATTCAGGACATCCCTCATTCTGCCCTCTCTCTACCCCACTACACCCCACCCCCCATCCTCCCACAACCCCCTCACCCAAGTCATCCAAAAACCATCCACAGCCAATGTGGAGTTTCTCAAGTGACCTTGGGCTACCTTTATGAAGTTGGAATCAAATGGAAAAAGGACACAGTGGTACCCAATTTCTACCCTTTTGTACCCCATAACAAAAATTCATCAGGAATAGTCTGTAAGTAGGACAAAAGGTCCTCGTTGGAGGTTTGAGTCACGAATAAAACAGAGGGGGAAAAGATCGTCTGTTTTGAGTTATACGAGTATTCAGCCATCTAGTCTCTCTGCTCTGCTGCCATTTTTATGAACCTATCCTTAACATGCACCTCTGCTCAGCATAAATCTGAAAAAATTAGTCACACTTAGCAATGGTTCACTGTATTCATTACTGCCCATACATTGCCTGTTTCACACACCATTGTGGAAAATAATTATTCAGCCTTTATCCCTTATCTATTTGGTCATCTTTCCAGAGTAATTAAATGCAGTGTGGGATTATAAGAGCATAGGTTTTTTTAATAGAAAAACACTTATTTGCAATCCCAAACTGCAGTACTTTGATATTTAAACTAACCTATTTCTTTTGGATATCAGTGTTCATTTTGGACTAATAAGAGTAAATATATAGCTGGGCTATATTATTTATTTATACTGAAATCACAAGCCCCAACTCCCTTGATTCATACGTGACCGCTGCAATGTACAGAAAGTCAAGATGCTTGGATTGAAGCTATCGGAAATATGTGTCTCTGGTTTCCTGTCAGGAAATGTAACTTCACTTGGGATATGAGGATCTCAAAGTCTGGAGTGGAACTTGTGCAGAGAGACTGTGAATGCTGCCAAAACCAGATTTGTAACATGTGAGGATTTCAATGGGATTTACTGAAGGAAACCAGGCATTTGTGGTGATGAATGTTAAACTTTGTCAGATGAGTCAGATGCAATATGGGAGTACAAATATTATAAAGAATGTATCAATTCTCATGGAGTCATTTAACAGTTTGGTGTAATTGCCAAAACAACAAATCGCAATACATATGGACCCTATTCAACATCTGTAAAGGGAAAACACAGTTTATGTTTTGAGAGTTCAACTTTAATCAGAGCAGCTTAGAAATAAACCTTTCTTTAATAGATGTTGATGGACCTTCTGTATATTTCCAGCATGTTCTGTTTTTGTATCAGATGTCAGACTGTTAGTTTTCTTTCCTTTTTAAGCAAGGCAGATGCTTCCATTCATTGAAAGAATATTCTCACAGAAATCGCTTTGCCTTTATAAATCTTGATACCTGTGTGCCAGTAAGAGACAGCTTTACCTGTGTGTGAAGCTGTTAAAAATTCTTGAAAGCTGACGATAACCTATCCCCTTGTAGTGTGCTCTATTGCATAACACACTTAAAGCTAACAAAAATATTGTTCCAACATCCTATAAAAGAAAGCCAGCATTTAATAATTAAAATGACTGTGAAGAAATTGTATTTTATTTTAATGTTCAACCACCAATATAGCAGACAGGGGAATGACATGCAGGCCTGGGTAATTACAGGAGAAAGAGTTTGGGATGGGAAACTTGGGGCTGAATTCTTCCCGCGTCCGGTGGGCGTTGTGCGGGGGCGGGAGGGAGCCATTTTAAGCGGGTGGGCCAATTAAGGCCTGCCCAGCGTGACGCACACCCAGATGCACTGAGCGCTCCCTGTGCGAGTCGGGGGATTGCCTGAGTTGGGGCCTGTGCTGTTTTGTGCATGCACGCGAAAGAGCGCAGAAATCTCCCTGAGGCACCTCTGTGTTCAGTTAGTTTAATTTCTGAAAAATTTAATAAAGGGAAAAAAAGAAATTTTAAGGACATGTCCCCTCATGTGAAACTGTCACATGAACTGGGACACATCTATTAATTTTTTTAAAAAATTTTATTTAATCAATAAACCCTTCATGAAACCTCATCCCGCCCATGGATGAGGCTTCATGAAAAATGCAAAGGCCGCCTGGTCTCTTCACCAGTCCGCCAACCTTAAGGTTGGACTGGCAGCATTCTTAACAACTTTAATTACTTTCTTAATGGCCTTAATAGGCCTTTGTCAGTTCAGCGGGCGCGCAGTCGACAATCTAAATGACGTTGGGACACACGCCCAACCTCACCGCGTGTGACCCTTCTTCAGACCCTCGCGTCGAGCTGAATTATATTTGGCGAATTTGGACGAGCTAAATAAAGGATGGGAGTTCTCCCAATCTTGCATTGTAATTTCAACAGAAATAATTGGCCATTTAGGTTGGGTCCCTGGATTTCTGTTGATCTATCGCTGAGGTTATGGTTGGACTTTGGGAGTCTCCACAAAAAGAAATCCATGGAGTGTACACAGGGCTTCAGGAAGCATTCAATAAGATGTCTTCTTCACGGAAGTCATATCAGAAAAATTCAAGCACTGAAGCAGGTGGCCACTGTGACTAAGCACTTAATTAAATTAAACCAGCAACAGCTAGAGCCAATTATTAAATTAGAAAAACCCTTACTCTAGCATAGGGCGATGGTCATTTGGGTTAAAAAGCCAGGGTTACGCAGGCAAGAAGCATCTCTGCAAGTGGGATTGTGTCCAAGACGGAAGGCGGAATTTTCCATTCTGGCAATTAAGTGCGGTGGCAGCAGGAAGGTAGGCATGATTCATGCTGGGCAGTGGGGGCGGATGAATACGCACGATCTTCTGCTTTTCAGTTCTTTAATGATGGATCTGCAGGGAGCTTGGCAAATTTCATTGCAAGGGCGGGCAGGAAAGTGGGCCTATTCTGCCATTACCTAATGGGGTCAAAGGTTCTGGCTCCATATTTAAAGGGCAACTGGACACACATTCTTTCATTGCAAGCCAGGAGCTCTGCATCACTCCCCCAGAGTCCATGTAGCCACAGTTTGTACTGGAGAAGCCGACATATGTGAGCAACCACATCCCAGGACATATGAGGGCGCCTCCAGCATTGCCTTTTGCTCATCTTTAGATTAGAGCACTGCTGACAATACACCCATGGTCAGGTCAATAATTGCCATTTCAGTGCTGCATGTTCACCATCCTCTTAAACTTATAAAGTCCCTGCTGCCTCTTCCTACACAGGCCCTTGTTCCTCATGGCCCTGTGCCAATTGGCAACAGGCCCTCCATCTCCTCATCAGGATGAAAGCCATTACCAATACAGGGTTGCCTGCAGCCTGCATCATCAATGCCTCAGTGGATGTGAGAACAAATTGAAGTGATCCATTAAGTGAGCGTGTACCTTATGGGTTTCCCTCTATCTCGAAGCAAGCAGGCAAGTGTTAAGCCCTTCACCTGGCTCCATCAAGACATGGAATTCCAACCCCACTCCTCCCAGGAAAAGGACATCCTGGAGGAGCAGAAATGGATGTTCTTCCTATTCATAGGTGAAAGCATATGGAAACATTGCTCTCTGACCACGTGTGAAAAACCTCATGAGGACACTTTTTTATTTGCCTCCACCATCCTCAAAACTCTACAGAGAGACCATTGCCTTGGCAGCATAGAAGACTAACCACATGATCCCTTCTCAGCCATGACCATTCACCTGGGAGGTTGGAGGTTTGAAATCGCAAGTTGGCAGCCCTTCACCGGCTGTGCCCCATGGAGGCATCCACATCCCTCCCTCCCTTTATCCCTGCCTCTGACTACAGCCAATGGCAAATGGCACAGAATGAACGGCAGCTCCACAACTTGCTGGGATCTCGAGGTTGTGAGACCCATGAGTTGGTAACAAACCTGCTGCGTGGACTTCACCATAGAAAGGAGAACGCAGCCGAGCATCTTTGACATCCAGTTGCCTCCTAATTATTAGAGTGTCCCTTTAATCAGCCCTGTAATGATCCACCTCCATATGCCTTCCATCCCCTCAGAGCCGACAACGGTTACCATCCCTGTACCCACCCTGACCCTGCTCCCGCCTGTTATCCAAGCCACCTGTCTTGTTCCTCTCTGTGATCCACTTGATGAGACCTTTACCAACCAGACTCTCCCCCTGGACCTGCCACCCTTCCACATCCCACTCCTGCCTCTCACTGTGACTGTTCCCTCCTACCGCCAGTGCTCTGAGCTCTCCCCCCAGGATGCCACCATTGACATCGTTCTCTCCCCCAGCCACCCAAGACACCCACGCCCCAACCCCTCCCTGGACACTCTAACTCTATCCCCAGACACTCTCAACCATCCCCGGACATTCTCCCCCTACTTGACCTGTAAGCCTGTCTCCCCTGTCCAGCCTTGGCACAGCTTGTGATACAAGCACCTAAAATCTCTCTGCACCACTCTTAAAGGTAGGTGAAAGCAGCGTCTACGTACTCGAGATGAAGTGAAGCTCACCAGGTGCATGCCACTTATATACAGATGGGAAACAGACCATTCTAATAATCAACTGGCAGGGCACTTAATTTGGAGGAGGAGCTTAATTCCGTCAAGTTGGCCTTTTAATGAGCATTCATGAGCTGCAAATGAATGCAACTGTGGTTCCCAACATAGGTCAGTGGGAAACTCGAGCCACCTTTAACCCACCTGATGGTTGGGAGAACAAAATTCCAGACTAATTTCCTGCCGGCAGGAAACAGACTTTGCCATCATGCCAAATTGTGTGTCCCCACCTGCCACGATTCCCGCCACTGGCGGGAAGTGGAAAATTCCACCCGGAGTCTTGAGAGGGTTACATTTCAATGGACTGATCACCTGGATGAAGTTGTTAAAGTCATTGTCCTGATTTGTTAAGTATACCTTTTCATTTAATAAACTTTCTAAAATTTACTATCCAACGAGTCTCGTCTTGCCTTAATTGGTTAAATCTTATCTGAACCAAAGTAAATTTTTTAAGTCACTTGCAAATTGCTGGTAAATTGGGGTGGCTGAAATCAATGGTGTTACAGATGACAAAATCAGAGTAAGATCAGATAACAGCAGGTTTTCTGATAGGAGGCTGTGGATGCCTTCCACCAGCTGACATAACAACCTGAGCCTCCTGAGACACTGCTGTTCAGACATGTCAAGGAATCTCATCCTCTGCTGGTAGACCCTGTTTCATAGATAGTTCTTCCTGTGTGCTATGCCTCTCTGCCGGATCCCTTGCTCTCTGACAGACCCCTCTGTCCTGCGCAGCTACAGGTCTGCGAATAGCAGGCTGCAGTAGATACTGATGCTGTTACTGGTCATCTTGGTCTTCACCTGAAGTCCAAACTAAGGCCGCATAAGCAATGCCCATCCTGGTCTAATAAAGCAATCCTCTAAACTGAATAAAATATGCTCTCAGGAAAATTACTCTGAACAAATCTTTTCCCATGAGTAGGTTAAAAAGCAGCTGTGAGTATTGAATATTTATTGGCATCTTCGCTTGAGATTGATTTAGCTTCTTCAATTACTGCTGTGTACTAGATTTGGTTTCACTGAAGTCTCAGGAAGCCCAGGAACCCTGTGTACCTGACATTAAACTGAATGGAGTGTGTAAATGTTGCTCTAATTGAGTGATAAGCATATGGAAATTGACAGCCTCTCTCTCCCTAGGTATTGCACTCAGGCAGCCAAACTCACTGCAGTGAAATGCAGAAGTCAGCATGTTAGACCAAACTCCCTGACGCATTGTCAGTTTCACCAGTTTTAACACCCAACCCACATCCAAATCCTTGTCCACTTCCACGTTAAAATTCAGCCCGTGATTTCAAAATTTGCTGATGAAACAACAGTGAAGGGGACAGTTAAAGAATTTGGGAGAGCTTGTGAATGGACAGACTGGTGGCAGATGCAATTTAATGAGAAGTGTGAGGTTGCACATTTTGGGGGGGGGAAACAACTAAGAACAGTGACAGCAGCGGGATTACAGGGGTGCGCCACAGCACCTGGCAGGTCCATTAATGACTTTAATTACTTTTTAAATGGCCTCAATAGGCCATTGACAGGTCCGCAGTCGCGCAGCTGACTCAGCTGTGCCCCCGCTGACCTAAAAATGGAAATGACACGGGGTGACGTCGGGAGTTCCACCCAGCATCATCCCGCATCATTTTACATATCGGCGAGCGGGCCCTGCTCGCTGACCTGAAGATCCTGCCTCTGAAATAAAAACAGAAAATGTTGGAAAGACTGCAGAGTCATACGCACTTGAAATGTTAAATCTGTTTCTCTCTTCACAGATGCTGTCAGACCTGCTAAGTTTTTCCAGCATTTTCTGTTTTTACCTTGAATATCGTGTGCAGTTTTGTTCTCCTTATTTAAGGAAGGATGTAGATGAGTTGGAGGGGGTTCAGAGGAGGTTTACTAGATTGATACCTGGAATTAGTGGATTGTCTTATGAGGAAAGGTTAGACAGACTGGGCTTGTTTCATTGGCATTTAAAAGAGTGAGGGGTGACTTGATTGAAGTATATAAGATCCTGAACAATATTGACAAGGTGGACGTAGAAAGGATTTTTCCTTTTGTGGGTGAGTCCAGGACTAGGGGGCACTGTTTTAAAATTAAGGTTACCCTTTTAGGGCAGAGATGAGAAGAATTTTTTTCTCTTAGAGGGTTGTACGACTTTGGAATTCTCTGCCTCAGAAGGTGGTGGAGGTGGAGTCATTGAATACTTTTAAAGGCAGAGGTAGATAGATTCTTGTTAGGCAAGGGAATCAAAGGTTATTGGGGGTAGATGGGAATGTGGAATTCAGAACACAAACAGATCAGCCATCATCTTATTGAATGGCTCGAGGGGTCGAATGGCTGACTCCTGCTCCTATTTTGTACATTCGTATGTTCATTGGGAATACAGTGTTGCAACAATCTACATTGGCTGACATGGGGGAAAACGGCACCTAGGTTATCAGATGCTGCACTGGAGGTCTTAGTTGAAGAGGTGGGATGGAGGAGAGATGTCCTGAATCCTTAGTGGGGGTGTATGGAGGCCTTCCAATCATCAATCATATGATCAGAAGGCAGTAACAAGGGACAGCAGAGGAGGTCAATCTCAGGAGCATAACTCCAACAAAATGGATGCAGTGCAGGATGAAGTTTAATGATCTCACACGAGCGCTCAAGGCCTATGAATGCATCTTCAAATGCCATTTCCTGTCAACTGCATGACTAGCCTCAGTCACCGCTCAATGCACCACAGCCCTAACACTCAACTCTGTCAGTCAGGGTTCGTACCTAACATTCATACGCTTCAACCAATTGCCACACACACAGTGCTGCTGCAAAACTCACAACTACATTTAACTGCTTACACCTAATTCCAGCTATCAACTAGGACAGCCATATCACCCATGGCACTTGCTGGCACACTTCCCTCTCTGCTACAACAGAAGAAGGTGAACAACCAGAAGCAACAGAAATTAACCGGAGGGGAAGAGGTATACCATATATTCTAACTCCCATGGAGCAGACATTGCTGACCATTATGGGAGAGGCCATTTCTGCATTCGTGGCCACTAGTGGGTTAAAGCTATTGAAGATGAGGGTATCCGTATATCTAATTCACCTTCTCTCATCCCAATTCTCCCTCATCCCACAATATCTTCCAACTAAGAAGTAGCAGATAGTATAAGCAAGCACTTCTAACTTTCTCCTCTACCCTCACCATAACCTAACCCTAGTCTCTTTTTCATTGCAGATAATCAAAAACTGGAACCTAACCAGGCAATGGTAGAAGAACCAGAAGAGAATGAAGATGAAGGAACACCATCACTTAAATTCATTGTCCCAACCATAATTCAGCTCCTGAGACAGCCCATAATTGACAGGGTGGGATAAAGGTGGGATCTGCATGTGATGAGACACTGGGCACATGTGCTGCAGCTAGGGCAGGGGGCAAGAATAGCACAGATCCCAGCTCACTGGAGGGCAAGGTTGCACACTAATTCTGCTGCAGAGGAGTCAGATGAGGATTTTGATCCAGGCTACAGACAAGGCTGATGGGTGTGCATACCCAAATGCATTGTGCATTGGGAAATCTGCCATAAAGCCTGCATTTAATGTCAAGGAGCATGGAGGAGTCCAACACCAACTTAGCAGAAAGCTTGGAGCTCCTCTCTTCTAAAATGGACCAGGTTGCCACATCCATCAACACACCTGTGGAGCCAACCATGATGCAATGCTTGATGGCTATGTCTTAGCTTATATTGCAGCATGAGGGGCACCCACCCAATGTTTAGGTGCTGCAGTGATGACTGTCATGCAATCTCAGCTCGTAATCATGGAAACTCAAACTGCTGCAATCACAGTTTTGGATACCAGTGTGTAAAGCGGCTTCCAGGGTATCACAATGCTTCAGCACTCTGTCCTCAAATGGACTTGCTCCCTAAAGACCCCATGTGCCAACAACTCCTGCTGAGACCCCTTCCCCACTCCTTCTCCTCCCTCTTCCAGCAGCTTGTCCTGCTCTGTGTGACATCTACTCCTTCGCCCAAACATGCTCAATGCCCACTAGGCCAAAACACACACTTATGTATATTGAAATGCATTTACCATTTCCACTTTCATTTGACTTGTTAACATCTTCTTGTATTTTGTTGAAGTCTCCCTCAGTATTAATTACATTCCGCAATTTGGTGTTGGCTGCAAATTTTGCTTTTGTATTTTCAATTTTCAAATTCAAATCATTTATGTAAATAATTAACAACAGCGGTTCCAGCACTGATCCCTGTCAAATACCACTTCCCAATTTCCGCCAGTCTGAATAAATACCCTTAACACCTACTCTGATTTTTTTTGTAGCCAGCTTGCTATCCATTCTACTACTTGTCCAAGTGCACAAACACAAATAATGTATTTTTTTTTTAAACAGAGTTATTGATATAATTAAGGACAGCTGTAGCTATATGTTATCCCAGATTGCTGCCAGGACTGAATCCTGCTTCCGTTCTAATTTTAACTTTTTTTTATTGAGAAACCTGATTTTGATTTTAGTGAGCATCTATTAACACTAAGATTAGAGGTAAATTTGTGTTTTATTTTAAAGGGGGAATAGAATTTATCTTTTTTAATATGATGTGGGCATGTTCCTGGAAAGAAGCAATTGCCTGCTGCATCAAACATACTGAAGTTAAGTCCTAAACCAAGACCAGAACAGAGCAATTATTCTGCCTGCTTCAACAAACATGAAATCAAATCAGTTTATTCACATTTCCAGTAAGTGAAATTCTCCCATAGAAGCGTTTTTGGAGATTTGACAATGAGCTTTAAAACTACAGATGCAAATGCACAATCTGATACTCCCAGCAGATGTAAAGCCATTGCCTGTGAGTCTGCAATTTCCTGAGCTGTGTTTGCTGTGAGGGCCACTCCCCACTGTGAGCATCAGGTTGTGGAATAGTCTCTTATAATCAAAAGCTGCAATTAAATTGATTTTCAAGATCCAGCTCCTGTGCCTGGTCCTTTTGAAGCCAAGATCCAGATGAAGGGAACGCTGCTCTATTTTACAAGTTCAGCAGCCAAAATGAGAATTTATTTTTTTCTTGGTTTCTTGCCACTGATCTGACCATCTAGCATCCATAGCACAGTGATCTTGGCAAATTTGACATATACGCTGTGGTGACATCCTAATGGGCTGATGTCATGACATGATTATGACATGCATGTACAGTGTGACCAATTGGTTGCCTTGTGTGTACATCCTTCAGCATATATTTTACCAGCAGTGCAAATTTGCAGTATTTGAGTTTATCTGAAAATAAACAAATGAAGAATTAAGCTGCAGCAAGTATCTGCAATCGGAGGGATAGAGCACAATCCAAAGAGGTAATAATGCCTGATCAAGGCATCACTGTGGCCACACTTAAGCATCTTGTCTGCATTCTGGTTGCTTACTATATACCACATGAGGAGATGTTGGAGTGCTTGTGATTGTTTACTCTGGATTTAAAAAGGCTCAGGGGAAGATATGTCAAAAATTTGATTATTAGGGGAACAGAGTAATTGAAACACAATAATATGTTTGAGATTTCCACAAGTTCTAGAATCAGGAAATATGGGTGAAGCTTAGAACAACGAAGGGGCACAGACAGTTGCAATTTAATTATTTAACATAAGTGGTATACATGTTGGATAGACTTCACAGATATTTTGAGAGAGTGCTTGATTGATGATTTTTAATTCCTAGGATCATTCAAGTGAACTGTATTAACTTTTCCAGCCCTGTACATTCTTATGTACCTAGTTTAAAAAAAATGTCAGACAATTGTATCAACGGACAGGGAAACAGGTAAGTGGAGTAAAATTGCAGATTAGCCATGATCAAATTCCAATGCAAATACGACCATTAACAATTATGAAAACTGTGGAAGCACAGGCCAATTTTTTTATGCCCTGCTGAACACTTGTTTTTCCAGAGAGTCATACAGATTAGGTTTGATCCCTATCAGTTCTGAATTAGCTGACCTCCGCTAACAACACAAGCGACTTGACCATTATTGCCCAAATTAGGGATTAGAAATTAAACTAGAATTGGCAATCTTGATCATTAACTAGGAAAACTGTGTGGACCCCAGATAAGAACAGGAAAGGTGTGTCCTTCAGTCTGTCCGCAAGCATTACCCAGACCTCCCTTGTCACTTGCCATTTCAACACTCCACCCTGCTCTCATGCCCACATGTCTGTCCTTGGCCTGCTGCAATGTTCCAGTGAAGCTCAACGCAAACTGGAGGAACAGCACCTCATCTTCCAACTAGGCACTTTACAGCCTTCCAGTCTGAATATTGGGTGCAACAATTTTAGATCATGAACTCTCTCCTCCATCCCCACCCCCTTTCCGATCCCCCTTTTTTCCAATAATTTATATAGATTTTTCTTTTCCCACCTATTTCCATTATTTTTAAATGTATTTCCATCCATTGTTTTATCTCTACCTTTTAGCCTATTTCGATCCCTTCCCCTCACCCCACCCCCACTAGGGCTATCTGTACCTTGCTCGTCCTGCTTTCTACCCTTAATGTCACCTATTAGCACATTCCTTAGATGATATCACCACCGTCAACACGTCTTTGTTCTTTTGTCTATGACATCTTTTGGTTATCTCCACCTATCACTGGCCCTCTATCCAGCTCTACTTGTCCCACCCCCCCTTAAACCAGCTTATATTTCACCTCTCTTCTATTTTTCCTTAGTTCTGTTGAAGAGTCATACAGACTCGAAACGTTAACTATGTTCCTCTCCACAGATGCTGTCAGACCTGCTGAGTTTTTCTAGGTATTTTTATTTTTGTTTTTGTGTTGAGAACAGGAAAGGACTTGTCTGTGGAGTCTCCTGCTGCTAAATAGCCCCCAGCACCTGTTCAAAGGGCTCACCCATGAACTATGATCACTTAGGTGAATTAGTAATGGCTAACTGATGCCCACAGAACTATATACTAGCCAGGATCCTAACCCTTCAAGAAAAGAGGATGAAGGAAAATTAGACAGTGAAAAGAAAAAAAAACTTAATTTTACACTAGTCCTTGTCAATAACTAAAATTGTGACAAGGAATGTTGCTTCATTTCAAACAACCAATGCCTGTGTGTGATGATTTCATTACAGTGTATGCCCAATTTCTTTGGTGATCCTGCATTTAAGGCCAATCACATTTAGTTTGTTGCCCCGCTTTCTTTGCAATGACATTATCTTCCTCTTATTGTGATAAATAAGCAGTAATGCCCTAGAGTGATCACATAAAATTCAGTGTGAAAGTTCATGTGGATCATTCAATGAGAGCACAGATGAACTATTGCATTTTCAATTTCAGTATGTTGTTTCAATTTCAGGAAAGTAAAACTTTGAGATGTTTATATTAGAATTATACTTTGGATAAAAAGAGTTTAGCTGACTGAGAGCTACTCCCATGTAGAATAATTATCACTTGAAAAATATTAGCTTCGTCCTTTAAATGAAAAATTTTTAAAAATGTTAACCAACATGTTGCAAGGATGATTAGCTTTTCTTCCACTTAATAGTGGTTAGGTTCTAACTCATTAATATTGCACTTTTTGGACTCTCTGGTGGTTTACTATGGTAAATTTTAAAGGTCTTGTGAAAGTTTATGAACTTTAAAGTCCATTTGGCACCAAGCCAAGCTGATCAAGTAGTATTTTGGAAAGCCTGTAGATAATACTAATAGAGATGATTAAACTATTGCTCTTTATTCTAAATTCATCTCTTTGAAACAGCATAGGTTACAGGTCAGGGTTGTAATCACTCCCTTGCAATGTAAATGGATCCAAAGCCTTTTTATTGTCATTAAATTGCTTTCAAATTTGACCAGGATGTCTCCAGGACTCCAACGATGTTTGGTCTGTTGACCTCACAATCTTGTGTATGAGATCAGTATATGAGATTTCTGCATGCAATATTGGACAAATGAAGTGCGATTAAAAAATTAAAATTAATTTAGAAATTATGGCATTGAAGCTAAAAAAACTTCACGGAAATTTGAACCTCTATGGTATAATGTCCCGGGAACAGAAATCCATTAAGTTGAAAGGGCAGCAAAGGAACACTAAGTTTTCTGTTCTGGAAATATTTTTAGGACAAAGTTGCTATGTTGCATACATTAAGAATTTCAAACTGTGGCAGACAACAGCAAAAAATAGCAATTGTTGTCCTTTTTTCTATTTTCTTGTTTCATTGATTTTCTAAAATATTGTGATAAGCAAGATCACTTCTCAACTGATGTTAACACCTCACTCTATTTAGAACTCAGTAAAAATGTCACTTTACCAGGCAATAATATCTTTGAACCCGATAGAGTTTCAATTTTCTTCTGCTTATGTTGGTGCTGGGGGCACCAACCAGTACTTGTCAATTACTTAGAAAATTTTAAGTTTTCGATAAGTGACAAGTTAATATTTTATTTAATGCAATTTTGAGCCATGCAGTGGGCACAGGGTAAAGTCTCTGTATCTGAATTGATAGGCCTGAGGTGCGACCGTCATCCAACCTCACTATCACAGGCCAGCAAGGTGTGAATACTTAATACGCAGCCCCAAGAAGCTTGCTGGCAAAGAGAAATTGAAGATAGGCCCACTGTGAGGGCAGCAGAGGGCCCCAGGTAAATAGTTAAGACTGGGTGGGGCAGGGCAATTAGGAGGGGAAGACATTGGGTCGGGACGGAGGAGTGGCTGAGTTGGGAGGGCAGTGAAGGCTGGGAGATGCGTAGTAGCAGTGTTCAGGAGGGTGGGTGATGGAGAGAAGTCTGGATCAGGCAGGGAGGTTTTCTAGCTTTGTTTGCACTTAGCATTTAACTAAAAATTACTGTTTAAGTTTAAATTTCTAAATCCAGCTTTAAGCAGGGATAAACAGGTTCTCTACTACTGCTGTATTTTGTTAATTAGGTAACTAACTTAATCTGGTTTCTAGCAGCGCTGACTCGCCTAAGTCTCGGATAGTACAAATATAGGGCTCTCAGTGCAACTTTACTGAGTGAGCAGCTGGGAGTTTGGTGAGGGAGAGAATTCAATGAAGTGGGGAAAGAGGTGCTCTTTTCTTTTTCTACCTTTTTCAGCCTCCAGTGTTTGGTTCTTACTTCAGTACAGAGGAAGAAGCTGAAGTAACTAGTAAGTTATTATACTTATAATAAACAGTTTTCAAAAGTTAAGTAACAGGAAGTAGAAAAATAGTAAGTGAAATTAGAAGGCAGATGAAAAGAAGGCAAGCATTAAATTGGATCAGAATGAAAAATAATGTTAAAAAGGCAACGTTAAGCATACTCTGAATGCACGCAGCATTCACACTAAAGTAGGGGATTTGAAGGCACAAATAGGAGGTAAATGGGTATGATTTAATTGCCATTATGGAGACATGGTTACAGGGTGACCAAGACTAGGACCTGAATATTCATCATTTAGGAAGGATAGGCAAAAAGGAAAAGAAGGTGAGGTAGCACTGTTAATAAGGGGTGAGATCAGCGCATTAGTGAGTGTGGATCTTAGATCGAAGGATCAAGATGTAGGGCTGCAACTCGCCGACACGTAAAATGACGCAGGGTGACATCAGGCGGGTGTCCTGACATCACCCCGCATCATTTACATTTTCAGGTCAGCGGGCACGCAGTCGACTCGGTTACACACCCACTGATCTGTCAACGGCCTATTAAGGCCATTAAAAAAGTTATTGAAGTCATTAATGGACTTTAAGGTTGGACGGGCAGGCCAGGAGCCCGGGCGGACTTCTGAAAAAACATGAAACCTCATCCACGGGCAGGATGAGGTTTCATGAGGGATTTAAAAAATATTTTAAAATAAAAGTTATGGACATGTCCCAACTCATGTGACAGTGTCACATGAGGGGACATGGCAGCAAAACTTTTTTCTCATCTTTATTTAATGGTTCAAACCTGGGCCGATCTCCCTGAGGCAGCACTTAGCCATCAGGGAGATGAATGTGCTCTTTCACACACTCCCAGCTCAGGGGATTCCCCCCGCCCTCCCACACAAGGAGCCCATAGCACTTCTTGGCGGACGTCACGCTGGGCAGGCCTTAATTGCCCCGCCCACGTAAAATGGTGGTGCACCCCCGACCTGGGGTGCCTATCGGGAGCCCACCTGCCCGTGCCCGCTCCCGCACATCCCCCCCATGATGGGAGGGGGGGGGGGGGGAATGTTGCCCATAGAATAATTTTGGATGGAGCTAAGAAACAGATGTGGGGCAGCAAACATTAGTGTGGAGTTGTTTATAGGCCAAATTGCAGTGGTAAAGTTGGGCACAGTATAAATCAGGAAATTAGAGCTGCATACAACATGGGAAATACAGTAATAAATGGGTGACTTCAGTTTACGTATAGACTGGCTAAGCTTAATTTGCACTAATGCTGCGGAGGGTGATTTTGTGGAGTGTGTACAAGATGGGTTTCTAGAGCAGTATGTTGAAGAACCAACGAGAGATTGGGCTATTTTAGATTTAGTATTACGTAATGAGAAAAGACTAATTAATAACCTTGATGTAAAAGAGCATTTAGGAAATAGTGACCATAATATGATAGAATTTTACGTGAAGTTTGAAAGTAATATAGTTAATTCTGAAACTAAAGTCTTAAGTCTGAACAAAGGAAATTATGAAGGTATGATGGCAAGTTGGCTATCTTGTATTGGGAAAATACACTAAAAGATTTGATGGTAGACAGACAATGGCTAGTATTTAAAGAAGTTTTACATGGGGGAGAATTTTCGTCCAGTCAGTGGGGTTTTGCGGAGATGGGCATGGACCTGATCAGTGCCCCCGATCGTATCTGCCCTGCCATTTTATGGTTAGGTCAATTACAGCCCATCCAGTGTGACGTGTGCCAGAAGCGCTGAGCATTCCCTGTGCGGGTGGGGTGGGGGGGGCGTGGGGGGGTGGTTGCCCGAGTCGGGACATACATGCGCGCAAAAGAGTGCAGAAATCCCCAAGGCACAAAGATGCCTCAGGAAGATTAGTTTAAGTTTTAAAAAGCTAAATAAAGAAAAGAAAAAAATTTAAGGCATGTCCCCTCATGTGACAGTGTCACATGAGCTGGGACACGTTAATGAATTTTTATAAAAATTTTTTATTCAATTTATAAACAGTTCATGAAACCTCATCCCTCCCGTAGATGAGGTTCCATGAAAAATGCGAAGGCCGCCTGGCTCTTCACCTGCCCGCCAACCTTAAGGCTGGATGGGCAGCTCAGTTTATTGGTTTAATTAGTTTTTAAATGGCCTTAAAAGGCCTTTGACTGTTCGGCAGGTGCGCAACCGACTTGGCTGCGCGCCTGCTGAACTGAAAATCTAAATGATGCGCGGTGACGTCAGGACGCATGCCCGACGTCACCCTGTGTCATTTGATGCCTCGGTGAGCGGGCCCCGCCCCCTCTCGGCGAGCCAAAAATTCTGGCCATGGTCTACAACAAATATACATTCCTCTCAGACATAAAAACCTAACAGGAAAGGTGAATCAACCATGGCTAACAAAAGAAGTTAGATTGCACTGGATAAGAGAAAGTGGCTTATAAGGTTGACAGAAAAAAAGTGTTAAAAATTGGGAGCAATTTAGAATCCAGCAAAAGAGGACCAAGAATCTGCTTTTAAAAAAGGGAAATGAAAATGTGAATGCAAGTTAGCGAGAAACTTAAAGGTGGACTGTAAAAGCTTCTTTAGGTCGTGATGGAACTCAACTACTTGTCAGGAACCATAGAACCATAGAACACTACAGCACATTCGGCCCTTCTAGTCTGTGCTGAAATATTATTCCGCTAGTTCCTTTGACCTGCACCTAGTCCATAACCCTCCAGACCTCTCCCATCCATGTATCTATCTAATTTATTCTTAAAACTTAAGAGTGAGCCCGCATTTACCACGTCAGAAGGTAGCTCGTTCCACACTCTCACCACTCTCTGAGGGAAGAAGTTCCCCCTAATGTTCCCCCTAAACCTTTCCCCTTTCACCCTAAAGCCATGTCCTCTTATGTTTATTTCTCCTAATCTAAGTGGAAAGAGCCTACTCGCATTTACTCTGTCTATACCCCTCACAACTTTGTAAACTTCTATCAAATCTCCCCTCATTCTTCTACGCTACGAGGAATAAGGCAACATCCTAGTAAATCTTCTCTGCACTCTCTCAATCTTACTGGAGTTCCCGAACTCCAAAGACCAGTCTCAGGCTATTATACATGCGCCAGCCATGAAATGGCCGCACATGGGCAGTTTGTAGCTTTCACATCTTCAGGCTGGGAACCGGCCCTGCACACAAGTGCAGAAGCAAGGAAGAACCAATCGCATGAAAAGCAGGTCAGGTGATCTGAACTAAAGGACCATAACCAAGGAAGGTATCCCAGGGAACAGGACATGAGGAGGGGGATAGGGCAAGGCTCCACAAGAAATTCCCAGGCATGGACAAAGACAGGGATCAGAAATAGGTCCCAAAAGTCAAGTTGAAAGGAAGGAGCAGATCACCAGGCTCTTGAGTTAAAGAGAGAGCTGAAAGGAGCAGACTTGAAGCAAAGCGGGCTTGAGAGTAGTCCTGAAAATCCAAGGAGGCAGCCAAAGGATGGTGACTCCTTACTGCAGTCAGTTTGGAGCAGTGCAGTTCTGCTTGGCATGACTGCAGATCTGAAAATTGTGCTTGGAAGGTGAGGCTTGAGTGTACTCAGAAATCCAGGGGAAAGGAATCTCAGAAGATGAGATTGAAGCCTCGGAGGTGGATCCTTGTCAAAGCTGTCCGAGTGGGAATGACATTTGAAGAGAATGCAAAGGCAAGGGGCGGAATTTTCCCAGAATTGCACTAAGTGTGGTAGCGGGCAGGTAAAATGGAGTCCTACCCGCCGATGAAAATGGCGGGTTTTCACACCGTATCTTCCCGTGGCTGCCTCATTATTTATGCACTCACGCGAAACACGCCGTTTCAATGGCAGGCGGGATCTCATTCACCCGCTGCCATCACCCGCTGTTGCATCATGCCGGCTGGCATCTTTAAAAGGCAGCTGCCAGCAAAGCGCTCATTGCCACCAGCTCACCACTGCTGCACAGGAGACATGGCCAGCAAAGGCAAAAAGACTGCAGCCCCCCCGCTTCAACGTCGGGTCCCTCGAACAACTGCTGGATGCCAGGGAAGCCCGTCAGGATGTGCTCTACCCCCACGCTGGCCGCAGGACGGGCAGCAATGTGACCAATCCAGCTTGGGAGGCGGTGGCAGCGGTGGTCAGCGCCAACACCCTGCAGAGGAAGACAGCCACCCAATGCCGCCAAAAGATGAATGATCCCCTCCATTCAGCCATGGTAAGTTACTCTCTTCATCACTCCCAACTCGCACACTCAAAAACCCATCACACATCCACAGGACGTCACTATTCGCTCTTACACGCCATCATTGTCCTCATCTCGTCCATGGGACCCACTCAGGCCAGGCATGCTTATCATCTGGCCCGGCAGGAGTCCTGGAAAGAGTCCTGGTACACTCTCCCCATCTCTATCCATGCAGGACAAACTGGTTCACAACAGGAGGGAAAGGTTGCAGACAGGTGGACGGATGCCAGAAATCAAAGTTATGACAGAAATCGAAAACAGAGCCATCCAGCTGGCCGGCGATGACCGGGACCAGTCCTGACAGTGGGGTCGGCGCTGCTCTACCAAGTGAGGATCCAGCAGTGCAACATCAATCAGACAACCATGCCGTGGGTGATGTGTCCTCTTTCACAGGCCACTGCCATGCACTAATTATCTCCCTTTGCTTTCATAGGCACATCTGGGAAGCAGCAGACAGAGTCCATGACCAAGGGCCTCCAATCAAGGTCCAAATAAACCTCTGGGGAGGAATCTGAAGGCACCCTCCCTGAAGTCCCGTCACAGCGCTCACCCACACCTTCCACCAGCGCAGAGACACACACCTCGGTGGGACCTAGTTTTAGGAGTAGCCTCAGGCTCACAATCTGGTGAGCACATCGCGATTTCTGATCCACAGCACGTGGAGGCAGGGACTTCCCAGGTCCCTGGCACTTGGAGGACAGGTGGAGGCCAGAACGTTGCTGAGTCGAAGTCAGATGACGAACCTCTGGACTCGGTCATGTCACAGTTGCTGGAGCTGTAAAGGCAAGCTCGGGAACATCAGGAAGGGATGTCTGCTGCTCTCCTCAGATTTCAAGGCACAATGGAGGAGTCTGTCTGTCTTCAGGCTGAGGTGATAGCGCTGGCATTGCAACACACCTAGGTCAACACTGGCAGGATGGCGGCTGCCATGGAGACCTTGGCCCAGGACTTAACTCCTGCACTGCTGCGCGGGCTGAACCCCATTGCTGATGTCATAGTTGTCTTCCAACAATGTGTAAGCGAGTGGGGTGCTGGGCAGCTCAATCTCACTCCAGCTACTCCTACCACTCACAGAGTCAGCCACGGTCCTCGGGCACCCATAGGGAGGAGGATCAGCAGGTGCACACCCCGGGGCCATCCACCCAGGTGACTCTGGACCGAAGGTCCAGCTTCACAGGCCGGGGAGGGTGCCACTGCCACACAACAGGATCCCAAAAGCGGGCCGGGGCCCTCCAAGACTCGGCCCACCAGAGGACATGGGTCAAAGTCATCACAGACAGGGTGTCACAGTCAGCAGGCTGCCTCCACCTCCGCTGTGGATGTCCGGGGAGCACCAAGTCGTAGCGGTAGGGTTAGGAAAGTTAAGAAGAAGTCGTTGTACAGACTGGGCACAGGTGTTGATCACTTGTACATACTATTCACTGTTGTCAATAAACTGCTAAGAATGTCACCCTGCCTGTGGCTCCTTGTTCTGATGAGCAACGTTTGTGTCACTCAGATGTGAAACCTTTCTGCACAAGATAAAAGGCAGGTGTCTCAGTCCAGGGCCTCTTCCCTGTGCTCTGTGCAGCCTTCAGATGGTCTAGCCTCACACTCCCTGGAAACATTACTGATGCCTGTACCTCAGCAGTGCTGGTCATTGCTGCCAGAATGTGGTGGGCAGGTGCCACAGAGTTCTCTCAGCACCTTTAAGATGGGGCTGGCTCCCCATCACACCAACATCTATGACCAGTGATGCTGTGCACCAGCTCCTGAAGGGCTGAGGTGCTGAATGTGGTAGGGAGGCAGTGCATTGTGGTATTGCCATTGGATTGGTAATCCAGACACCCAGGCTAATTTGAATTCAATAAAAGAATTCTGGAATTAAAAGTCTACTGGTGGCCATGAAACCATTGCCAATTGTTGTAAAAACCCGCCTGGTTTGCTGATGCCCTTTAGGGAAGGTTATCTGCTGTCTTTACCTGGTCTGGTCTGACCTGACCTACATATGAACCCAGACCCACAGCAATGTGGTTGATTCTTAAATGACCTCCAAACAAGGGTAATTAGGGATGGGCAATAAATGCTGGCCTAGCAGCAACACCTACATCCCAAAGACGAATTATAAAAAACAGCATCAGATGCGTCCATAGTTTCATGGCTGTACCTCTGAGATGGCCCTGATCATGGAGGACAAGTGAGCTGCCCTCGGCCAGACAGGAGTCAGACAGTCTCAGAGGCTGTGTGAAGATCTATGGAGTGTCCTCACTGCATGTCGTCATCATCCTCCTGCAATTGAGTGATTATTAGGGCCTCCATTGCATCTCCATGACGGGTGCATTCTTACAGTCAAATGTTTACAACTGCGATGTGAGAAATAACGGGGACACCTCACTGCATGTCTTCTTCATCCTCCACAAACCTAGCAGCTATGAGGAGCTCCAGAGTGTGCATGCCTCTTCTAGCCAGTGCAAGCGCCTCATCCCCATTGTCATCACAACCAAGGACCCCCTCACCCTCATCCCCGTTGGTGTCCTCCTCATCCGAGGAGATGTGCGGCTTCTCCATCTCCTCCTCAGCCAGCTCGTCTCCCCATTGCAGCGCCAGGTTGTAAAGACCGCAGCAGACGACGACGATGCGTGACACCCTCTGCAGGGCTCCACCAGACTAATCCAGGCACCAGAACCGCATCTTCAGTACCCTGCAGGTCTGCTCCACCAAGCTGCAAACTGCTGCATGTGCCTCTTTATAGCGTCACTCTGCTGCAGTCTGAGGCCACCGCACGGGTGTCATCAGCCACGGCCTTTGCAGGTAGCCCTTGTCCCCGAGGAACCATCCCTGTAGCCTCTGTGGACCCTGGAAGACTGCAGGGATCTGCGAGCGACTCAGGATGTAGGAATTGTGCACACTCCCTGGAAACTGTGCGCACACCTGCAGGATGCGTTTCTGGTGGTTGCATACCAGCTGCACATTCAGTGAGTGGAAGCCCTTGCAGTTGATGAAGTCCACTGAGTGTAGCGATGGAGACCTGAGCACCACATGAGTGCAGCCAATCACACCCTGCACTTGTGGGAATCCCGAGATCAGGGCAAATCCAATGGCTCTTGCATCCTGGTTTTCCCAGTCCCGGGCGAAATGCACAAAGTTGTGTGCCATGGAGAAGATGGCATCCGTGACCTCACGGATGCATTTGTGGGTGGTGGATTGTGAGATCCCACAGAGGTCACCTGTGGACCCCTGAAAGGAGCCACTGGCATAGAAATTGAGCGCCACGGTCACTTTCACAGCCACAGCAAGTGAATGCCCTCCATGTCCCCTTGGCGCCAAGTCCTGCAGTAAGTGCCAGATGTGAGTGACCAGATCCCTAGACATGCACAGTTGTTGGCAACACTGGTTCTCAGTTATCTGCAGGAATGGCAGGTGGCATCTATGGACCCTAGGTGTCGCTAGGTGCTGACCAGCCACGGCTCACTGTCATTCCTGGGCAGCATGTGTGGGAGCTCCTGCTGCCCCTTCTTCATGAGGTTGCTGCTCCTGCCTTTGCGCGACCTGGTGCCACAGTCGCTCTCTCCTCCATCTTCTACGGTCTCTGTAGGCCATCAGGCATACAGTTGGGTCACTAGGATCCATGATCCTGACATGGTCCTCCTTCAGCATGAAAGAGAGAGTGACGTGGTTATCATGGGTGTACTTAGCGCCTTTCCTGGCCCTGAGAGACCACCCCTTAATGCTGCCTGGAGAGTGCATCAGTTGGCCAGAGATGAGTATACTGCATGGCTGCCCTGTCAACCTGTGACATGGGGGACATTGGTCTAAACCAGGATGCTGAGATTGCAAGAGGCTGTGAGCACCTCCAGCAGTGACTGCTGCATGGCCAGCATTGGCAAGGAAATTGTACAACGTGTGCAGTCCAACTGGCCATGGTCCAATAAAGTGGTGGCGGACTGGAAGCCTGTGCTGGGGTGGGTGGCTGGCAAGGTATGGAGCGCTTGGTGGCCCTTTGGTGCCTCCACTATGCTTGCAAAGGTGAATAGGCTAGGAGGCGCACCCCAACCATATCACTATGGCTGTGCCTGATCTGTCTTAGTTGCAGAGGCATGGTCACTTTGTACTGGTGTCCCTAATGCGTGGCCACTCCCCTCACTTACCCTTCCCCCCCACCTCGATTGCCTGTGCGTGGGATGCAGCGTCAGGGCAGCACTTGACTACCCCCCCTCCCTCCACCCTCCTCAGCAGTTGCCTCCGAGGCCAGGCATCAGTTCCCCCGGCCCCTCCCCGGCACCTGAGGCCTGTAAACAAAGGGCGAGCTGTGGAGAACGCTGCTGCTCACTCACCTCAATTCCCCCAAAGTGAAGGCCGCCAAGTGCACATAGCCAAGTGCTGTCGTGAAACACATCGGCGTGCATTCCTGCCGACGAGAATGGACGACACGATGAGGTTCCAAGGGCCTGGTAGGATGTCCTTTTAATTATATGCTGACATATTACAATTAGCTCCCCGCCGTCCAATGGTAGGAAACGCCGCCATCGGCGGGCTGAGCGGAAGATCGCGACCTGCCTTCACGCAATCTGAAGTGGGTTCCGCCGTATCTTCCATGTATGCCACCTATCACACCCACCACCAGTGGGCGTTGGAAAATTCCACCCAAGTTCTTCAAATGTAGAGATTGGAATCCTTTGTGAGAAAGACACAGTTTCAGTGAGTCTGGTCGGCTCACAATATGATAAACATCTGGGTGAGTTATTGAGAAATCCATGGAATCTGCGTTGGCTGCATCTGTCATTTACTTTGGAGTGTGGTGTGTCTGACCACCTCACCTGTTAATTTTTGTGTATCTTGTACTCTAATATTCAGGGTAAGTTTAAGATAGATATTTTAAGTTGTTTTATATTTCTAAATTTGTTGTGCCCGTAAAGATATTGCTGGTGTAAAAGGAATAGTACAAGTGAATCATTTTCTTGTTTATAATGAGCCCTTTCCAACCTTTTTTTCTGGTGTAATATAGTTCATTTTTCTTGATAAATAAATATTTTATTCTTTGTGTTAAAAATTCATCAACAGACTCCTTTGAATTTGTTCAGTAACTTTCCTCCACAGTTTTTAAACAAGAAAGTTAGGATCTAGCAAGCCAGGTTTCACTCTAGGATCTTGTCCAGTATTAACATCAGCTGGATCATGACAAGGTATGTGAGAAGGAAAAGATTACCAAGGGCAAATGTGGGTCCATTACAGGTGCAAACAGGAGAATTTATATGGAGAATAGGGAAATGGCAGAGAAACTAAACAATTACTTTGTCCCTGTCTTGCCAGAAGAGGATACAGAAAATCTCCCAGAAATACAAGGGAATCAAGGGGCTTGTGAAAATAAGGAACTGAAAGAAATTAGTATCAATAAAAAGGTAGTACTTGAAGAATTAATTGGATTTTAGGTTGTTAAATCCCCTGGACCAGATGAGCTACATCCCAGAATGTTGAACGAGATGGCTATAGAGATAGCAGGTAAATTGGTGATTATCTTTCAAAATTCTATGGATTCTGGAAAGGTCCCTGCAGTCTGGAAAAGTAGCAAATGTAAGCCAATTATTTCTTAAATGGTGAGCGGCTGAGAAATGTTCATGTCCAAAGGGACCTGGGTGCCATTGTTCATGAGTCACTAAAAGCTAGCAGGCAGATGCAGCAAGCAATTAGGAAGGCAGATGGTATGCTGGCCTTCATAGCAAGGGGATTTAAGGACAGGAGTAACGATGGCTTGCTGCAATTGTATAGACCCTTGGTGACACTGCACCTGGAGCATTTGGCCCTATTATCTAAGGATGAATATATTTACCAAGGAGGGAGTGCAGTGGAGATTCACCAGGCTAATCTCTGGGATGGCTGGGTCATTTTATGAGGAGAGATTAAGGAAACTGGGCCTGTATTCTCTAGAGTTTTGAAGAATGAGAAGTGATCTAATTGAAACATACAAACTTCTTACAGGGCATGACACGGTGAATATAGTAAGGATGTCTCCCCTCACTGGTGAGTCTAGAGCCAGAGGACACAGTCTCAGAATAAGGGACAGGCCAATTAGGACTGAGATAAGGAGGGATTTCTTCAATCACAGGGTGGTGAATCTTTGGAATTCTCTACCCCAGAGGGCTGTGGAAACTCAATTATTGAGCATGTCCAAGACAGAAATTGATAGATTTCTGGATATTAATGACATCAAGGGTTAGCGCAGGAAAGTGGCATTAAGGTAAATGATCGGCCATGATCTAACTGAATGGCATGCAGGGTTGGTGGGAGGAATCAAAGTCACCATCTTGGGATCAGTGCCCAGTAGCAATAGGGGTGGGGGCAGCGCTAATAGTACTCCTGGCTCAATATTCAGGTTAATATGTTTTAAAAACTTACCTTGTTGATTGTCGTCTGTAATGGTGCCTTTAAGGACCACCTGTTAAGTTGCGTGTAACAAAAACAAAAATACCTGGAAAAACCCAGCAGGTCTGACAACATCTGCAGAGAGGAACACAGCCAACGCCTCGAGTCTGAATGACTCCCCATCAGGTTGCGTGTAAATCTAGCTTTCCCGAATGCGGTCAGCTCAGCCTGATATTATTTGAATATGTGAGGGTATTAATGCCTATTTCAGTTTTTTGGACTTCACATCAATTACATTACAGGATGCATCACAAAACTGAGACAAACATTTCTCTTTCCACATTCGAAAGCTGATGATATTCAGGTCCTGATAAATTGAGCGAGTATCAGATGTTGACATGACGTGTTTGGTTTGACTTTCCTGTCTGGATCTCCTTCCCTTCTAATACCCAGGACTTCAAGGTCTGCAACAGGTGTTTATGAAGTATCTCCCGCCCTCTAAGCTGAAACTGGGGGCGGAATCGCTCCAGATTTGCACTGAGTGCAGTAGCAGGTGGGTAGAATAATGTTTTATCCACTGGCCGCGATGGCGGGTTTTCACACCTTTTCATCCCAAAACCGCCGCATTAAAATTATGCATTCCCGGGAAACACGCCGTCTCCATGGCAGGCAGGTTTTCATTCGCCCACTACGCCGTCACTTTGTCACTTCATCACGCCAGGCACCACATTTAAAGTACAGCCGTGCTCTGTGCTTCCAGCGTAGGACTCCAGCAAAGAAGACATGGCCCCAAAAGGCAAGAAGACTGCAGCCCTTGAACGCCTTTTGGCACCATGGGGGCCTGCTGTGTTGTCCACTACTTCCGCCATGGCCGCAGGAGGAGCAGTTACATTACCACTCTGCCTTGGTAGGCGTAGGCAGTGGTGACCAGTGCCAATGCTGCTCCGAAGAGGTTGGCCATTCAATGCAGATAGAGGATGATGATCTCATCTGTGCAGCCAGGGTATGGCAATCATCTCACTCTAAACTCACACACTCAAGCCCATCACACATTCACTGGCATCTCACTCACTGCCAGCTCAAGGGACATCACCACTCGCTCTCTCACACACATCATCACATCGCCATCTGGCCTCACCTCTGGAGACTGCCTCCTCAGCCCTCACCATCTTGAGGCCACTTGCACAGATTAACATGTGCCCCCACACACACCTTGGGATACCCTCCTTCCCCAGTACAGCTCTTGTCCTGCAGCATCTTCTCCCCCTTGCCCAAGCAAGACCTTGCTCTGTAGCCATTGAAAAGCCACCCACATATAGCCTATCTGGTAGCTAGGAACCGTGATGTGATGCAGTTTGTGAAGCCTGGCACTGATGACTGTGAGTGCTGACTGAAGCAAGTTAGGCAAACAAACCTTGAAGTCCCAAGCGAAGTGCGACCTGCCAGGTGCACGCCTTATATATGATGTTGTGAAATACATTGGTGTGTTTTCCTGCTGACATGGGTGGACGATCCAGTGGGGGAGGGGTGGGATGAGTCCGGCGGGCTGGCCTTATAACGATATGCTGATGTATTACAATGAGGTTCCCAACGTTCAATGGCGGGGAATGCAGCCCGCCATCAGCAGGCGGAGTGGATGATTGCAAACTGGTTTCACGACATCATGAAACTGATTTTTGGCCTTCTCGCCATATTGTCCACTCATGCCACTGAACACACCCAACACCGGCGGGCATGGAAAACGCCAGCCATGTTCTTTTAACCTCATGTAAATGACGGGTGAGGGTAAATTTGGAATTGTGGATAATTTTGAACACCCCATCTTCAAAATGAGATTGATGCTTTGGGAACAGTTCAGTCAAGAGTGAAAGCGTGATTCAGATACTTAGAGAGTCATAGGCCAGAATTTACAGATGGCCGTGGGCTTCACATTGATGGTTCCTAAAGCAGGAGGTGAACCCTCTTTGGCAGTCAGCAGCTGCCACCAGGTCAGCCATCCCAATTAAGGATGGCCACTCACCCAATCAGAGAGCTGGCAGGTCAGGAGAACTACAGGGAGCAGTGGCCACTGCTGTGATTACACCTGGAAGAAGAGGAGTGACAGATGGTGCCTGTTGATGCGGGGGTGACCATTGCCGCTGGGAGGCTCTTCCAAGGGCAAAAGTGTGCATGAATAGAAAGCTCCTCTTGAGGTAGCAGGGAGATTGCCAGTTAAACACTGGTGGCATCATGGCAAAAGGATGGCGGTGACCGGGGGTGGGAGGGGGTTGCGTGGCAGCACTGCTCGCCAAGGTGATGGAGTTTGTCACGAGACTATGCCCGTTTATTTATTTATTTTTTAAAATATGATTTACAAATTTCAACTGACTTGAAATTTGAACTGAGGCAGAGCAAATTGCTTAAAAATTCAAGGCCACATTCCAAGGTGAAGGTGAGAAACAAATAAATCACCCTCAGGAGATTGTGAAGGGAGAGACATTTCTAATAATCCATACACCTATCAAAACCCGTAACTGTCTAAAAGGAAGAAACATTAAAAATGTAAAGTACTAGGTTTTGATACAATGGCTGACACAGACAGAGACACCCAAAACCTCCTGGAAATAGACAATGGTTGAAATATCTCAAAGCAAGACTGCCCAATCATGAGAGAGAGAATGCAAGTGACTCAGGTGGTGTCAATAAAGTCTTCAGCAGAGGAGACAGGCTGAAGGCTGTTCTCTCTCCGGCTCTCTTTCTCTCTCATCTGGTTTGAGAAGCCAACTCCAGGAACCCACCAGCAAACCAAGATCTCATAATAATTGCTACATCTTCTACATATGACTGCAACCAAGAAACCAGCTAACCCAAATTGGCCACAGCATTTAAAATTTACACCTCAAGAGCAATCAAAAGACACTTAAACATATATTATTTTACCTTTTATTTTATTAGACTCTAACTCCCCTTATTTCTGATGTGAGGGTGTGTGTAAATGACTACATGAAGGTCAAATGCTTGACGTCACATTTTTATTATTTTGCTTGTGTTTAGTGGTTAATAAATCTATTCTTTGACTCAAGAAAACCTCCTTATTGCTCACAGCCGAAATACTTAAATGCATTCAGATTCGGAAAAGGCATATCCTCGTGAAAAAGAAACTTAAATCTTTTGTTGTGAGCAACTGAAGAGGTTGAATAGAGGGGAGCCAGTTCACCCCTTCTCTCCTGGTCATAATAATTTGATTGAGGGCTCCAGTGAAACGCTACATTGCAGTGTTTGGTTGAACATTAACAATTGTCAAGTGTTGAGCGTAGCTACTTCTGCTCCATGTCAATGTGTAGTACTCAGCTAAGGAGCACACAAGTGCCATCATTGATTTCCAAAGAACTAATGCGGAAACTTCCCAGCTTGAGCTTGCGAAACCCTAGACGAGGTGCGCCTTTGTTCTCATCTTGGTGGCTAGCTTCTTCAGGTCGTTATGAAAGATTAGCATGTGGTCCAGCTTCACTCCTGGATGGGATGGAGTGGTGTCAAGTCTCACAATAATGCTGCACAAAGTTGCTTCAGGGCACAAGCATTCCTGTTACCTCTAGGGTGATAGGAAGGAGTAACAAGCCCAGGGAACCATGGATGACCAGAGATATTCAGGAAATGATGAGAAGGAAAAGGGAGGCTTTTAGCAGGTACAAAGGAAGCAAATCAGCAGAGGTATTGGTGGAGTACAGAAAGTGCAGGGTGGAGCTTAAGAAAGCAATTAGGAGAGCAAAGAGGGGATATGAGAAAGCTCCGGCTGTTAAAAGTAGGGAAAATCCCAAGATATTCTATAAGTATATCAATGGGAAGAGAATAACCAGGGAAAGAGTAGGGCCCATTAGGGACCAAGGGGGAAATCTATGGGTGGAGCCAGAGGATATCAGTAGAGTGTTGAACAAATACTTCACATCCGTCTTCACCCAAGAGAATGAGGATGAAGGTATCGAACTCGGGGAAAGAGACTGCGAGGCTCTTGAGCAAATTGATATAGGGAGTGACAAGGTATTGGAGGTGTTGGCAGGCTTAAAAGTGGACAAATCTTCGGGTCCGGATGATTTGTGTCCCAGACTGCTGAGGGAGGCAAGGGAGATCATCACAGGGGCTCTGGCCCGAATTTTTAATTCCTCTCTGGCCATAGGGGAGGTGCCTGGAGAACAGCTAATGTGGTTCCACTATTTAAGAAGGGTTGTAGAGATAAGCCAGGGAACTATAGGCCAGTAAGCCTCACGTCAGTGGTAGGGAAACTATTGGAGAAAATTCTGAAGGAGGGAATCTTTTTCCATTTGGAGAGGCAAGGTTTGATCAGGGATAGTCAGCGTGGCTTTGTCGGAGGGAGGTCGTGCCTAACAAATTTGATTGAATTTTTTGAGGTGACCAGGTGTGTAGATGAGGGTAGTGTAGTTGATGTAGTTTATATGGATTTCAGCAAAGCCTTTGACAAGGTCCCACATGGGAGACTTATAAAGAAGGCAAATGCACATCGGACACAGGGTAATTTGATAAGATGGATTCAAAATTGGCTTAGTTGTCGGAGACAGAGGGTGATGACAGAAGGATGCTTGATTGACCGGAAGCCAGTGTCCAATGGTGTACCACAGAGATCTGTGCTGGGTCCCCTATTATTCGTCATTTATATAAACGACATAGATGACTATGTGGGGGGTAGGATTAGTAAGTTTGCGGATGACACAAAGATTGGCCGGGTAGTTAACAGTGAGGTTGAGTGTCTTGGGCTACAGGAAGATATAGACGGGATGGTCTAATGGGCAGATAAGTGGCAGATGGAATTTAACCCTGAAAAGTGTGAGGTGATACACTTTGGAAGGAGTAATTTGACAAGGAAGTATTCAATGAATGGCATGACACTAGGAAGTTCTGAAGAACAAAGGGACCTTGGCATGTGCGTCCATAGATCTCTGAAGGCGGAGGGGCATGTTAGTGGGGTGGTGAAAAAGGCATATAGGACACTTGCCTTTATCAATCGAGGCATAGATTACAAAAGTAGGGAGATCATGTTGGGGTTGTATAGAACCTTGGTGAGGCCACAGCTGGAGTCCTGTGTGCAGTTCTGGTCACCACATTATAGGAAGGATGTGATTGCACTGGAGGGGGTGCAGAGAAGATTCACCAGGATGTTGCCTGGGATGAAACATTTAAGTTATGAAGAGAGGTTGGATAGACTTGGGTTGTTTTCGTTGGAGCAGAGAGGACTGAGGGGTGACCTGATCGAGGTGTACAATGTTATGAGGGGTATGGACAGGGTGGATAGGGAGCAGCTGTTCCCCTTAGTTGAAGGGTCAGTCACGAGGGGACATAAGTTCAAGGTGAGGGGCAGGAGGTTTAGGGGGGATGTAAGGAAAAACTTTTTTACCCAGAGGATGGCGACGGTCTGGAATGCGCTGCCTGGGAGGGTGATGGAGGCGGGTTGCCTCACATCCTTTAAAAAGTACCTGGATGAGCACTTGGCACGTCATAACATTCAAGGCTATGGGCCAAGTGCTGGTAAAAGGGATTAGGTAGGTAGGTCAGGTGTTTCTTATGTGTCGGTGCAGACTCGATGGGCTGAGGGGCCTCTTCTGCACTGTGTGATTCTGTAATTCTGTAGCATGGTTGAATGCAATGATTGGTCCTGTGGTAGTTGGCCTTGAGCTTCCATTTCTGGATATATTTCTATGTGGTTGTTAGATCCCCATTCAAGGTGGACAATGACATTGAATGTGGCTGCTTGTGTTGCCATGGCAAGATCATCTAGATATGTAAATTTGTGTGACTTCATTGACAGCATGATGCATGTGTAAGCATTGAAGATCTTAAATGCGAGTACTAAGTCTTGTGGTCACCTATTGTTGAAGAACTGGACCATGCTTTGTCACCCATATGGATACATATGTATGGATACATGGCCATTTACTGCTCAGGATCATCCATAGCAGGTATGGTATTTTGATTAAGGGGATGATCTTCTGAGTTACCTTTGCATTACACCAACCTATTTAGTACCTCCTTTCTGTTTACTTTTATTCTATCCATTATCACTTCCCCTTCCTCAATTGGAACATCAATTTTATCCCCTTATTATGTGAAAATGAATGAAAAGTATCCATTCAGTACCATGGTCATGTCCTCTGCCTCCACAAGAAAATTTCCTTTTTTGTCCCTAAACAACCCGACCAGTACTTTTACTTTTTAATTGTTAACAAAAGATTTCTGGATTCCCTTCATTACAAACAAGGAGCAGGAGTAGGCCATTCGGTCCTTTGAGCCTGCTCCACCATTCAATAAATTCATGGCTGATCTAATAGTAACCTCAAATTATCCCCCCACTCCCTTGCTTACTAAGAATCTATCCACCTCTGCCTTAAACATATTCAAAGACTTTGCTTCCATCGCCTTTTCGGGAAGGGTTCCAAAGACTTACGACACTCAGAAAAATTTCACCTCATCTACCTTTTAAATGGGTGACCCCTCATTTTTAAACAGTGACCCCTAGTTCTAGATTCTCCCACAAGAGGAAACATCCTCTCCACATCTACCCTGTCAAGACCCCTCAGGATCTTAAATGTGTTAGGAAATAGAGATTGCTTAAGTGAGTTATATTTGTATTTGAGAGCATTAGGAATGAGTTTTAGCTTTAAAGTTTAAGTTTGATTTGTATTTCTGTATCTGTGTTAAGAAAGGTCAAATGGAGTTTTAATTTCACTTTAAAAGGCTGCTTACATGTCTGAGACATTTATGACCCCTATAAAAAGTGAAAGTAAACACAAGAGTAGGAAGAACAGTGCTGTTGTCTAGCAACAGGCGGGCCAGATAGGCAGGTTCCTTCCACAGACACACACACAGAAGGACAGCAGTTTGTTTGGAAGCTGTTTGAGTTCAGGTAGTTTGAAGGAAGCTGTGAAGCAGAAGCAGCCTAAAAGGAGACAGATAGCAAGTACCAAACTAAGAAAACCCCCAAAGCCCAAGGGAGTGAAAGAAGAGAAAGTCCAAAGAAGACCTTCTCGTTAAAGAATGGACAGGAACCTGGGAAAAGGTCCTGTTAAGTGAAGTTAAGAGTGAGAGGCAGAAAAAAGGCTCCAAGCTTCAGATTTAAAGTGAGAGCAGCTTGCAAGAGGCAAGAAGGTTAAAGAGACATGTGAAGGTCTGTAATTCTTTGCTATGGGCATGTGAAGCAGTGGTGTACTGTTAAGGCAGAGTTGATGAGAGAGAGTGCATGGAAGACAGCTTGAGTGCATGTGGTGACCTAGGGAAGAGGAACATCAGAAGGAGAGTCTGAAACCCTGGAGGTGAACCCTTGTGGAAGGTGTCTGGGTGAAAACATCAGTTTGGGAGAAGATTCCAAGGCAAGGTCCTGGAGAGTGGAGATTGGAATCCCTCAGTGAGACTGGTTGGCTCACGGTGTGACAAGCGTCTGGGGGGAGTTGAGGAGAGATCCATAGCATCTGTTGGAGGTGGCATCAGTCACTTGGTTTCAGAGTGTGGTGTGTTTGACTACGGGGTGCCATAGGTTTACATGGACTATGTACTTACTGTGAACATTAGCGTATAAGATAGTTTTTGTTATCCTTACGAATCTGTATATATCTGTAAGGTATGGATCTGGGTGAAGGAGTGTTGTAATATAGTTCATCTTTTCTTGTTGAATAAATGTTATATTTTTTTGTTAAAAGTTCATCAGCTGACTATGCCTCTGTTCAGTAGCTACTCTCCACATATCTAAACAAACAAAAATAAAAGTTAGAATCTATCAAGCTGGGTTCCACTCTGGGATCAGGCTTGTCCATGGGTAACCTCAGCTGGGATCATAACAAGTGGGGGCTCTTGTGGGATTTTGAAACACAGATAGCAGGTGATTGGACATGGAATAATAATTGGTCTGGAATTGGAAATCCTTGATATTGGTGGGATCTGTGAATCCTTTTTAACAAGTACGTGGAGGTAAAGAGCTCCTGGACATAGGAATTGGAGTCGCTGTGAGATATATTATATGGGTTGAAATTTAAAATGGCATTGGAGGTTGCTAAGACTGTTTTACAGATGGAAAATATAACTTTGTCTGGTTTACAGAAATTAATCAAGAGTAAGCTGACTGAATTGGTGGATAAGTTGGAGTTGGAATTACCTGAAGGGACAAGGAAAGCAGACATAGTTGAGATAATAGCACAGCATTTAGAATTGGAAGGGATCAGAGAGACAATGTTTTCCAGGGAGTGAGTCACAGCTGGAGGTAGTGAGACTTCAGTTTAAATGAAGAATCTAGAATTTGAACAAGCAAAGGAACTGAAAAAATTTGAATTAGAAGCAAAGAGAAATGACATTTAAAAGGGAGCAAGCAGAAAGGCAGGAGTAAGAAAGGAAGCTGGAATTGGAATTTCAGGGGAGAGAGAAAGAGAATAACTGCTTAAAAGGCTGGATGTTAAAAAAGAGATCTCAGATTCAGAGGAAAGTTCTGATGATGGAAACGCCTTTAGCCTAAAACCCAGCAGAGAGATGTTTGGATTTGTACAAGCTCTTCCAGAGTTTAAGGAAAAAGATGTTGAAGCATTCTTTATTTCATTTGAGAAGATAGCTAAACAGATGACTTGGCCACAGAAGTACTGGACATTATTATTACAGTCTAAATTGCTGGGTAGAACGCATGAGGTATATGCTTTGCTATCTGAAGAGGTATTGGTGAAAAATGATGTGGTGAAAAAAGCTATTTTGAGTGCCTATGTGTTGGTTCCTGGAGCATACAGGCAGAAATTTAGGAATATGAGAAAACAGCCAGGGCAAACTTATATTGAGTTGGAGACAGTAAAACAAAATAATTTTTACCAGTGGATACGGGTGTTACAAATTGAGACAACATATGCAGCTCTTAGGAAGTAATTCTTTTGCAAGAATTTAAAGACTCAACCCCTTTGATAGTGAGAACTCATGTGGGGGAACAGAGGATTCAAACTGTAAGACAAGCAGCAGAGATAGCTGATGATTATAAGTCAGTTCATAGAGCTAAATATTTTTTTTTGGTCAGCATTTCAATACCAGGAAAGGATAGAAAGTGGGAAGGTGAAAGGAAGGTAGGTAGTCAGGAAAGAGAAGGAAGGGAATTCCCAGGAAGTTTCTCCTCAGACCAGAAAGGAAGGTGCTAAGGGTGTAAGTGACATTTGAAAGCTCAAGTGCTCTCATTGCAGTAAGGTGGGACATGTTAGGGCAGATTGCTGGAGGTTAAATGGTACACCTATTGCAGTGGTAGGAATGCCTAAGGAATCCTCAGGAAAGATTGCATCGAAAAAGGACATGGTTGTTAAAACTATAGCAGTTGTACAAGTGAAACATGTTCCCTCAGAACACACAGGAAAGGGGGATATGGTTCAGGATAGTCCAGAGAATTCCCCTTTGATTACTGGTGAAGGAAGTCAGACTAACAGAAGATCTGGATGGTTTGTGTCAAAGGGAGAAGTATTCCTTACTCCTCCAACAAAATAAATAAACAGATTAAAATTTTGAGGGGTACAGGGGCAGATCATTGATGGTGGCTGATGATACAATTTATGTTCCAGATAGTTTTATGAAGGGAAGAGTATTGATAAGGGATATCAATAGAATTTATTAACCTGTTTCTTTGTGTCAAGTTAACTTACAAAGTTGTTTTGTAAATGGAAATGTTACAGTGGGAATCATTCCTAAATCACCTATTGAAGGGATGGATTTTATTCTGGGTAATGACTTGGCTAGCGAAGACAGTCATTTGTTAACGACTGTATTGCAGCAGGCGGTTGATAATGTTGATTTTAACGAACTTCAGGAAACTACTGTGGCCAAAGATTGAACAGATTGCAGATAACAAGCAATTGAAGGAAAACCTGACTGAAAGAGGAGATTGCTAATGAAAGAGGAGAATTGGTGAGAACAATTGAGAATCAGTCACAGAAAGTAGAACACTTGACTGAGGACTTGAACTGTCTAAATGATAAATTTGTAGAAGCAAATTTAACAGAGGTCAATCTTCAGTTAAAACTTTATGAACTTCAAGCATCAATAGTTGCTATGAAATATCAGGGAAAATGCTTTGAACAAGAAAAGGAATTGTGGGTAAATCAGAATAATTGGTTAAATGCAGGACCAAAACCAAAACTTACAAACTGTTAGAACTTAGTCGGGAAAAGAGCAACAAGAATCTCAAACTTTGAAGCAAACTGGATGAAAGGAAAGAGAAGACGTGTGATATGGAGTGTCATGGTTCCAAAGTTGTTCCTGTGAATTAAAGCTCTTTGCTGAATTGTGATCTTGTTTAACAAAGAACTGACCCAAGTAAAATTACTGATATATCAACATCAGTAATGGACAATATGAAAACAGCTAAAGTGCCTCCAGAGTTGGAAATCAAGAATTGCCAACAAAAAGAACTGATAACACAAAATGGTCTGGAAAGGTCAATGACCTGTGTTTTTCGTTTAACCTCTATTCCCTTTGTCATCCAGGGAGCCCTTGCTTTGAATGCTTATCTTTCCTCCTCGGGTGTATGTGCTTGGCTTCTCCCAAATTATCTCCGCTTTGAAGAGCTGAATATTTTTCAGTAGAGGAAGGAACATCGAGGAGAAGAATGATACATATTTAGTAGAATGAGCAGAATGGATAAGGGCGATACAAGCAGAATATTTACCTTGGATGGTAGGCACTCAGGCTTATTTTTTCCTGTCCCATAATCCAAGCTAAAAAGTCTCAACATGTGAATTTTGGGTGAGGACAAGATTAAGTTTGTTCATAAGACCTTCAATTGTTGAATAGCACACTGAAACTCACTGGCCAGGGTTTCTACTGCATTTCCAGTGAACCTATGGTGACGGAGTGGGAGAAGCTCTAGGGAATTTTCTGGCCACCGCCTCTGTTCACATGTGAAGGTTTATTCCCTTGCCTCCCTACTTCAAGGCTGCAGGCCTCTGATAACCAGAACAGTGTTCCCTGTGAGCACCATTTATCACTGGGAGCTCCCAATTGTTTTATCTGATCAATGAGGAATCAATACATGGGCAAGATACTGTTGAGCTGCTCAATGGATCATGTGAGCATGTCACTGACTTCAGGAAAGGCAAGGAGAAAAAATAAGTGTTGAAAGACTTAAGAAATTTCTAATCAGTAAAATATCCACTTCAATAAATATTTTACAGCTTCAGTGTTAAAGTCTATTAGAGAATCCAATATTCCAGCTCAAAATGAAACAGGTCATTATGTTGATTACCTACTTTATCTTCGTTTGACAAATTATCATTTTCTCAAATGAATGTAAATTCTATATCTCCCTGAGTCTGCTTTTATTTTAGTACTCGCCTGCAGAGAGAGCTTTTTTAACCTGATTTTATTTTTGCATCCTGAATTCTTGTTGAATGATTTACCTCACGGCCCCTTAGATCCTTCAAAGCAAGTTGGCTTCTCTTTATTTTTCCTGGAGACATGTATTCCTTTTTAGTGTTGGCATGGCTGTCATTTCTATCTGTATTTGACTCTTCACTGTCAATGTCTCTGTTAGTGAGGGAGAACATTGTAATCTGGCTATGTCACCTGGGCAAGTGCTTTGATCACCCAGGACTGTCTCTGGGGGGGGGGGGGGGCGGGGGGGGTGAAAGAGACTTCTGGATTTAAAATTTATAAAAGGAATTATAAAAATGAGTAGAATCCTTAAAAACTTGTCCTCGTATTATATGATAATAATGCTAATCCTCAGATCTACATAAATTCAGGTACTGGTTTTCCAGCACGCAGAAGATTAGTACCTCGATTAAAAGTTCTCCTTCAATTTTATCATTTCCATTTGAACGCATTCTTTCCTCCTCAATTGAATTCATTATTTGTCTGAGAAAATTGTGCCAGTGGGATTTCACAGGTGAGATAGCCAAGAACAATTTAGCTGGTAGCAGATAAGACAGCACAAAAGATTTTGACAATAATTACGCAAAAAGCTTTTAACAGTTAAGTGAAATTTATTTTTAATTGATTGGAGAATTCCAATACTACTCATAACATTTTGCAAAAACAGTAGTGAAATATAACTTGCAAAATATGCCAGTGTTATTCACCAAATGTCACAGCAAGTACTCCAATACTAATAATTCAGAATCATTAGAAATATGTAGCGATGCATATATAGATGTAATTCCTATTTAATCTAAAGGGATAGGTTTAATCTTGGGTGCAGATATAATGAAAATAAAGTTAATTAACCTTTTAATAAGTTATATATTAATAGCCAGAGGTTGTTCAGCATCTTTAATATTTACTTGGGTAAAGTACTGAACAGCTGACAGCTCAGCAGCATGTCAATCATCTGTTGGGATCATCTGTCTAACAGCAGACCTCACACTAGTTCCAGCCAAGGCCTAGTTTTGTAGTAATTATCTCCACTGGAAGCAACTGTCTTGCATCTTACTTATACTTCAACCATCTTTTTATACTGGCTTCAGGGAAATCAATTTCAAGATGAGAGCGGATTTCAAAAAGCACTCCATATAGCCAAAGAACAGCTGGGGCAGGATTTGTCGAATACAGAATAGCGGAAAAAAAACATATGGAAGAGTTAATTTCTATTACAACATTTTTCAAAATTTAAGTTTGTCAAATCAATATTACAGTTGTCCTTATTGCACTATATTTTCTTGTCTCCTCTCCTAAAAGTCTTGATTTCTTGTGGTTTAGAGGCTCCCCCACTTTGACCCCAAACTATTTTGCCATCCTTTGGAGGTCAGCCTAAATGGTGAAGCCAGCAGACCATACAAACGTGAAGGACAAAATAATCAAGTGCCATCCAAGGTCCATAATCCTGTACTTTCCAAAAAGAATCATTCTATAATAATTAGGAGCAGCAGTAATATTTCATTTGTTCTTTAACGTGTAGAGCTGACAAAGAGAAATTAACACCCTGGCTCACATATCTCAGAACAGACCAGAAATCCACCTAGAAACAGGATTGTGCTGTAACAGTTTGCAAAACAGGTGCCTAAGGGTCTTTGTTAAGAGGCCTGTAGATGCCCATTCCATATCAGAAACAAGCTGCCTGTTGTATTAGACTGAACCTGTGGATACCCATTCCATATCAGAAACAAGCTGCCTGCTGTATCAGGCTGAACAGATTAGACTTTCCATTCTGACAAGTTGGCATATTTGTTTTAAATTAAAAAAGCATGACATAGGGTTAATTATTAGAGAAAGTGCTTTCCATATTCAGATTTTGTAATATAATTCCATAGAATATGCATATAATTCAATAATATTTATACCTCTAAATAAATGTTCAAGAATTCCACTTCAAATAACATACTACAAAGCAACAAAAATATTTGAAAAAGGCAATAATTTCCTATTATTTTTTCTGACCTGCAGTGCTTTCCAATCCATAAACCTCTCTCACCAATCAGTAATTAAACTCTGATTGATCTCAGTCTACATTTCCTAATGGGAATCAGGCTTTGTGACCTTAGAGGGACAGATTACTTTAAACACAAGCTTACCTTAGTTGCAAAATGATTCACTACACATTGGATAGTACAATACTCCTGCAATTATAAAGGACTGGAGGTAACATTCACTTTGGGCATGGGCAGAATCAGGATGGATTGTAGATCAGCCACCTATTACGGACTCTGCTTGATTTTCCAATCTATTGAAGTCAATGGAGTGACAATTCAGCTACAATGTACAACAGGTCAATCCACAATGATCAGCCTTTTAACTCTTTTAGAGTCAACCAAGTGAACTAAATCAACAAAATAAGGGATAAAGAAAACACAGCCCCTAAATTAGGATAGCTGTAAAACCAAAGACAAAGTTTAGAGAAAACTTATAAACATCAAACCAAAATGTGATTAACAGGGTCGATAAAGCACCCCAGTCCCTACAGTGCCCACCGGGCACAGAAGATGATCAGCCTTTTACCTGCACCCAAAGTGCAAATTAGAGCCAGGATATTAATACTAAGTGAAATCCTCTGGTAATCTATTAAACATTTGATGGTTAATGTTCCACCTATCACCACCAGCAGAATTTGGGTGAGCTAGCTGGGGGCCAGGAAATTGTGTGGCTAGCAATCCTGAAAACATAGCAGGGCATATTCTAGTTATTGTTTGACAGCCATGCAAATCAGCTTCACTCATTTTTAATGGGAGTCAAGTTAAGTGGTCATCCAACATGCTGATCAAGGTCATGTGCAGATATGTTCCAATGTTTGAATGGAAATCCTGCCCAGAAACATTCCATGCCTGTAATAGTCGTGTATTAAAGAGAAGTTGGTGAAAACATTCAAAAGTTTTCTTTTAATTTCTCAAATCAAACTATGTGGGTCAAACGATGGTGGGAAATTTTACATAATGAGTGAAGCAGATGAGTCATTGTTGTCAATATCACAGAGAAACTGATCAGTGTATTCCCAGTCCTTCCCACCATCCCCAGTCTCCTCAAAATTTCCAAGCCTGCACTCCCAAGCTCTGCCTTCCCATTCCTTCCCAGTTCATACATCAATCTGCCAACTCTGCTCCTTGACAATTTATAACACAACCATGGTTCATTACCCAGTCCATTCCATATCTCATTATCTCTCAAAAGCAACAAGATGATACATGTCCAAGACTTCCCCCAACTCCCCTATTTCTAGTACGTGATAAGATAATGTCAGTGGTTGCTAGCCCTAAATTTCCCTCCAACTCTGCATGACAGGTGTATAGAAAAGGAAAAAGTGAATGCATACAGAAAAACAATGACAGACTTAGAGATAGAAATTGGAGAAGCTGTGTGAAAGGAAAAGCTTATATCCTTTAAAAAATTTCAGAGGTCGAGACCATTTCCAGGTACCCACCCCGCAAAGGTCAGAGAGGCACCAACAGCTGGAATTTCTCTGCAGCTTGATGAAAATTTTAAAATAAAGAAGGCCCACAGCTATCAGTGCGGAGAGGGAACCCCTTCACAGGATTGCTTGTGGACACGCATGTGGTCTTCTCATTGCTCCATTATTCAAGAATTAAGAGGTGCAGAAGGAAAAACCAGTTCAAATTTTTCAAATCCCAGTAAAAATCAGTAATACTGACACCCATAATACTGGAGTTCCATTCTAACATATACAAGACCAGTTTGGACAAATTTTACTGGTATTCTTCATTTCCAAGTTTTACTGGTATTTCTCTCAGCCTGCCATCAGGAGATTGCCTCTATGTAGCTGCCGGGTTCTGACCTCAGCAGGGGGACCCATTCACTGCCAGGAAGATGCCCATCAGGTTCTGAAAATTGGCCCTAAGTAGGGCCTTAATTGCCCAAATTAGCTGCCTGCCTCCATGGAGTGGGTTATGGGTTGCCGTGGTAGCTAACTTAGTCTGGTGTTCACGCATGACTTAAATACCATTAAGTATCTTGTCTTCCTTGGGAATTAGAGTATGTGCATGTCAAAATGAAGTATGTACACTTTTGTCTATAGAGGACTGTGTGATAGTACTGGAGCGGGGTTTGAGGGGAGAAGCAGAGAATAATGGTGGTGCAGTCGCATCTGCCTTGTCTGCTTTTGTTGTTGCTCCTCTTTTTTCCAACAAAACAGCTCATTAATAAGGGAATAAACATTGGGACATCCATTGATGGCAGTAATGTAAAATTTTAATAAAGAATAAAGAAGCAGCAGAGAAACCATCTCAAAGGTTCTTCAAGACCTCAGAGGCTATCTTCAACGTCTAAGCCTCTGAGCTCTGGAATTCCCTATCCAAGCCGCTCCACCTCTCTATCTCTCATTCATCCTTTAAGGTGCTCCATGCAAACTATCTCTTTGATCAAGCATCTGGTTATCTGCACTAATATCATCTTAAGCGATTTGGAGTCAAATTCTGCCTTACAAAATGCCTGTGAGACACCTTGGGGCATTATATGTAATACATTGGGTAGCGATTGGAAAGAAAATGGACACCAAGCATAGGCGGTATAAGGAAGTGTTTAGTACATTATTATGTCATTAGCATAATATACAAAATAAATTACACCACATGAAAAAAGTATTGTGGTTATGTTTTCTCTTTTTGGCAGTGCAGCCTCCGAGTCGCCTGCACCGCTCTCACCTCAGGCCTTCAGTAAACCGGGTGGCTTATTTAAAGGCCGCCCCTGCACAGGGCTCACACTCTTCAAGGGATAGGAAGCTGCTGGGATCTGATGGCTGCCAAAGGGAGGAAACATGCTGCCCCCAGATTTAGTGACGCCTCCCTCGAGCACCTACTGGACGCAGTGGAGGCCCGCTTTGATGTTCGCTACCTCTGCTCTGGGCGAAGACTAGCAAACGAAATCACCAATCCAACATGGTGGTCAAAGCCAATGCCCTGCAAAAGAGGACAACCACCCAGCACCAAAGGAGGGTGAATGGTCTTATCCTTTCCACCAGGGTAAGTCACTCTTCTCATCATTCTCAACTCACACACTCACAAAGCCATCACACATCCACAGGGATCTTACAACTCAAGGGGAAACACCACTAACTCTCACACACACCCTCATATCTCCCTCAGGCTCATATCCTCTGGAGCTCATAGAACCATAGAAAAGTTATAGCACAGAAGGAGGCCATTTGGACCATCTTGTCCATGCCAGCCCAAGGACACCCAGGTGCCCTTTCTAATCCCACCTTCCTGCACCCGGCCCATAGCCCTGCAGCTTACAGCACTTTAGGTGCAGATCCAGGTACTTTTTAAAAGAGTTTAAAGTTTCTGCATCTACCACCAACTTGGGCAGCAAATTCTAGACACCCACTACCCTCTGCGTAAAAAGGTTCTTCCTCATGTCCCCCCTACACCTTCTGCCACTTATCTTGAATCTATGTCCCCTGGTTCTAGAATTCTCCACCAAGGGAAACAATTTTATTCTGTCCACTCTATCTACTCCCCTCATAATTTTGTACACCTCAATCAAGTCACATCTCAGCCTTCTTTGTCCTAAGGACAATAACCCCAACCTATCCAATCTCTCCTCGTAGCTACACTTTTCTAACCCTGGCAACATTCTTGTAAACCTCCTCTGCACTCTCTCCAGAGCTATTATGTCCTTCCTGTAATGTGGTGACCAGAACTGCGCACAATTCTCCAGTTGTGGCCTCACCAGTGTTTTATACAATTCCAACATTATATCCTTACTTTTATATTATATACCTCTGCCAATGAAGGAGAGCATTCCATATGCCTTCTTTACAACCTTGTCTACTTGAACTGCTGCCTTCAAGGACCTGTGTACTTGTACGTCAAGGTCTCACACTTCATCTACCCCTCTTAGTATATTCCCATTTATTTTGTAATCCCAGTAACTGTTTGACCTCCCTAAATGTATGACCTCACACTTCTCTATGTTAAAATCCATCTGCCACTTAACTGCCCACTCCACCAACCCATCTATATCATTTTGGAGATTATGACTATCCTCCACACTATCCACTACTCAGCCAATCTTTGTGTCATCTGCAAATTTCTCAATCATGCCCCCCATGTTCATGTTCAAATCGTTAATATATAACACAAACAGCAAGGGTCCCAACACTGAGCCCTGTGGAACACCATTTGAGACAACTTTCCATTTGCAAGGGCATCCATCGACCATTACCCTTTCTTTCCTGTTACAAAGCCAACCTTTTATCCAGTTTGCCACATTACCCTGAATCCCATGGGTTTTTACTTTCCTGACCAATCTGCCATGTGCCACATCATGTTCTAATGACATTCACATCACCACATAAACGTTCCACGCAGTGTCATGCACCCTGCTCACACTCCCTCCATCTGTTTTCATGCAGGAGAAGCTGTTTCACAAGAACAGGGAGTTGTCCCAGGCTGGGGATGGAATGGCCCAGGTTAGACCCCTTATTCATTTTGTGATGTCTGCCATCGGGCTGACTGGTGAAGGCGTGGGCCGTGCCTGCGGTGACGATGAGGTCCGAGGCAAACACCCACGTGAGGATCCTGCATCACATTATCCCTCTCTCAACACAACTGAGTTTTCTCTCTCCTGCTTTTTGACTCTGCTGCCATGCATTAATTATTGCCACTTCAGTTCACAAGGAGCTCTGCAAAGCGACTGTCACCCTCGGCCAGCCAGTCCATCGGCTCCCCACCTCCAGCCAAGAGGACATCTCCTCCATTGAACGGCTGGAAATAAGCAGCCTGGAAGACCCATCACATCGCTTACCCACACCCTTCACCAGCACAGAGACACACACCTCGGTATGACCTAGGTGGAGAGCAGGCTTGAGTTCAAAATCAGGTGGTCACCATATGGACATGTGTCCACAGCAGGAGGAGGCAGGTTCAGCCTAACTCACTGGCACTCGGAGGACTGCTGTAGAAGAGGCCAGAGTCTCTGAGGCCTGAGTCAGATGACAAGCCTCTGGTTTCGGCCTTCTAACTCATCCTGGACAGTCAACAGAAGGCAAGGAACATCACGAAGAGCTGTTGGATGCACTGAACAGAGTGGCACACGAATTGGAGGCGTGCATCCAACTACTCCCTGTTAAAGTGGTGCCCACATGTGCACACATGGAGGTCTCCATGGGAAGGATGGCGGGTGCCATGGAGACCCTGGTCCAGCAGAGCCTGGAGATGTGCGCAGAACTGCACTCCATTGTGGTAGCCATTGCTAAGTTCCTGCAGTGGCAACATGAGAGGGAAACAGAGCACCTTGATGTTTCTCCAGGTGCCCCTTCCCCTCAAGGAATCAGGCCGGGGCGCTCAGACACCCAAAGGGAGGAGGAGCGGCAGCTGGACACCCCTGGGTCACCCACTCAGGAATCTCAGAGGCTGTTGGCTCCCTCCGAGTCCCCTTTGCCTGTGACCTCTCATCCTCGTCCTCTGTCACCACAGAGGGAGCAGCTGGCCCTCAATGTCTCGGCTCTCCTGAGGATGTACGCCAAAGTCATCAGAGGGAACAAGACCAACCATTGCACAGGCTGTCAGGGTAGCAGCTAGAAGAAGTGGTAGGTCTAGAGAAGTTAAGAATTCCTGATCACAATTAGCTGCGCGGGTGTACACATTTTGTCACTTTATAATCTGAAAATGTATTCACTTTCACTGAGTCATGAGTAATGGTGTCTTTCAGCTTCATTTACAGGTTTTGAGAGTCCTCCCCCTGCATCCACCCCATCCCCAACTAGCAGTTCAACTGCATGTAGCCGGATCATGAGTGATTCTGGAATGAGAAGTGTATGTGTGGCAGGGCCTTTCAGAGCTTTGTGCAAACACTCTGCCACACATCACGCTCATCTCAATGTCCCAAACATTTTTAATGCTGTCTGCTGGATTTATCTTTCAGTTGTCCATCTGAGCTGACCTGCATCTCCGCCCACCCACTGATTGCACTTGCATGCGGGACCTGTGCTCGTCCAACAAAAGGCTCCATTCACCTTTCGATTTCAGAAGCATGCTGGTTGTTAAGTATGTTTTGAGCTCCCCCATCCTTTCACGCCCGCAACCCCACCACCAAGTCACTCATGTCCTTTCCTCTATCGCTGTTGACCTCCTTGGCATCACCTTCCACCTCCCCACCATTATCTACCAACCATAACTCTTTTCTTTCCAGGATGTCCAGGTGAACCTGCATATTCCCTACCTTCCTGTGAACCCCATCCCCATCCACACTGATCTTCCCCAACCTCCTTCTTCCCACTACCAGGGTCCCTGTCTGCCTCCAAGTCCCCACCAACCACCCTCGCTGTCCCTTCTACCGCTACTCTTGCACCCTCACACTCCCACCCCACCGGCTCTCTCTGCCCTCTTTCCAATACTCACCATTCCCTCCTACCATGCCCATTTCATTCCCCAGGAGGCAGTCATCGACTCCACAGACCCCTCACTTGCATGTTCACCTGGACATACTTCTCATTACTGCTTTCTCCACCCTTACTCCTTCTTCCACCCTTAATCCTTCCCCCCACAAACTCCCTCCTCCCCCCAGACTACTTCCCTCCTCCGAACTCCCTCCTCGCTCCGGGCTCCTTCCTCCTGATCTCCTTCCTCCCCCTGGACTTCTGTTCCCTTCTGAACGCCTTCTTCCCCCCTAAGTCATTCCTCCTTCCGAACTCCTTCACTTACACCTTCCTGTCCCCTTACACCTACCTCCTCAGTTGCCGCATTCTCCCCCATTACACCCTCCTCCTCAATACTTCCTCCCCCCACACCCACCACCTTCAACCCCCAACACCATCATTACCCTCTCTTCCAACCTCACCTCCCTCTCCGGTACACCTTCCTCTCCAAGTCAAACCTAGACCTTCCTCTCCACCCCCTTGATGATCATCCATAGCAGACCATGGCCAAGACACTGATATCCTGAAGCAGCGCCCAGACATCAATGGTGTCCTTCCACCTTCCACGAGCTACTTCGCAGTGAAACCATGCCCATAGAAATCCAACCAGCATGCGATGCACGTGTTCCTTCAGGTTCCTGTAGCTGTCGGGCTCCAGCATCTTCTGCTCCTTGGATGTCTGCAATGTGAGCAAGGCCCTGAGGGGAAGTCCCGACTTCCGCACGTCACACTTGTTAAGACATATTCTGGTCCAACGTATTTTCCCACCAACGTAGGTGGTAAATTTGATGTGGGGGTTGATTCAGGTGAGCAGGTCTTATAATTAGATGCAAATGTATTAAAATGATGTTTCTCATGTACAGCAGTGGGAAAGGTGGCCCGCCATTGACAGGTGGAGCGGACAATTACAAACTGCCTTCATGACAGCGTAAAATCAATTTTTGGCCTTCCTGCCATATTGTCCGCTCACGCCCCCCATAAAGCCCAATGTCAACAGGGACAGAAAATCCCAGCCTTGGTCAATGTACATGGCATAGGTGATATGGATCCATGATCTGACTGATCACTGCTCCAACTCAAAGGGTTGAAGTGTGTTTTGATTCCAGCTGATGTAATTACTGGACAAGGCAGATCTCAGGGTGGGACCTGGCTTGATAGATCCTTACTTTTATTTATTTGTTTAGATACGTGGAGAATAGCTACCGAACAGAGTCACAGGAGTCAGCTTTATTTTATTCATTCATGGGATGTGTTCTTCGCTGGCTGGGCCTGCATTTACTGCCCATCCCTAGTTGCTCTTGAGAAAGTGGTGGTGAGTTGCCTTCTTGAACTGCTGCAGTACATGTGGTGTAGGTACACCCACAGTGCTGTTAGGAAGGGAGTTGCAGGATTTTGACCCAGCAACAGTGAAGGAACGGTGATATATTTCCAAGTCAGGATGGTGAGTAACTCGGAGGGGAACTTCCAGGTGGTGGTGTTCCCATCTATCTGCTGCACTTGTCCTTCTAGATGGTAATGGTTGTGGGTTTGGAAGGTGTCTAAGGAGCCTTGGTGAATTCCTGCAGTGCATCTTGTAGATGGTACAGACTGCTGCTACAGTGCGTCGGTGGTGGAGGGAGTGAATGTTTGTGGAGGTGTTGCCAATCAAGCGGACTGCTTTGTCCTGGACAGTGTCAAGCTTCTTGAGTGTTGTGGGAGCTGCACTCATCCAGGCAGGTGGGGAGTATTCCATCGCGCCCCTGACTAGTGCCTTGTAGATGGTGGACAGGCTTTGGGGAGTTAGGAGATGAGTTACTTGTCACAGGATTCCTTGCCTCTGACCTACTCTTGTAGCCACAGTATTTATATGGCTAGTCCAATTCAGTTTCTGGTCAATGGTAACCCCCAGGATGTTGATAGTGAGGGATTCAGTGATGGTAATGCTATTGAACATCAAGGGGCGATGGTTAGATTCTCTCTTGTTGGAGATGGTCATTGCCTGGAACTTGTGTGGTGTGAATGTTACTTGTCACTTGTCAGCCCAAGCCTGGATATTGTCCAGGTCTTGCTGTATTTGCACATGGACTGCTTCAGTATCTGAAGAGTCGCGAATGTTGCTGAACATTGTGCAATCATCAGCGAACACCCCACTTCTGATCTTATGATGGAAGGAAGGTCCTTAATGAAGCAGCTGAAGATGGTTGGGCTGAGGACACTACCCTGAGGAACTCCTGCAGTGATGTCTTGGAGCTGAGATGACTGACCTCCAACAACCACAACCATCTTCCTTTGTGCTATGTGTGAATCCAATCAGTGGAACGTTTCCCCCTGATTCCCATTGACTCCAGTTTTGCTAGGGCTCCTTGATGCCACACTCGGTCAAATGCTGCCTTGATGTCAAGGGCAGTCACTTTCGCCTCACCTTGGGGGCAGAATTTTGCCCTTGATGGGCGGGCGAGCCCTACCGGCTTGGCGGTGGGCAAAACTGCTATCAAACCTCATCCAACCACTGGATGAGGTTTGTAAAAAAAAATCACCTACCTGCCTGCCCGTTGGGCCCCTGCACCGAGCCGAAGCTCGCACGGGCCCCTCAAAATCGTCGACAATTGGCAAGTTAAGAGCCTTAAAGAGGCCTTTAATTAACGGCGGGCGCGTGTCCTGCTGCATAGCACACCCGCTGACTGAAATATCGTGATACCGCGCACTGACGTTGGGACGCTCGTGCAACGTCAGTGCGCGGCATTTTAAGCGCTAGCGTGCGGGCTCCACCACCCGCACGCCAGCCAGAAGATTCTGCCCTGGGAGTTCATCTCTTTTGCCCATGTTTTAACCAAGGCTGTAATAAGGTCACGAGCTGAGTGGCCCTGGTGAAACCCAAACTGGGCGTCAGTGAACAGGTTATTGCTAAACAAGTGCCACTTGATAGCACTGTTGATGACCCCTTCCATTACTTTACTGATGATGGAGAGTAGACTGATGGGGCGGTAGTTGGCCAGGCTGGATTTGTCCTGCATTTTGTTTACAGGACATACCTGGGCAATTTTCCACATAGCCAGGTAGATGCCAGTGTTGTAGCTGCACTGGAACAGCTTGACTAGGGGTGCGGCAAGTACTGGAGCACAAGTCTTCAGTATTATCACTGGAATATTGTCATGACCCATAGCCTTTGCAGTATCCAGTGCTTTCATCCGTTTCTTGATACCAGGTGGAGTAAATCAAATTGGCTGAAGACTGGCATCTGTGATGCTGGGGACCTCCAGAGAAGGCTAAGATGGATCATCCACTCTGCACTTCTGGCTGAAGATTGTAGCAAAAACTTCAGCCTTATCTTTTGACTGATATGCTGGGCTCTCCCATCTTTGAGGATGGGAATATTTGTGGAGTCTCCTCCTCCAGTGAGTTGTTTAATTGATGATGAACTTTTAACAAAAGAATAAAACATCTATTAAACAAGAAAAAATGAACTATATTGCCGTACTCTTTCACCCACCATACACCTTTACAGAAACATACGGATTTGCAAGGATAACACAAGTTACAAAAGCTATCTTATACCCTAATCTTCACAGTAAGCACTCAATCCATGTAAACCTATAGACGGCCTGTGGTCAGCCACACCACACTCTGAAACTAAGTGACAGATGCCACCCCAAACAGATGCTATGGATCTCTCCTCAACTCCCCCCAGACGCTTGTCACACTGTGGGTCAACCAGCCTCACTGAACTCCGTCTTTCATACAAGGGTTTCCAATCACCACTCTCGAAGAACTCACTTTGGAATCTTCTCCCAAATGACGTTTTCTCTCGGAAATCTTCCACAAGGGTTCACCTCCAGGATTTTGAACTCTCCTTCTGATGTTCCGCTTCCATGGGTCACCACTCGCATTCAAGATTTCTTCCACGCACTCTCTCTCACTGACTCAGACATATCAACAGAACACCGCTGCCTCACATGCCCATAGTAAAGAATTACAGACCTTCAGCTGTCTCCTTAGACCTTTTGGCTTCTCACAAGCTGTTTTGTGTTTTAAATCTGCTTCCTGCAGCTTTATTCTCTTTAAGTTTGAAGCTTGGAGCCTTCCTCTCTGCTCCTCACTCTTAACTTTGCTTAACAGAACCTTTTCCAGGTTCCTGTCCTTTCCCTTAGACTTTACTGTCCTCTTGGCGCCTTTCCTGTTCCATTCCCTTGGATTTGGGGACTTTCTTCCTTAGATTCTGAGCCTGCTCCTGCATTTTCCTTCCCTGTCCAGCCTCTCTGGAATCCTGGCTTCAACTGAACTGAAACTGTTCTTCTAGTTTTCTCTGTCTCTGTGGGTCTCTCTCTCTGAACCCCTGTTGCTAGGCAACAGCACAGTTTTTTCTACTTTGTTTTAACTTCCCTAAACTATTACCCCCCTTGATAACACAGCTCCCCGCTTAAGGGGTCATAAAACTCAGAATGCAGGTACACAAACAAAGCCTTAGACTTGCTGTCTCCACTCTAAAATGAAATTGGATCCCAGGTTTCATCTTTTTAACCCACAAATAGAAATATATAAATTAAACTTAAACTTAAAGATATACCTTATTCCTAACACGCCCAAATACACATATAACTATCTCTATTTCCTAACAAGTATCACAAGCTAGCTTTAGGTTGTGATTTGTGTCCTCATGAACAAATGGTGTATCACTGGTCAAGTTTCTCTTACATGCATCATAAGCATCTTGTTGTGCTTTAGACTATCCCCATTTCGCATCTTTCTTCAAGAACTCATGTAGCAAAGCTAACACTGTTGCTAGCTCAAGCAGAAATCTCAAGTAATATTGGATCGTACCTAGACAAGATAAAAGCTCAGACACATCTTTTGTCTTTGAGGTATTGACTATACTTCTATCTTTTCTTTGATTGGCTGTAGCCCCATTGCTTTAATTTTCAGACCAATGCACATTACCTCAGGTTGCACATTGTTATCGTTGAGCCTTTTTTACACTTCATCCAACACTTGAAGATTTTCCTCTTCACATCATCCTGATTGAACAATCGATGCAGCACTCTTTTCAAAGTCTTACCCAATGTAGTTTGGAAAATCTTTGGATTTTCAAAGATTCTGAAATTTTGTCCATTCAAGACAAGATTTAAATCTTGTCATGATTCACACCATTCAAATGACCTGTGCTCCCTTTTACAGGTACATCACTGCATTTGTCTCTGCTCATAATGGAACAATCTGCAGCTGAATCAATACGCTTGTTGATGTACTGTTGATTTACCAACACCTTTGTACAAATGACTCTGTTATTTGAGTGATTGCTAAGTGGCATAAATGCTGCACAGCCCTGGCTTCTCTTAATTTTGGCACTCTGAATTCACTTCAGATTGTGAACTGCACCCTTGTGATGCTACTGTTTTCCATTACCACTGGAATGAGTTCTTTTTCCTGCTTTGGCCTTCACTTGACAAGCTGTTGCACTATGGCCTTTGTTTTGGCAATAAGAGCATTTGGCATTTCTCTATTAATCCGCCTCTGCTGTGTGGTTGCCCTTACAGCGATAACAAATTACTAAACTGCTTTCACTAGCACTTTTTTGACTAGGGTCCAAACTTTCACTCCCAAGCTGGGTGCACAGAGTCAGGAAATTTCCTGACTCCGCAAACTCGACTTGGGGGAAACTGGCCTAAGCTACTGGATTTTCTCTTGGGGGGTGGGGAGCATAGAGGAGTTGGGCCTACTGCCCCGGATACAGTGTGGAGGCAGCCACAGAGGCTGCTGAGTTCCAAGGCGAGCTGGTTAAAGAGCCTGCCTAAAAGCTCTGCGACTTACTCCGAGTTCTAATAAAAACAGTGAAACATACAACCCTCTAGTCCTCACTCCTCAAACCCCCTCATTCCCCACGTACTCCCCATGCCCCATCCATGCCAACTAATGCCAACCTATGCCCCTCTACCCACATTCCATAGACCCTCATGCCCTCCATGCTAACCTATACCCCATTAATTACCCTCCATTTTCCCTTACTGCCTCTATGCCAGCTTAGTGCCAAACCATGGCAACTCATGACACCCCATTCATTTTCATAACTCCTTATAGCCCCATGCCAACTTAGTGCCAACCTCTGCCAACCCATGACCCCACCCACCACCCTTTTCCTTTATTCCCCCATGCCATCTCATCCAGTATTTACTATAGGCAGACCTGAGGAGCCATGTTGGAATGAAATCAAATAAAGTTCTTCGTATATATATATATATATATATATAATATATATACATAAAGAAAACTCTCATTGATAAATGTCACTTCAATACATTTAAATCCCTTAAATTACTTAATCCCTTATAAAAACAAACATTTGTATTCATTGCCAACATCAAAGACAACTAATTCCTTTATAATGACTTGGAGCTGTCAATCAAGTTACAGCACCCCCACCCCCCACTGTGATAATGATGGATTGTGGAAGTAGTCAAGCAGTACTAATACTATAATGATCGCCCTAGGCTTATGAAATTGTAGGCTCAGACTTTTGAACTGAGAGACACAGCAAGCTATTTTTGTTTTCAAAATTTAAAGAGCAGAGGATTTAGATAACATGACAGCTTCACAGACCTTGGCCAAGTTTCCCCTGTGGATTTGGTCTGCCTGGCACATACCACCTGCTACATCATAACAGATGCCATCTCCATGGAAAGAGCAATCTTACACATTAGCTCAAATGTAAAGTTTTGTGTGTAGAGTAACGTGATTCAATTCTTTCATCCACCAAGCCACACACAAGTCTGTCATGTAATGCACAGTCTAAGAATGTGCTGAAGTTGCAATGTAATGATAAATTTTTCAGTATCTTAACAACCATCTCACTTTTTCTGATTTCTGGCTCCAATTTGTAGCTTTCCACTATCTATAGTGGCTTAGGGTTTAAATGTTACTCCAATTTGGTGGAAAGTTCTTGTTTTAAATGGCACATCTTGTGCCTTGTTGGGAGTAAGAAGATTGGTTTGTATGTCATACACTTCGGACAAATTTCTTTTAGCAAAATTGCTTTCTTGCGCTTAAGAGTTGCCTTATTCTGAATTTTGGCCTCTTCACTTTCAGCTTTGAGTTCCAAATTGTTATTCGCTCTGAAAAAATGTAAAATTTTCTAGTACACAAACAGAATGGTTCTCAAACCCTCTTAGTTATTCCTAGCCTTTCTACGTTTTCCATGGACATAGCCATATTGTCCCATTTCCAAATTCACAATGACCCAGTAAACGCTGCAGTTATCCGTAGCAGTGATATCTAAAACCAATCTAGTCAGTGCTTGAAAATACCCTCTTACCAAGATGAACACTTTTAATCTGATACACCCTAGAACCATGTGACATCTCATCCACTGAGAAGGCTGTTTGAAGCTCAGGTCTTGCACAACCAAGCCAAAATCTTTGCCATCTGAGCAGCTAGGTAACTGGGAGCTGGCTGATTTTGATCAATGCAGTCCCTGTTGCTGTTTGCTGCCTAAATGTACAGTCTTTCACCTCATCTTTATCTTCATTTTCTGTAATATATCGAGTGACACTAGGAAAGATGATGGACACCAAGCATGGTCAGTCAAGAAAGTGTTACATCATTACATCATTATGTCATTCGCATAATATACAAACATGTTATGTTAAAGATGTTATATACATAGAAGTTGTTATTATTGTTATCCTTGATCCAGTATCTGTGCCTTACTTTCTCTGAACTCCATGTTTGAATCAGGTTTATATTTCTGCCACAGTACTTAAGCAGTACTCATCAACGAAACAAATTACATCCAATGTGATTGTGACTGTGGCTGTGGTAAACTGTTCCTCCTCACTTTTTCCTATCTGCCTTCAGTCTTTGACATGGTTGACCACACCATTCTCTTCCAATGCCTCTTTATTGATGTCCGGTTGGTGGGGACTGCACTCCTTCTGATTCCATTTTTATCTAATTGTAGCCAGTGAATCACCTGCAATGGTTTCTCTTCTCACTCCTGCTCCATTACCTCTGGTGTCCCCAAGAATATATCCTTGGTCCCTTCTTATTTCTCATCTATATGCTACCCCTTGATAACATCACCCAAAAAAACAGCATCAGTTTACACATATACTCTAACAAGGGAGGTCAATGTGCATAAAGGTGATGGGTGAATGGGGTTTGGTGAAAGTTAGGATATGGGCAGCAGAGCTTTAGCTTTACCTCACTATCACCTGTGTGACTTCTCCACTGTCTAAATTATCAGACTGCTTGTTCAACATCCAATACTGGATGAGCTGAAATTTCCTTCAGCTAAATATAGGAAGGCCAAAGGCACTGTTTTTGGTCCCCAAAACAAACTCTATTCCATAGCCACTGACACTATCCCTCTCAAACAAAAACAAAAAATGCTGGAAAAACTCAGCAGGTCTGATAGCATCTGTGGAGAGAAAGACAGAGTTAACATTTTGAGTTCATATGACTCTTCTTCAGAATTTCCCCAGGCCTTTGGCAAGGGATTTGAGGGCGAGCAAGTTGATAAAACTCCAGAACGTGACATTGGACTGAGGTCCCAATATGATCCCAGAAGTGTCATTGGACTGCGATCTTGATGTGACCCCGCTCTTTGCTCGTTTTCCCCAGAACATGATTGAAAGAGTAGGAAGCCCCCTTGGATCTGTCAGGTAAGTGACTAAGAAGTGGTTGAGGTTGTTTGAAGCCAATTAAGAGCTGTTATAACCCTGAATCCTGGACTTGCCAACCAGGTATCTGGTTGACAACCTGAAAACAACTCGCTAGGGTCACTAAGGCAATTTCATAGCGGGAAGACTAAGCAGTAAAACTGATAAACTGAGAAAGGTTTGGTCAGTTATGCTGAAGAGCTCCAGTACATCACGGCCATTGAAAGACTGTTGTTCAAAGCTCTTCTTTTCAGAGAGTGCTTTCACTGCTGGACAGGTTCTTGTCAACTCCTTGGAAAACACTTCACCTGTCTGACACTTCACTCACCAGAGCTGTATTTTCCTGATGCCAGCCTTCAACATAACAGGGAAGCAGCTTATGCAGCTCCATCTTCCACCACTGCTTAGGGTCAAGAGCAGAGGCCAAACCAACGCTAACAGCCCCAGCAGCAGCAGGCAGCACCATCACACGCCCCTCGACAGGGTGAGGGGTTGGGCATTGAGATCCAGCTGAAAGGAGGCGAAACTTCTAATACAAACAGAAGATTAATTCTCTTGATATGTCTGAGCGCCAGTGCCTCAGGAGGCTCAGGCTTTCATGGAAGGTCGCTGCTGACAACTGCAGCTTCCTGGAACAAGAGTTAGTTCCCACTGGACCAGGTGGGCACACAATGTCAATGGGCAACAAATGGGAGACCAAAGGTGGGCTGTCTCTCACCAAACTGTGTGCTGCAAGGAGAGAAAGCAGAGAGGTATATGTGGCCGTAATGGCTTCAATGCAGAAGAGGTAAGGACTCCATTGTGTAGGGTGACTATGACGTACGAGTGCAATAGGCTGAGGGTGAGTCTGAACGTTTGCCGTTCAGATGGAGATGCGAAGGAAAAGGATTGACATGCAGAAGAATGCTGAGCAAGTCAGAGTGTGGGACTTTGCAGCTGAAACTGTTATGCCACTCACCTGTCCTGCCTTCCTACAATTCTTGATCCTCTCAGCGCACTGACTCCAGGTTGGAGGGACCACACTCCTGCTGCCGACTTCCTCGGCGACTTCTAAAAACACGTGCTTGGTCAGACAGGTTGTCCTCTTCCCCCTTTCCTTGTTGGTGTTCATCTCACTGCTCCTCAGCTCCCCCAGCTGAACCTCCAGGTAAAAGTGAGAGACTTAGGAGAGTAGCCTTCTCAGGTCTCCACTCGATTTCTGTAGGTGTTGCAACCTCACAAATCCAAGCACTGCTGAGCTTTACTGAAACATGTTGTGGTCCCCTTAAACAGAAATCCCTTCGCTGACAGAATGGCTGCATCATCCTGTTCTCTCTCCCTAATTGCTTGGGGAGACAATAGGTGGACTGTTAATTGGTTTGCTCTGGTTAAAGAGCAACCACAAAGTGTGCATATTGAGGGGTTGTGGGAGGTGTCAGCTGTGGCTCAGTTCATAGCACCCTCGCCTTTGAATCAGAGGGTTGTGGGTTCATGTCCCACTCCCGGAAAACCAAGAACTGTGATTGTACTCGAAAGAGTTGCAATCTGTGACTGTTGATAACTCGAAAGAGTTTGAGGGGTTGTGTTTAAAACCCAGAAGTGACCCCGTCATTGCACCAGGAATAAATTGGCAAGATCCCAACCCCAGTTTCAGATTGCTAGAAAATCACTGAGGGTATTTGGGAAACTTCCTCAGTACTGTACTTTCTGACACACCTCACTGTTTTTCTGTCCACTGCTGGGCTGAATTAGCCCACTCACACACCTTCCTCACTGATATTATTACAAAACATGGTTAGATCAGGAACTCACTTTGGAGTGGTGAGTCAATATTCTGTAATGCAATGGGTCTGTGCATTGTCTATTGCTTCACCGCATTGCTGCCACATTCTTCTCAATTATTTTTAATACTTGTCAAAGTGCTAAATGAAGACAATATACAGCTTATAAGGGTATATTCTGTCCTGTTTGCTAATTTCAGTGGAACAGTAGACATGAAGATAAGGCAATGCACCCCATTGTAATTAATAAACAAAGGAAAATGTACCCTCAGCATGGTAACGAACTGTTTTATATCAATAGTACAGTGAAACTGCCAGTGACATCACATGACAAAGCCTTACCTGAGGCATCGTCTGGCTGCACAACTCACTAGCCAACCTTGTTCTGGCTGGCATAAACTAAATTCAATGCATGGTATTTTTTATTCTTTCTGTATTATGTTTTCACCCCTGCTCTCACTGTAGCTTGTATATAAGACCAAAATTTAGGTCTTCTCAATTAGCTGATCATTTTTGTTACTTAGGTAACTACCCGAGTTTGCTATATTTAGGCATATATACATACATACGCACATACAGGTATATATAATATATATCCATATATACATATATAATATATACACATACAGGTATATGCACGAGAAGTGGGTCTCACAGCAAAAGCCAGCATTTACTGCCTTAGAGGAGAAGGCTGTGGCGTGCTGCCTGTTGCATACAAGTGAGTGACTTGTTCAGCCATTTCAGAGGGCAGGTAAGAGCCAACCACATTGCTGATGGTCTGGAGTCACATATAGGCCAGACTGGATTAGGACATTAAGTGAACTAGATGGGTTTTTATGACAATTCGGTAGCTTCATGGTTACCATTACTGATTCCAGATTTCTTATTCCCGATTTATCTACTTAGCTGATTTAAAATTCTCCACCTGTTGTGGTGGGGCTTGAACTCATGCCTCCAGATCAGGCCTCTGGGGTTACTCGTTCAGAAGCATAACCACACTGCTTCCCTTTCCAATAATTTTAACTTTGTGAACCCTCTGCACTTGGATATTTTGGTGGATTATTTTGATCATAACATTCAGAAATAATATTTCTATAAATAGGAAAGTGTAGGCCAATCACCTGCGTTTAATCAATATGCATGGCGGGCATGCAGAACTCCCCAGTGAGCAGAAGAACCACAGCAGTTACATCTCTGGCATTATCAGCCCATACAACTGGAAACTCCAGCATTCATTCCCTAAGGAAGGTTCTCCAGACCCTGAACAAGTGAGCCACTCTTGATGAATTGCTTGAATTATTGAAGGTTTCTTTGGAGATACTGCACTTGGCAGTGTGCACATCTACTTGCCTGGGGCCTGGTACCTTCACTTCAATTGGACCCAGGCTATACCAACTGAGTGGGAATTCTTAGCATAAGGAATTCTTGCCATTGCCACCCCTCTGCTGTTATTTGCCTTATAAGGGGTGCATAGAAGTTCCACCTTTACAAAGTAATGAATATATTCTCAAAAACCATAGAAATCCAGCACAAACATGTCTCCAACATTTTCAGCTGTCTCCCACTGGAATTCTAGTGGTAGACTAACAAAATACCAGGGTAATTTCAACTTCAAGGCCTTTATCTACTCTGATTTCTTATGTAAATCAGCTTATCCATGACTAAAACTCCAGCTTTATTTTGAATCTACTCCACCCTAAATGACAGGATGAATACATCAAACACCAACACACAGACAGATTTAGTGTTACTTGCACCTCAAAGTATCTGGAGGCAGTAAAGAATTTTAAGTGCCCTAAGTGTCATCGTTTGTGTCTAACATGTTAAAAAGGTATGCTGTATTTGTGATGTGTGGTTTACCTGACCAAGTTCTTTGCTGATTGACCCTTGTACAGCAATATGATAAGAAGCCCTTCAGGTAACAGTCAGGTAGACTGGGATCAACTTCTATAATCTCTAATCCAGAATTAAGTGCTGCCAGAGGCATAGTTGAAATAGAATCTGTTGAAAAATTGCAGTTCATATTTGTTGAATACTATTTACCTGCGGTAATAGTATTTTAAAAATGTGGCACTCAATTAAGGGAAGTGGCTATTTGACAAGGGAATAGGAGCAAAAGCAATGTTATGTCGGGTGGGGAGATGAAAAAAAAATCTAAAAATCATAAGATCGCAAACATCCTTACAGATGAGAAAGACTATTCAATGCATCTTAATTCATCTATGCTGATAATGTCCTCTCATAGTAGCACAAATAGATTTTGGTGCCCACCACTCTATCCGAAACTCATTTCCACATGTTGATTACTATTTATGTACAGAAAAATCCACCCTAAAATTTTCTTTTGCTATTTTGAACCAGCGTCTTCATGGACTACTCTCACAGTTTACTTTAAAGTTATCATTTTCATATCTGTAAACCCTTTTCTTGTGGAGCAATGTGAAGTAATGGAAAGATTCATAGGCTGATTTATAGCCTGATAAAAACAAAAAACTACTGCGGATGCTGGAAATCCAAAACAAAAACAGAATTACCTGGAAAAACTCAGCAGGTCTGGCAGCATCGGCGGAGAAGAAAAGAGTTGACGTTTCGAGTCCTCATGACCTTGTACAGCAATATGATAAGAAGCCCTTCAGGTAACAATCAGGTAGACTGGGATCAGCTTCTATAATCTCCTCTCCTATTTTTACTTAGTTCTGTTGAAAGGTCATGAGGACTCGAAACGTCAACTCTTTTCTTCTCCGCCGATGCTGCCAGACCTGCTGAGTTTTTCCAGGTAATTCTGATTTATAGCCTGACCTATTGAAACATGGAAGCTCCAGCTTCTATGAGCAGGTGCTCTGGTGAAAGTATGTCCTTGATACTGTGTCCAGTTCCAGTTGCTAAGTAGAAAGAGAAACATGCAGATGCTTAAAGTGATACAGAAAAAAATGGCTCTGCAATTTTCTTGACTTTTGGGGGTGATGTTGTACATCTTTTACTGAGGAAATTTGATACTAAAATGATATCCTGAGTTAACTTTTTCTATCTCCTTAAAAACCTTATATACCTCTATATGACCACCTCTCAGGTATCTCCTTTCTTGGTTGAAAAGCCTTAGTGGTTGAAATTCCTTTCAGCAGGTGTTTTGGGCCTGAAATAGTTGCTGCACCTCAAGGTCTTGGACCTCATTAACATTATCTGGATGGCTGCTTACACCTGTCACCCCTCCACAGGCCTTAAAATCTACTGTGAAATAATGGAAACCATTCCATAAACCAATGCATGTTATCATGAAATTAAACATCTTAGGCACTGGAACGGACTCTTTCCTTGTTGTTGTCTGATTAAGTTTGCACTTGATAACAGTAAATCAAATCTCACAGAATTACATTCAGGCATTGTGACTATTACATGTTAGTGAACAAGTTCATTACAAGGAAATTATGAGCTATCTCTGTGATAGTGAAATGATAAATCTATACAAAAGAAAAAGCATCAAGCAGCTCCCTCATGCTTCAGATGCCACACTTGGCACAGTTCAATGTGTTAAAATGATAAAAACACAAAGGGCAAAATTTTTACCTCAGTGAACAGGTATGCGCCCGACCTGCTCGAGCATAAAATGATGCGTGTTGAGGTTGGGCGAGCGTCTCGATGTCAACGTGAAGTTGCGCGATATTTTGGTCGGCGGGCGCATGCGGGAATCGGCAGCGACAATTAAAAGACCTGTTAAGGTCATTAAAAGGTCAATTGACTGACATTTTTCACTGCCTGTACAACCTTACAGTTGGCAGGCAGGCGAAAAGGCCAAGCGGCCTTTGCACTTTTTAAGAAACCTCATCCATGGGCAGGATGAGATTTCTTAAAGCAAAAAAAAAGAGTTTAAAATTTAATTAGTAACATGTCCCTGCTCATGCGACAGAGTCACATGGGGTGATATGAGATGAAACTCTTCATCTCCCTGAGGCAGCTCTGTGCCTCAGGGAGATTCTCACTCGTGCGCATGTGTGAAGTTCGTGCTTGCCCCGCTCGCCCTTCTCCCCCACCCGCAGAGTCAGCTCTGAGCACTGATGCTCACATTTCACACTGGGCAGGCCTTGATTGGCCCGCCAGGGTGTAATCACCTTCCGGCCTAGTATCGCAGGCAGAAGTCAGCTTCCCGGCCACACCTGCCCTCCCCCGCTGAGCCTGCCCGACAAAAGCTAAATCCTGACCAAAGAAACACAATCCTTTCCTCCTGACTTCTCGTAATCTGGAGCTAGGAACCTGCAAATTTCTCTCACGGTCAGCAATTAATCTCTAACTGACTACATGATCCTATTTACAGCAAATAGATTTTCTGGCCTTCAAGGACAAGCCACTTTAAACACATCTGATCTTAGCAGCAGGATAATGCATTACACATTACTTGATATAAAGTATCCATCGATCTAAAATTTGACTTACCATGAACAACACAGTGGGTGTTCTGTTCGTAGCATTTGGAGAACAGAAATGGATGCTGTTGGCTGTAGAAGGGGACTGGAAAAGAGTGGTAAGGGTGAAGGTTGCTCATTATAAAGGTCTTGCACAAGCAAGCTGGGCCTATGCCACCAGCAAATTACTTCTTCAAGTGGAACAAAGCTGGTCCTACTTTCTCTTCATAGGTTACTAACTACCAGTGAAATTTAACACTTAGTGCACTCCATGCAACAGCTCTGCAGCTGCTACTTTTACATTGGTACTAAAGAAACAGAAAGTAATTTCTTACATTGTGCATTGCACCACATTACAGTGTGAAAATAGTTGCAATGTGAGGTAAGAGGTGCGACTCATCACTCCCGGCAGGACAAGCAGAGTGGGGCATTGTGAGTGCAGAATTTCATCCATTCATGTCATGGGCAGAAAATCATAGGGCAGGATTTTTAGGTCAGTGTGCGGGCGTGATTGGCGGGCCTGGGAGCCAACTGCGATCGGCCGCCGACAGTGATTTCACGCTAGCTGAAATGCTCAGCGCTGCCGATGGTGATGGGGGGTGGGGGGAGGGAGGGGCATGGTGATGTAAGCACAAACATGGGCAAGCACTGAAGGCAGGGAGTTGCCTCAGGGAGCTGAAGGCTTTAAAACCAATAAATAAAGTATGTAAAATCCGGAAAAAAATGTCCACGCATCACAATCACAAACCTGAACATATACATGATAAAAATTCTGTCCATACATTTTTTTTATTTAATAAGGAAAACTTCATCCCACCTTGGATGAGGTTTCATGAAAAGTACAAAGGCCGCCTGGCTGATTCACCCGTCCGCCAAACATAAGGTTGGACAGACCACAAAAAATAGGAGACAATTACAACATTAATTCTCTTAATTGGCCTCTTAGTTGTTGGCGGGTGTGCTACGACTTTTCCGTGTGCCCAACAACCGAAATATCGTGCAAGTGTGGGATGATGCCAGGACGCTTGCCTGATGTCATCCCATTTTTTTTTAGATATATAAAGGGTAAGAGAGAGGCAAAAGTGGACATTGGGCACTGGAAAATGATGCTGGAGAGGTGTAGTGGGGAACAAAGAAATGGCGGAGGAACTGAATAGATACTTTGCGTCAGTCTTCACGGTGGAAGACACGAGTAACATCCCCAAATTTCAAGAGAATCGGGGGGCAGAGGTGAGTATGATGGCCATTACCAAGGAGAAGGTGCTAGGAAAACTGAAAGGTCTGAAGGTGGATAAATCACCTGGGCCAGATGGATTACACCACAGAGTTCTGAAGGAGATAGTGGAGGCGTTAGTGGTGATCTTTCAGGAATCACTGGAGTCAGGGAGGGTCCCAGAGGACTGGAAAATCACTAATGTAACCCCCCTGTTTAAGAAGGGAGTGAGGCAAAAGACAGGAAATTACAGGCCAATTAGCCTGACCTCGGTCGTTGGTAAGATTTTAGAGTCCATTATTAAGGATGAGATTTCAGAATACTTGGAAATGCATGATAAAATAGGGCAAAGTCGGCATGGTTTCATCAAGGGGAGGTCATGCCTGACAAATCTGTTAGAATTCTTTGAGGAGATAACGAGTAGGTTAGACAAAGGAGAGCCAATGGATGTTATCTACTTGGACTTCCAGAAGGCCTTTGACAAGGTGCCGCACAGGAGGCTGCTCAGTAAGATGAGCCCATGGTGTTAGAGGCAAGGTACTAGCATGGATAGAAGATTGGCTGTCTGGCAGGAGGCAGAGAGTGGGGATAAGGGGGTCCTTCTCAGGATGGCGGCCGGTGACTAGTGGAGTTCTGCAGGGGTCAGTGTTGGGACCACAACTTTTCACTTTATACATTAATGATCTAGATGAAGGAACTGAGGGCATCCTGGCTAAGTTTGCAGATGATACAAAGATAGGTGGAGGGACAGGTAGTATTGAGGAAGCGGGGAGGCTGCAGAATGATTTAGACAGGTGAGGAGAATGGGCAAAGAAGTGGCAGATGGAATACAATGTGGGGAAGTGTGAGGTCATGCACTTTGGTTGGAAGAATAGAGGCATAGACTATTTTCTAAATGGAGAGAGAATTCAGAAATCTGGAGCGTAAAGGGACTTGGGTGTCCTAGTCCAGGATTCTCTTAAGGTTAACTTGCAGGTTGAGTCGGTAGTTAGGAAGGCAAATGCAATGTTGGCATTTATTTCCAGAGAACTAGAATATAAAAGCAGGGATGTGCTGCTGAGGCTTTATAAGGCTCTGGTCAGATTACATTTAGAATATTGTGAGCAATTTTGGGCCCCATATCTCAGGAAGGATGTGCTGGCCCTGGAGAGGGTCCAGAGGAGGTTCACGAGAACGATCCCAGGAATGAAAGGCTTAACGTATGAGGAACGTTTGAGGACTCTGGGCCTATACTCGATGGAGTTTAGAAGGATGAGGGGGGATTTGATTGAAACTTACAGAATACTGAAAGGCCTGGATAGAGTGGACGTGGGGAAGATGTTTCCATTAGTAGGAGAGACTAGGACCCGAGGGCACAGCCTCAGAGTAAAGGGAAGACCTTTTAGAACAGAGATGAGGAGAAACTTCTTTAGCCAGAGAGTGGTGAATCTATGGAATTCATTGCCACAGAAGGCTGTGGAGGCCAGGTCATTGAGTATATTTAAGACCGAGATAGCTGGGTTCTTGATTGGTAAGGGGATCAAAGGTTACGGGGAGAAGGCGGCAGAATGGGGTTGAAAAACTTATCAGCCATGATTGAATGGCAGAACAGACTCGATGGGCCAAATGGCCTAATTTCCGCTCCTATGTCTTATGGTCTTATGGTCTGTGCAATGTTTGCAGCTGATCAGGTTGGGTGCACGTCCGCACGCCGACCTAAAAGTTCTGTCCATGGGCTTGTTTTCTCACAAGGCACCTCCTTTGAGCACTGCTCCTCACTCAGAATGCAGGAGAGCACACAATCAACCCTATATTGAAATGGTGGCAAAAACATTAAATAGCACATTTTTACATTTACTTTGTATTTCTTTGTTAATCTTTACCTACATTTTCGGGTTTTCCTAGTTAAAAAATAGCTTTGTCGCATCTTTAAAAAATGTCACTTAATGAGGAGTATAAAATCAAATTTTCACAAATCCTACTTTCATATCTGCATAGACAATTCAGTCACATTTGAACCCATTGCTTATTCCTCTAAAAAAAGACATCTATTGGCAGGCATGAGGAGGAGGAGGGGCATTGGAGAAAGGAGAGATGCTTAGAGGGAAATTTGTTGACTTCCTTTTGAGGTAGCTATCTTTCTCAAGACACGGATTTCCTCATCAAAGTCTGAAAACAGGCTTTAGGAAGGTGGCTCTGTGCAATGAACTAATCTGTGTGAACTAAATCTCTCTGAGGAACAGGGCAATCATGTTAATCAGAGTGAACAACATAACTCAAGACTTCTTTAGAATTCTCTTTGTTCTTAATTAAAAGTTTTGCTGGCAGAGAGTTCAAGTATTCTATGAAGTTTAATAAGGGCACTTTTCTCATTATCTGCAAAGCCACATTTCACAAGGTAATGAGCACAAAATCTTATGTTGGGAACTCTTCTGCGAGAATTTATATCAAGATCATCTCATGTCAAAGCAATTTAAAAGAAATTGTCTTTTCTTACTGATAAAGTAGCATCAGATATATGTAAAAATAAAGATTAGAAAAATAATCAACAATTTTGGCACTAGTGGCAGGAACGTAAGTGAATAACCATACATTACATGTGCTGAGGAATCAAAAACAAGGTAGCAGTACTTTCAGGCAGGAATTGTTGGTAATTGGAGGTGTTTTACTTGATTTGTGTTTGGAAGCATTAAGACAAGATATTGCATTCACGAATGCCTTCAAAGAACTGGATAAATATCTGGTTGATTAGAAATTATAGGAAGAGGGATAGTCATAAATTAAGATGATGAAATACCTTTTAAGGCATGGTCATTTCTGATCCTAGAAGCAGGAGTTTGTGGAAGACAGAAGACTAAGATTGAATAATGATAACGTGGTGACAGATGAATATTCTGTACTTATAGATTACCTTTGGGGCTCAGGGAGCATTTATGCATGGATTCTCTTCAGGATATTAAATAGGTAATATGCTCCTGACTTGTTAAATTGTACATGATTTGCGAAAGGACCTCATTATCCTTTTCTTGTTTTCTGACTTCTTATGTCCTTAACTCCCAACATAATCTGCATTGCTTCAAATACATGTTCAATAATTTCTTTTCATTAGGAGGGAGAGGCCTTTAGATTATAATATATACATCATAATTGCTTAGTTTATTAAAAATATTTTTAAAAATATTTTTATATGGCAAGCAATAGCAAATGAAATCAGCAACCAGAATTTCACATTGCTGTATTGAAGTTCCCATTGTCCCTAATGTGTACGATAATTACCATTTCTGATATTTATCAACGTTGCAACCAGTGAATGTAGAATTGGACGAGCAGGATTTTTAATATTTTCTTTTCTAAGAGTGTACTGAAAACAAAATTAAGTAAGGAAGGTGGCTGAGTGCCATTCAATAGTAATAGGCGTTGCTAAGATTTCACCATGCTTTTGGTTTCTGATAAGGATAAACACAGATTGTGACTAACTGAGATGGTGTGACAAGAAATGAATAGCGATTGTTCTCAGTTTTACAACCTTTACCACCCAGTTGAAGAATTACTGGTGAAAGGTTAAAAGATCACAAATGACAACTGAAAGAAGGCCCCTTGTTGGCCGATGCAGACACAATGAGCTGAATGGCATCCTTATGTGCTGTAAATTTCTATGATTCTATGATTCTTTTTTTATTCCTTAACATTTGAATAATATTTAACTTTTAGCATGAATTAAAATAACATTGGTAGATAGCATTAAAAAGATAACAAACGAAAATTGGAATATAATAATGGTGGTCACAGATTAGTGGAAACTTTCCTGCATGATCCCACCCAAATATGAAATCGTGAGAGATGTCAGAAAATTCAGTCAGTGTGGACTACCACTGTTTTGTTGCCCTGACTAGAATTTCCTGCTGTTCCTGAGAGTGCCCCTTGCTCATTCTTTCTCACCTAGTGCATGAAATTGCGTTGGTGGTGGTGGTGGCGATTGGTTTGGGGCAGTGGGGGGTGGGGGTGATGTAAGTGGGGACAGGGGCCAGATCCTTTGCATGTTTTCCTCCTTTCTCTCCCAGTTACTGCTACTTCCTGGGACTGAACTAGGTAAAGTGGGGGGAGGCCATAGGAAATAATGCTAAAGGTCGCTGAGGTTCTCAGCGGAGGGAAAGAGCCTTGCAGCTGTCTTTTCTTCCTCAAGTAGGTTCCAAACACTTTAGGAATCTTGACCAACAACTCCTAAGTCACTTGATTTAAAGGAATAGGGTAAGCAGGGACAGTTAGATGTCAGATGCTGGGCGGAACTTTCCATTCTGGAGACTAAGTCCAGTGGCGGGCGGGAAGTCGGCATGATTTCCGCTGGGTGGTGGGGCAGGTGAACATGCACAATCATCCGCTTTTCAGCTCTTTAATAATGCAACTGGAGCACAGATGGATGTTCCTCCTGTTCATACATGAATGCGTATCAAGACATTGCTTTTTGACCAGGGTGATGACAGCCGTGTATAAGAAGACACACGTGGACGCTTTTCCGCTTGTCTCCACTACTCGAGATTCTATAGAAAGACCATTGCCTTAGCAGCATAGAAAGACTAACCACATGATCCCTTGTCAGCCATGACCATTCATCTTGGAGGATGGAGGTTTGGAGGTTTGAGTCAGCGGCCCTCTACCAGCCGTGCCCCTTGGAGGCATCCACCTCCCTCCCTTCATCCCAGTCTCTGACTGCAGCCGATGGTAAATGGCACAGAATGAATGGCAGCTTGTTGGGATATCAATGTTATGATGTTCCTCCCATTCATACATGAATGCGTATCAAGACATTGCTTTTTGACCAGGGTGATGACAGCCGTGTGTAAGAAGACACACGTGGACACTTTTCCGCTTGTCTCCACTACTCGAGAATCTATAGAAAGACCTTGAGTCAGGAACACACCTGCTGCATGTGGGCTTCACCATAGAGAGGAGAACATAACTGAGCATCTTTCAGCCCAGTTGCCTCATAAGTATTAGGGTGTCCCTTTATTCAGGCATTTGCGCTGATTTTGAACTCCACCCATCCAAAAAGGCCCTCCTCTCACTTCAAGGGATCTCACTGACTGACAAGCCAAGTGGTCAAGGTCAGTTTGGAAAAATGGTGTACGTTACCTTTCATACTCACTCCACCACCTTCTATCTTCCTCCTGTCACCCACCAACTTGCCTCATCACCATAGACCCACTCAATATCACCATTCCTCTCCCCTCTGTCACCTTTGAATCTCCCCGCGTTACCTTGGAACCACCATGATCCACCACCACGATCCGCCGCCACATGCCTTTCGTCCCCTCAGAGCTGACACCTGTTATCCCCATTCCCACACTGACCTTGCCCTCTCCCATTACCTGAGCCACCTGTCTTGTCCACCTCTGTGATCCACCCAATGAGACCTTCACCTGTCAGACTCTCACCATGGACCTGCCACCCTACCGCATTGCACATACCATCTGACTCTGGCTGTTCCCTCCTATGACCAGTACCATCGAGTTCTCCCCGAAGGTCCCCACCATTGACACAACTGACCCCACCTTCCAAGATACTCCCCCAGTCCCCAAAGGTTCCACCCCCACTTCCCCGGAAACTCTTCCCTCCCCCTTTCCCAGACAATCCCCCCCTTCCCCGGACACTCTCCCCACCATTACCCTGTAAGCCTGCCTCCCCTGTCCAGTACTCGCTCCACCCTTCCATCTTACCCTCCCCCTTCCAGCCTTCACACGCCGCCCTTAAATGTCCAGTCTTGGCACAGCATTTGCTAACGGCATTCGAGTGAAGTTATGTGAATTCCCAGAGAAGGAAAAAGCAACATTAATGGACCTCGAAATTGTTGATGTACTGAAGCTTGCCAGGTGCATGCCACGTATATACAGTCGGGAAACAGACTGCTCTGAATTCTCACTGAGGGGTGCTTCATTTGGAGGGGGAATGTAATTCCAGCAAGTTGGCCTTTTAATGAGCATTCATGAGATGCAAATGAACGCAAATGTGGTTCCTGACTTAGGTCAGTGGGAAACTCGACCTGGCTTTCACCTGCCATCAAAGTCGGGGGAACAAAACTCCAAACTAATTTCCCACTGGGAAACTGACTTTCCCCATCATACCAAATTTAGTGCTCCCACTCGCCACAATTGCCACTGCTGGCGGGAGTGGAAAGTTCCGCTCGCCAGCAGAAATGCATTAAGCCCAGCTTCCTGCTATTCTGCATTCTGAATCATAGAATCACAGAATCATTGAAAATTTACAACACAGAACCATTTGGCCCATAGTATGTTTGCTGCTCAACAAGAACTACACAGCCTAAACCCACCTACTATAAGTCTTCCTTCTATAAGTCAAAGCCCTGCAAGTCATGGTTCTTTGACTCTTCTGTTAAGGTAAATAAGGTATCCCTACTTACTGTATCCAGACCCTCATAATTTGATATACTTCCATTAAGTCACCCTTCTGCCTGCTCTATTCTAAGGCAAACAACCCCAGCCTATCCATAACTTATCTATCTTATTCTATCTTTCCTCATAGCTAAAATTAACCAGCCCATCCCTGGCAACATCCTCATATATCTCCTCTGCACCCTCTCCAATACAATGACATCTTTACTGTAATGTGATGACCATAACTGTACTAGTACTCAAGCTGTTGTTTAACTAGTGTTGTATACAGTTATGGCAGAACCTCCCTACTTTCATCTTCCATGCCTCAGCTAATAGAGGAAAGCATGCCGTATGCCATCTTAACTACCTTATCAACTCCAACCTTTAAGGATCTGTGGACATACACTCCAAGGTTCCTCTGTTCCTCCAAACTACTCAGTACCCTCCCATTTATTATGTATTTCCTGTTTCTTTTAACAACCTGAGATATATTTCATCCGGGCCTGGCATCAAAGATGTCAAATCCTTTAATACTTCCTCTCTTACAATGTTTACCCCATTCAATACATCACACTCTTTCCCCTTAACTATGACATATGATATCATCATCAGTTCTCGTTGTGATATGCCTTTAAGGGATAGCAGCACGCTATCACTTTAAGGGAAGTGTATCATATGATCCAGCTTCAGTTTCACTTTGGCCTGGAGCATAGCACAGACATAGCCCTGCTGCTGATGTCCTCAAGCTTTCTGCCCATCTATATCTGTTCACACATGCCTAGAATTAATAAATGAACCCACAATGTGTTTGCACCATCCTTATGCGTGATTGGTGCCTTTATATTATCATAACATAATCGACAGTCTCCTCTTTTGTGAAGTTAACTACAAAGTATTCATCCAGAAACTTTCCTATCCCTCGGGTTTCATGGCGGACGGAGTGGAGAATCCAGCAGCAGGCAAAAAGCTGGAAACCCGCCAGCGTAAAAACAGATTGCAATTTTTCTGATGCTGGGTTTGTGGTAGGTCGGCTATTCTGCCGACGAGTGTCGTGAATTGCATTTGCATTCATTAACATCTCATGAATGCTCATTAAAGTAATTGCTCACTGGAATCTTGTCAGGCCTTCCAATCATCCGTCACGCCAGCGAGAAATTACATCAGCCTCAAACCCGTTTGAAAAGGGGTGGCGTGCGCAAGTCAGACTTCAGGTCGCTGGTAACTTCAAGGTGAGTGGAACATAGCTGCCATAGCGCTACGGCGGTCTTGTTGCGATGAATGCCACACGGCCACATGGCTGGAAAGTAGGGTTAGTCTGCTCCTGCTCTTTGCCTACATTGTCACATTTATGCAGACCCCCACTTTCAGAAACAATTACTTAGTCGGGGGTGAGCTATGATGTGAGGGTGGGGTTGATGAACACAAGGTGGGCAATAGGGAAGGAAGCTGTGGAATGGCAGTGTGGGGGAAGGGTGAACACAAAAGGGGCAAGGGTGAGGAAGGCTGCGGAGTGGCAGTGAGGCAGAAGGTGAACACGAGAGGGGCAGCTGGGAGGGAAGGCTGTAGAATGGCAGTGAGGAGGAAGGGCAAACAGGAGGGGGCCTTTCTGTTGTTGTCGCAGGAGTGAACAGGAGTCTGCTTAGAAAGAAAGGAGGAAGGCCTCCTTGTTATGAAAGCCAATGGCTTCATTAAAGGGCTCAGAATTCAGTGGCTTCACATCACAGTCACTGCATCTCAACGGCAACACATGGGAATGTAGAATTTGGGAATACAGGCAATAGTGAAGGAGGCACAGCTGTATTATATATGTCATTCCATCAATGAAGGCCTGTCACATGTTCAACAGATTTGACGCTCCTACTGAAGCAAAAGTTATTCACTCACAGCAGGAACACCGCTACCTGGAAGTTCCCCTCCAAGCCACTCACTATCCTGACTTGGAAATATATCACCGTTCCTTCACTGTTGCTGGGTCAAAATCCTGGAACTCCCTTCCTAACAGCACTGTGAGTGTAACCACACCACATGGGCTACAGCGGTTCAAGAAGGCAACTCACCACTGCCTTCTCAAGGGCAATTAGGAATGGACAATAAATGAAATTTAAAAAAAGATTGGTCATTAATATACCACATCAGAGATTGGAGCACAGAGCTAGGTTGTGTCATTCATCTCAATTAAACTTTAGCATCCCACGAAGGGCTTAAGGTGTTACATAGCTGTGATGCCATCTTGGTCTCCTCTGTGTGTGATGGTGCCTCAGGGACAAGGCAGCATCAGCCACCATGCAAGTAGGACAGGAAACGCTAAGGACCTTACAGTCTACAAACATGTCATCCTCTGAGCTTCACTTTCTTGCCACTTGAATCATTAATGCCTTCAATGTTCCTTCCAGAGACAAGGCAAAAGAACATATGGATACAGGGCTCAATGCTGCGTTTGTCAAGGCCCTAATGCAATGGAAGAGGCGCAGGAGGGAGAGATGACTCTGCGCGCAGCTCCAGCAGGAGGGATATGGCCAAGTGGAGCCACAGCATGAACAGGAGGGTCAGGAAGAGAGACCCAGACAGCAGGGGTGACTCGCCAGACCTTGGGTTTATCATAGAAGTGTCTCCTATTTACAAACGAGTGAGAGGCAATGCTGTGCACGCCTGTGCTTGTCCCAAGATCTGGTACATCACATATGCCACGTTCTTCGTGAAGACCTGACACCATGTGGAGGTGGAGGGTATCCCCTGCCTTTGGCTTTGAAGGTAACCGCTACACTCAATTTCTTGGCCTCTGGTTCTTTCCAAGGATCAACAGGGGACCTGTGCAGCATCTCTCAGTCCGCAACACATTGATGCATAAAGGAGGTCACAAATGCCCTTTACAGGAAAGCCCATCATTATGTCAAGTTTGCTCTTGGTGAAGATAGCCTGTCTGCTAGATTCACCAGCTTCTCCGCCATCTCAGGTTTCCCAAGAGTGCAGGGTGCAATAGACTGCATCCATGTGGTTATACGGACTCCATGGCAGCAGGCCCTAATGTTTATAAACCACAAGGGCTATCACTCGATCAATGTACAACTGGTACGTGATCAACGGAAGCACATACTGCACATTTGTGCACAATACCCTGGGAGTTGCCATGACTCCTATATGCTGAGTCACTCCCAGGTGTGTGAGATTTTCGAGGGGCCATTATGTCTGTGGGGATGGCTGCTTGGGGATAAGGGGTACTCAATGAAGCTTTCAGTGATGACACCGGTGCGTCACCCTCAGTGTCGTTCCGAGGAGAGGAACAACGCTGCTCACAGCTCCACCCGCTCCCTTATAGAGCAGACCATTGAGCTTCTGAAAATGCGCTTGAGATGCTTGGACCATCAGGTGGCTCACTCCAATATACACCCAACAGGGTTTCCTGTATTAGCGCAGTGTGCTGTGCCCTTCACAATCTGACTATGCAAAGAGGTGAACCCCTGCCAGAGGATGAACTGGAGGAGGATGAGCGTTCATCAGAGGATGAAGATCCAGAGGCCCAGGAACCCCAGGAGGCTGCTGAGGATCATGGAGGAAGGAAGATGTGGGAGACCTGTCTGCGATACATTAATTGCTGACAGGTTCCAGGAAGAGGGAATATGGCCACATCTCTCCTAGCCCTCAATGCTATTTACTTTCATTTCAGGGGTTGTCCACCCACTTGCAGCGAGAATGAGTCCTGAATTCACACTTGCGCATTCTGGCCTCATGAAGCATCAGGCCATGATCTTTGCTTTGGTCTACAATGCCCTGTGAGTGAGCTCACTCTGGGAACTGAGAATCCACTTAGGAACAAGGTCAATGCGAGTGAAGACTTGAAGCCTTTGCTGCCATCTAATGATGCAAACACGGCTGCGACTGGGATGTGGACATGCCTAGGGATCTCTCCCTTCCGTGTATGTCTTGTTTTCTGCCACTACCACTGAGAAGACACAAATGCTGCTAGGATATCAATGCTGATGGGCTGCCCTCACTCAATGGTGTTTCTTGAGGAAGAAGGGTTAGAAATGCTTACATCACACACTTCCAATAAAGATTTAAACACGTCTCCCTGACATCACACAAGGGGTGTGAAGACTAGTTCAAGTGAGGTTGATATCACAAGAATGTGAATCTCATAGTGGGACACTATCGCTGAGTGGGAAGAAGGCTAAACCTTGAAATAAGAGGATTCCAAAGAACAAATTCACAACACCTTCAGTTGCCCAAAACATTCACATAACCATCAAAGGTATTTACAAAAGTGCAATTTCTTTACATGTATAGCACACCCGTGACCTAAAAGTGACATCAATTTTTTAAATTTCCCTAACTCTACCGCTACATCTAGGTGCAGCCCTGACATCCGCAGCAGAAGTGGAGGCAGTCTGTTGACTGCTGCGCCCTGATGTCTGTGATGTCCTTGGCAGACATTCTCTGGTTGCCTGAGGCCAGGAGGGCCCTGGACTGATAAGGGTCACTTGCTCAGGGGCAGAAGTACCCTCGGCGGCCTGAGAAGCTGGAGTGGGTGGGGTCACAGGCAGAGGGGGTTGTGAGCGGCTGCACTTGGAATGTCCTGAGAGGAGCCCCCAGGGTGCCCGGCTGATGCTCATCCTCTCTGTGGGTGCCCAAGGGCCCCAACCTGAATACTGTGGGCGATGGTGCACCTGGAGGGGGTCAAGGTGCCTCATCACCATGTCACCTACATCTTGACAGTGCCCACCAGGGTATGTGGCCATGGTGTGCAGGTCCGAGTGCAAATCCGGCAAGACCTGCTGGACCAAGGTCGCCATGGTGGTTGCCAGCCTTCCCATGGTGACCTCGAGGCGCTCACATTCTGGAGCCATGACGTCAGACAGAATGCAGACAGACTCCTCCATCGTTCACTCTAGTCTGCTGAGTGACCATCGAATCTTTGCTTGATGTTCCACCGTCTGTCATTGTATCTCCAGCATTGAGTTGGTGGCTGCTTCCAGAGGCTCATCGCCTGACTTAGACTGAGCAGGTGGCTGGTCTCCAGCAGCCCTCCGAGTGCCGTAGACCTGGGTTGTCCATGCCTCCGACTGCTGCAGGGACATGTCAGTGAGGTGTTCACCAGAAAGTGAGTCTGAGCCTAATCTGCATCTGTGCCCCAGAGACATGTGTGTCTCTGGTGAAGGGTGTGTGTGAGTGTCGTGATGGTTCTTCCAGAGCTTCCTTTTCAGATGTGATCTGGGGGCTGGCACAGGTGGTGTTGGACTAGATTGCGGTCCTCCATCTGCTGGTGCCTTGAAAATAGAAAATAGAGTTTCAGTTAATGAGCATGAGCTAGATAAGACTGCACGTGACTCACTGTGATAGTCAGGATTTGATGAGGTAATGGAGCCGTGATCCATACTAGGTTGCTGGGAGAAGCTGATCTCCCCTTCCCCACAGGAGCAATTCCTGTCCTCCCCAGCCAGCTCAGCTGCAGCCTCCTCAAGCTCAGTAAAGGCAATGATGTCGGCCGTCCCTCCCCTGGTCTGCGATCTCTGGCGACTGTTGTGTGCCAGCTTGGCCTGTATGAAGAAGAAAGAAAGGCATGTGATGAGAAGGGATGGAGCAGAGGTTGGGTGAGATGCATGTCCCCTGTGTATGGTGAGCCCTCCCCAGAAGTACCAGAGGATGAAGTATGAGCAACATGATAGATGGGATGGTGGTGATGTGAAAGTCTCGGTGAGAGAATGAGTGTTGAGATGTTGCCCCGCTAATGGTTGCATGAGATCCCTGAAGAGAGTAGCTGCATGATACCATGATGAGAGTTTGATATTGAAGGGAATTGAAGGATGACTTACCCTGGCGGAGCGGATGAGATTAATCATCCTCTTCCTGCACTGGGTGGCATTTCAGGCGCAGTTGCCAGCCTCACTGCCCTGCTCTGCGATGGCCTCCCGGGCCGGAGAGATGAGGCTGCTGCACTCCCTGCAGCCATCCCTGGGATACAGGACTTCCCTGTGCAACTGCACTCCTCTGATCAAGGCCTGGTGGTTGAAGCAGGGGGGCTGCCTTCTTCATGAGGCTCTCAGCCTTCTCCTGGCTGCAAGGCATTTCTGCACTTGTCCTGAAGACAGGTGGGCTGGAGAGAGTGAGATTATGTGTTGGACTGGCCTTTAAATATGGCACCCAGACCTTCGACCCTGCCAGCTGACGGTGGGTGGATGAATCAGTTCCCGACCTGAGTTAGGATACTGGCAGCAGAGGTTGGAAGAGCTCAAGTTTATTTGAGGGGGGAGGGGTGGTGGGGTTGCAAGTTGAGATGTAGGCCAGGAGTGCATTGGAATAGTCGAGTCTAGAGGGATGGATGAGGAGCAGCAGATGAGCGGAGGCAAGGGTGGAGGTGGGTGATGTTCCGGAAGGAGAAGTAGGCAATCCTAGAAGACAATAGCCAGAATTTTACGTCCTGCGGGCGGGTGCATGCCTGACCTGAACGGGCATTGTGCGAGATGATGTCAGGTGAAGGCCCTTATGTCATCGTGCACTTGTGTGATATTTCGCTCGGCGGGTGCACGCAAAATTTGGAAGAATGCCCGCCAACAATTAATCAGGCAATTAAGCTCATTAACGGCCCAGTTGTAAGCGATTTTTCATGGCCTGTTCAACCTTATGGTTGGCAGGTGGGCCAATCGGCCAGGCAGACTTTACATTTTTGATGAAACCTCATCCAAGGGCAGGATGAAATCTCCGTTAGGATTTAAAATAAAGAGAAATATCTGGGGACTGTTTGTTTTATGAGGTATGCGTTCAGGTGCCTGATTGTGCTGCATGGACATTTTTTGCTGCATTTTTGTGATTTCTTTTATTATTTGGAGGTCTGCAGCTCACTGAGGCATCTGTCTACCTTCAGGGAGCTCAATGGAAGTGCTCACCAACAGCCGCAGTGACATCGACGCCCGCCCTCTTCCTGCCCCCAGTGGGAGTGCTGAGCCTTTCTCAGGGCGTGTGTCATGCTGGCTGGCTGTTAATTAGCCAGCCAGCGTAAGATCACATTCACAGCACAATCTCAGCTGGGGGCAGGTTTTACACCCGCTTCCGGCCGCTCCGACTTCAGGCACACTCTGGGGGTAAAATTTAAGCCCATATATTGCTGGAACTCAGCTCAGTCTCAGATAGGACACCAAGATGGCTAATGCTCTGGTTCAGCCTCAGACAGTTGCCAAGGAGAGGGATGGAGTCAGTGACTAAGGTTTGTAGCAGGGAACAAAGGCAATGGCTTTCATCTTCAGGTGTGACTCAGTTGGTGACAAGCTTGCCTCAGGAGGTTGTGGGCTCAGAGAAGAAAAGACTAGGCTAATACTCCAGTGCTGCACTGTGCAGATGAAATGTTCAGATGAGGCCCTATATACCCTCTCAGGTGGGCATTAAAGTTTCCCTAGTTCTGATGAAAGGTCATCAATCTGAAACATTAAACTGGTTTCTCCCTGTACAGATGCTGCCTGACCTGCTGAGGGGCGAATCCTCCAGTGGCGACATCAGAGCTGCAGGGGCGGCTATCGTCACCAGGTGCACCACGGAGAGGCTGTAAAGGATGGCCCCTCACAGGGAAGCCACTAGGAGGCCTTCTCGATACATCTGGTGGGCTCCGCGCAGAGCAGGGGCTGTCCTGCTGCCCTACCCATTTCTGGGAATGTCCTGTGGCAGCTGTTCTAGAATTGGGTCCTTCTGTCTTGGACTCCAAGCACGGGGCTTGGTTTTTAGGCTGACTATAGACATATTCTGGTATCTGCTTAACACTTGTTTATTAGTACTGCATCTAAACAGGTTACAGAGTAGGCACGTAGCTCCTAGGCATGGTTCCAACTTCTCTCTTGAGAGTCTAACACATTACTGGTGAGTGTCAGTTGTACATCATCAACTATGTCATACATTTGCATATCCCATCTGTTAACCCTTCATACTACAGCAGTGGAAAGATGTCGAGCTTCCCACACAATGTCTTCTACCACCATTTCACGAGCACTGCCACCACCCAGTCCAACTCCAGAGGGATGGTAAAATTCAGCCCAAGTAATTTAAATCCCTGTTAGGTCTGAGAGAAAGATCAAAAATAGAAAGGGATGTGAGATGGATAAGTGCTGTATATCGTGATGTCATCAGGACAGTTGCTAAAATCATTGGCCTATTATTGGCTTTATCCTGACTGTTACTTTATGCTCCATTTCAGTTGGTCACTGGTCCATTTCAATTGGTCAGTCAGTGTGGCTGCTAACATGTCAGTGTGGGATTCTCTACAGTGCACAAGCAAAACAGTAAAAGACCACTGGAATTTAAGAACTTAGTCCACTGTTACATAAGCAATATTTCCAAGTGAAACTAACTAGTTAACTCATATATGAAACTATTTATGTCATGGGCAGCCTTGACATGCTGTATTTATAATACTGGTATGCTTTCAGTTGAAAAATCCTTTTGTCTGAATGAGCATTTTATGGTTCCTGTAACTGAATGAGGTTAGTGTATAGTGATCCCTGGTATCACTTTGTCATTTTAATGCTGTACTTATAGGAAATATGAGCCTTGAAATTACTGTAGCTTTGCAGCTCTCAAATGGAGAATATTTTATTCTACTTGTCCAGTGGAATAACTGAAAATAAAGTCATTGTTTGATATTACTATTGGAGTAATTAGTAGTGAAATACCTTGCACACTCTGCTCCGATTTCTCTCCATGCTCTCTTAACCCATTGCTAACATTTCTACTTAAGCAGAAAACAGAAGACTGTCATACAAATGCTTTAAGTGTTTAACTGATGTCTCCAATAGTAACTCCCTTCAGGCTATGGTTTTCATATCAACTGTTATTCTGCAGCACAAGTGTCACAATGTGTGTTCTTATTAAGAGTTGTAAACACCTTGTTAGGATCTGAAGAGGAGCTTGTGTTCATGTAGCATCTTGTCACAGCCTTTAGGCAGACCAAAATACCTTGAAGCATGGATTACTTTTGAAAAAGAGTCATGGAGCAAGTCTTAAAAAATGTATTCTTGGGGTGTAAGCGTCACTGGCACAGCTAGCATTTTGCCTATCACTCATTGCTCTTGAGCAAGAACAAATTAAAAGAAAACTCACTCAAACCTGTCCACTTGCACGGGGTGAACAAAGAAACAGCCTACGAGGATGTCATCAGAGCTTTTGATTCATATAAGATAAAAGCAAAATACTGCAGATGCTGGAATTCTGAAATAAAAACAGAAAATGCTGGAAAAACTTAAGAGCATCTTTGGACAGAGAAACAGAGTTAATGTTTCGAGTCCGTATGACTCTTCTTTGACTCATACTTCAGTTTTTATAGAAATATGATCATTGGTGCAGTCAAAAGCAGGGTGAAGGGGTTGACTCATTCATCAATGATTTGTACTGCCTAGTCGAGCACTAAAAGACGACCTGATCAGAGATAGGATAGTCACTGGCATTTTACATGAGAATCTCTCTGACTTCTTACAATCCCGGAAAGATTAAAATTTAAGCTGTACAACTGGCCAGCCAGGCCAAAGAGCAGAGGCAGAATAAGGCTTTTGTCAGAGATGAGAAGGACATTTTCCAAAGGCAGTCCGATGAAATTGTTTGTGGGTTGTAAAATGGAAAGAATAGCAAGGCAGCAACCAGGGAACACCTTGGAGAGGCACCAACCACCATTTTCCAATGCCCCACTGTGGCGGAAAGAAGGCCCACAGGCAGGAAGAATGTTCCGCTGAACTGCGCAGTGCCATGGCTGTGGCAAGTTAGGCCATTTTAAAATAGCCTGCCATTTCAGGAAATTTGTGTTTACAAGACAGAAGGAGAAACCTGCTAAACGAACCTCTATTCAAGAAATTCAAGAGTTGGACAACCGGGAAATCATCATTCTAGAAGAAATAAAGGAAAATAAAAAACAGTATTCAACTCCAAGGTCCAGGGGAGATCAAAATTTTCAAAGCCAACTAGAGATGACATTGAAATTCAAAGGTAGAGAAATTTCTGAAACATTGTACATTATGAAGAATTAACAATGCACTTTGATGAGCAGAAAAGCCTGCATAGCTCTGAGCCTGCTTCTAAACATTGGTGAGGTCAACACAGAAACACACAATAATGAACTTAGGAGGAAATTTCCCACACTTTTTACAGGGTTGGGAAAGCTGAAAACCGTCACGTGACACTCAAGACAGACGCTAAGTCCCTTTGTCTGTTCACACCAACGAATGTTCCACACCCAGTTCCGAAAAGAGTCAGGAGTGAGATTGAGGTGATGCTGCAACAAGAAGTCCTTTCTCCTGTCATTAAACCAGCCATGTGGTCCTCTAGGATGGTGCCTCTCCTGAAGCCTAATGGCTCCATTTGAATCTGAATTAATCTAACACACCTCAACAAGGCAGTTGAAAGAGAAATACATCCAATGACATCTGTGGATGAGAACTTGACCAAGCTTGCAAAAAGCACCATCTTCACCAAACTTGATGCCAAGAGCAGGTTTTGGCAATAGCTATTAGACCAGGAGTCCAAACTCTTAAGGACTTTCATTATGCCCTTTGGACAGTACTGTTTAAACTGTCTGCCTTTTGGCATCACGTCAGCCCCTGAAATATTCCAAAAGACCATGTCCAACATACTGCAGAGCATTGATAGTGTTATTTGCCAAATGGATGACATCTTGATCCATGGGTCAGTGAAACAGGAACACAACAACAAGTTAGGCAAGTCTTACTCATGCTGCAAGGGGCTGGCTTGACACTCACTGACAAACGTCAATTTCTAGGCCCACGATAAAGTTCTGAGGGCATATTATACAAGCAACTGGGATTACGGCAAACCCACAGAAAACAAACGCAACAAAGGAATTCCCGCCACCTAGAAATGTAACAGAGCTACAAGGTATATAGGCATGGTCAACCAACTAGGCAAATTTCTGCCTCACTTAGCCCAGATAAATGAAGCTGTCAGACATTTTGTATGATAGGACCAGGCATGGTGCTCGATTGAACATCAGCAGCAGTCTTTCAAACAAATCAAAATGATGCTAACATCCTCAGAGACCCTAGTCGACTACAAACCATGAACATGCCACAATTGTGGCAGCTGATGTATCTGCAATGGGACTGGGAGCAGTGTTACCTGCGTCCAAAGCGATGGCAAATGATGGCCTGTTTACTATGCATCCAGGTCATTAATGGAGACTGAACAGCTATATGCTGTGATTGAAAAGGAAGTCCTCGCAGCGACTTGGGCATGTATGAAATTCTCTGATAATGTACTTGGCCTGCACTTTAAGATTGAGACTGATAGCAAGCTATTAGTAACATTGTTGAACACAAAGGAAAACGCAAAGAGACCACCCAGGATTCAGTGATTCCAACTTCGACTCATGTGATAAGATGCTACAGCAGAGTACATACAGGGGAAATATCAGACTCTAACTGATACATTGTCCAGGCACTTACCCAGTACAGGAAGATAAAAGCTTCATAGTGGAAGTTGAAGCCTTTATATCCTTAACTACTAAATATTTGCTGGCAACTGGCCAGAAATTGAGCGAGCTTTGTGCAGCCCAAAGACAATATGAAGAATGCATCCAGATTTGCATATGCTGCCTGGATGGATGGCCATAGTACATCCAAAGCAACCCTGTTTGAGGAAATATTTCAAACAGCAGCACCACTTCAGCAACATAGACAACCTCCTAGTATGTGATGCAAGAGTGGTACCACATGCTCTCCACCTGGAAATCTTACAGAAGATCCACCAAGGGCATCTTGACGTAACCAAGTGTCGAGCCAGGACAGAGCAGCCTGTATAGTGACAAATATTTCTTATGGTGGTAGACTATTATTCCCATTGCTTGGAGGTGCAAAAGCTACATGACCCAACCTCTGAAGCCGTTATTACCTCCTTGAAGAAAATGTTCTCTACACATGGCATTCCTGACGTTGTCATTTCTCATAAGGGACCACAATTTGCCAATGAGCGCTTTCAACCCTTTGCAAAGTTGTATGGATTTGTAAATGCCATAAGCTCCCCAGAATACCCACAGTTTAATGGAGAGACTAAATGAGAAGTATGCACTGTCAAGGATCTTGTGAAGAAGAATTATGACATTCGGATCGCTCTGCTTAGTTATTGTTCAACACCCTTACAAAGTGGGTTTTCGTTCTGCGAGCTTCTGATGAACCACAAGCTAAAGACCCAACTCCCTTTCCTGACCCACACCTTGTCATGATGGAAAACCATCATCGAGCTAGGAAGAAGGAAGGGGCCTACTGATCAAGTCAAGCTCACCAGAGGCATAGAGCTCAAGACCTTCCAATCCTTGGAAGGGGAGAGAGGGTATGGATCAGAGACCAGAACCGTGCAGGAATGGTAATTGAGAAGCTACAGCAGCCAAGATTATATCTGGTCAAGAGACAGTCCGGCATCATTCGAAGGAACACATCTGCCCTAATCTCAATGGACAGAATTCCATTAACAGCATGGGCAGAGTACCTTGAACCTCAAGAGAGCATCACACCCACAAATGAGGGAAACTAGGAGTGACACCCTCCACGAACTGGCTACAGAGCAACAGGATTCCCACCTACCTCAGAAGGAGCTCCGCACCTATTCAGGAAGATTGCTGAAACCACCAAAGAAACTTTCCCTTTAAGAGAAGAGACTTTGCGGGGAGGTGTAGGGGAATGTGTGTATAATAGTATGGGGATAAAGACTCTGGGGAGATGTAAAGGTTAACTCTAATGATAGCTCATGAGCGTGTGTGCTGGGAGCTTTGTCACATTGATGTCACTCGCTGAAGGAAGACGACTGAGAAGTATCTTAGAGATTAGCTCCAGCTATGCCTTGCTCCTACTTAACCTTTATAAATGGTCAGTATGTAAATAAAGATGTTTTTGACAAAAGACCACTGTCTACAGTAAGAAGCTAACGAACCCCGAGATAAAACCACAGCAACAAAGTTCCGGTGTCATCTGGCCCGACTACCTGGGAATCCGGCTGCCTCTGAACTAAAATTCGACCTTCTGGGCTAATCTTTCCCGGGTCGGGTTTGTGGAGCCAGGAAATTCCCCGGCTCTGCAATCCTGGCTCGGGAGCGAAAACCCAGGCCTTTATGTCCACCTGAGCTGGCCAAAAGTTGTCAACTTCAACAATGCAGAATTGCCTCATTACTGCATTGACAAGTCAGCCTTAGAATATGTTTTCAAGTTCTAGAGAAGGACTAAGACTACTGATCTTTCTACCACTGCAAACAGTTTGATTTCATTTGCTCTGTAAAATTGTTTCAGAATTTTGAACACTTCTTAAATGTCACCTTAACCATAACTTTGTAGCCTGCACAAGATGAGCAACTACTTTCAGTGATTTAGTTACATTGAAAGACAGTTCAGGGGAAATGCTTTTTTTAGTTTGAATATGAATCAAGGATCATGAAGTTTATAATTACTGCAACATGTACTGTTCTGCACTGACTACTCATTTATCTGCTTTATTTGAATAAACTGCCCATTTGTTTATGGTCTAAGTTTCAGCTTAATAAAGTATAGATTCAACCATCTATCAGAAAGAGAAAGGTCACGTAGTGGCTTGTCATATATTCTAGTCGGCCAGGGTACAGGCTCAAGGGTCCTCTGTTTGATTCCTGCATCTCACTATCAATTATCTAGATTTGTAGGCAGATAAAGGAATATTCCAGATTGTGGGTAATGTAAGATCTGCTTATAAGAGTGATTAATGATACTCAATTTGTGTCTAATATTTAGTTTTATAGCCCAAAAAACATAGAATCCATGGATAATGGTTAATTGACTGTGAAAGAAAAAAATTCTCAATTCTCAAAGTTTAAAATAAAAACAAAAATGTTAGTAACATACAGCTGATCGATCACAACTGAAAGACAAAGACAGGTGAATGTTCTTCACATCAGCCTGGAAAATTTAACCCTTCTTAACTTATAGGCATCAACTGACCTGCTGTATGAATTTTTTGAAATCAAATTTCCAATAATCGTATTTTTTTCTTTCTTTTTAGCTCTTAAAAATCTAATTTATCTTTCTAAGCAAGAATGTTTCCTTTGTCCTTTTCATTGAGAAAGGCACAACCTCTAATCCTGAATTGAGACCCCTGCAAATTAGATGAATGGATAAGGTTATGCCTTAAAATTCCCACTGTAGAACTATGTCTTGATGATCTCTTTGACCTTGATGAAGGACCAAGTGTATTACACCTCAGATCAGTCAATAATCTGTAAAATAGTTGTTTAGTTTGAGAAGGGTGATGCAGCAAAGGTCTCCTGAGTGCAGAGGCTGAGATTCACTGGCTGACAGAGACGAATAGCACAGGTTACACAGCAGAGCAAGGACAAAGGGACAAACTGGGAGTATTTGTGAGAGGCAACAGCCCACGGATACTTCTGTTACACACAATCATTGATCTATGGAGAGATTTAATTCTTTGAAGTCACGGATTTGAAGGGTGAAAAAGACAGGAAATCCTCTGTCAAGTCCTTCTGAAAAGGCATACAGAAGATTACAAAGGCCCTGAATTTACGCAGAGAGTTGAAACACTTATGAAGTTTTATGTTTTGTGCCATGCCTCGAACATGCAAGTCAGAAAGCAAAGTCAAATGCTGAGACTGGAAAAGTGTTTTACTTTAATGAACATTTAGACCCTTGTGACAACATCTGGATCCACTATATTAACATATTTTATCAACAGAATCATTACTTTGTATCACTGACTCAAACATAGGGTGGGATTTTTCATCCCCGCCCGCTTCCGGGATCGTCCGGTCCTGCAGAAAGTCAGTGGACTTTTGGCTGGGCTGCCGCATCCCCTGCAGCTGGTCTCGCCATGGCAGGGTCCGAAAATTCCAGCAATAGTATTTATGGTTATTGTTTTGTTTGGAGGTGTATGTGGTTTACTCGCCCCTCTTTTTAGAAGAACATTTTGGTGATGTTAGATGAAGACTTTAAAGGTACCATCAGCACAAACTTATAATAAACTTGAAGGTCAAGGAGATTGTCAAACATTACAATACTGAATGTGAATTACAACGTGAAACAGTACTGAGTTTGTATAAACAAACTTTCATCATCGTGATCAAAAAAATTCAATGGATATTGCATGTTGGACAATGCCTCTTCAATTCATTGCTGGTGATATAACCAATTTAATTTTGCCACATTTTTGATGGAATTGCTGGATACCTAAAACATGGCATTAATATTGATAACACTATTGCTCCATAATTTATGTCACACAAACTGGAAAACTGCATAGAAAGTCACATCCAATACTTAGACCAGGGAATGCAGAAAACTCTTAATTCAAGATCACTTAATTCAAATGAGTGTCATACACAGTGTACGTTTGCCATGTTGATACCAAGGAGAGGAAACTAAAGTTAGGAGGACATAAAATTAAAAATGAGACTAAGAAATAGGAACCGGAGTAGACCATTCGGCCCTTCGAGCCTGCTCCACCATCCAATAAGATCATGGCTGATCTTCTTGTGTTTCAATTTCCACATTCCCATCTAACCCCGATAACCTTTGATTCCCTTGCCTAACAAGAATCTATCTACCTCTGCCTTGAAAATATTTAGTGACCCCGCCTCCACCACCTTCTGAGGCAGAGAATATTTCTCATATGAAGCAGGGAAGACTACGGGATGAGTAATAGAAGTTTTTAGAATTATGAAGGGTTAGGCTGAAAATGGAAAGATTGGCTGACAAATTAGGAACAAAGAGTCATCAGTTTGAAGTTGCCAGTAAGAGAATTTCATTGCACAGAGGTTTGACAGTGCATGAAATGCTCTGCCACAGAGGATTGAGGTGCAGAGTTCAAGAGCGGCTGTGAGTGGGTGATGAGGTGGTGGTGGGAGGGTGCAGAAAACTGACTGTGTCCAATCAGTTGACCAATAAACACACATCTTCACATTATTTTCATTGGCTTCCTTGAAAAATTAAATTGGAAGGATCCTTAACACATGACCTTTGCGATACCTTCAGGCTTTCTGCCCCTGCAGAAGTTGAAAGTTTTTTTTTTGTTCATTCATGGGATGTGAGGGTCGAGGCTAGGCCAGCATTTACTGCCCATCCCTAATGTCCTTGAGAAACTGAGTGGCTTGCTAGGGCATTTAAGAATCAACCATATTGCTGTGGATTGGGAATCAAGTAGGCCAGACCGGGTAAGGTTGGCAGACATTAGTGAACTAGGTGAGTTTTTACAACTATCGTCAATGGTTTCATGGTCATCATTAGGCTTTTAAGTCCAGGCTTTTTTATTGAGCATTACCCTGAGTCTCTGGATAATTAGTTCAGTGACAATATCACTACACCACCTAGCTGACCACATTCAACCCAGTGTATCTTTACTACAATCTTGCTGCATACCCTGGGCTTTAACAAATGTTAGGTATTGGAGCTGATCACAGTAAACTAATATATGATAGTGATACAGAGACATTAGGGGACATGCCAAAGGAGAAGAAACAGAGGCCAAGAGATACTTACAGGCAGAATGATAAAATTTATTCCATGCAATTAATTAACAAATCAGTTAGGACCACTTGAACATGAGTCACCAGCAGGAGGAAAAATTCAAACAGTTGTGATATTCCCCCTTATTGCCATTAGTGCCAGCTGTAACCATAGTAATTCACAACTATTAACTGTCCTGTTCAAAAGTACTTTGCTTGAAAAAAAGAAAAGCCACTTTACTAGAACACAAAATAGCATCAGTTGGAGAATGTGCATTGCTTTCCCATGCAACAATTTTATCATATGAGCAGCATTAACCATGCCTTTGTTCCCTTTTAACTTGACTATTTAAAAAATACTCTTAACGGCTACCCATGTTCTACCATATGTAAACTTGAGGTCATCCAAAATCTGCTGCCTGTGCCCTAGTTCACACTAATTCACCTGTTCACCTATCACTCCTGTGCTCACTGACCTACATTGGTTCCTGGTTAAGCAGCTCCTTGATTTTAAAATAATGATCCTGGTTTTCAAATTGCTCCAGGGTCCGAACTCTCTCTATCTCTGTAATCTCCTCCAGACCAACAAAACTCCATAATATCTGTGCTCCTCTAATTCTCGCCTCTTCAGCACCCTCATTTTAATGGCCCCAATATTGGTGGTCACACCTTCTGTTGCCTAGGCCATGAATCTCTCAACATATCATCCTCTTCCCTCCTTTAGGATGTTCCTTAAAGTCTCCTTCTTTGACCAAACTTTTGGTCTTCTCCATAATATCTCTTTATCTGGCCCCATATCAAATTTTGCTTTACAACACTCCTGTAAAATACCATGGGAAGCTTTGTTATGTTAAAGGCTCTATATAAATACTAGTTGTTGTTATTATGACTTGCTTTAGTATCCTATCTTGTATCAATTAGCTTAACAGGGACCATGGGCCTGTGTGACTCACATTATACTACATATGTACCTTTCCTCACTGAACCAGTCATGGAGTTAGATATTGGGCTGGACTTTGCCCAGGAGGGCGGGTGGGGAGGGGGATTGGTTGATGATGAACTTTCAGCATTTGTCGTCATTACCCCTCTAAAGCTGATCATAATTTCAGGGTGCTATGTATGCGCAGATTAGGGCAGAAATCCTGAACTTGCTTTCCGTCACTTAGGGTTGTGGCTACCCCCAGAGCCAGCCATCACTAAAATCGGTGGGAATTTCAACTTTCCCACTCCAACATCACCATTTAAAACCTCTTAAAAAGTTATACCTTGTTCAATCAAGCGTAAGTGTTTTTTTAACAGTGATGTGACTAATAAAATTTGATGAACAACAGAACTAGCCTTGAAAAAAATTATTTTATAATCGTGGAGAGCTGTTAAATGATTAATTAGTAGATTTTTTAAATTAAATTAAACTTTCTAAATAGTCTTCTTTCAGTTTCCTCAGATTATTTTATCCTCTACCTTCACCCCATGCGTATGTCCCAGTCTTTTATTTGCTGTGTATAAACATTTTTTTCAATGTATTTTATTTTATTGCATTTTGTAATCTATCTTTGTGTCTGTGAAAATCCTTTAATGTGATTGGCTGCTTGGACAGCCTGATGACATCACTGCTGCTCCAGTAAAGAATGCTGCAACCAGCTGCATTGTCACTGCAGATAGAGGTGAAATTCTCACACTGACCATAAACTCCAGGCCAAGTATGCAGTAATTTAGTTAATATTAATTTCTTTTGGACAAGACATTAAACCAAGTGTACAAACAAGGGTGTAGGGGTTTTGTTAATGCACTATCCAGAAACCTGAACTAATAATACTGAGATTAGGTCAAACTCCAACATAGAAGTTTGAGAATTTATGCTCAGTTAAAAACATCCGGAAATAATAAAAGATTGGTATCAATTTAAAAAAAAGTGAACATGGAGTTTGCAGATTATCAGAAAAGCCCAACTAGATTTTTTACATCTTTTAGTTAAGACATCCTTTCTCAGTCCCACCTACATGCAACTCTAAAGATCGAAAAAATACTAGGTCAGTCAATTCAAGGAGATGTGAGCTGTTGCTGTTTCAGGATTAAATATTATACAACAATATTTCAGAATTAATACCTCATTACGCTAAATTTGCATTGTGCTGTGTTTCGTCTTGGGTTCTGGTCTAGATGCGGTTTCTCTAGGGTTTACTTGTTACCCTAAGAATGTCACTATAGATTGTAATTCGTAAAAACCATTCTTGTTTATTTATAGATATATCTCGGTACCTGACATGAGGTTGTACTTCTACTTCCCATCAGATCTCAGTCTCTTAAACATATGACATTGCATCGTATTACATCATTAGTTCCATCATTATCAGGTGTTCTTGATGTTAACCCTTTATATGCTGTGGATTGGTCTGTTTTAAATCAGTGATCAAACTTGTGATGTATCATTGTGCAAAGCTCATAAGGTATCACAACAACCACTTTAATATTGTTCTTTATCTGCTGGCTCCTCTAGCTGATGTCTATTTTAATATAGACCTGTCAGTCCTTTTTTAGGAGGCTAGGAAATACACTGCACAGTTTGATGGTGATATCATGAGGCTTTATCATGATTATTACTTTGTAGAGCGAATATGAGGAAAGTTGAACAGCACATTGCACCCAGTTTGCAGAATGACCAGCTTAATGCAGCTATTAAAAATGTAAATGTGGGAGATTGGTTCATAGTCTGCAATATAAAAGCACATAGGGTAAGGAGATGAAAACTCTGCTATGATAAATTCAGTTAAAAATATGGCTTGGGTACAAAGAAAATTCTGTATTGCACTCTCGGTGACTTTTTCATTAAAATTATTGATACAAACTGCTAAATAAAGCAAGCTGATAATCTTTTCTTGAACAGTTTGCAATCGTCATATTTTTACTTTCAATGAAATTAATTTTGAGATGTTTTGAACAAAAAAATACAGAGCTGCAATAGGAATAAGATATTGATTAAAGGTGCAGCATCTTCACAAAACTATTTTGTCAGGAAAAACTACTTGTCAAATAAATAAAAACACTACTTACCAGGGATGAGTAAAGCTGCAGTTGAAGAGTAGGTAGATTGATCAGCAGATAGCTAGATAAGGCAAATAACCCAATCATATTATTTAGCTCTCTATTTCTGTCCAGTCCAAATTTCCTCTGCACTGCCCCTCAACAATTCTTTAATGTCACACACAAAAGCGGAATATCTACATCTTCTGTAGGGATTAAAGCAATAACTCGGCATATACAGAATAAGCAGTTCATCACTGAGCAACTACTTCATCATTGGAAACGCTGCTGTAGATAATTGTAGAGCTACCAGAGGCTCCACATGCATGTGTGTGTGCCTGTGTGTGTGTGTTTGGGTGTGTTAGTTGGTTCAGATGGTAGCACTCTCACTTCTGAGTCAGAAGGTTGTGGATTTAAGTTATGCTTCAAAGACTAAAGCACATAAATCAAGGCTTCGACGACATTGGAGTACTGAGTGAAAGGCCTTTTGGATGAGCTGATAAACCAAGGCCCTGTCTACTCTCTCACGTGGACATAAAAGAATCGAGTGAATGATTTCAAAGAAGAGCAGGGTCGCCATTCAGAATGCCTTGGTCAATGATTATCTTTCAAACAACATCACTAAACAAACAGATAATCTGGTTGTTATCACATTGTTGTTTGTGGGTACTTGCTGTGCATATTGGCTTCTGTATTTCCTACATTCCAACAGCAGCAAAACTTCAAAAACACTTCATATGATGTCCTGAGGCCATGAAAGGCACTATATAGCTGTACGTGTTTCATTCTTTCTGTTTTTCATGCTGTCCTAAAATTCTGTAAGACAGCATCTTCTAAACCTATGCCCTCTACCACTTAGACAAACAAGGGCAGAAGAAACATGGGCTGGGATTTTCCATGCCTGCTGGCGTTGGGCGCGTTTGGTGGCGTGAGCGGACAATATGACGCGTTCGGTTTCACGTCAGGTTGAAACCAGTTTGCAATCGTCCGCTCAGCCCACCAGGTACTGCAGGGCTAGGGCTTGCTTGGCGAAGGGGGAGAAATGGCCTCAGGCAAGGGAAGAAGCTGCAAGACAAGGGCTGTACTGGGGAAGGAGAGTAACCCAGGGTATGTGTGGGGGGCACAAGTTGTTCTGTGCAAGTGGCCTCAAGATGGTGAAGGCTGAGGAGGCAGTCTCCAGAGGAGATGAGGCCACATGGAGATGTGAGGGTGTGTGTGAGAGAGTGAGTGAAGTCATGGAGCTGGCAGTGAGTGAGATGCCAGTGAATGTGAGATGGGCTTGAGTGTGTGAGTTTAGAGTGATGAGATGGTTGCCATACCCAAGCTGCATGTATGAGATCATTCACCCGCTGACTGCATTGGATGGCCAACCTCTTCTGTGCAACATTGGCACTGATCACCACTGCCAACGCCTACCAAGACCAAGTGGTAATATTGCGGCCCCTCCTGCTGCCAGAGTGGAGACAGAGGACATCACAGCGGGCGTCCATGGTGTCCAAAAGGTGCTCGAGGGCTGCAGCCTTCTTGTCTTTCGGAGCCATGTCTTCTTTGCTGCAGTCCTGGGCTGGAAGCACTGAGCACGGCCGTACTTTAAGTGTGGTGCCTAGCATGGTGAAGTGGCTAGGTGACGATGTGGCAGGTGAATCAGAGCCTGCCTGCCAGCGAAATGGCGTGTATCCTGGGAATGCATAATTAATGCAGTGGGTTTGGGATGATATGGCATGAAAAGCCATCTTTGCAGCTGGTGGGTAAAACGTCATTATTTCTTTGCTCATTCAGTGGATGTGGGCTTCGCTGGCTGGTCCAGCATTTATTCCCATCCCTAGTTGGCCTTGAGAAGGTGGTGGTGAGCTGCCTTCTTGAACTGCAGCAGTCCATGTGGTGTAGGTACACCCACAGTGCTGTTAGGAAGTGAGGTCCAGGATTTTGACCCACCAACAGTGAAGGAATGGTGATATATTTCCAAGTCAGGATGGAGAGTGACTTGGAGGGGAGCTTCCAGGTGGTGGTGTTCCCATCTATCTGCTGCCCTTGTCCTTCTAGGTGGTGGTGGTCATGGGTTTGGAAGGTGATGTTGAAGGAGCCTTGGTGAATTCCTGCAGTGCTTCTTGTAGATGGTAAACACTGCTGTTACTGTGCATCGGTGGTGGAGGGGGTGAATGTTTGTGGATGTGGTGCCAGACAAGTGGGCTGCTTTGTCCTGGATAGTGTCAAGCTTCTTGAGTGTTGTGGGAGCTGCACTCATCCAGGCAAGTGGGGAGCATTCCATCACACTCCTGACTTGTGGCTTTGGGGAGTCAGGAGGTAAGTTACTCATCACAGAATTCCTAGCCTCTGACCTGCTCTTGTAGCCACAGTATTTATATGGCTAGTCCAATTCAGTTTCTGGTCAATGGTAACGACCAGGATGTTGATAGTGGGGTATTCAGTCATGGTAATGCTATTGAATGTCAAGGGGCGATGGTTAGATTCTCTCTTGTTGGGAATGGTGATTGCCTGGTACTTGTGCGGCACGAGTGTTACTTGCCACTTGTCAGCCCAAGCCTGGCTATTGTCCAGGTCTTGCTGCATATGGATATGGACTGCGTCAATATCTGAGGAGTCATGAATGGTGCTGAACATTGTGCAATCATCAATGAACATCCCCACTTCTGACCTTATGATGGAAGGAAGGTCATTGATGAAGCAGCTGAAGGTGGTTGGAACGAGGACACTACCCTGAGGAACTCCTGCAGTGATATCCTGGAGCTGAGATGCTTGACCTCCAACAATCACAGCCATCTTCCTTTGTGCTAGGAATTACTCCAACCAGTGGAGAGTTTTCCCCTGATTCCCATTGACTCCAGTTTTGCTCGGGCTTCTTGATGCCACAGTTGGTCAAATGCAGCCTTGATGTCAAGGGCAAGCCCCTTTCACCACACCTCAGGAGTTCAGCTCTTTTGTCCATGTTTTAACCAAGGTTGTAATGAGGTCAGGAACTGAGTGGCCCTGACGGAACCCAAACTGAGCATCAATGAGCAAGTAATGACTAAGCAAGTGCCACTTGATAACACTGTTGATGACCACTTCCATTACTTTATTGATGTTCGAGAGTAGACTGATGGGGGCGGTAATTGGATGGGTTGGATTTGTCCTGTTTTATGTGTACAGGGCATACCTGGGCAATTTTCCACATAGCCAGGTAGATGCCATTTTTGTAGCCATACTGGAACAGCTTGGCTAGGGGCATGGCAAGTTCTGGAGCACAATTCTTCAGTACTATTTCTGGAAAATTGTCAGGGCCCAAAGACTTTGCAGTATCCAGTGCCTTCAGCCATTTCTTGATATCATGTGGAGTGAATTGAATTGGCTGAAGACTTGCATCTATGATATGGGGACCTCTGGAGGAGGCCGAGATGGATCATCCACTCAGCACTTCTGGCTGAAGATTGTAGCAAATGCTCCAGCCTTATCTTTTGCGCTGGTGTGCTGGGTTCCCCCATCATTGAGGATGGGGGTATTTGTGGAGCCTTCTCCTCCAGTGAGTTGTTTAATTGTCCACCACTATTCACGACTGGATGTGGCAGGACTGCAGAGCTTAGAACTGATCCATTGGTTGTGGGATCGCTTATCCCTGTCTATCACTTGCTGCTTATGCTGTTTGGCATGCAAGTGGTCCTGTGTCATAGCTTCACATGGTTGACATTTGATTTTTAGGTATGCCTGGTGCTGCTCCTGGCACATCCTCCTGCACTCTTTGTTGAACCAGGGTTGATCCCCTGGTTTGATGGTAATGGTAGAGTGGGGGATATGTCGGGCCATGAGGTTACAGATTGTGTTCCAGTACAATTCTGCTGCTGCTGATGGCCCACAGCGCCTCATGGATGCCCAGTCTTAAGTTGCTAGATCTGTTCCAAATCTGTCCAATTTAGCACAGTAGTAGTGCTACACAACCCGATGGAAGGTATCCTCTGAAGACGGGATTCACTCCTACCAACACTGTCATGGACAGATGCATCTGCGGCAGGCAGGTTGGTGAGGATTAGGTCATGTGTGTTTTTCCCTCTTGTTGGCTCCCTCACCACCTGCCGCCGACTCAGTCTAGCAGCTATGTCTTTTAGGACTCAACCAATAGTAGCTCAGACAGTAGTGCTGCTACCGAGCCACTCTTGGTGATGGACATTGAAGTCCCCTCTGCGCCCTTGCCACCCTCAGTGCTTCCTCCAGGTGGTGTTCAACACTGAGCAGCACTGATTCATTAGCTGATGGAGGGCAGTACATGGTAATCAGCAGGAGGTTTCCTTGCCCATGTTTGACCTGATGCCATGAGACTTCATGGGGTCTGGAGTCGATGTTGATGACTCCCAGGGCAATTCCTTCCCAACTGTATACCACTGTGCCGCCACCTCTACTGGGTCTGTCCTGGCAGGGGGACAGGACATACCCAGGGATGGTGATTGTGGTGTCTGGGACATTATCTGTAAAGTATGATTCCGTGAGAATGACTATGTCAGGCTGTTGCTTGTCTACTCTGTGAGACAGCGCACCAAAGTTTGGCACCAGCCCCCAGATATTAGTAAGGAGGACTTTGCAGGGTCCACAGGGCTGAGTTTCCCGTTGACGTTTCCGGTGCCCAGGTCGGTGGTCCGTCCGATTTCATTCCTTTTTTGAGACTTTGTAGCGACTTGATACAACTGAGTGGATTGCTAGGCCATTTCAGAGGGCATTTTAGAGTCAACCACATTGCTGTGGCTCTGGAGTCACATATAGGCCAGACCAGGTAAGGATGGCAGATTTCCTTCCCTAAAGGACATTAGTGAACCAGATGGGTTTTTACAACAATCAACAATGCTGTTTGGCAAGCATTAGACTTTTAATTAATCATTAGACTTTTAATTCCAGACGTTTTATTGAATTCCACCATCTGCCCATTCGAATTCGGGTCCCCAGAGCATTAGTCTGGGTCTCTGGATTACTAGTCCAGTGACAATACCGCTACGCCATCGTCTCCCTCGCTATGGCACTTAGTGCAAATCTGGGATGATTCCGCCCATGAATGCACCACCACCTGCAAGTTCCCCTCCAAGCCACTCACCACCCTGACTTGGAAATTTATCACCGTTCCTTCACTGCCATTGGGTCAAAATCCTGGAACTCCCTTCCTAACAGCACCCTGGGTGTACCCACACCACATGGACTGCAGCGGTTCAAGAAAGCAGCTCACCACTACCTTCTCAAGGGCAATTAGGGATGAACAATAAATGCTGGACTAACAAGCAATACTCACATTCCATGAACAATCAAACAAAACTTGCATATTATTGCATACATGGAAATAGAGGATGCTTCCACAAAGAGCCTACAAGTTGTTTTATGGTTTTCTCCAAAAAGTCCTGCCATCAGGTCATCGACCTGAAACCATATTACTCTTGTTTCCCTCCACAGATGCTGCCATATCTGCTGAGTATTTCCAGCATTGCTTGTTTTTGTTTCAGATTTCCAGCATCTTCAGTATTTTGCTTTGTTTTGATGCTCAAATGGCAACTTTCCTCGAGAGCATCCTGGAGTTGTAGTACTAGCCTCGACCGCTGAGAAAGGACTTTATTTGGAGCTCTAGCAGGTTTGTACCTGCTGCCACCACTGTTTGCTCACACTCATGCATACTCAGTACTGAAGGTGCTCCTAATGCTGCTTCTTTACCCCGGCTTGCTGAGTTCCCTAGGTGAATGAGCTTAAGCTTAAGCCTGAACAAATATTCTTATTAATGAACCAGTTTAATCCTGCTGCACCTAACTTTTGGATGTAAGTTTGTATTTGTTCAAAACTGGTGTAAAGGAATGAAATTCAAATTCACTGGATGTTTGCACAGATGCGGGGCCATGTTAATAAGCCAAGAGAGACTTTGGTGGACAATACTTGGGAGCAGTGCAAATGATCAAGAAAATTCCAGCATCACTTTGTAGGAAATTGTGGCCGATAACTAAGTTTGGGTTTCCCAATGGGTTCACTTGATCTCTCGCCATGGGGTCCCTAGAGAAGCCAATATTTACACCTTTTCTCCAGGATTTCTCCTAATCTTTTACCAACCAAAAAGAAAAAGCAGTAAAAACTGGGAAATAAGAATACTGGTCCAAACTGATCTTGTATACCTTAAAGTGAAACACCAGTAAAAACTGGGAAATAAGAGCACTGGTCCGAAATGTTTTTTCTTCTGGGAATGTTATAGAGGAGATCAAGGGAACCTCAGTGAAAACACTGCCAGCTATGAATAATCACAAGTGCTTATAGGAATGAGCCATTTTTAACAATGCAAAAACTCTCTAGGCTGAAAGAGTGAAACTGCAGCCCCCAAGCTTCAGATTTCCATTGCTTCACAACCTCTACAATATCAGCATACCTTGAGGACCAAACCCAATTGCAAATAAACTGATCGAATCATTATAAGCACTGCATTAATCCTTCCAGCTCCGAAGTGAAGTATAAAGCAGATCTTCAATTTATTAAAATTACTCCTTAACAACTGTCATTAGTCATCACATAACCTCTTACTGTGTCGCTGGAAAGTGCAGCTTTCATCTTTCCAAGTTGCCACAACAACAGCATTCTTACTTTGATTCCTTTGCTTGTGGAATGATTATATTGACCTGACCAGCATGTGCCCATGAACAGTTCCACCAGAACACATTATAATTTTACTGGTCCTCTTAAGGCATTCTTGTAAGTGTTCAGCATAATGAAATTGTTCTTGTTTGTGCCCAGGAATTGAGCAAACTGCTGACCTCTCTGTCTTTTTTTTTGCAGTTGTCTGAATTGCATCTGGTCCCTCATTTCTAATATGAATGAATTCTAAATAGACAGTTCCAAGGAGACGGAACGCTGATTGCATGCAAAGAATGCATCCACACGGGAATGTGATTTGTGAATAAACATTTGATTATCAACCAGACATTTGAATCTCTAGTGAGCACTTAATGAGAGCATGGTGCAAAATAATACACTTCCTGACGCAAATTTCAGCTGAAGGTTTAAGAGTTTAACTTTGTGACCTGGAAGTGATCTATCTCCAATGGAAATCTTCTCTGAAACATAGGGTGAAGTTTTACCACCTTAGAAATGTTTCTGCCATCGAGACCAAAAGCGGGTCCTGGTCCCAATAGTGTCAACTTAAAGGCTGCCGAATTAAGGACGGCAGTAGATTCCTGAGGCGGGAGGCCCATTAAAGGACCCAAAGCTGGGGGTGGCCAGCAGCCCCACTGGGAGTGATGGATGCAGCTGATGCAGGTAGGGGAGCACGAGGGTGCCTCAAAATGGAGGCGATCTCTGAAGCCTTCTGCAAATTATAAATTATAAAATAGCCACAGCTGTCAGGCCATCATTGTGGAAGGGGGAGCTGCTCCGGAGGATTTCTTGTGGCTGGAGTTGCCACCTTATCATCCCAGCGGCTCTGTGGGTTGAGAGGAGGAATTGATAGCACCCCCCACCCCCCCACAAGGTTTGCCAATAAAAGGCTGCCTCCAGGTACTTGCTGGGCTTTGTCCTCAGTGTGGGACCCATCTGGCATTAGGAAGATTCCAGCAGGGGCAGCATTTTACCTCCAATTAGTCTCTGAAGTGGTCTAATTGGCTACTCGCCACTAGCAGGTGGCTAGTCATTGCTTGGAGGCAGGAACATACAGGGAGTCGAACCAACACACTGTCTTCAAAGATTACTCCTGGTCTCACCTCCAATTCCACCTCCACAGAACTGGCAAGATTCTGCCGATAATTGCAAATGCCATGCATCATTCAGATTGAACTAGCCACTGAAAAGCTCCAACACCCCATTGTCTCGCTTCCCGTCTATCTATTTCCCTCTGGCCCTTTCTTAATTGGTTTTTCCCTCACCACCAGCCATGTACAAATCACAGCTGATTGAAACACGAAAGGAACGAAATCCTGTACTTTTGCCGATGTCTTTCTGTAACTCACCATCAGGACATATAAGAGAGTACAGCTCGTTTCTTTGATTTTCCCTCTCACTCACTGGAGGCTAAGAACTTGGGACAATTTTTTTGGCATTTGCTCTAAGCGTTGCCTAGGCTGAGCCTATTGAGGAAAACATATTAGAGAATTGCGTGGCCTTGACAGAGACGGTTTGATTTTCTTCCCACTTACATTGCACAGGCTCCATTATGGCTGTTAAATCCTCCAACCCCAATTTTCATCCCTTCACTCCAGCCAAGTGACAGGTAAATCTTGGGTGGGAAAGAGGAAGTCTTTCTTTTCATTCATTCATGGGGTGTGAGCATGCTGGCTAGGCCAGCATTTATTGCTGATCCCTAACTAACTGCCCTTCAGAAGGTGGTGGCGAGCCAGTTTCTAAAACCACTGCAGTCCATCTGGTGCAGGTGTACCCACAGCACTGTTAGGGAGGGACTTTCAGGATTTTGATCCCACAACAGTGAAGGAACAGTGATAAAGTTCAAAGTCAGGATGATGTGTGACTTGGAGGGGAACTTGCAGTTGGTGGTGTCTCTATGCATCTGCTGCCCATGTTCTTCTAAGTGGTAGAAGTCGCATGTTTGGAAGGTGCTGTCAAAGGATCTTTGGTGAGTTCCTGAAGTACATCTTGTAAAAAGTACACACTGTTGCCACTGTGCATTGGTGGTGGGGAGAGTAAATGTTTAAGGTGGTGGATAGGGCACCAATTAAGCAGACTGCTTTGTCCTGGATGGCGTTGAGCTGCACTCATTCAGGTAAGTGGAGAATATTCCAACACATTCCAAGCTTGTGTTTTTTAGTTGAGAAACAGATTTTGGGGAGTCAGGAGGCAAGTTACTCCTATCAGAATACTCAGACTCTGACCTGCTTTTGTAGCCACACCATTTATATGCTGGCCTAATTCAGTTTCTGGTCAATGGTAACACCCAGAATGTCAATGGTGGGGGTATCAGTGATGATAACATCATTGAATGTCAAGGAAAGATGGTTACATGCTCTCTTATTGGAGATGGTCATTGCCTGGCACTTGCATAGCCCAAATGTTATTTGTCAAACCTGAATGTCATCCAGGTCGGCTTCAGTATCTGAAGAGTTGTGAATGGTGCTGAACATTGTGCAATCATCAGCAAATATCCCCACTTCTGACCTTATGATGGAAGGAAGGTCATTGATGGAGCAGCTGAAGATGGTTGGGCCTAGGATACTACCCTGAAGAACTCCTGCAGTGATGTGCTGGAGCTGAGATGCTTGACCTCCAACAACCACAACCATCTTCCTTTGTGCTAGACATGACTCCAGCCAGTGGAGAGTTTTCCCCCGATTCCCATTGACTCCAGTTTCGCTAGGGCTCTTTAATACCACACTCGGTCAAATGCTGGCATGATGTCAAGGGGAGTCACTCTCACCTCCCCTCTTGTGTTCAGCTCTTTTGTCCATGTTTGGACTAAGGCTGTAATAACTTCAGGTCTTGGCAGAACCCAAACTGAGCATCAGTGAGTAGTTTATTGCTGAGTAAGTGCCGCTTGATAGAACTGTGAACAATACTTTCCATCACTTTGCTGATGATTGACAGGAGTTTGATGGGTTGGTAATTGACCAGATTGAAGTTGTCTTGCTTTTTGTGTACAGGACATACCTGGGCAATTTTTCACATTGCCAGGTAGATGCCAGTGTTGCAGCTGTACTGGAATTGCTTGGCTAGGGGGCATGGCAAGTTCTGGAGCAAAAGTCTTCAGTAATATTGCTGGAATGCTGTGAGGTCCCTTAGTCTTTTCAATATCCAATGCCTCCTGCCATTTCTTGATATCATCGAATTAGCTGAAGAATGGCATCTGTGATGCTCATGAGGCCGAGGTGAATCCCCACTTAGCATTTCTGGCTAAAGGTGGTTGCAAATGCTTCAGCCTTGTCTTTTGCACTGATGCACTGGGCTCCTCCATCAGTGAGGATGAGGATATTTCTGGTGCCTCCTCCTCCTAATAATTGTTTAGTTGTCTATTACCATTTACAACTGGATGATGGCAGGACTGCAAAGCTTAGGCCTGATCCAATGGTTGTAGGGCCACTTAGCTCTGTCTATCACATGCTATTTCCATTGTTTGACATGCTGTCTTGTATCTTCAACAATTTGACGCCTCATTTTAGGTATGCCTGGTGCATCTCCTGGCATGCCATCCTGCACTCTTCATTAAACAAGGGTTGATCCCCTGATTTTTTTTATTCATTCATGAGATATGGGCATCACTGGCCAGGCCATCATTTATTGCCCATCCCTAATTGCCCTTGAGAAGGTGGTGATGAGCTGCCTTCTTGAACCACAGCAGTCCATGTGGTGTAAGTACACCCACAGTGCTGTAAGGGAGGGAGTTCCAAGATTTTGACCCAGCAACAGTGAAGGAACGGCGATATATTTCCAAGTCAGGGTGGTGAGCGACTTGGAGGGGAACTCCAGGTGGTGCTGTTCCCATGTATCTGCTGCCCTTGTTCTTCTAGATGGCAACAGTCGTGGATTTGGAAGGTGCTGTCAATGGAGTCTTGGTGAATTCCCGCCGTGCATCTTGTGGATGGTACATGCTGCTGTACTGTGCGTCAGTGGTGGAGGGAGTGAATGTTTGTGAATGTGGTGCCAATCAAGTAGGCTGCTTTGTCCTGGATGGTGTCAAGCTTCTTGAGTGTTGTTAGAGCTGCACTCATCCAGGCAAGTGGGGAATATTCCATCACACTCCTGACTTGTGCCTTGTAGATGGTGGACAGGCCTTGGGGAGTCAGAAGGTGAGTTACTCCTTGCAGGATTCCTAGCCTCTGATCTGCTCTTGTAGCCACAATATTTACATGGCTAGCCCAGTTCAATTTCTGGTCAATGCTAACCCCGAGGATGTTGAAAGTGGGAGATTCAGTGATGGTAATGCCATTGAACATCAAGGGGTGATGGTTGGATTCTCTCTTGTTGGAGATGGTCATTGCCTGGCACTTGTGTGGCACAAAAGTTACTTGCTACTTGCCAGCCTAAGCCTGGATATTGCCCAGGTCTTGTTGCATTTGGACATGGACTGCTTCAGTATATGAGGTGTTGCAAATGGTACTGAACATTGTGCAATCATCAGCGAATATCCCCACTTCTGACCTTATGATGGAAAGAAGATCATTGATGAAGCAGCTGAAGATGGTTAGGCCAAGGGTGCTGCCCTGAGGAACTCCTGCAGTGATGTCCTGGAACTGAGATGATTGACCACCAACAACCACAACCATCTTCCTTTGTGCTAGGTTTGACTCCAACCAGTGGACAGTTTTCCCCATGTTTCCCATGGATTCCAGTGTTGCGAGGGCTCCTTGTTGCCACACTCAGTCAAATGCTGCCTTGATGTCAAGGGCAGTCACTCTCACCTCACCTCTGGAATTCAGCTCTTTTGTCCATGTTTGAACCAAGGCTGTTTTGAGGTCAGGAGCTGAGTGGCCCTGGTGGAACCCAAATTGAGTGTCAGTGAGCAGGTTATGACTAAGCTAGTGCTGCTTGATAGCACTGTTGATGACCCTTTCCATTATTTTACTGATGGTCGAGAGTAGGCTGATGCAGAGGTAATTGGCCAGGTTGGATTTGTCCTGCTTTTTGTGTATAGGACATACCTGCACAATTTTCCACATTGCCTGGTAAATGCTAGTGTTGTAGCTGTATTTGAATAACTTGGCTAGGGGCGTGGCAAGTTCTGGGTCACAAGTCTTCAGTGCTATTGCTGGTATATTGTCAGGGCCCCTAGTCTTTGCAGTATCCAGTGCCTTCAGCCATTTCTTGATTTCACGTGGAGTGAATCGAATTGGCTGAAGACTGGCATCTGTGATGCTGGGGACTTCTAGAGGAGGCCGGGATGGATCATTCACTTGGCACTTCTGGCTGAAGGTTGTTGCAAATGCTTCAGCCTTATCTTTTGCACTGATGTGCTGGGCTCCTCCATGAGAATGGGGATAATTGTGAATCCTTCTCCTCCAGTGAGTTGTTTAATTGTCCACCACCATTCACGACTGGACGTGCCAGGGCTGCAGAGCTTAGATCTGATCCGTTGGTTGTGGAATCGCTTAGCTCTGTCTATCGCTTGTTGCTTATGCTGTTTGGCACACAAGTAGTCTGTGTTGTAGCTTCACCAGGGGCAGAATTTTACGCTCGGTATGTGGGCGCATGCCTGACACGCCCGATTGTAAAAGAATGTGTGATGACGTCGGGATTGTGTCCTGACGTCATTGCGCACTCGCGTGATATTTCGTTCAGTAGGCACGCACCGGAATCAGCCACACGCCCGCCGATAATTAAAAAGCCTATTAAGGCCATTAACAAGCTAATTAAATCCAATTCTATGCTGCCTATCCAACCTTACGGTTAGCGGGCAGGCGAAAAGGCCAAGTGGCCTTTACGTTTTTTTGGAAACCTCATCCAAGGGTGGGATGAAATTTCCAAAAGCAAATAAACATTAAATAAAAACTTTATTTTGGAATTAAAAACATGTCCCATCTCATGTGACCGAGTCACATGAGGGGACATATTTGATTAAATTTTAACTGTCTTTATTAATATTTTAAACAGCCCTTCAATTTCCCTGAGGCAGCTTCGTGTCTCAGGAAGATTGAACGCTCTTTCATGCGCATGCACGACCTGCGCGCCAGCTTCCTCTCCTCCCCCCAATGGCACAGGCAGCGCTCAGCGCTGCTGCTTGCGATCCACGCAGGGCGGGCCTTAATTGGCTCACCCGCATGAAATCTCAGAGCAGAGCCAATCGCAGGCAGCTGTCAGCTGCCCGACCGCCCCCGCCCGCCCTCACTGAGCACCCCCGCCCAGGGCAAAATCCTGCCCCAGGTGCACACCTGATTTTTAGGTCTGCCTGGTGCTGCTCCTGGCATGCCCTCCTGCACTCTTCATTGAACAAGTGTTGATCCCCTGGCTTGGTAATAATGGTAGGTAGGGGATATGCCATGGCCATGAGGTTACAGATTGTGGTTGAGTACGATTCTGCTGCTGCTGATTTCCCATAGTGCTTTATGGATGCCCAGTTTTGAGTTGCGAGATCTGTTCAAAATCTATCCCATTTAGCACAGTGGGATGGAGGGTATCTGCAACGTGAAGACGGTCTCAGTTGTAACGGTAGAGCGGAGAAGACGCTGGGCCATAACATTACAGATTGTGGTTGAGTACGATTCTGCTGCTTATTCTGTTCTGAACCTATCCTACTTAGCACGGTGTTAGTGCTACACCAGAAGATTTAGGGTATGTTCATTTTGAAGATGGGATTTTGTCTCCACAAGGACTATGCAGTGATCACTTTTACCTATACAGTCATGACAGATGCATGCGACAGGTAGATAGGTGAGGACTGGATCTAGAATAGGATAATAATTAATTAAAACTTAAAGTCAGGCTGATTTCTCTGCCCCAGGGAAGGGGTAAGGGATGGACCAGGCTGACTTCCATGCCACTAATCCTGACATAGAATAAATAGGGGATCAGCGCGCCGTGACCCGGGTGTGACGGACAGCAATGCCTGATGGGCTTTGTAGTTCCCAGGATTTTGGGACACCGGATGAAGGTTCCATGCCCGTACTTCTAAAAAATATCAGTCACTTTGATCTTCAGATTGAGAATTTCTCATTCCTCTTCATTTTTACAATTTCACATTGTAGAACCATGGAATCATGCAGCACAGAATGAAGACGTCATTCAGACATTCTTTGAAAGTTCTATCCGACCAGTCCTGCTCCCTTTCTCTGTCACCAGCTTTTTCCCTGTTAATTATTGAAACAATTTCCTTTTGAAAGATGTCACTGCTTTCACCACCCTTTCAAAGCATCCCAGCATACGCTATATTACTGGATTTGCAATCCAAAGAGCTGGATTAATGATCCAGAGATATTCATCCCTCCAGCTGAGGAATTTTGATGTTGTTAACTAAACAAAACTGGGAAAAAAAGATGATCATGAAATTTCAAGATTGTTGTCAAAACCTACCTACAGGTTGCACAGAATACTGGGAGAGATAGATGGACCTAGAGTAGGGAATAGGTTAACAAGTGGGGCCTGATAAAGGAGAAAGTAATAGAATCTAAATCAGGGTTACTGTGCATGTATGTGACTGTACAGAGCATGCTAACTAAGATTAGTGAATTACAGACTCAGATTGCCTGTCGGGAGAGCGCAATCGGCAGGACCGGGAGCGGATGTGAAATCCGTTCTTGCCTGTGATCGTCCCGCTGCCAACAGCAATTTCCTGCTGGTTGGCAATTAAATCCTGTGGAACATGAAACTGAGAAAGGCTCAGCGCTGCGGTGGGGGCAGGTGCCCGGACCAGTAAGGGTGCGGGCGGGGGATTTAAATGGAGCTGGAGGCTGGAAGAGCCTCAGGGAACTGCTTTGGAAATTGCATTTTTTGACATAGAGTTAGAATGCAGAATGTCAACTTTACCCAGAGCCCAGGCCAGGCATGAAGTAAATGCCCAGAGCCAGTCTGGCCCCCGCTTTTTCAATGAGTGCCGTCAGGTCTGGAGGCAGTTAGTGATCAGCACGACATCCTGCTGCTGCGGCACGGTAAGAGACAAACTCACATGATGAAGGAGGCCTGGATGGAAGTGGTAGGCCTGGGCAGTGGCCATGATGTTGTTCACAGAACCTGGATTCAGTGTAGGAAAAGTTTCAATGACATTCTGCACTCTGCCAGGGTGAGTACTGAATCCAGTTGGAACCTTGGAGAGATGTCTTTGTGAGTGGCTGCACTTGTTGATGCTCACTGGCGTGAAAGGCAGAGCTTAAAGTGGCACATAATCCTGTGACTTGATAGACTAGGGCTAGCATATATGTCAGGGTGGGGTGCGGCAACGTGATGGGCACCTGAACCTGCATCTTTGCGGGGGAGGCTGGAACGTTCCGGCATGTTGAAGGGGTCAAATGACAGCACTTTTTCCTTACAGAAGAGGAGTCACAACGTGCAGAAGCGAGGACAGACAGGTGATGGGATCCCAAAACTTCTTTTCCTAAGTCAGGCGGAGGAGCAAGCCCTGGAAATCCTGTGAGCATGGAGCCAGGTCCACTGGTCATGGAGAGGCAGGGGTCTCAGAGGAGGGTAAGAGTCCAGTGGACAGGGAAGAGGTTGGGGGAGGGTCTGAGAGATGTAGGGCGGTTGTAAGACTGACATGTGAAATCCACTAATCCCCGTTGCTCACCCATTCATAAGTCTTTGTTCAGCCAGATGTCCATTCAGAGAAGTAGCCAAACTGCATGTACTCTGAGTTCATAAAGCTGTTTGGTATTGTCATTTTTTCCTCCTCCCTCAGATGGAACATCCTCTAGACCCCAGAAGAACCCCAAGGACCCTCCCTTGATGCACCCGTGTCACATCCTCCCTCTGCACCATGCACCAGAGCAGATGCAGGCACATCGGTGGGAACATGTGTTTGGGAGCAGATGGCAGTACACACTGGGGAAGGCATGTCACACTCTCCTGAGTTGCTGACAGGGTCCCCAGGGTGACGGAAGTCGGCAGGTTGCTGGAGACCAAGGCAATGGTGAGTCCAAGGCAGATGATGAGCCTCTGGAGTCGTCCATCAGGCGGCAGATGCTGGATGTCCAGTGGGATGCACGTGAAGATTTGGCAGAGATTCCTGAGGGTCTGTGTGCCATGGTCTCATTGTTGTAGGAGTCCATGCATTGGCCTAGAGCTCTGAACACACAGCCTCCTTCATTGAGGTAGTGGCAACTGTCATGGAGAGGCAGCTCCAGGAACTCAAGCAGGGCTTTCTGAAGTTGCATTAAGGCCTGCAAGCCCACACACAGGCAGTGAGGTCAGCTGGTCACTGCCAATGTAAAAGATGGATGGGGCACCTCGTGACTCTGCTAGTTGGCCGTCCATTATTGGTGAGCAGGGTGGTTCAAACAAATCTCATGTTGGCGGATGACCTGAAGTTCACATCTGGGGGCTCCTCTCAGGGCACTCTTGATGATGGCAGCAGCTCCTCCGCCCCTCTGCCAGTGACCGTCGCATCTGAGGACACCACAACGACTGAGGACTGCCCAGCCATAGCGTTGGACTCTCATGCCCGGACCAGGCCTACACAGGCCCTGGTGACCAGAGGAGGCTGCCAAGATCATCAAGGCCAAGGAGGCTTCAACAGCCTGTCGCCAATCCAGCTGCCAGCGAGGGGGAAGCACCAGTACATAACACTCACAAGCAGAAATTTAAGTCACAATGATCACACAAGGGGTCTCAGGGGTGAATAATTTCTCTTTGGCACAAGTGTACTGGTGCGTATATATATATTTATTTTCCTTCAATATTGAAATGTTAGATAATGTGCTACGGCCTTAGTGTTCTTCATGCAATTGTTAGAAAAGAGGTCTGGAAGTCATGTGTCACACATATGAAGGGCTGCAAAGTTTATTTCAGAAGTCAGGACTTGAGTGGAGGGTCACAGGAGTGCCTCATCAGCACCGATCGGTACGGTGATGTTTCCCTTACCATCACCTTGACTCCTTGCTTTGGATTCCTTACTGAAAGTCCTCTGAAGCAAGGCCTCCCTGGTCTCCCTCCCATAAGGATCCTCACATCAGGATCCTGCTCTTCACCCTGAGGTTCGTCAGGTTCCTCCTCAGACTCAACACTTGAATCATCCTCTGGAGCAGCATTGCTGTCTTCATCCTTCAATGGGTTCCCTTTTGAAAGAGCAAGATGGTGCAGTGCGCAGCAGACAACAATGATAAGGGAGACATGTTCACGAGGGTATTGCAGTAATCCCCCTGAGTGGTCCAGACAGCGAAACCTCATCATGAGTAGGCCTATGGTTGTCTCAATTATTGTCCTTGTGGAGGCATGACTGCGGCTGTAGCTCTCCTCGGCTGTCGTCCTTGGGTGTCTCAGCAACGTCATCAGCAACCTTTTCAGTGGATTGCCTTTGCCCCCCTAGTTGCCAGCCATCCAGTCATACTGGTGCAATGAACAGCCTTGGCACCTGGGTGTGATGGAGGATGTAGGCATCATGGCAGCTTCCTAGATACCTGGCACAGACCTGCAGTGTCTGACTCTTGTGGCCACAGACAATCTGGGCGTTGAAAGAGTGGGAACCATTTCTATTTACAAAGGCACCCGGCTCCCCTGCTGGCACCTTTATCCGCACATGTGTGCAGTCAATGGTCCCCTGAATACAGGGAAATCCTGCGATTGCAGCAAAGTCTCTGGCTTGCTCTGCCTAGCTGGCCTCGTGGTCTTAAAGTGAATAAAGGTGCTGACCTTTCTGAACAGTGAATCAGTGAACAGCTTGATGTAGCTGTGGGCAACCGGTTGTGAGGCACCACATAGATTTCCCACTGATTCCTGGAAAGAACCTGAAGCATAAATGTTCAGGGCAACTGTCACCTTCAAGGCCACTGGCATACAGTGGCCACCTATGCAGATGGAGGCAATTTCGGGGCCAATCATTTCACAGAAAGAAGTGACAGTGTCCCTGGAGAGGCGAAGCCTTCTCTGGCACTGAACCTCAAACATATTGAGGTAGCGTGATCGCTGCCTGTACACTATGCCCACTGGGTAATGGCACCGTCTTCAGACTCTTTGTATTGCACTTCATGCTGGCCCTGCACCCTTCCTGGTTGCGCCTCTTGGTCCTTAGGCCTGATTCTGGGATGGTGCTTGTGGGCAACTGGCCTCCTTTCCCTTCTGGCCCTCTCATCCTCAGAAGAGGAGGTCCCTCCAGCAGAGCACACAATTCTCATTTCTGTAAAGATGGTTGCACAGGCTTCTGTACAGAAGGGGGCCTCTCAGTAGAAAGCTTCTGCAAATGCTTAAAAATCGGAGAGTTCTGCAAAACAACAAAAAAATGCCTGAAGCAATCTCCAAACCAACTCCAAACAACTCACAGCAAAACTCCTAACTACTCACCTTACCAACATCCTGTGGGCCTTTTAGCCTGCCCTGGATATATAATGCATAAAAAACATGAAGGCCGCCTGGCCAAGTGGCCTATACGCCGAGCGTAAAAGTGCATGGGCCATGTAAAATCACTGTCAGTTGCTCTTTTAATGGGTTTAATTGGCCCTTTAACTGTCAGCAGGCGTGGTTCCGACTTCCGCCCATGCCCGCCGGCCAAAATACCGTGAGGCAGTACGATGATGTCGGGAAGCCCTTCTGGCATCATCACGCCCCATTTCGTGGTTGTTCATGTCTACTGCATACCCGCTTACCGAGCACAAAATTCTGGTCGTGATGTTGTGTCTATAACAGAGAGCTGGCTCAAAGAATGGAAGGGCTGGATGTTAAATATCCCTGGATAAAATGGGAGAAATGTGAGAGGGTTGGCAATATTGATAAAAGGAGAGTATTACAGCACTGGAGAAAAAGGATGCCCCAGAAGGATCAAGGGCAGAATCTATTTGGCTAGAGCTCAGGAGCAAAAAAAGGTGCAATTACATTGCTCGCTGCAATCTATAGGCCACCAACTAGTGGGAAGGATGTAGAGGAACAAATTTACATAGAAATTACAGCGCGTTGCGAAATTATAGAGTACTTATAATGGGGGACGTTAATTACCCAAACATAGACTGGTATAGTGGCAATGTAATGGGCAGAGAGGGAAAAGAATTCCTAGCGTATATACAGGAAAATTTTCTTCAGCAGTATGTTTCCAGTCCAATAAGACAGGAGGCACTGTTAGATCTGGTGCTAAGGAATGATGTGGGTCAAATGGATCAAGTGCCAGTTGGAGAACATTTAGGGGACAGTGATCATTGTATCATATGTTTTAGGCTGATTATGGAAAAGAACTAAGGACAGTCCAGAGTAAGAAAAATTAACTGGGGGAAAGCCAGCTTCAATAGGGTAAGAACGGATCTGGGCCGAATAAATTGGAGTTGGGAGGGAAAACGGGAAAGCTGATCAATGGGCTACCTTCAAAGAAGAGATGACTCGGGCACAGCCAAGGTATATTCCCTCGAAAGGGAAAGGTAGGACAAATAAACCCAGATCTCCCTGGATGACAAAGGAGATAGAAATTAAGATAGAGAAGAAAAAGTGTGCTCCTGATACGTCTCAGGTAGAAAATATAATTGAAAACCAAGCTGAATATAAGAAACTCAGAGGAGAGGTGAAAAAGCAAATTAGAGAAGCAAATAGGGAGTATGAAAAGAGACTAGCAGCTAGCAAAAAAGGGAATCCTAAAGTCCTCCATAGGCATATAAATAGTATAAAGGTGGTAAAAGAAAGTGTAGGACTGATCAGGAACATAAAAGGGGATTTACATATGGGGACAGAGGGCATAGCTGAGGTTTTGAATGAGTACTTTGCATCTCTCTTTATGAAGGAAAAAGATGCTACCCAGGCCATGGTAAAAGATTAGGTAATTCAGACACTAGATGGATTTAAAATTGAAAAGGAGGAGGTATTAGATAGATTATCTGTACTTGAAGTTGATAAGGCACTGGATACAGATGAGATGAATCCAAGGATACTGAGGGAAGCGAGAGTGAAAATTGTAGAGTCACTGGCCATTACTTTTTCGGTTTTCCTTAGACTCAGGGGTGGTCCAGAAGGACTTGAGAATTGCAAACGTTACACTTTTGTTCAACAAAGGGTGTTAGGATTAGTCCAGCAACTACAGGCCAGGCAGTTTAACTTCAGTGGTGAGGAAACCTCTAGAAACAATAATTAGGGACAAAATTAATAGTCACATGGACAAATGTGTGTTAATTAAGGAAAGTCAGCAAGGGTTTCTTCAAGGAGATCATGTTTAACTAATTTGCTGGAGTTTTTTTGAAGAGGTAACAGAGAATGTTGATGAGGGCAATGCTCCTCGATGTGGTGTACATGGACTTCCAAAAGGCGTTTGATACAATGCCACACAACAGACTTGTGAGCAAAGTTATAGCTCATGGAATAAAAGGGACAACAGCACCATGGATATGGAATTGGCTGAGCGACCGAAAACAGAGAGAGGTGGTTAATGGATGTTTTTCGTGCTGGAGGAAGGTTTATAGTGGAATTCCCCAGGGGTCAGTGTTGGGACCCTTGCTTTTCCCAGGCATTGGGCACAATTTCAAAGTTTGTGGATGATACAAAATTTGGAAACATTGTGAGCTGTGAGGATAGTGTAGAACTTCAAAGGGACATAGACAGATTGGTGGAATGGGCGGACAGATGGCAGATGAAGTTCAATACAGAGAAATGTGACGTGATTCATTTTGGTGGGAAGAACATGGAGAGACAATATGAAATAAAGGATACATCTCTAAAGTGGGTGCAGGAACAGAGGGACCTGAGTGTATGTGTGCATGAGCCATTGAAGATGGTAGGACAGGTTGAGAGAGCAGCTGATAAAGCATGCAGTATCCTGGTGTTGAGCTCATATGATATGAAAAGAAATCCAAAACTTTATTCTTTTGCCTTGTTTTAAAAAATGGACTTCCTGCTGAACCAAAAAAATGGCTGCTGCAAGTCACATGACCATGGGATTGGTCCCTTGTTCTGGGAACTACCCCCAACCTCAAACCTCAAACAGCTAGAAGGAAAAGAGCAGCAGGTGCGTGGGGATACCACCATCTCCTAGTTTCATAGCATCCTAACTTGGAAATATATCATGATTCCTTCATTGTAATGGGTTCCTTTCCCTTCCTCCTTACAGTGATACTTGGACCTCGGAATTATAAGAATGAAATACACACGACAAACAGGTTTTGGCTCAACCTTTAACTCGTTAGTTTATTTAACCAGCAAACCCCAGTACAAACCCCTCTTTGATTTGACTGAAACTTACAATCACCCACACGGCTGGTTGTTACTGGTGTTGATTATAGGCTTGGATCTGGGCCAGGATATTGAGGTCAGCGAGCAGGGGGCGGGGGGGCGGGGGACGGGGCCCGCTTGCCGACACATAAAATGATGCCGGATGACGTCGGGCGGAACTCCCGAAGTCACCCCGGGTCGTTTCAATTTTCAGGTCGGCAGGGGTGCAGCCGAGTCAGCTGTGCGCCCGCCGACCTGTCAACGGCCTATTGAGGCCAATTAAAAACTAACTGAAGTAATTAATTAATTAATGGACCTGCCCGTCCAACCTTAAGGTTGGCGGGCAGGCCGGGAGCCTTGGCAGGCTTCAGAGAAAGCATGAAACCTCATCCATGGAGATTTCATGAGGGTTTTTTAAAATTTAATAAAAGTTTGAATAAAAGTGATGGACATGTCCCAACTCATATGAGGGGACATGTCAGGGAAATTTTATTTTTGTCCATTGACCATTTTTGAATTTGGCGCCGATCTCCCTGAGGCAGCACTTAACATGCACGAGAGAGCACACTCCTGGCTTAGGGAATTCTCCCCCGCCAGCACAGGGAGCGCATAGCTGGCCCACCCACGTAAAATGGCGGCGCACCCCCAATCGGGGGCGCTGATTGGAGGTGCGCCTGCATGCGCCCGCTCCTGCACTTCCCTGGAATTCTTTCCCTGGAGATGATCGGTCCCCGTCCTTCTTCACCTGACTGCAGTCCCCACGCTTTGATGTTGTCCCTTTTCTATAGTGTTCCAGTCATGCTATCAGAACCCTGGGTCTGAGGTGTAGATTAAGAAAACAGCCTGCTGGATCACTTGATCTTTCATGCCTCTTTATCTTGGTCTTTCAATCTCCTGAGCTATGCATAAGTGCAAGGTCAAAGACAATTCCTTATCTCCTCTCCTGCTGTTTATACAACAGAAGATAAGGTAATTTCCCTCACAGTGATGGGCGCTTAGCTCATAGCATTGTTTTGATGTTAATGCTTCATCCATTATTGCCAGGAACTGATGGTGATTCATAATTGCCGTTAATTTATGGCATTACCCAGTTGCTAATGTTCTCCGAACCGATCATTGGTCAGGGTTTCAGTTACCTCTCGCTTTCCGTGCATCGAGGTTAACTGTTTCATGTCCTTCAAATTTCTGTTGGGTCAAAATTCTGGAACTCCCTCCTTAATAACACTGTGGGACTGCCTTCACCACACAGACTATAGTGGTCCAAGATGGCGGCTCAATGTCACCAACTTCAGTTAGGGATGGGCATTAAATGCTGGGCCTTGCAGCAATGCCCACATCCCATGAGCGAACAAAGAAATTCACACTCGTTGCTTAAAAAAATTGCTTTCTTCTGCACTCTAGTTCTTTTATCGATTACCTTAAATCAGAATTCTCTGATTATCAACTCTCCTGCCCATGGAACCAGTTTCTCCCTATTTACATATCAAAGCCCCTCAAGTCACTGCATTACCATAAAAATTTCAATGAGCTAGATAAAGTGACAATTGATCCATCCACAATGAGGTGATCTGAAGTAATCCCCTGGTGCCGTACATTGTAAATTATTTGAATAAATCCATGTGCAATTAAAAAGAATTTCTACCATTTTGAATTTTCATCTGGGAACGTAGAATGCTTGGCGCAGCCGAATGTGAATGAAGACAAATAGATTTGCCTAAAATAAATCTCTGGCACACTTATTAAAAAGGAGAACATCATATAAAAATGTTGCAGCAAAACATTCTAATTAATTTACAATCTGTTCTTTATAATGTGCTGTACTTTACGTGCTCCCACCGCTGTGCTTTTGGCAGGGGGAGCAGGGAAAATAGTGTGGGTGCACGCCCGGGTGGGTGCTCATCCCACCACCTTCCCAACTATCCCAAGTTCATCCCCATAATACGGGCAGCGGGCGAGCACTGAAATCGGCTGCCTGCCCACAATATTTAAATAGCTGATCAAGGGTCAATTAGGTTTGTTATCTATTAATTGGCCTGGATAAAATGCTGTCCATGCCATAAAATGTGTGGGCAGTCAGGCAGGAGTGGATAGCCCAATTTTTTAAATAATTTTTTCAAAGGGCAGGGAGGAATGGAGTGTTCTATCTTCTGGGTCTGCCCTTTGCCCATAAGGGGGGTGCTTTATGCATAATGATAGAATCCCCCCCTTTCTTCCAACCTGCCCGCAGCCTGAGTCTAGGAAGTTCCCAGGTTTGACCCTCAATCTGTACTTAGTTATTTGGTCTCTGCCAGGAGAATGGTGGAGGCCTTACAATTAACTACAATGCTCCTGGTTTAAGGAGGGGAAAACCTACAAGGGTTCCCAGCCTGATTACTATCCAGCCATTACCCTTTGAAGTGCATGTGGGTGAACATCATCTGAAGGCACTTCTTTGGCTGTTTGTTTCCACAGATGAAGCTGTTGATAATCAACATCTAAACTGGCACATGAAGAATGGTAAGTTATGGAGGGTACCCAGCACCCATGTTACTTTACTGGGGAAAACACTCAAAGCTTTCAATTATGGAGGGGAGGAAAGAATATTTTTTACTGGTGGAGAAAATAGATTGAAAAATCTTAAGGAAAAGCTGCAAATGTTAGATCTGAAACTAAACAAGAAGTGGTAAAAACACACAGTAGGTAGAAAAAAAATTCCAGCACAGTTTAAAAAGGTGCAATCTACTTCTGAAGACTCCTGTAAATATGCTGACCTTGGTTTAGTCTATTGCAAAACGCCTTAGTGTAGAAAGTAATGGCTGTTGGGAGGCACTTTCTCATGAACATTTCTATGAAATTACCCTTTCTGCTATTTTAAAACATCAAAACCTGCTCACGTTAAACTATTAAAATCGTGCAGATAGGAATTTGGACAATGAGCACACTACATACAGTATAACCATTCTGGCGGTATTAATTTCTAATCTATTATTTATAATACGAAATGCAATGGCGTTTATTATAAGTGCAATAAGGACACCGTGATGGTTCAAAGCACTGATGTACCATCATGCTATGTCAGGTAGCGAGAGAAAACAAGTTTGTGCTTATGATTCCCTCATTGCTCTGTCATACTGTTAGATGGATGCACTGGTTGCAATCTAGTATAATTTCCCTTAGGAAGATATAAATAATTGAACAGAGAACCATCCTAGAAATCATAATTAAAGCAGGAAAATGCAATATTGAAATGGTTTTGAAATGAAAACACTAACAATTTTAATGACTTTTTAAAGACTTTAGTAATCAAGTAGTTAAATAGAAGTTAGGCACTTCTTGATGATCAACTGTGATGGGACACCTTTCTTGGGGCAATTAGCTTGATAATGGGATTATTTAATGATGTCATAATGACAATATGATTCAAGTAGACATGCAGTTCAAGGTCTAGCGATAAAGTACTCCAGTAAACACATTACCAATTGTGGAATTATAACTTCAAAACAGCAATAACAGGAGGAAAGAAAGATTAGATTCATGAGATTAAACCACAAATGGGAAAACAATTAAAAAGAGGGTCATAGCTGGGGTCACTGGCACTGCATTTGGTGCTTTCTTATTCCAGTAGTTAACTTAGAAAGAACTGTATTGTTTGTATAAATGGGCCTTGTTTTCTATCAGTTTTTTTCTATCCCTGTCCGCCTTCAGAGCTGTCTCCCCTCACACAGACTTGATGTATTCGAGGGCCCATGCTATCCTGTACACTTACCCCAGAGTCACTGACTTCATTTCAGTGAAGCTTTCCAATATATTAGATGCAGTTGAAAAATGAGCATGTCACATCTTTGCATTGCAAACAACATAGTTACTTTAGATTTGCGTATACTTGGATTTGATTATGGTGAAAAGACTGCAGAGAATTTTTGTCACAAAGCACAAATTTGCATGAGGGCAAACATGCTTCTCATTACTGCTTATACTATGAATCCGTGGACATCTACTTGATAATTTCTGCATTGCCTTAGGTAGCGGGCACACTTTCACTTAGATCTCAATTGGAAGCAGAAAACTTAGTTTGACACCGGATTTCCACTTAACATAGGGAATTGGAAACAATTCAGATTAGAATTGTTCCTAGATTATTGTTGTACATTGTACATGCAAAAGTGCATTTTAGCAATGTTTCATTTTCGTGTGGGTGTTCATTAAATATTTTTCCATGAATGTTTTGATCTGACTGGCGAGTCTAAACAAGGCTTAGGCCGATTCTGATATATGCAGTAAATAAGACACAGCAACCTGGCACAAAAATTAGCATTATAGGAGTGAATATAACAAGAATCTTTTCTGACATGGAAAGAAATTCCCATTTGTAAATGAACTAACTCTTCAAGCTAAATAAAAATAAAATGCAGGATATGGTGAATTCAGAAAAGATCAGTCAGCCTTTGCAAAAAAATTAATATTTTAATGAAAACCTTAGCTCCGTCTGAAACACTATTGATGGAATCATTACAGATTTGCACTAAGTGCGGTAGCGGGCATGAAAAAAGTTGTTTTACCCATTGCCCGCAATGACAGGTTTTCACACCATTCATCCATTTCCAGTGCACCCTGCCTCATTAATAATGCATTCAAGGGAAACATGCTTAAATCATTGGTGGAGTGGCCGCTGATTCATCTGCCCTCCCGTCACCTCAGGCCTTCAATTATCCGGGTGCCTTATTTAAAGGCCGCCCCTGCACAGAACTAGCCCTCTCTAAGGGATTGGAAGGTGCTGGAAGGTCATGTTGCCCCCAAATTTAGCGATGCCTCCCTCGGGTGCCTATTGGATGCAGTGGAGGCCTGCCATGAAGTCCTGTACCCCCGCTCTGGGCAAAGATCAACAAGGCCACCAATCCAGCATGGGAGGAAGTGTCAGCACTGGTCAGCGCCAATGCCCTACAAAAGAGGACAGCCAACCAGTGCCAAGCGGGGAGGCATGATCTCCTCCGTTCTGTCAGCATAAGGCAATTTTTTCATCACTCTCAACTCACCCTCTCACAAACCCGTCACACACCCTCAGGGGCACAGATTCAAAGGGATTCATCATTCACGTTCTCACACACACCTTCATCTGCCCTGCGGATTATGTCCTCATCCCACCCATGGCACCACTCACCACCCAAACATGCCAGGCATCCTTTTCATCTGGCCTGGCAGGCATCCTGCTTACACTCTCTCCATCTGTATGCATGCAGGGCAAGCTGGCACACAACAAAAGGGAGAGGCCACAGAATGGTGGAGGAATGCACGACATCAAGGTCCTCACAGACTTTGAAAATAGAGTCATCCAGCTGGCCGGCGACGCTCTGGACCATTCCTGTGCTGATGGTGAGTGTGGTGGTGCTCAACTAAGTGAGGATCCAGCAGTGCAACATCCTTCAGACAACCATGCTGCGAGTGAGTTCCCCTGTTCCGCAGTCCTCTGCCATGCACTAATTATCTCTGCTTACTTTCTGGGAAACAGCCAAGAGGGTCCATGAGCCAGGTCCTCGAATCAAACCCTGAAGGCGCCTCGGAAGAAGAATCTGCTGACACCCTAATTGAAGACCCATCATAGTGCTCACCCACACCTTCCACCAGCACAGAGACACACACCTCAGTGAGACCTACTTCTAGAGTAGTCTCGGGGCCACAATCTGGTGAGCACATTGCACTGTCCAATCCACAGTAAGTGGCGGCAGGGACTTCCCAGTATTCCTGCACTTGGAGGACTGCTGGAGGCCAGAAATCTGCTGAGTCTGAGTCAGGTGTGGAGCCTCTGGACTTGATCATACCTCAATTGCTGGAGCTGCAAACATCAGGAACATCAGGAGGGGATGTCCACTGCACTCCTGAGATTGAAAGGTACAATGGAGGAGTCGATCAGCCTTCAGGCTGAGGTGATAGCACCGGAATGTCAATGCACTGAGGTCAACACTAGTAGGATGGCAGCCACCATGGAGACCTTGGTCCAAGACATTGGCCTTGCACTGCTGCGTGGGCTGAATGCCATCACTGACACCATTGTAGGCTCCAAAAGTGCCAATGCGAGAGGGGGGGGAGAGTCAGCTCGATCTCACTTCAGCTACTCCTTCTCCTCAAGGAGTTGGCCAGGAGCCCTGAGGCACCAATAGGGAGGAGGACCAGCAGCTTGACACCCCGAGGCCATCCACCCAGGTGACTCCGGGAATATCTGGCTGATCCAAATCCCTTCTTTCTGTTATCCCTGCAGCTCCAGCTCAACAGGCCATGGAGGGTGCAGCTGGCCCACAGCAGGACATCCAAAGCAGGCTGGGCCACTCCAGGTCTCGCCCTTCAGAGGGCACCCATCAAGGTCATCATAGACAGGGCTGCCTCCACCTCCTCTTTGGATGTCAGGGGAGCACCAAGACGTAGCAGCAGGGTTAGGAAGGTTAAGAAGATGTAGTTGTGCAGCCTGGGCATGGGCATTAATCACTTGTACATAATGTTCACTATTGTCAATAAACTCCCAAGAAGGTCCCCCTACTTATGGCTCCTTGTTATGATGAACAGTGTTCTTGTCACCTTGGTTCCTGCACAAGATAAAGGCAGGTGTCTCAGTCCAGGGCTTCTTCTCTGTGCAATGTGTAACCTTCAGACCAAAGTGATGGTCTTGCCTCACACTCACTGGACACATTACTGATGCCTGCACCTCGATGGTGCTGGTCATTGCTGCCAGAATGTCATGAGCAGGCATCACAGAGTTCTGTCATTCTCTGTGTGCTCTCAGCACCTTTTAAGGCAGGGCTGTCCCCTCCCATCTCTTCAGCATTTGTGACCAGTGATGCTGTGCCCCTGAAGGGTTCAGGTGCTGAAGGATAGATGCACTTAAAGTTTCATGGCTGCGTCTCCATGATATGACCCTGATCACAGAGCACAAGCGAGCTGCCCTTAGCCAGAGAGGAGTCAGACATTCTCAGAGGCAATGTGAAGATCAATGGAGTATCCTCACTGCATGTTAGGGGAGGTGGTGGCATAGAGGTATTGTTACTGGACTGGTAATCCAGAGACCCAGGGTAATACTCCAGGGGCCCAGGTTTGAATCCCACCATGGCAGGTGATGGAATTTGCATTCAATAAATGGCGACCATGAAACCATTGTCAATTGGCGTAAAAACCCATCTGGTTCACTAATGTCCTTTAGGGAAGGAAATCTGCCATCCTTGCCTGGTCTGGCCTGCAGGTGACTCCAGACCCACAGCAATGTGGTTGACTCTTAAATGCCCTCTGAACAGATGAGCAATAAATGCTGGCCTAACCAGCAATGTCCACATCCCACGAACGAATAAAAAAAAACCATCATCATCCTCCTAGAATCTATCGACTATTAGGGCCTCCGCTGCGTCTCCATGACAGGAGACTTATCACAGAGGGTATGTGTCCTGCCCTAAGCCACACATTCAACAAGTGGAAGTCCTTGTGGTTGACAGAGTTGACTGCTTGGTGCCATGGAGATCTAAGTGCCATGCTGCACCTTGCACCTGTCGAAAACCTGAGATCTGCCCAAATCCCAGCGTTCTTGCTTCCTGACTTCCCTGATCCCGGATGAAATGCAAATTTCTGTGCCTTTGCAAAGATGGTGTCCATGACCTCCTGGAATACACTTGTGTGTGGAGCCTTGCGAGATCCCGCACAGGTCACCTGTGGAGCCTTGGAATTAGCCACTGGTGTAAAAATTGAGTGCCACGGTCACTTTCATGGTCACTGACAATGGATGCCTTCCATGGCCTGCGATGCTAAATCCTGTAGCAAGTGGCTTATGTGACCAACCAGTTCCGTAGACATGGGCAGTCTTCAATGACACTGGTTCTCAGTCATCTGTGGGAATGACAAGGGCCATCTATAGACCCTGGGTCTAGCAAGGTGCCTATGAGTGATGGCTCGCTGTGGATCTTCAGCTGCACGTGCAGCAGACCCAGCCACCTCTTCATCTTGAGGAAGGTGCTCCTCTCTTTGCCGAGGCTCGTGCCTCCGCCGCACTCTTCTTCTTCTCTGCTCCCTGTAAGCCATGAGGCATCGCACTAAATCACCAGACTCCATGATCCTGATGATCTCCTCCTGCAGGATCAAGGAGAGAGACACATGGGTTAGCATATGTATCCTAAGAACCTTTCTTGGTTAAGTCTGAAGGCCCCTTCATGCATGCAGGAGAGTGCTGGCCACAACTTGGATAGCCAGTGTGCAGTGCACTCATTGGTTGTCTGAAACCCCACACACCTCCACCCCACTCCACTTCACCGATTGGTGGCAGCTTCGGCCATTGGACTGCATGCTGTGCTCTCAGCTCAGGCACAGGCATTCCCTAACCCACACTGCAAGGCTGCACTGTTGGCTTGAACCATGATGGATACAGGTCCAAACCTTAATAAAGACATTGCAAGGGTCTCTAAGTGCCTCCACCAGTGACTGCGCCATGGCCACTTTTTGCAAGGGGATTCTACAACTTGCCCAGTCGGCCAATTGCTCTGCTGCTCCTTAAAACGCACATTAATTTTCAGCCTGCGCCTGAGGGGCGAAAAGTTCTGGAGCATTTGGTGGCATATTCATGATTCCGCATTGCTTGAGTGGGCAGAAAAGCTTCAGAGGCCCAACTCCAAGCATGTCAATGGAGCTGCAACTGAACAATCTCAGCTGCAGAAGAATGCTCACTTTTGACAAGCTTTCCCAAGTGAGTGGACTTCCCTCTCCGCCCCACCAACCCCCAGCATGTGCTTGTGTACTTCCTTCAGTCTGTGTTGCGCTGACCCCACCCCTCCCACGGACCCCAGCCAGGTGGGAAAAAGTGGCTGGCCTGTGCCTCTTCCTTTATGTCATAACAGTGATGCTCACGAGCACTGCGCAAGGTTTTGTGCACTCACCTCCGAGTTCCCCTCGAAGTTCAGCTCGCCAAATGCACACCTTTTAAAGGCAGCCTTGAAGCACGCCGTTCTGAATTCACACCGACATGGGCAGTAAATTTGATGTGGGGGGATGATTCCGATGAGCAGGGCTTATAATGAGATGCTGTAGTATTGAAATTAGGTTGCTGACGTGCAGCGGCAGGAAACATGGCCCGCCATTGACGGGTGGAGCGGACAATCACAAACTGGTTTCACAATGGCGTGAAATCGATTTTTGGCCTTCTCGCCATATTGTCCCACCCTCCCGCCTGCCATGATGCCCGACACCAACGGGACCAGACAATTCCGCCCTGTTTTTTTTCTCTTCTTTCGATGCTGATAGGTCTACTGGCATGTTTCTGCTTCGATACATTGTTTTGTTTTGGTGCAATTCCCCCTTATGCCAATGTAACAGGCACTGATGATTGCGGAAGTTTTAGGGCAAATTAAGTTCAGCTCAACTCGAGTTTCTCGGATCTTTTGCACTGTCTTAAAATACATTGTGCCAGAAGCAGGCACTGCCACAAAACTGACCGTGCCCAAGGTGAATTAATCACCGTTGCGAGTTTCCTCTGATTGAACTTGTTTGCAGGCCCTTGAGGAACCTTCAAATATTAAGCTGGACAGTTTGGAAATTGGGTTAGTGACAAGAGAAGGACTGACATTATGGTTGAGTTGCTCCTTGAAAAGTCAATTTTCACCTATATTAATCAAATTGCACCTAGTTACCACTCTTAAATATATCTCAGAAAATTTTTGAAAGCAATTTTTTTTCAAAGTTTACATTTTTAAAACATTGCTTGATTGTGCTGGCTCATGATAGGCTTGTGTTTGGCGATATACAAATGAGTTTGAATAAAAATTCAGAGGAGAAATATACTTCTTCAAATGATCAACTTTGAGCAAATTTGCACCTGATTCTCCAATTGCAACTGAAGCAGAAGCTCTACTCCATTGTGCATTTCCAGCATTTTTCATTCTTAATTCAGGCGTTCAGCAGTTTTGTATTTTTTTTTACTTTTCAAAATTACCCATAATGGCAGTACACTGGGATCTTTTGGAAAGTACATTAATTAAAGAGCTGAAAGGTCATGATTACATTTGTATAAGCCTCTATATAAAAATTTCACTTTAAAAATCAATGGCATCATGTAAGGGTGCTTTCAGCTGCAATGTATAAAATTCCGTCCCTACCTGGAAGATTTGCTGTAGGTTACCCTGCCGGCCGACAACAAAGAATCAAGAATTTTCATACAGGGTTGTTGAAAGAGTTCAGAAAAATTGGGCAATCTGCAGGGAGTCATGCTGGGTTTGGGAAAGGGCTATAGAGGCTATATTTTCCTAGAAATTTTAGCATCAAATTAGAAGTACAATTCGCTAGACTTTATTATGCCTATGCAAGTCCTTTTCTTCAAGATTTTTCTCTTTGCACTCTGCCCAAGTGATGCTTCGTAACATTAAAGTAAAGGAGCATACCCTCCAGAATGATGCAGGAATGGTGGACAGCTTTGGCTAAGAAGAGTGAAGCACAATAGCACTCAAGATGTTCAAGCCCGATCTAGTGATGGTTAGCTAGTTCTGGGATGCTCATATTTATGCCTTCAAACCGGGCAGAACTGGGAAGGTAGTGATAACATTGTTGAGAACAAGGGCATCAAAATTATTGGTGAGCGAGTGAGTTATTCTGGAGACAAGTCCAGAAAAATGTTGTTGTGACTGTTTGAGTATTGACAGGGCCAAAAAATTGAACTAGGTTCATGGATCACTGTCACAATACACAGCCATTACCACCAGATTTTTATTTTCTTCACATTATCTCTTTGTAATTATTCCTGACATTTTAACCTCTCTGCCATCTCATTGTCCATTTCATATTAAGAGGCAAAGGCAGTCAAGGTCATGCATCTCTTCATAACAGCTGTCAACACCACTGCTTGTGGCTGACACCCAGTGCTACAGTAATTGTTCACCTACTCACCCACCTCAGCAGGATGACACTGCCCCACTGAAAATCATTAAAACCAATTGTGTTACACACGCCACTAATGACTGAAAAGTTCCTTCTTAATCACTTTTGAATTTGTTAGTAATTTCCCTAGGTATGGATTTCCAAACTGCATGAATTAAGTAATTTATCACAATTTTCCTATATTTAGACTCTGGTTATTAACTGAACCATATATAATAAACATGAATACGTCAGCATGTTGGTGAACATCCATTTTAATTCACAGGAAAAAATGCGAAGATGCAAATGAAAATTCTCAAATGAAATACAAGCTTCTAAATAGTACATTAATATTTGATTCAATTTTTAAGTACCATACCAGCTCTGCAAACAGGACTATGCTACAAGGCTGAACACCATATCAAGTACCTTCAGTTTGATAACTGTCATGTTTATATGTAATAATTTCAATTTCCAAAATCTTAAAAAACCCATTTACATTACCATGTTGGTCTGAGCTGAGTATACATTGATTAAGTGCAGAGTTTAATAGTTTGGGTTCAGCATTTTTCAATGTTTAGTGCCATGTTTAAACATGAACATCACAAATAATAACATTCACAAAATTTTTAATTGTTTGACTGGATTATTACAATTCAAGGTCCCTGAAAAAGACTTGAGTATCATGCTTGTAAATGCTTTGCTGCAAAATTTGGCTCTATAGCACCAGTAGTTTCACTGCTACAGGTGCCGATTTAGGTGAAAAATGGTATTTGCATCACTCACGCCCGCTTATGGTGCAAGTGCACCAATCAACAACAACTTACGATTATATAGCACCTTTAGCATCATAAAACATCCCAAGGTGCTTCACAGGAGCATTATAAAACAAAGCATGACACTAAGCCATATAAGGAGATATTATGTCAGAAGACAAAAAACTTGGGCAAAGAGGGTGGTTTTAAGGAGTTTTTAAAGGGGAAAAGCAAGGTAGAGAAGTGGAGAGGTGTAGGGAGGGAATTCCAGAGCCTAAGGCCTAGGCAATTGAAGGCACGGCCACAAATGGTGGAGTGATTAACATCAGCGATGGACGAGAGGCCAGAATCACTGTGTTGTTGAAGGCAAGAAAGATGGTGTTCCATGCACATGCCAGAAGTATCCAGAGTAGACAGATCATGATATCAACCAATGTCAACACTGATTTGATGCTCAACCCGCTATTTTTGACCTCACTGCTCTAGTCATAACCATGCACAGCTGAATATGTGTTCAACAGCACAAAGCCACTCCCACCCCATCAACCAACCACCCATCTGCACATGCTGGACATCTGTCTAATCCATCCAACTTGCACCTAGTTGCTTATTACTATCCATTGGTTTTTGCAGAGTTTATGAAAGTACTGGGTTGTTGGAGGAGTTCAGAAAAGTTTGCAAATCTACAGGGAGTGGTGCTGGATGTGGGAAAGGCATTGGTTTCTATTGAAAGACTGCTGAGCACGCCATATGCTATATAGTCAAGAGTGTTATAGTTGCAGTCCCCCTTGGGATGAAGCATCAGTGGGAGATGGAGCAGTGGCATCATATGCTCAGAGAGGGAAGAGGAGGAAAGGTCTCAGCAGGAGACTTTACCTACCTAGGGTCTTTAGGGAATACAAAGGCAAAATACTGCACATGCTGGACATCTGAAATAAAAGCAAAATACTGTAAACACTCAGCAGATAAGGCAGCATCTGTGGGGAGAAACAATGCTAACATTTCACGCTGTAATGACCTTTACCAAGGGGGTAGACAGGAAAGTAGAGTTGAGGTCACAATCAGATCAGCCATGATTTTATCAAATGATGGGGCAGGCTTGAGGGGCTGAATGGCCTACTGCTGCTCCTAATTCATATGTTTGTATGTTCATATATATGTGCAGGGTCATTATCGATCTGAAATGTTAACTCTATTTCTCTCCACAGATGCTGCCTAACCTGCTGAATATTTTCAGCATTTTCTACCTTCAGGGAGCACTTGTCCTGACTGTACCAAAGCCAGGAGCAATGTGTTTGGCAGTTGTGCTTCACCAAAGGTGCCAAGCCTTGGAACAATACCAGCAGCCTCAGGGCATACTGAGGGCGGTGCTGCCAGCAGCCATCAAGGTAACCGTGGGTCTTCCAGGCTGAAACTGGCGACATAGCTAACATCTCATGGCTCACTGTCCATCACTGCATCTGGGAGGCTCTGTAAGCCAGGTGAGGGGACTTCATTGTGTTGTCTACAAGCAGGAAGAAGCAAGAGGCATGAATATGTGGATAGCCTTCCCCATCGTGCAGGGTGCCTGCAATTCAATCCTGAGATATATGGAGATTGCAAAGGTTACCACCTATCCAATGACATTCCCATTGGGCTCAGCCTCTCTTTGGCTCTATAATGCCTTGGACCTGTGTTCTGTGTGTGATATGGGAAAGGGATATCAATGCTTCAGTTTCTTGGCCGTTACTTGGTTCTGCATTGGGACTATCATTAATGCCCCTCAGGACTGTAGGCATTCAGTGAGGTATGTCTCTGTCTGACAGAATTTGAAGAGATTAAGGACCATTATAGGCCTATTGTCAGTATCTAGCAGCATTGAACGGTGAAGGATGAGCATTCCCTTTCTCAGTGAAAAATTTGGACAAATTTGATATCTCCTTAGTGGATTGCATAGTCAGCCTCCCTTGGACTCATGGGCAGAATTTTACGCCAGTGAGATTTTATAGTCCCGCCGAAGTCAATGGAGTTTAGAATGGCTCGCTGCATGTTATGGACCCATCCCCACCTCAATGGAGCCATAAAATTCCGGCCATAAATTTTAACGTGAGCTTCCAGCCAAATTTATTTTCTATCTGCAATGCGCTTAAGGTAGTTTGATACATCAATCCCTGAGCCTACTGAACCTAGCTGCAGAATAATTTCTTAAGATCCTAACGCTATCTCAATCAGGCATTCACATTCCTCTGTGCTTTATTATAAGAGTCCATTGATGAGTTTGTCAAACTTGCACACAGAGGAATTTGGCACAAATGCAATAACAAATTCTCCAACATAGCACAAAACCTTTGTATACCAGCCATATGCTTCAACAAATAGAATTTCTTTTTCTTAGCAGGGAGACCTGGTATTGTAACATAGAACCTCCCAATAGTGAAGTTCATGTCGGGTCACTTAACAATCTCATGTTATATTCCTACAAGTCCTTTTATTGACACATTAACAATCTAAAATAAACATGTTAACGCTAATGCATAAAAATACTTGCATAAAAACTCCAACCATAGTAATGTGCTTTGACAGGGTAGGAAATCTATCCCTGTCATAAATGAACACACTTTGCTGCTATTTGTATGTCCCCCAGTCACCAGGAACTGTGTGTGGTTTTCTTTAGAATTTTGGCTACATCTATTAGTTTAATAAAAACAGAAAATGCTGGAAGAACTCAGTAGATCTGGCAGCATCTATGGAGAGAGAAACAGAGTTAATGTTTTGAGACTGTATGACTCTTCTCTAGTGCAACCTGAAAAAGGATCATACAGACTTCAAATGTTAACTCTCTTGCCAGTGCCAGATTGTGCCGAGTGCAGCATACAACGACTATAAGCAACCCGCTTATAGGATGTTGCAGGGACCCCCAGAACGGTCCAGGCAGTGGAACCTCATCTTCAGTATTTTGAATCTCTATTCTAACTTGCTTTCAGATTAAAGGTAAATAGGAGAAATATTTTACAGATTGATAAACTAAAGACCAGTAGGAAATTTAAAAACAAATTTAAAAACTAATTAAATAAAATAGAGATGCAGGGCCAGGCAAGTGTTGTAGCTGCATGATATGGGAGCTGGTGGACCCCATTGTGGTTCCTAGTGACCACATCTGTAGCAAATGTTAGTTGTTCGAGGAACTCCTGCTCAGAATTGATGAGCTGGAGTCTGAGCTTTGGACACTGCGACACATCAGGGAGGGGGAGAGTTACCAGGACATTGTGTTTCAGGAGACAGTCACATCCCTTAGATTAACTACCTTAAATTCGACCAGTGGTCAGGGACTATGAGTGAGGCGGGTAGAGGGATCCAGGAAGTAGCACTGCATGAGCCTTACCCGTATCCAACAGGTTCGAGATTCTTTCTCCCTGTGTGGATGAGAGCAGAGACTGTAGGGAGGATGAGCAAACTGACCATAGTACCGTGGTACAGGGAGCCATTCAAGTGGGAGGAGAAAAGAGAAATGTAGTTGTAATCGGGGATAGTATAGTTAGGGGAATAGATACTGTTCTCTGTAGCCAGGATCGAGAGTCCCGAAGGCTGTGTTGCCTACCTGGTGCCAGGGTTAAAGATACATTTCTCAGTATCCAGTTGTCATGACCAACGATATAGGTAGAAGAAGGGAAGAGGTTCTGCTGAGGGAATACAAGCAGCTAGGGGCTAAATTAAAAAGCAGAACCAAAAAGGTAACAATCTCAGGATTACTACCTGAGCCACGAGCTAATTGGCACAGGGTCAGTAAGATTAAAGAGGTAAATGCCTGGCTCAAAGATTGGTGTGGGAGAAGTGGGTTCGAATTCATGGGACATTGGCACCAGTACTGGGGAAAGAGGGAGCTATTCCGTTTGGACGGGCTCCATTTGAATAATACTGGGACCAGTGTCTTGGTGAATTGCATAACTAGGGTCGTAGATAGGGCTTTAAACTAAATAGTGGGGGGAGGGTTCAGTTGCATGGAAAAATAAAAAATCAAAGTTTAAGGAGAGGGTAAGAATGCAGGTTAGTGACGAGGCTGATTGTTACCAAAAAGTGAAAGGAAGGGGCCCAGTGTGCGAATGCCATATTGCATCAAAGAATCATATAAGAGTAGGGAAAATTGTCAATAGGGCAAACTTAAAGGCTTTGTATCTGAATGCGCGTAGCATTCGAAATAAATCTAATGAGTTAACAGCGCAAATAGAGATAAATAGGTATGGTTTGGTGGCGATTACTGAGACGTGGTTACAGGGAGAACAGGTTTGGGAGTTGAATATCTAAGGGTACTCAGTGTTTCGGAAGGATAAGCAGGAAAGAAAAGGAGGTGGTGTAGCTTTGTTAGTAAAGGAAGAGATCAGTGCTATAGTGAGGAATGATATAGGCACTGGAGAGCAAGGCGTGGAATCAGTCTGGGTAGAAATAAGAAATAGCAAGGGAAAGAAGTCCCTGGTGGGGGTAATCTATAGGTCCCCAAACAGTAGTTTAGCAGTAGGGCACAGTATAAACCAGGAAATACTGGGAGCATGTAAGAAAGGCACGGCAATAATAATGGGTGATTTTAATATGCACATAAACTTGCCTAATCAAATTGGCAGGGCAATAGCCTTGAGGGAGTGTTCATAGAGTGTATTAGAGATTGTTTTTTGGAGCAATATATTGTGGAACCAACCAGGGAGCAGGCTATTCTGGATTTGGTTTTGTGTAATGAGATAGGATTAATTAATGATCTCATATTAAAGGATCATCTAGGGAAGAGTGATCATAGCATGATAGAATTTCAAGTTCAGTTTGAGAGTGAGAAACTTGAGTCCCACATAAGTGTTCTGGAGTTAAACAAAAGTAACTACATAGGTATGAGGGCAGATTTGGCCCTAGTGGACTGGACAGGAAGACTACAAGGTGGACAGTTAATGAACAGTGGCAGATATTTAAGGAAATATTCAATTCCTTCCAAGTAAAATATATCCCAATGAGGAAGGAAAATGGTAAGAGGGGGGAAAAGCATCCATGGCTAAGCAAGGAAATTAAAGATAACTTAAAGGCAAAAACTAAGGCATACAAAATTGCAAAGGTCAGTGGCAGGCTGGAAGATTGGGAAAATTTTAAAAATCAACAAAGGGTTACTAAAAATATAATAAAAAGAGCAAAGGCAAATTATGAAAGAAAACTAGCGCAAAATGTAAAAACTGATAGCAAAAGCTTCTACAAGTATATAAAAGGAAAGAGAGTAGCTAAAGTGAATGTTGGTCCCTTGGAGGACGAGACTGAGGAGTTAATAGTGGGGAATACAGAAATGGCAGAGATGCTTAATCAATATTTTGCCTCAGTTTTCACAGTGGAGGACACTTGTACCACCCCAATAGTAACAGGTAGTGCAGAGGGTATAGAGAAGGAGGAACTTAGAACAATCACAATCACTAGAGAAAAAGTACTGAGCAAACTATTGGGATTAAAGGGAGACAAGCCCCCAGGACCTGTTGGCCTACATCCCAGGTTCTTAAAGGAAGTGGCAGCGGAGATAATGGATGCATTGGCTATAATATTCCAAAATTCCCTGGATTCTGGAAGGTTCCAGTGGATTGGAAAAATGCTAATATAATGCCTTTATTCAAAAAGGGTGGGGGGGGGGAGGCAGAAAGTAGGAAACTATAGACCAGTTAGTTTAATGTCCGTTGTTGGGAAATTGTTGGAATCCATTATTAAGGAAGTAGTAATGGGACATTTGGAAAGTGAAAATGCAATCCATCAGAGTCAGCATGGTTTTATGAAGAGTAAATCATGTTTGACTAATTTGCTAGAGATCTTTGAAGATGTGACAAGCAAAGTGGATAATGGAGATCCTGTAGATGTAGTATATCTGGATTTCCAGAAGGCCTTTGATAAGGTGCCGCACAAAAGATTAATACACAAGATAAGATCACATGGAGTTAGGGGTAATATATTAGCTTGGATAGAGGATTGGCTAACCAACAGAAAACAGAGAGTTGGGGTAAATGGGTCTTTTTCTGGATAGCAAGCTGTAACTAGTGGGGTGCCACAGGGTTCAGTCCTTGGGCCCCAACTATTTACAATCTATATTAAAGAGTTGGATTCAGGGATAGAAGGTACTATTGCTAAATTTGCAGATGACACCAAAATAGGTGGGAAAGTAAGTTGCAATGAAGAAATAAGAAATTTACAAATGGATATGGACAGGTTGGGTGAATGGGCCAACATTTGGCAGTTGGAGTTTAACGTGGATAAGTGTGAGGTTATCCATTTTGGTTGGAAGAATAAAAAGGTGACATTATTTAAATGGAGAGAAACTTCAGAATGCTTCAGTGCAAAGGGGTCTGAGTGTCCTTGTGCATGAATCGCTGAAAGCTAGTATACAGGTACAGCAGGTAATAAGGAAGGCAAATAGAATTTTGGCATTTATTGCTAAGGGAATAAGGGAGTATAAAAATATGGAAGTGTTGTTGCAACTGTAAAAGGCATTGGTGAGACCGCACCTGGAGTACTGTGCACAGTTTTGGTCCCCTTAATTGAGGAAGGATGTAGTTGCACTGGAGGCGGTTCAGAGGAGGTTTACCAGAGTGATTCCAGAGATACGGGGCTTGTCTTATGAGGAGAGATTGAGCAGTTTAGGCCTATACTCGCTAGAGTTTAAAAGGATGAGAGGAGATCCAATTGAGGTATATAAGATGCTAAAGGGGATAGACAAAGTAGATGTGGAGTGGATGTTTCCCCTTCTGGGGCATTCTAGAATGAGAGGCCATAGTTTTAGGCTAAGGGGTGGTAGATTTAAATCAGAGATGAGGAGGAATTACTTTTCTCAAAGGGTCGTGAATCTGTGGAACTCTCTACCTCAGAGTGCAGTGGATGCTGGGACGCTGAATAAATTTAAGGAGGAGATAGACAGATTTTTAATTAGTAATGGGTTGAAAGGTTATGGGGAGAGGGCGGGAAATTGGAATTGAGGCCTAAATGAGATCAGCCATGATCGTAATGAATGGCGGGGCAGGCTCGAGGGGCTGAATTGCCTAATCCTGCTCTTAGTTCTTAGGTTCTTATGTTCAGTAGCTATATTGTCCTCTCAACCACCGCCCTTATGAAGGCATGACTCCAATTGTAGCTCTCTTCCACCTCTGTCCTGGGGTGCCAGGGTGGCCACCTTTTCAATGGATACCTTTTGTCACCCAACCATCCAGCCGAGATGGAGCCATGAACAGCCTTGGCACCTGGGAGTGTCGCAATATGTATGCATCATGGGAGCTGCCAGGATATCTTGCACAGACTTTCAGAATCTGTGTCTTGTGGTTACACACTATCTGCACGTTCATGGAGTGGTAACCCTTTCTATTCACAAAAGCCCACAGCTGACCTGCTGGTGCCTTGGTGGCCACAAGAGTGCAGTCGATGGCACCCTGAATGTGGGGAAACCTGGCAAAGCCTCTGGCTCGCTCAGCCTAGCTGGCTTGGGCTGTCAGTGGCGAATGAATGTGAGGACCTGTCTGAACAGAGCATCAGTGACGAGCCTGACACAACAGCGGACAGCTGATTGGGACAGTCCACACAGATCCCCCACTGGCCCTTGGAAAGATCCAGATGCATAAAGATTGAGGGCTACTGTGACCTTCAGAGCCAATGGCTTTGGGTGCCCACTCACACAGTTGGAAGTGATCTCCAGCCCAACCTATGGCATAATGATGTCACGGTGTCCCTGAAGAGGTGGAGCCTCCTGCAGCACTGTACTTTGGGCATGTTGAGGCAGCTGGATCGCTGCCTGTACACTCTGGAAGCAGGATAGTGGCGTCTTCTGTGGTCCCATCTGCCTGGCTCTCTCTGCTGGACTTGTACACCCTGTGTCTGCACCTCTCCTCCCACAGGTCTCTCCTTGCAACGCTGCCTGCATAAATCTGGCCTCCTTTCCCTTCTGACCATCTCTTCTTTAGAGGAGGAGGTGCCCTCAGCGGAGCACACAATCACTTTCTGCTGAGATGCAGATGGCACTGTCCCGTGCACTGAAGCCTGCACTGGGCAGGAATGCTCCAACAGAGTTGACAAAACAAAAGAGTCTTCAGAATAATGCTAACATAGCAAAAGCCTCAGAAGGAACCAAAGGAAAAGGTCTGGAATCTCAACAATAAGGCAACAGCAAACTCTCACCTGAACTCCTAACAACTCACCCAGCCAATGCTCCTGTCTCCTTTAATCCCGCCCTTGGATGAGAAAAATGAAAAAAAAAACGGGATGGCCGCCTGCCCGTGTTGCCCATGCAGTGAACGAAAAATCGCATGGGAAATGTCAAATTCCAGTCAATTGCCTTTTCAATTGCCTAAGTGGTTGATTAGTTGTCGATGGGCACACTGCCAACTCCTGCAAGCACCCGGTGCCCAATGTCATCACATGCAATTTAACATTCTTCCAGGTTGGCTGCATGCCTGAAACTAGCATGTAAAATTCTGGCCTTGGTGCTCCACATGGAAATTAGAAACCTTTTTTAAAAAATCTAATTTAAATTTATTTTGTGTATTGTACCTTATTGAGCTTTAAGCATACTAGCATCTAATTAATCTTACACTTGATTGGAGGCACATCAGAAAAGGATGCATACTTCAGTGGACAAAAGCTCAGTGCTTTGAAAATTAACTTAAGCTGAACCAAAGAACAGAAGTTGAAAAACCATTATCAAAAGGCACATATCCTTGAATAGATTTTTCACTTACAGGGTGGAATTTTCCGGTCCCCTGAGAGCAGTCTGGTGGGCGATGGTGGGGGGGGGGCATAAAATTGGGTGTCATGGGGGCAACACCATGCCCAATTAATGGCAACTTATGGGCCTCCTCCCACTACTGGTTACTTGCGGCAGGAAGTGTCTACGGAAGGAGGCAAGGCCACCAAGTTTCACCTAGTGGCCTTGTAGCCAGCTGAAGGCGGAACCCTCCCGTTCAAATACCCTGTGCCCAACGGGGGCCCAATCCCAAGATAGTTCCCTCACATCACGTATTTCCTGCCCTGATGGTCATTTAAATCATTGTGGGGTGACATGGCCAAGCATTGGCCAGGAGGCTCATTAGTAGACCACTCAAAGATGCAACATTGTCAGCTTATGGTGGGTTTCACCAATGAAAAGCTTTATCAACTGTTAAATTGAATGTGTTTTGCGTGTATACCTCTGGCACTTAGAGCTTCAATTATAATCGCATGGGAAAAGACAAAACAAGAGAAAGCAGAAGTGGTACACAGTTCCAGTTACAACATCAGGAATGGCACACTGCTGACAAAATTCCATGGCATGTGTTTGTAGAAAATCCAGTAAGTTCTGAAATGTTTTAAAGTATTATAAGTAAACCTATTGTAGATTTGGAACTAGTCTCATCTCTGCATTGTTCTGAGATAAATCAGACGGACAAGATATACAGCAACCCAATGAATAATAAGGCCTACTGGCAAATCACTGGTGAATCAAGGGAGAGGATTTTCCCCTTGTGAGGCGGGTGCAGCGGGCAGGCCCAGGAGCAACCACGCAACAGTCCACCGTCTGCGATCGGCCCCAACTGCAATTTCACACTGGCTGGCCAATTAACAGCCAGCCAGCGTGAATCACACGCTGAAATGCTCAGCGCTGCCTGGGTGGGAGGGGGAGGAGTGCAAGCACGGAAGTCAGTGCATTCGCACGGGTGCACTCAGTGAAAGCTCCCTAAAGGTACAGAGCTTCCTCAGGGAGCTGAAGATTTTTAACATTACAAACAAAGATTTCAAAATTAAGGAAAACATGTCCCCTCATGACTCTGTCACATGAGCAGGGACTTGTTAAAAATGAGTTGTAAAAGTTTTTATATGTATTTTTAATCACTCTTCAAAACCTCATCCTACCCATGGATGAGGTTTCGCAAAAAATGCAAAGGCCGCTGGGCGGGCAGCGAAAAATTCAATTTAATTAATTTATTAATGGACTTAGCCCTCTTAATTGTCAGCGGGCGCACTGCCGACTCCCGCGTGCGCTTGCCGACTGAAATATCGCGCCGGTGCGCGATGACATCGGGATGCTCGCTGGATGTCATCGCGCGCTATTTCACACTCGTGTGTGTCCAGCACCCTCCTGCACACAGAGGTGAAAATTCAGCCCAAGAAGTTGGAGAGGCAGTCACTCCCAAATCCACTTCCTGTGATCAGAAGTGACAAAAAAGAGAGAAAAACCTGTATTCAAAGCCAAACGTCTTCAGTAATGGCAAAGAGAGACAGACCTTGGACTGAGCTAGAATTACACTCTAACCAGTCAGTTTTTATGGCAGATGGCTGACCAGGAAGCAACTGAGCTTTCTGCCTACCTTTTAGGGGAGCATAGAGTTCTTTTGTTGTTTTATATGTCTCAGCAATCATTCTAGAAGTTGTTGGAAAATCCTGAAAGAAATATTCTGTTCAGCTGCACATTAAACTTCTTGATCTAACACTGACCTTGTCTCACCAAATTATTTATCAGTCCTGCCTACCAGAAATTGGAAGATCAAGATGTGAGTTCACATGTAAAAGACAGAGACCTCAATATTAACTTGGAGGTACGTTGAGGATGGGGAAGGGGTGGGGTTTGAAATTGTGTAGGAAACCTGGACGTACATTTAGCACACTGGCCTGTGGTTTTTTTTAATGCAGCCAGGACATTATCATTTTACTTCCTGGTTTGGTATTGATTGGACAGTAGCAGGCATGATGAGGACACACATGATACAAATCTGAACACCGGTATTTTAATGGCCAATACAAATTTAGAATTTTTGAGGAGTTAGAGTTGGAAACAAGACAAGACAAGGTGTGACAATGAATTCCGAGTGCTTAAAGGATGCTTCAATGTGTCTCCTTTGTTGCTGCAAGTATGAGAAACTGAAGATAACAATGGGAAGATGATAACATCAAAGACATCATGCCTAATCCTCCTCTCAAACCCTACATCCCCTTCATCCCACACTCTATTCTGATTTACAAGCTGCAGATGGTTTAAGGATGCACCTCTTATTTTTGTCCCCTCCCCACACCACAGGCTTACTCCTGTGTCTTTTTAACCTTTCAGATAACCAAGAGCTGCAAACTGGTCAGGTAGTGCAGGGACACCAATAAGAGAATGATGATGAAGACATAACACCTTTACTTGATACCACACTAAGAGCAGCTAGCTCAGAACATAGATTTGAGGTGGGATCTGCATGTGGTGAGACACCAGGCATGAGTGAGCTGCAGCCAGGGCAGGGAGCAAAGAGAGCGCAGGTAGCAACTCAGCAGATACCACTTCAGAGGACTCAGATGAACATTTCAAAGGGACAGTCTACAGAAGAAGGCTGATGGGTATGCACAACAAAATGTTTGGTGCATTGCAAAGCCTCTCTGAGGACGTGAGGTCAATGTCAAGGAGCGCAGACAGGTCTGGAATTACCTTGGCACAGGGCTTTGTGCAGAACTTGGAGTCCATTCTTTACAGGATGGGAGCAATGAATAAACCTGTTGGCACATTTGTGGAGCCAAGCTTGATGTAGAGCCTGATGGCTAATGCTGCAGCTTCCATTTCAGCACAAGTACCAGCCACCTAAGGCCTGAGTGCTGCATGGGCAGCTCAGGCCACTGTCATCATTGCTGTGGGTGACAGTGCGCAAAGTGGCTTGCAGTCACATCAGTCCATCAGCTGACTCCAACAGATTACTAGGATCTTTGAGGCTCCGCCCTGGCATGTGACAGTGGCTCTGCTGTCAGGAAGGGGAGGCAGGGTTGTAGTGGTGATGTCATTGAACTAGTAATCCAGAGGCCCAGGCTAATGCTGTGGGGGCACGGGCTCAAATCCCGTCAGAAAGCTGATGGAATTCAAATTCAATTAATAATTCTGGAATTAAATGCAAATCTAATGGTGGCCATGAAACCACTGTTGATTCTCGAAAATGCCCTTGTGGTTCATTAATGCCCTTTTGGGAAGGAAATCTGCCGTCCTCATCTGGCCTGGCCTAGTTGTGAGTCGAGACCCGCAGCAATGTGGTTGATTCTTAAATGTCCTTTGAAATGGCTGAGCAAGGCACTCAGTTGTGTCAAACCGTTACGAAGACTGAAAAAAGGAATGGAACTGGATGGACCACCCTGCATCGACCTAGGCACTGGAAACGACAGCAGCACACCAAGCCCTGTCATGACCCTGCAAAGTCCTCCTTATTAACATCCGGGGGCTTGTGCCAAAATTGGGAGAGCTGTCCCACAGACTAATCAAGCAACAGCCTGACATAGTTATACTCATCGAATCATGCCTTACAGACAGCAGCAACCCTGGGTATGTCCTGCCGCAGTGGCAGTTGCCCTGGGAGTCCTCAACATTGACTCAGGACCCCATGAAGTTTCATGGCATCAGGTCAATCATGGGCAAGGAAACTTCCTGCTGATTACCACGTACCACCCTCCCTCAGCTGATGAATCTGTGCTCCTCCATGTTGAACACCACTTGGAAGAAGCACTGAGGGTGGCAAGGGCACAGAATGTCCCCTGGGTGGGGAACCTCAATGTCCATCACCAAGAGTGACTTGAAAACACCACTACTGACTGAGTTAGTCAAGTCCAAAAGGGCACAGATGTTAGACTGGGTTTTCGGCAGGTGGTGAGTGAACCAACAAGAGGGAAAAACCTCATCCTCACCAATCTACCAATCGCAGATGCATCGGTCCATGAGAGTATTGGTAGGAATGACCAATGAACAGTCCTTGTGGGCAGGAAGTTCTGCCTTCACATTGAGTTGTGGTGGCACTATCACCGTGCTAAATCGGATAGATTTTGAACAGATCTCGCAACTCAAAGCTGGGCACCCATGAGGCGCTGTGGGCCACTAGCAGCAGCAGAATTGTATACAACCACAATCTGTAACCTCATGGCCCGGCATATCCCCCAATCTATCATTAACATCAAGCTGGGGATCAATATTTGTCCAATGAAGAGAACAGGAGGATAGGCCAGGAGCAGCACCAGGCATACCTAAAAATGAGGTGTCAACCTGATGAAGCTACAACCTGGTGAAGCTACTTGCATGCCAAACAATGGAAGCAGCATGCGATAGATAGAGCTAAGAGATCCCACAACCAATGGATCAGATCGAAGCTCTGCAGTCCTGCGCCATCTAGTTCTGAATGGTGGTGAACAATTAAACATCTCACTGGAGGAGGAAGCTCCACAAGTATCCTCATCTTCAATGATGGGGGGGCCCAGCACATCAGTGCAAAAGATAAGGCTGAAGCATTTGCTACAATCTTCAGCCAGAAGGGCTGAGTGGATGATCCATCTTGGCCTCCTCCGGAGGTCCCCAGAATTACAGATGCCAGTCTTCAGCCAATTTGATTCACTCCACATGATATCGAGAAACGGCTGAAGGCACTGGATAGTGCAAAGGCTATGGGCTCTGACAATAGTACTGAAGACTTGGTGCTCCATAACTTGCCCTGCCACTAGCCAAGCTATTCCAGTATAGTTACAGCACTTGCATCTACCTGTCTATGTGGAAGATTGCCCAGGTATGTCCTGTACACAAAATCCAACCTGGCCAATTACTGCCCAATCAGCCTACTCTCCATCATCAGTAAAGTAATGGAAGTGCTATCAAGCAGCACTTACTCAGCAATAACCTGTTCATTGATGCTCAGTTTGGTTTCCACCAGGGCCATTCAGCTCTTGAATTGATTACAGCCTTGGTTGAAACATGGTCAAAAGAGCTGAAGTCCAGAGGAGAGAGTGACTGCCCTTGACATCAAGGCTGCATTTGACAGAGTGTGGCATCAAGGAGCCCTAGCAAAACTGGAGTCAATGGGAATCAGGGGGAAAACTCTCCACTGGTTTGAGTCATACTTAGCACAAAGAAAGTTGGCTGGGGTTATTGGAAATCAATCATCTCAGCCCCGGGACATCACTGCAGGAGTTCCTCAGGGTAGTGTCCTAGGCCCAACCATCTTCAGCTGCTTCATCAATAACCTTCACCATATGGTCAGAAGTGGGGATGTTCACTGATGATTCAGTTCAGCACCATTCGTGACAGAAGTGGGGATGTTCACTGATGATTCAGTTCAGCACCATTCGTGACTCCTTTCATATTGAAACAGTCCGTGTCCATATGCAGCAAGACGTGGGCAATACCCAGGCTTGGCTGATAAACGGCAAGTAACATTTGCACCACACAAGTGCCATGCAATGACGTATTCAACATGAGAGAATCTAACCATCTCCTCTTGACATTCAATGGCACTACCATTGCTGAATTCTCCACTATTAACATCCTGGTGGGATACCATTGACCAGAAACTGAACTGGACCAGCCATGTAAATACTGAGGTTACAAGAGCAGGTCAGAGCCTGAGAATTCTGTGGAGAGTAACCCATGTCCTGATTCCCCAAAGCCTGTCCACCATCTATAAGGCACAAGTCAGGAGTGTGATGGAATACTCTTCACTTGCCTGGATGAATGCAGCTCTCAAGAACTCATCAACACTCAAGAAACTCGACACATCCAGGACAAAGCAGTCTGATTGATTGGCACCCCATCCACATTCAACATTCACTCCCATTCACAGTAGCAGCAGTGTGTACTACACTCAAGATGCAGTGCAGCAATTCATCAAGGCTCCTTCAACAGCACCTTCCAAGCCCACAAACTCTACAATCTAGAAGGACAAGGGCAGCAGTCACATGGGAACACCACCACTGGCAAGTTCCCCTGCAAGCCACTCACTATCCTGACTTGGAAATATATCACCATTCCTTCACTGTCGCTGGGTCAAAATCCTGGAACTCCCTCCCTAACAGTACTGTGGTGGTCCTACAACACATGGGCTGCAGCAGTTCAAGGACACGGCTCACCACCACCTTCTCAAGAGCATTAAGGGATGGACAATTAATGTTGGCCTAGCCAGTGATGTCCACATCCCATGAACAAATCAAATACAGCATTCATTCTCCTATCCCCGTCATTTCGCCAGTGCCCTAGCAGGTTCCTTTCAGCCAGCCAGCCCAGGCTGCTGCTCCCCATGCTGAGGTGGTGCAGTCTCTAGCTGGACCTTCTAGGTTGTTCTCCATGGCTTTCTGCAGTTTCCTCCACAGAAAAAAAGAAAGACTTACGGCACAGAAGGACACCTCTACTGAAAGTCAGCAGCACTAGACCAGAGGTGCTGCAGCCATTGGGTTAAGCACTGTGTGGAAGCACTAGGACAAAACACACTAAGGGCACATAGTAGCATGATTAGTTGACCATTGTATACAATGTGGCATGATGTCATTTAAGATTTGCATTTTGGCCAAGTGGACACTGTGATGATCAGTAACAGAAGGGAGGTAAGGTGTGGAACTGTTGGCGAATGGGTAATATGGTATCGAACTCGGATGTGTTCTTCACAGAAAGCCTGGGCAGAAAGGGGCTGTCTAGATTGCCTCCTCCCTTTACTCTTCCCCATCTTACTCCTTATGCTCCTGCTGGTCATCCTCTTCTTCATTCTCCTGCTTATCAGCTGCTCAGCCTGTAGCTGGTGACAAGGGCTCTCCTCCCAAGATAGCGTGATTGTACCACATGCAAAAGACCACCAGAAATGACACCCGCTCTGCCAAGTGCCGCAGGGCTCCCCCAGAGCCTCCAACCAGCTGGAATGTTGTTTCAGCATGTCATTGGTTTCCTTTATTACATTTTGTTTGGTGGCCTGACTTTCATCTTATACATGCTGCCCACATGTCTTCAGCCATGTGTACATAGCCTTGTTGCACAGTAGACACTTTATGATTTGCCATGGGAGCTCAAATGTAGTGGGCACAGTGGACTTGGCACCACATGGAGGTATTATGACTGCTGTCAAAATATTGGGTTTGACCTGCACGATTCACTGACAATTGTCACACACTAGCTGGATGTTAAGGGAGCGGAATCTGCCTGGGAGAAGTTGGTTTGTGCAGATGCCTTGAAGTCGACAAGAACTCCTTGAACACCTTCCACCTAACTCCCTGTAGACTACGCAGCACAACCACCTTCTATGCTGAAGACAGTCCTCACCAAGACTGCAGCAACTGCCGAGACTTGTCAATAGCGAAACAGTAGCTAAAGCCAAATAGAGACTTATCTTAATGGAAGTGAGGCTCCTTTGAAAACAACTGCTTGACAACTGTTCCTGTCATGACTTGCTGCGCAGGCCTAATAAACAAATCAGGTGCTGCCACACACTCATAGTTCAGACAGGTCCTAAAACAGGCTCAGGGCCATTATTTAAATTTTCCAATTAAGCCCCCACACCTTTCAGTTCATCACCCCAATGACTAAAAGCCGGTCGATCTAATATGCTGCCTATTCAGATGCAGATCTGCTGCAAAGCAATCATGACCCTACTGTGGTTAACTTTTCCCGATTTTTCACATGAGAAAATGGGTAAAACAAGGTTGAATTCTCCCTCATATAACTGTTAAAATAGTGAAAAGAGGAAATGCTTTATTTGTTGCAAAAATCACGGAAGCAATAGTTGGGATGCATTTTAATAGCCCTGTTCCTCACCTGTGCTTTTTTCAAAATTTATTTAATCTATTTATATAAGGTTACTCTATAAGGTTACTCTCCTCTATTTTCCTGAGACATCACCCTAATTCAAATTGGCAGCCCATTCCCATTAATTCAAAATTAACAGAATTCATTATGTAAATGGTTTGCTGCTCTGGTAGGTCACACTTTTGAAGCAGTGAGAAGATTAATCTCCAGAAGTTAGGAGTGATATATCCCTCCATGCATTAATGGAAACTTTTTAAAAATATCAATACAGTTTAATGGGCAATTTAACTTCCTTTCTGAGTTATTATATATTTTCGTTGTAACTAAACGGGAAGAAAAGAGATATTTTCTCCACCATTTCCTCAAGGATGCTTCCTAGTATGATCATGAGTTTTATTCAAACACTGAATGGTGCAGTGGGTTAATAATTAGCCTCTGACCTTCAGGACCTGGGCAGGATTTTTCAGTCGGCGTGCGGGGGCGGGCCCAACACTCCGACGCATAAAATGACGCGTGATGACTTCGGACATGCGTCTCGACGTCATCGCGCTGTCTTGCGATGTTTCGTTCAGCGGGCACACACCAGAGTCAACTGTGTGCCCACCGATATGTAAACGGCCTATTAAGGCCATTAAGGAAGTAATTGATCTATTTGTTAACGCTGCCTGTCCAACCTTAAGGTTGGTGGGCAGGCGAAAAGGCTAAGCGGCCTTCACGTTTTTTAAGAAACCTCATCCACGAGTGGGATGAGGTTTCCTAAAGCTTTTATTAATTAAATTAAAAAATGTTCCTAAATATAGAAACATGTCCCATCTCAGGTGACACAGTCACATGATGGGACATCTTTAAATACATTTTTAATCCATTTATTCATTAATTACAATAGCGATTCAACCTTCCTGAGGCAGCTCTGTGTCCTAGGGAAATTGAAGCACTCTTTCGCACGTAGGAGTGCTGGCCCTGATTCTTCCTCTTCCCCACTACCTGCACAGATAGCGCTGAGCACTTCGGCTCGCGTCTTACACTGGGTGTGCCTTAATTGGCCCACCCACATAAAATGAAGGCGCGGAGCTGATCGCCATTGGCGATTGGCTCTGCGATTGCCCCCGCTCGCTTCTGCCGAGCCCACCTGCCAACTGAAAAATTCTGGCCCTGGTGCCAGATCAAAAGCCTCTTCTGTCTTCCAGCTCCATGAGTCTTATATGAAATTAGTTTGGGTGGCCTGGTTTAGTTTTCTAGTGTGCATAAGCCTACAGTGTAAGCAGTCTGTTGTAGGGTGGCTGAGTTGTATGATTAATGATGGAGTTGATCTGCAGACACTTCTTGGGTGGAAGCTTTAAGTTTATTTACAATATACTCAGCAGCAACTACAAGTGTGCTTTCAACTCCAGCTCTAACTCTACACTGACTGCTGAGGTAGCCCACCTTACCCTTGTATTGGTTACTAAAGATCATGTGATCTTCCCTAACAAGTACCACTCTTAAAAGTACACTGCACACTAAATAAAACCATAATTACTACACAATCAGACAGGATGATTGTTGTGGGAAATGGAAAAAATGTTATACTGCAGTGTGCTGAGGTTGAGACATATTTTTGAGCCTGAGCAGAGGGAGGTTATTCGCCTACAGTACCTACTTGTGCTTTACTTGATTGGGGAGTGCTTGATGTTGACATTGGTGGCTCAAATGGAAAGAATTCCATCCTTCTTTCTCTTTGATGAGCAGAGCATATTGAAACCTTTTAACAAAATACATTCCTCACCAGATCATCAGGGGCAAGAAAGTAGTAAAAAGTAGCAGCCCTTAAATGCAGGATGTGTTGTGTTGTTGATCACCTCAATACCAATCTAACGAAAGCTGGGATGCTGATGGATGTGCTACAGTTAATATCATGCGGATCAGTAAAATACACCTCCAAACAAAAGTTCCTAAATATGTAACAATTGTTCACACATATGGCCAGGAGTGTCCTGCAGGACTGGTTCACCACCAGGGGAAGGTTAGGGTGTAACTGTTATGTGTTTATAAGTGTAATGTCAATTATGAATGAATAGATTTAGATAAGCTAAATAAAAATCTTGTCGATTGCTTGTAGCTTCAGAAAGTTCCTTGTGCATTTTTTCTCTAAAATTTTAGTTTAGACATCTGAAACAAACCTCAACATTAGGGTGATAACATAGTGATAATACCGCCCATATATTAGGAGAAATTTTAATATTAATCCAACACAACTTCCCTTCACATGTAACATAAAAGTTGCAAACTCGGCAATTTTCACAAGTAACTTGCATCTCTTCACACCATTTATTAACATAATAGTAGTTGTTATGACACAGCAGTTGGTAAAGGCTGTTATTTAAAATCCCAAAGGGAAACTTTAAACAACTGTCATAAACTATATTTTCAAGTGGTATATTTGAGATACAACTCTGAATTCAGGAATAAGACCACCAGTTCTCAAGAGGTTTTTAGATCAAACTAAATGAGACATTTATTAATTCACACAAGTTAAACATATACACACAGCTACAAATTACCACTATCATAACTTTTTAACAAATTCCCAAACTAATCTCTACTAAGGCAACAACAACCCACTTTAACCAGACACCAGGCAAAACATTTTCACTTGACAAATTCAAAATGAGGTTCCTTTCACATTGGTTCCTTTGCAGACAGTTGTGGGCTTACAGCTTCTTTGATGTTACATGCCTCTGCCCTGCACACACAAAACTGCTTTCTGTTATACCCAGCACTTCTCTTGTAATGTAACTTCTCAATATATCACCATGCTGTTTGAAATCCTTTCATAGTACCAATTTTATTAGTAATATAAACATTGCTTGGTCTCTCCTAGTTAGGTGCAAGATTTTACTCCCCTTCTTGAATGCTCTATTCAACAAAATGCAAAGGTACTTTACCTTACTATTTACATCTCAAAACTACTTTACATCAAAGCACCCAGACTAGCTGGCTTTAATCCAATTAACACACACAGGCACACCTGTATTTTTTTAAAATAACTTCCAATAACATTATATACATTAATAGCTTCATGGCAATAGCAAGTTGTAAAATCATAGACTGGAATTTTCCTTCCCCATTGGTGTCAGGCATCATGGTGTGTGTGAGCGGACAATCTGTGTTTACGATTATCTACTCCACCCGTCAATGGTGGGCCACGTTTCCCGCCGCTGCACATCAGGGACATCATTTTAAAACATCTGCACCTAATTAGAAGACCTACTCGCCGGAATCAACCCCTCACGTCTAATTTACTGCCCACATCGGTGGGAAAACACGCCGGCCCAGAACACACCTTGACCAAGCAGAAGTTGGGACTGGCTTTTAGGGCCTTGCTCACACCATGGACATTCGAGATGCAGAAGATGCTGGAGCCCTACAGCTGCCTGACCCTGGAGGAATAGGTGCATCACATGCTGGGTGGATTCTGATGGACATGGCTTCATCGCAAAACAGCTCACGGAGGGTGGAAGGTCACCATTGATGTCTGGGGTCTGCTTCGGGACATCAGTGTTTTTGCCATGGTCTGCTATGGATGATCTTTGATGGGGTGGAGAGGAAGGTCTAGGTTCCTAGGTTTGACTGGGAGTGGAAGGTGTACCGTGGTGGTAGGGGAGGGGGGCCGGTGGGGTGGTGAGGTTGGGAAAGGGGAACGATGGTGTTGGGGTGGTGAGGTATGGAGGTTGGGTAGGGGGTACTAGAGGAATAGGGTATAACGGGGGACAATGTGGCAACTGAGAAGTCATGTGTAAGGGGAGAGGAAGGTGTAAGGGAAGGAGTTCGGAGGGCTCAGGAGTTCAGAGTGGGGGAGGACTTCTGGAGGAGGAAGGAGTTTGGAGGCGATCAAGACTTCAGAGGGAAGAAGGAGTTCGGAGGGGGGAAGGAGTCCAGGGAGAGGAGGGAGTTAGGCAGGAGGAGAGATTAAGGAGAGGATGACCAGATGAACTTTCAAGGGAGGGATCTGTGGAGTCGATGACTGCCTCCTCCTGGGGGGGTGAAATGAGGGTGGGCATGGCAGGAGGGATTGGTGAGAATGAGAGAGAGCAGTGAGAGCCAGTGGGGTGGGAGTGAGGGCACAACGGTAGCGGTAGAAGGGATGTCGAGGGTGGTAGGATGGGGGTTGGAGGCAGACACAGACCCTGGGGGTGGGAATGAGGAGGTCAGGGAGGTCAATGTGGATGGGTGTGGGATTCTCGGGAAGATAGGGAATGTGCATGTTCACTTGGACACCTTGGAAGAAAAAGGGTTGTGGCTGGTAGGTGATGATGGGGAGGTGGAAGGTGATGCCAGGGGGGTCAATAGTGATGGGGGAAAGGACATGGGTGACTGGGGGAGGGAATAAGACGGGGGAGCTGAAGACATAGTTAACAATCACCATGCTTCTAAAATTGAAACTGAAAAGAGTCTCGTGTTGGAGGAGCAAATGTGCTGCATGGGAGTGCGATCAGTGGATGGGTGGAGGTGCAGGTCAGCTCAGATGGACAACTGAAAGAGAACCCCAGCAGGCAGCATTGAAAATGCTCAGGACATTGAGATGAGTGTGATGGAGGAAGGCTCTGCATGTGTGGGAGAGTGCTTGCACGAGGCTTTGAAAGGCCCTGCCAAGCAAACACTTATCCCTCCAGAAACACACGTGGTCCAGATGCATACAGCTGAACTGCTAGTGGGTGGGGGGTGTGGGGTGGATGCAGGGAGAGGACTCGCAAAGCCTGTAAATTAAGCTAAAAGACACCATTACCTATTATTCAGTGAAAGCGAATATATTTTTCAGGTTATAAAGTGACGACTACTTGTGATCAGAAATTCTTAACTTTTCTAGGCCTACCATTTCTTCTAGTTTCTGCCCTGACATCTGCAGCAGGGTAGAGACAGCCTATGCAATAGTTGGCCCTGTTGCCTCTGCTCTGGAGAGCTGAGACCTTGAGTCCCAGTTTGCTTTAGCTGACCTCCTGTGGGCCAGCTGCTCCCTCTGCAGTAACAGAGGACAAGGTTGAGGGGTTCACGGGCAAAGGGGGCTTGGAGGGAGCTGACAGCCTCTGAGGTTCCTGAGTGGATGGCTCAGGGGTGTCCAGCCGCCTCTCTTCCTCCCTTCGGGTGTTCGAGGGCCCCAACCTGACTCCTTGAGGGGAAGGAGCACCTGCAGGGACGTCGAGGTGCCCCGTTTCCTTCTTGTATTGCCACTGCAGGAACTCACCCATGGCTCCCGCGATGGAGGGCAGGTCTGCACACATTTCTGAGTGCTGCTGAGTCGGGGATGGCATCCACCATCCTTCCCACGGAGCTCTCCATATCCGCACATGTGGGCACCACTTCATCAGAGAGCAGGCAGATGCACTCCTCTGACTCACATGCCACTTTTTTGAGGGCTTCCAACAGCTCTTCCTGATGTTCCCCCACCTTCTGCTGACTCTCTACGGTGAATTGTAAGGCCGATTCCAAGGGTTGTCACCTGACTCAGACCTTATAGATGCCTGTTTCCCAGCAGTCCTCTGAGTGCCAGGAAGCTCGGCTAACCCTGCCTCCTCCTGCTGCGAACACATGTCCGTGCGGTGACCACCAGATTGTGAAGCCAAGCCAGCTCTAGACCTAGGTTCCACCGAGGTATGTGTCTCTGTGTTGGTGGAGGGCCTGGGTAAGCACTGTGACGGGTCTTCTAAGCTGCTTACTTCCAGCTCTTCAATGGAGGAGGTGTCCTCTTGGCTGGAGGTAAGTACGTGGATAGAGCTGAGGGACTGGCTGGCTGAGGGTTTTGGTTGCTTGGCAAAGCTCCCTGTGAACCAAAGTAGAGATAATTAGTGCATGACAGCAGAGTCAAAAACAGGAGAGAAAGCACTCACACTTGCGTTGAGAGAGGAATGATGTGGTGCAGGATCCTCACGTGGGTGTTCACTGCCGACTTCACTGTCCATGTGGCATAGTCCATGTCAACACCAGTCAGCACGAAGGCACACTCCTCAAAGTGAGTGAGAGGCATAATGTGGGCCACTCCACCCCTGGTCTTGGACCTCTTCCTGCTGTTGTGAGCCAGCTTCTACTGCATGAAAACAGATGGAGAGAGTGTGAGCAGGACACATGGCACTTTGTGGAATGTTTGTGTGGTGAGCAGAGACATGGATGAGATAAGGACCCAAGCTCCAGAGGGTATGAGCCTGATGGAGATGTGAGGGTCCATGTGAGAGTTAGTGGTGTTGTCCCTTGAGTTGTGAGATCCCTGTGGATGCGTGATGGGCTTTTAAGTGTGTGAGTTGAGAGTGATGAGAAGAGTGAGTTACACTGGCAGAATAGATGAGCCCATTCATATTCTTTCTGCACTGGATAGCTGTGCTTATTGAATAGCCTTGGCGCTGACCACTGCTGCCACTGCCTTCCATGCTGGATTGTTGACCTTGCTTGCTGGCCTTCGCCCAGAGTGGGTGTAGAGGACTTTGTCGCGGGCCTCCACTGCGTCCAGCAGGTGCTTCAGGGAGGCGTTGCTAAATCTTGGGGCAGCATGTTTCCTCCCTTTGGCAGCCATCAGTTCCCGGTAGCTTCCCTTGAAGAGTGATAGCTCTTTGCAAGGGCAACCTTTAAACATGGCACCCGGTTTACTGAAGGCCTGAGGTGACGACGGGACAGGCGAATCAAAGGATGCCCCACCAGTGACCCAGCGTGTTTCTTGGGAATGCATAATTAATGAGGCGGGAATGGGAACGATATGGCACAAAAACCCGCCATTGTAGTCAGCGGTTAAAACGTTCTTTTTCCTGCTCACCACCGCACTTAGTGCAAATCTGGGACAATTCCGCCCATAGAATCATGAAATTGATACAGCACAAAGGAGACCATTCGATTCTTTGCACCTGTTCTGGCTCTTTGCTGGAGCTATTCAATTCCATTTCTGCTTTTTCTCCATAACCCTGCAATTCAATACTGCACTGGAATGTCATCCTAGATTGTTGTACTCAAGCCTTGGAGTGAACACACAACTTTATGACTTAGAAGCAAGCTGTTACCAACTGAGCCACAGCTGACATCGAATGCCCTTAAATGTCCTGGCCAATTTTAATTCCTCAACCAACATTACGAAAACAGATTAGCTCATTGCTGTGTATGAGACCTTGCCATGTGGCTGCATGTCAAAAGTATTTCACTAGCTTTAAAGCACCCCCCAACACCACCACCCCAAGTATTTATCCAATTCTCTTTTGAATGTTACCACTGAATCTGCCTCCACCATCTTTTCAAGCAGCGCATTCCAGATCTTAGCAACTCCCTGTTCAAACAAAAATGTTTCCTCATATCACCTCCAATTCTTTTGCCAATCACCTTAAATCTGTGTTAGCTGGTTACTCGCCCTTCTGCCACTGCAAACGGTTTCTTCTTATTTACTCTATCACTAATTATCTCTGCTTGCTTTTGCAGGCACACCTGGGAAACAGCCGACAGAGTCCATAACCCAGGGCCTCCAATCAAGCCCCAAAGAAACCTCTGAAGAGGAATCTGGAGGCACCCTCCCTGAAGTCAAATCACAGCGCTCACCCACACCCTCCACCAGCGCAGAGACACACACCTCAGTGGGACCTAGCTTTAGAGTAGCCTCGGGATCCCAATCTGGTGAATACATCGCACTGTCTGATCCAAAGCAGGCAGCGGCAGGGACTTCCCAGGTCCCCGGAGCTCGGAGGACTGCTGGAGGCCAGAATGTTACTGAGTCTGAGGCAGATGATGAGTCTCTGGACTCGGTCATGTCACAGTTGCTGGAGCTGCAAAGGCAAGCTCGTGAACATCAGGAAGGGATGTCCGCTGCACTCGTCAGATTGCAAGGCATGATGGAGGAGTCTGTCCGCCTTCAGGCTGAAGTGAGAGTGCCGGCATGCCAATGCAGTGAGGTCAACACTGGTAGGATGGCGGCTGCCATGGAGACCTTGGTCCAGGACATTGGTCTTGCACTGCTGCCAGGCTTAACTCCATCGCTGAGGCCATAGCTGGCCTTCAACAGTGTGTATGTGAGAGGGGTGTGGGACAGCTCGATTTCACTCCAGCTTCCCCTTCACCTCAAGGTGTCAACCAGGGGCCCTTGGGCACCCACAGGGAGGAGGATCAGCAGATACACACCCCGAGGCCATCCACCAAGGTGACTCCGGGAGTGCCCATGGGATCCAAGGCAAAGTGACGCATTGGTTCCAAAATTGACTGAGAGGCAGGAAGCAGAGCGGGTTGGTAGAGGGATGTTTCTGTGACTGGAGAGTAGGATTCTGCACGGCTCAGTGCTGGGACACTTGCTGTTTGTGGAGTACATAAATGATTTGGACTTAAATGTAGGGGGTATAATTAAGAAGTTCGTGGATGAAATGAAAATTGTTAGGGTGGTAAATAGTCAGGACGATGCCATAAACTACAGGAGGATATCAATGAACTGGTCAGGTGAGCAGAGCAGTGGCAAATGGAATTCAATCCAGAAAAGTGTGAGGTAATGCACTTGGGGAGAGCTAACTATGCAAGGGATTACATTATGAATGTTAGGACCCTGGAAAGTACTGAAGATCAGAGGACCCTTGATGTGCATATCCATAGATCCCTGAAGGTAGCAGGGCAGGTGGATAAGGTGGTTAAGAAGGCAAATGGGATACTTGCCTTTATTAGCCAAGGCGTGGAATACAGGAGCAGGGAGGTTATGTTGGAACTGTACAAAACACTGGTTAGGCCACAACTGGAGTACTGCGTGCAGTTCTGGTCACCACATTATAGGAAGGATGTGATTGCACTGGAGAGGATGCAGAGGAGATTTACCAGGATGCTGCCTAGGCTGCAGGTTTTGCAGCTATGAGGAAAGATTGGATAGGCTGAGATTGTTTTCCTTGGAGCAGCGAATGTTGAGAGGGGACCTGATAGAGGTGTACCAGTTTATGAGGGGCATAGATAGGGTGGATAGGAAGGCACTTTTTCCATTAGTATAGGGGCCAGTAACCAGGGGGCATAGATTTAAGGTAATAGGTAGAAGGATAAGAGGGAGTTGGGGATAAATTTTTTCACCCAGAGGGTGGTGGGTGTTTGCAACTCACTGCCTAAAAGGGTGGCTTTGTCAGAAACTCTTGTAACATTTAAGAAGTATTTAGATATTCACTTATCGCCATAGCTTCCAGGGCTATGGACCGAGCACTGGAAAATGGGATTAGTGTAATCAGATCTTTGATGACCAGCGTGGACACGATGGGCCAAATGGCCTCCTTCTGTGATGTAAATGTCTATGGATAAAACTGTGTATGATTTTGAACACTATCAAATATCTTCTTAACATTAATACCAAAGCAAATACTGTGAATACTGAACATCTGAAATAGAAACAGAAAATGTTGGAAATACTCCTCCAGTCTGGCAGCATCTATGGAGGGAGAAGCAGAGTGAATGTTTCAGGTCGATAACCTTTCATCAGAATTCAGTGAAATAAACTTAAATAATACACTAATTATGACCTCTCACTAAATATATGAATTATTCATATGCTTAACTATTTAACTTAAATATCCCTCACCTATCAACAGGACCCACTGATCATATGGAAACGCTCTCAGTTTACACTTTGTTCAATGGTTTCTCATCTAATTATAATAATGATTCAGAATTTGTGGTAATAATAACAATGAGGTTGTCAGCATTTGTTGTTATGACAGGGTAATTTCTGGTGTCCGCACATGCATAATTAAATGGGGAAATCCAAAAGTTTCTGTCAGAGAAAGTCTAGCCCTGTACAGGCTGTGCTATTGCAGTCTGCACTGATACAATGAACACTGATTTGAAGTGACCTTAAATGAATTGCTTTGTGTTCCCACTGTAAAGACTGTTGAAAACTTTAAGCCTTTGTTCAGTTAGGGATAACTGAGTTTTTAACAGTGTACCAAGTCATATTAACTGCTGAACATCCTCTTTGGCCCTAAATAAAACAATTTTACAAGTGTGGAGCCTCATTCACTCAGAAGAAAATTTAAATTTTGCAGATTTTTTAAAAGAAAGGATGATTTCTGTTTTGTAAAGTTTGTGTTTTACTATTTAATTTTCTCCCTTAATCCCATGCATACATCCCAAACTTTATAGCTTTCTATCTTTAAACTACATTTAAATGTAGTTTTCTACTTTTTTACTTTCAGCTTTGGTAGCAATGGAAATTCTTCAAATTCAATGGATGATCAGCCTGCCTGCTGCCTGCCCTACACATGCACATATAGATCCCCAGTAGAAAATGCCAAATTCAAAATGACATCAGAAAAGAAAATGTCTGTGGTACAGATTCCCATAAAACTTTGTTGGCAGTGTTTTTGATTCGCCGTTCACTGCAAAATTTGGGCCATTAATGTTTTACAATGTAAATACAATTTCAAGAGAAATCAAAAACAGCCAAACCTTCAAATAAACCTTCGATTTTCTCAGTATATTAAACTGAGTCCTCATCAAACAGAAAAACAGCATGCAGAACTCGTTATTTCAAACTGACTGAAGGAATTGTTACAATATGTGCAAACAATTTATGCTGAACTAATACGGAACTTAAAAGCAAGCTGATTTGAGGTTGGAATCACTTTGGGACCAAATAACTGCTCATATCAGTTATGTTGAATTGGATTTGCTTGCTGCTGGTTTTTTTTAAACTACAAAATGTGCAAAAATATGAAATGGCAGTACTAGTTATTGGAACACTGAAATGGGCCAAAGTTGGTACAGAGTCTTCACCTGGAGGCAAATAAAATTCAACTGAATCCCAGTGCATTATCAATCCTTAAAATTAACTGGCGATGAGGTATATTTTCAATTGTGAAAATCTTAAAGCAATGAAATCTCTTTTTAATATAGTTTGCAGTGGTGCGCGATTAAGAGCTCCCTGAGACACAGAGCTGCTTCAGAGTGCTGAAGAAGTTTAACAATAAAAATATAAATAGTAAAAATAATGAACTTGTCCCCTCTTTTGACTCTGTCACATGAGCAGGGACATGTTGAATATGAGTGTTAACAGTTTTAAATTGTTTTAAAATCACTGGTCGAAACCTTATCCCACCCATGATTGAGGTTTCGCCAGAAGTGCAAAAGCCACTTGGCGTGTGCGAGAGTCGGCAGTATGCCCGCCAACAATTAAGAGGTCTATTATGGCCCCTAAGCAATTAATGAATTTGTATTTTTTGCTAAAAGCAAAAAGCTAAAAGCTACTGCGGATGCTGGAAATCCAAAACAATAACAGAATTACCTGGAAAAACTCAGCAGGTCTGGCAGCATCGGTGGAGAAGAAATCAGTTAACGTTTCGAGCCTTCAAAAGGCTCGAAACGTTAACTGATTTCTTCTCCACCGATGCTGCCAGACCTGCTGAGTTTTTCCAGGTAATTCTGTTTTTGTATTTTTTGCTGCCCGTTCAACCATTCGGTTGGTGAGCGAGCGAAGCAGCCAGGCGGCCTTTGCATTTTTAGCGAAACCTCATTCACGGGCAGGATGAGGTTTCCAACAATAAGTAAAAATCTCTTAAATATTTTTCACCATCATTTTAAACATGTCCCTCTTCATGTGGCTGAGTCACATGTGGGGACATATTTATATCATCTTTAAAATCTTTATTTTGTTTCTCCACTTCTTCAGCCCCCTGAGGCAGCTCTGTGCCCTCCGGGAGTTTTCAGTGTGCGCTCCCCCGCGCATGCGCACACTTCAGCGCTTGCACTCCCCCCCCACCCCCCCCGCCCCCACCACGGCAGCGCTGAGCTCTTCAGTGTGCCTTTCATGCTGGCTGACTGTTAAATCGTAGTCGGGGGCCGATCCAGGCGGCGGACCATTCCCCGGCCACTCCTGGACCCACCCACTGGACTCGCCTGACGGCCTCAAAATTCTGCCCTATGAAACCTAATGCAGTCAGTCTGCTGTTAAGGAGGCATCGATAATTTCTAAGGAATCTGTAGACCAAAGTTATTGTGGATCTGAAACAGCAGTTAAATTATGATAGATTCTCTGATCTCTTGATCAGCCCCTGTAACATCAGTGGAAGATAAGCAGAAGCCTGCTAGATGCATGTAAATTGGGTTCGCACTGATCTTCCATTGAAGTTAAGGTAGCCAATCAGGGAACATCTGAGGAAATTCCAGGCATTCTGTTGTGAGTAAGCCCTGCAGTGCAGAGCTCAAACATTTTAGCAGAAAATGCTGGAAATACTCAATAGGTCAGGCAGCATTTCTGGAGAGAGAAACAAACTCAATCTTTCGGACTGATGGTCTTTCATTGTTCTGGCGAAAGGTAATTGGCCTGAAACGTGAACTGTTTTTCACTCCACAGATGCTGCCTGACCTGCTGACTATTTCCAAATACAAATATATGTCCATATAAGAATAAGTTTGATCAAACTGCAACTGCTGCAATCACATACCGTCCTGCATGCGAGAGTCACCATGATGCTTCACAACTGTAAAGTAATTGCTCCAAAAGCCTATCTGTGTGACCTAAAACTGGAATTATATAGATATTTAAACAAGACAGAGAAGAGTTTCTGTTATACCAGAAGGCATTTGGACTTTGTGATTATTTTGTGATAATTATCACTTCCCGTTACATCACAATCAGATTTATCCTTGCTGTAAATTTATGTCCTGTCAAGTTTTACAGTTTTTTGACAGCTGAATCTCAGATTAAAAGTGGTTTAAAACATTGAGTTGCCAATCCTACTCAAAAAAGATTTTCAACCATCTGGCCACTAAGGCAAGCTGACATAGTTGTGGGAAACACAAAATAGCAACAAATGAGTATAACTGATTTGTGTAGGTATTTTAACTGCGTGTGTCCTTTTTTGTTGCTTTATTGCATTTTTATATTATATAAACCACATATCAAACCTCTTCCTTATTGGATTTATTGAGATTAGCTAACAATCACTAAAACAACATCTGAATATTTGTGTGGTCCAATAAAAATGCCATTAAGTTCCAAATTCAATTTGTTCTTGGTCCAAGAAAAGGTTTTAAAGAATTTAGATGACAGTGAAAGGTATTATTATCACCCAGAAATGCCAACTCTTAAGATAAAGATAATTGATTTCAACCAAATTAAAGATGCTGTGCATCTCTCTGAAGATTGTGAATCTTGGCACCATCGAATACAAATACACCCAAATACCAGAGTTCTTGGAGAACAACTCATACAAGCATGCTTTAGCTGAACTATGCCATCCCCGCTACAGTCCCATTACCTTTACAAACAAGGCCCTCATTTCACCATCTGATTGCCTTACAGTCCAGCCTCATGAGTCCTTGCCCTCACTTCACTCCAAATATTAATACAAATAGAAAAACGTGAAGAAGTAACTTTATTACAACTCAATTTATATTTGTATAACATTTAGCTTTCTAAATTAAGCCCTTAATGCCTGCCTTCATTGCTTGTTCACCTATTCTGGTACTCCTATGAGGTGTATCCCCAGTGACTACAAATGGGGAGGTACAGTTTCCATTGAGGACACTTCAGATATTTCTTGTGTGCAACTGCAACATTTCAACACAGGCAGGGGCAACCTAACCCAACTGGTTGTGTGGCACTGATAAGGGTGCTGCTGCAGAGGACAGAAGATGTCCCTCTCTTGGAGCTAATGCCACTCACCTGGGGAGGCAGTGGCAGAGTGGTAATGTCACTGGACTATTAACCCAGAGGCCCAGGCTAATGCTCAAATCCCATAAGTCTGGAATGAAAATGCTTTCCTCAATAATGGTGATTGTGAAACCATTGCTGATTGTTATAAAAACCCATCTGGTTCACAACAGATGCCTGTTTAGGGAAGGAAATCTGCTGTCCCTACCTCATCTGGCCTACATGTGACTCCGGACCCGCAGCAATGTAGTGGACTTTTAAATTTCCTCTGAAATAGCCTAGCAAGCCACTCTACAGAGTCAAAAAGGAATGAAATCGGATGGGCCACATGGCATCAACCTAGGCACCGGAAACAGCAGCTGCACACCCAGCTCTGTAGACCCTGCAAGGTCCTCATTCCTACCACTGGGGGACTCGGGAGACTGTCCCACAGACTAGTCAAACAATAGCCTGACATAGTCATACTCACCAAATCATACCTCACAGACAATGTCCCAGAAACTACCACCACCATACCTAGGTATGTCCTGTCCCAGTGGCAGAACAGACCCACCAGAGGTGCCAGCACAGTGGCATAGAGTCAGGAAGAAGTTGCCTAGGAGTCCTTGACATTATTGACTCTGGACCCCATGAAGTCTCATGGCATCAGGTCAGTCACGGGCAAGGAAACCTCCTGCTGATTATCACCTGCTGTAAAGATTTTGATAATATTATTAAATTCTTAAGGGTTTATTTTGGTTTGAACTAATGTTTATGGATTTTATCTTAACCGCCTTTTGAATAGTCCAGTTTGAATTTCTGTCTGCTGACTAAGAGAATTAAACTGCTAAAAACAGACTGAGAACAGGAAAGCAGCTGTATCTGTGAGAATTTCTGTTCTTCTAGATGACCTAATGACCTTAAAAGTGCCGAACTGATTAAGAAACCTAAATCTTTAAAGAGACAAGCAAGTTTTGGTCAACAGCTTGAAGTCAACGTGGTTTCTTTATCTTGATATTTGTTGAACAAGAACCATGTCTTTGAATTAGAGTTAGATTTGCTGAAACCTTGATCTATCCACCATATCTACAGCATAACAACACTTAGATTTCATGAAGATAATTTGCTAGGAATCACTGCTAACATTTGTTCCTAATTCCTTAGTATCCATGGGAATAGGTTAACATGTTCATGTGAATTGTCTACAACAGTCTGTATTTTAGACAAGAGGTTATACCTTGTACAGCTGCAATATGTATCTGAAAGAATGTATCATTTGTTCACAGTGGAATGTAAACTCCGGGGCCTAAATGAAATAAGAGATGGACATTTGTCTCAGCCTACATGGCTCTAGATACAGACATGGGGTTGCACCAGGTGACTCTTTCCCTTAGCCAATGGAAAAGATAATGTTGGACTATTTCCTAATAAGAGATGAGCAACCCTCAGAATTAGGGATAAAAGTTGAAAACTCAGAGCCTTCCTCGGCACAGTTCCACCATTGCTTCTATGGTGTAGTTCTTCTGCAACACAGCTCAATGTTACTTCAGAGATAGAAAAAGAAATCATCTCTGTTGTCAGCAACCAAGGAATCCTAAGCCCTTGTGGGATAAGAAAGTTCTATGTGTCTTCACTGTTTTTTGTTAAGTATGTATAACATCTTGCTTAATAAATTCTACTTGAATAAATACTCATTTGTACCTTGTTAGGTCAAGCACAACTGAGCACCCCATTGTTATTATTTGGAGCCTAAACATTTGAATTATAGAAGTTTTATACCTCAAAACCCCTCAAATCTTTGGCGTCACCTGCTGCCTGGAGCAGTCCTGGTCTGTAGACATGAAGTAGGCTGCACACTTGTGTGCTTTAAATTTAGCGCCTGAAGCAAGGAACGCTGAGATCATGGCGTGGCAGACAAATCCGAGCCTGCCCACCGGCAATCCGCCGTGTTTCCCATGACTGCATTAATAATGAGGTGGGACGTGCAGGGAAGGGGGGCGATAGGGCGCGGCTGGCAGGTAAAATGTTGTTTTTCACACCTACTACCGCACTTACTGCAAATCTGGGACGATTCCACCCAAAGTCTTCACATTGAGGATACCCTTCAACAAGTTGTGTGGCACCAACACCATGCTAAATGGGATAGATTTCAAAAAGATCTAGCAACAAGTGATGGCACTGTGGGCCATCAGCAGCAGCAGAATTATGTAACCTCATGGCCTGGTGTATCCCCACCCTACCATTACCATCAAGCCGCGGGGTCAACTTGGTTCAATGAAGATTACAGGAGCAGCATAAGGCATACCTAGAAATGAAGTGTCAACCAGGTGAAACTACAACACAGGACCACTTGCATGCCAAACAGTGAAAGCAGCATGCAATAGACAGAGCTAAGCAATCCCACAACGAACAGATCAGAGCTAAGCTCTGCAGCCCTGCCACATTCAGTCATGAATGGTGGTGGACAATTAAACAACTCACTGGAGGAGGAGGAGGTTCCATAAATAACCCCATCCTTAATGACGGGGGAGCCTAGCACATCAGTGCAAAAGACATGTATGAAGCATTTGCAACCACCTTTGACAGCACCTTCCAAACCTGCAACCTCTACCAGCTAGAAGGACAGGTGCAGCAGATACATGGGAACACCACCACCTGCAAATCCCCCTCCAGTCACTCAGCATCTTGACTTGGAAATATATCACTGTCGCTGGGTCAAAATCCGAGAACTCCCTTCCCAACAGCACTGTGGGTGTACCTAGTCCATATGGACTGCAGCAGTTCAAGAAGGGGGCTCACCACCACCTTCTCAAGGACAATTAGGGATAAGCAATAAATGCTGATCCAGCCAGTGATGCCCACATCCTGTGAAAGAATACATTTTTTTAAATCACACTGAAGTACTCCGACAGATCTGCATGAGAGCAATGTCAGGTAGAGTGATAATATACATTGATGGAGTCAGTTAATATCAGAACCAATGAAAACAATGGAGTACATAAAAGAGAGTTTCTACTGTAATTGTATAGATAGAATAAGGGACATTTACAGTGGGCTATGACAGGCCTTAATGTCCCTGTGAAGCCCAGTAAATTATTACCTCAGAAATGTATCATTGGCCTAAACTTTTGATACAATTTTGGATAGTCTCAATAACAATCCATTAATTGATAAATTACCATGGATCATGGCAAGTGAGTCCACCTGGCATATAAGATGACACAAATTTTTCGATGCCGAAATGCATGTTTAGGCCTGTACCTGGCATAAAGTTTGGCCCGCCCCACCCCATTTTTCAGCTAAACAAAGCGCATGGTGACCAATGAACAGAAATGGGTTCTCCTGCAAAAGTAATGAAGCAGGAAGTCGTAACATTTTTTTAACTCATAAATAACTGTGCTGCAGTGAGGGAATTTGGTATTAGTGAAAAACTGGTTTGAAGATGCAAAAAGGAATCTGTCCTAAAGACCAAGCGCACCATGAAAACCAGCCATTGGCCTGATCTTGAGAAGCATGTATCGGAATGGGTCCTTGAAAATCATCAGAATCTGTTCATCATCAGCCAAAGCAAACCCTGAGCCCAGCAAAGATTTCAGAGCGATAGTTGGTTGGTGTAGCCTCTTTATGGAATGACTTTAGGAATTCAAAGAATTCCTAAAGACTCGACGCCAAAATTACCAGTTTCCAGTGATTCACCATCAGAGAACGCTAAAAACATGGAGTACCTATCATGTCACATCAGCAACATGGATGAAACATCCGTGAACTTTGATATGCCCAACAAACAAATATTCAGATCTTTCAAAAAACGCAGAATAAAATTCAATGGATGGAGAGGGCGAGGATTTGTTGTGGAAGGATGGTTATGGAACTGAAAGCACCACATCTGATCTAGAGTGAGATCCTGATGATGCTGCCCTAGCCAAAGTGATGCAGGGCGAATTTGATGAGCCCTTTGCATCGGATGTCGAAGATGATGAATTTGACAGTTTTAAAATGTTATAATTTGTTATGACCAGGTGAGAAGGGGTGAACTGGCTCCACTCTATTCTGCCTCCTCTGCTGGTTGTAACAAAAGTTGAAGTTTTTTTTTTCCACGAGGATATGGCTTTTGCAAATCTGAATGTATTTAACTATTTAAACTGTGAGCAATAAGGAGCCAATCAAATAAGGTTTTCTTGCGACAAAGAAAGAGCAAATTATTAACCACTAAACCTGAGGTAAAAAAGTAATAAAAATGATGCTGCAGACATGGGTATAAGAAATAAGGGAATTTAGGGTTCAATAAAAAAAGTTAACAGAATATACAGTTAAACGTCCTTTGTCTTTGAGGTGTAAATTTTTAAACGTTACAGCTGATTTGGATTAGCTGGTTTCATGGATACCGTCTGTTGTAATATGCCTTTAAGGGATAGCAGCACACTTAAGGGAAATATGTCATGCGATCCATCCTCAGTTTCACTTCGGCCCACTTCGGCCTGAAGTAGAACACAGACATAGAGCTCTGATGTCCTCATGCTTTCTGTCTATGTATATATGCTCACATGAGCCTAGAATTAATAAATGAACCCACAATGTGTTTGCACCATCCCTTATGAGCAATTGGTGCCTTTATATCATTATCGACACAACACAACACAGTCAGATATAGAAGCTGTTGCAATTTTCACGAGATCTCAGTTCACTGATAGATTTCTAGTAAAGTTGGCTTCCAAACCGTGTGATACACTTGTTCCAAAAGAAAGAGAGAGAGAGAGCTTTCAAACTGTCTCTTCTGCTGAAGTTTTTCTTGCAATCTCTCTGCAGTGACTGCCGCCTGGCCTGTCATATTTCACCCACTGTGTATTTCCAAGGGATTTTGGGTGGATATGTCTGTGGCAGCCATTGTTTCAATATCCAGCACTTTTGCATTTTCGTGTCTCTTTCTTAGACAGTGACGAGCTTTGATGGATCTTCTGAATTATAGGAAGTGTCTGCCTCTTCACACTCCCCTGAGGGCGATTTGTTTGTTTTTCACCTTCACCTTGGAAGGTGGTCTTGCATTTTTAAGTAGTTTGCTCTGTCTCATTTCAGATTGCAAAATTTCCATTCAGTTGAAAATTATAAAATCATCTTTCAAAATTAAAGGGGCATAGCCTCGTGACAGATTGTAGTTCAAACTATCCTTTGAGAATTATTTAATTAACTAAAATATGACTGACTGAATTTGAATTATCGGTGTTATTTTTTTCATATTTCAAAATGGCAACTACCTACAACAACAGCACTGGTTCGCATTTCATACTGGGCATATATGTTGACCCCCATTTTTGGAAGGATTTTGTGAAGCTTCAAATGTCAACTTCTACACCATGATCTATGGCACAAGCAAATGTATATGATTCAAAGGAAGGCAACTCATAACTTAGGTGTTCAACCCAGCTGGTGGCTGACCAACTTTGTTCCACCTTATCAAGATATTTAATGAAATGAAAAACCAGTCGAGGTATCTACTTTTTAGCGATAATAACAAACCAAAGTGAATGAGAGAACCATGTGGAATACAGAGAGTCTTGAAAGACTTGCCCCAGGAAACAAAGCAAAGCTATCAGCCCACAGCACTCACTCGCACTGCCCTGGTGGTGAATGCATAGTTAATACGACACAACTTACTTTTCATTCAAGCAGGAATCTTCTGAAAATAGTTCATTTCATAGGTCATGAACTTTTCATGATCCTGTCTTGCTCTGCAGTGTGAATTTTGAATGATTTCATTATTATATTCCAGAAATTCACCACTATATTACAATGGAAAATCCAGGACATTTTTTTTACTCAAGATATTAAACCAAAACAATTGCCTTAAGAGAATGAACCAATTTCTATCTCAGTCAAATCTTTCCATGAATAATACCTTCAAGAAATGAAAAGAGATTTATGTTCAACACATCATTATCTCTCAAAAAACATAAAACATGTCAATCATCACAGAATATCCATCTCAGATAACATTAGAGGGCATATATTTTAGAACATATGACATAAGAGGAGAGTAAGAATAAAAGGTCAAATAATAAGCAATGAAATATGTTTTAACAGTATGATTCTTAATATTCTACTGTCAGCTGATATGGCAACAGAGCATTTCTAGAGGAGCCTGGTGCACGATTACTGTTTGTCGGCTTATTCCTTCACGTACTTCACATTCTCAAGGCTCTCTTGTTTATCTTGTTGTACACTATTTGGATTACACATTCCCATTTGGGATGGAAATACTAAGCAGGTCAGGCTGCATCTACAGAGAAAAACAAAGTTAATGTTTCACGTTCATGGCCTTTTATCAGAATAGCGCAACCAATTAGTTCCATCTGGATTCCCAATTATCCACATAAAGCTATTGGCTAATATACTGGACTGGGATGTTTTACACATAATGGGTGAACAAGGTGTCTGAGATTCCTCTGGTGGTTAATGGTTGGAATTTGCAGGGACATTGGCAGGAGAGATGATGTGTCAGCTTACCTCTGTACTCAATGGCCAGGATTTTAAGCTCAGCATGTGGGCGCGCGCCCGACACGCCTGGGCGTGAAATAGTGCGCGATGTTTCGGTCGACGGGCGTGCACGAGATTTGGCAGCGTGGCCGCCGACAATTAAGAGGCTTAAAAGGCCCTTAAGCAGCTCATTAAATAGATTTTGTCGCTGACTGTCCAACCTTACGTTTGGTGGGCGGGCAAATAGGCCAGTGGCCTTTGCACCTTTGCAATTTTTGCGAAACCTCATCCATGGGCAGGATGAGGTTTCCAGCAATGAATAAAAAAAAAACATTTTTAAAAAATAATTATTAACATGTCCCTCTTCATGTGATTGAGCCACCTGTGGGGACATGTTTATATTATTTGTGAAATCTTAATTTTTGATTTTAAAAATCTTCAGCTCCCTGAGGCAGCTCTGTGCCTTCAGGGAAATGTCACTGAGTACTCCCCCATGCATGTGGAAACTTCAGTGCTCATACTCCTCCTGTCCCCACCCTGGCAGCGCTGAGGCTCTCAGCCTGCGTTTCACACTGGCTGGCCGTTAATTAGCCAGCAAGCGTGAAATCGGAGTCAGGGCCCAATCACAGGAGGCAGACCATTCATACAATTAACCCTGTTCCATACCCTAGGGACAGGGTAGTTTTAAGATTCAGGGTATATTGTCCATTTTTATAGAAGTGGGACAGAGTTACCCGCCCGCATTGCCAGCAGAAAATTGTAGCGGGTGACTGCCACTCCAATGGCCTTAATGGTCCAAAGAGAAGAATACATTTTTAAAAAATTAATTCCCGATAGGGATGCCAGAGCCTGGATTTTACACTTTTAAGAACATTGGGAGGCTGAATCGAAAGCTTCTGAAAATTATTGCAGGGTCATGACTGGGGATTAACCTGTGTCCATTGCTTCAGATACAGGCAACACAGCAACTTGGTGCTGCTTTCTAACTTAGATAATTGCAGTGTGCAGCCAGCTCTAACCACATTGTTAGCAGCTGCAATTCTCAACAGGGAGAATCAATTCATAAGGGGCTAGCACCAGTTACAACTAACCTGCAGTACTTAAAACCAGCCTGCACCTCTTAAAGAGGAGGTGCAGTAAGGTTGGGGTAGATGCTGGAAATCATTCAACAACTGATTCTAAACTGGGAAAGACAAAGAGTGACAGGGCATGGGAGAAAGCAAGCTCCTAGATTTTCTGATGCCGTCAATGGACTTTGGGCTGGGCCACTGAAGCTCCTGCCAAGACGGGACCGGAAAATCCCTGCCATGCCCGCTGGTACTGGGCGTGTTCGGTGGAGTGAGCGGACAATAAAGCGAGAAGGCCAAAAATTGTTTCCGCAATGTCGTGAAACCAGTTTGCGATTGTCCACTCTGCCCGTCGATGGTGGGCTGCATTCCCTGCCATCGAACGTCGGGAACCTCAGTGTAATACATCAGTGTGTCATTATAAGGCCAGCCTGCCAGATTCATCCCCCCGGCCACTGGATCATCCACCCATGTCGGTGGGAAAACACGCTGGTGCAGGACACATTTTGACAACTGTGATATGCAAAAGCCGGGACTTAGCGCCAGGGCTTTGCTCACTTCGTGGACATCCGAGGAGCAGAATATGCTGGAGCCCAACAGAAACGGGATTCTGGAGGAACGCCCATGGCATGCTGGGTGGATTCTCATGGAAATGGCTCCGCTACGAAGCAGCTCATGGAAGTTGGAAGGTCACCATTGACACTCACAATGGATGATGGTCGAAGGGGCGGGAGAGGAAGGTTTTGGGTCGACTGGAAGTGGAAGATGTGTCGGATGATGAGGTTGGGAGAAGGGAAATGAAGGCGCCGGGGCAGGGTGAGGGTGGGAGGAGGGAGGGTATACGGGGGAGGAGGGGGGTAATGATGGAGAAGATAGCAACTGGGGAGGTAGGTGTATGGGGAGGTGTAAGGTGTGAGGTAAGGAGTTCGGAGGGGGAAAGGAGTGCAGAGAGGGGAAGGAGTCCAGGGGGAGGAAGGAGCATGGAGAGGGGAGGTAGTCCAGGGCGAGGAAGGAGTGGAGAGAGGGGAAGGAGTAAGTGTGGATGAAGATGTAAGGCTTGAGGAAGGAGTCGGCAAGGGGGAGAGAGTAAAGCTGGAGGAAGAACTGAGGGTGTCTGAGGGGATCCGGAAAGGGGGAGGGACTAAGCTGGGGTGGGGGAGTCTGGGAGGGTGATAGGACTATATGGGGGAAAGGGCTTCCAGGGGAGGGAAGGGGGAGGTCTATTTGAATGTGCGAGGGAGGGGCCTGATGGGTCCATGACTGCCTCCTGGGGAGTGAACTGAGGGTGGGCGTGGTATGAGGGAATGGTGAGAATGACCGAGAGCAGAGTGAGATGAGAGGGTGGGGGGGTTTGATGGTAGCGGTAGAGGGGGTGGCGAGGGTGGTTGTTGGGGCTCAGAGGCAGACAAGAACCCTGGAGGTGAGTTGGAGGAGGTCAGGGAAGTGAATGTGGATGGGGTGGGATTTTTGGGAAGGAAGGGAACGTGCACATTCACCTGGGCACCCCCGAAGGAAAAGGATTGTGGTCGGTAGGTCAAGGAGGGGAGGTAGAAGGTGATGCCAAGGGCATCAACTGTGATGGGGGGAAGGAAATGGGTGACTGGGGGAGGGGCAAAGGACAGGGGAGCACACAAAAAGCTGAATCCAGACCATGCTGTCCAAATCAAAAGTGAAATGACAGTCGTAGTGGGCGAGATCAGGTGCTGCATGGGAGTGTGATCAGTGGGTAGGTGGAGGTGCAGGTCAGCTCAGATGGACAACTGAAAGTGAACCCCAGCAGGCAGCATTGAAAATGTTCAGGACATGGAGAGGAGTGTGATATGGGAACGATCCGTATGTGTGGGAGAATGCTTGCACGAGGCTCCCTAGGGCCCTGCCACACACACTTCTCCCTCCAGAATCACTCTTTGGCCAGCTGCTTCCTCTGCAGTGACAGAGGACGAGGTTGAGGGGCTCACAGGCTAAGGGAATTCGGAGGGAGCAGACAGTCTTTGAGATTCCTGAGTGGATGACCCAGGAGTGTCCAGCTGCTGCTCCTCCTCCCTTTAGGGGCTGGGGGGTCCAGCCTGACTCCTTCAGGGGAAGGAGCACCTGGAGGGAGGTCGAGATGCCCCTCTTGCATTGCCACTGCAGGAGCTCAGCCATGGCTCCCGTCATCCTCCCCATGGAGACCTCCATATGCGCATGTGTGGGCACCACTTCATCAGAAAGCAGGTGGATGCACTCATGTGCCACTCTGCTGAGGGCTTCCAACAGCTCTGAGTGATGTTCCCACATCTTCTGCTGACTATGCAGGATGAGTTGGAAAGCCAAATCTAGAGGGTTGTCATCTGACTCAGACCTCACAGACGCCTGATCCCCAGCAGTCCTCCGAGTGCCGGGGAGCTCGCACAAACCAGCCTCCTGCTGTACCGGACATGTGTCCGTGTGGTGACCACCAGATTATGAACTTGAGCCTGCTCTAGATCTAGGTCCCACAGAGGTGTGTGTCTCTGCGCTGGTGCAGGGTGTGGCTAAGTGCTGTGATGGATCTTCCAGGCTGCTTATTTCCAGCTCTTCAGTGGAGAATGTGTCTTCCTGGCTGGATGTGAGGATGTGGATGGAGCTGAGGGAATAGCTGGCTGAGGACGTCGGCCGTTTGGCAAAGCTCCCTGTGAACCGAAGTAGAGATAATTAGCGTATGGCAGCAGAGTCAAAAGCAGGAGAGCAAGCACTCACAGTTGCGTTAAGAGAGGGATGATGTGATGCAAGATTCTTACAAGGGTGTTCACTGCCGACTTCACCGTTGTTGCAAACATGGTCACCAGTCAGTCTGAGGTGTGCGCACAGCTGGACTTTAAATATGGTGCCTGATGTGATGAAGCAGCGAGGTGATGGTGTGGTGTGTGAATGAGAGTCCACCCACCATGGAAGTGCCGCGTTTCCCAGGAATGCATAACTAATACAGCGGGTTTGGGACGATATGGCATGAAAAGCTGCCATTGCAGCCGGCAGGTAAAACGTTGTTTTACCCATGCGCTACCGCACTTAATACAAATCTGAGATGGTTCTGCCCAATGTGTTTTACAGCCTACTTTGCACACATGTCTCCGAAGGGTTTATTGCTTTACTGTGGACCATTGTCCGACATTATCTTCTCTAGGGCACCAAAAATGAAAATTGCACTCACCGTGTTTACCACTAATACACTTGATGTATCCCTCAGTTGGCAAATGATAGGAAATTTGGAGAAATAGTTGGTGATAATTAAGAAGTCATCACCTCTGACAGTAAACAAGTCAGTAGCTATTCTTGACCATGGATATGATGGAACATCATACGGATGGAATGGCTGTTTGTGTTAACTCAGCTGATGCTCCTGACATGCATTGCACAGCCTCACAGCTCATTCTATATCGTTATTGACAACTGGTCAATAAACTGTCGCATGTGCAAGTCACTTTGTTCTTTCAATGTCCGTCTGACCTTGCTTTAACTGGATAAGGATATGTTGATGAAGCGCTTCTGTTATCAGCACTTGTCTGCCCTTGAAAATTACTTCCTTTGAAATGCCAATTTCATTGCAATATGGCCAAAAGATTTTAAGATGTGCGGGAAGGTGCATCTGCTCATCTACTGATGATAAACTTCCATAATGCCCAGAGGCCCGGATTTATGGAATTCTCTGTCCGGTGCTTCTCATGTTTATCTTGCCTAAATCACTTTATGCCAATGTTGTACACATCTTCTATTTCCGCATCCACTTCATCCATTTGAACATCCAATGGTATATCTCCTGTCTTCTTGGGATTGGGCAGCCTGTTCAATATGTCAGACCTTTCCAGGTATTCCTGTTGCAGATCTTCAACAGACTCAGTAGAGTCACACTTGCGTTGACGAATCAACCAAACCTTTAAAGTGTAAATACCAGAAGCTTTAAGCACTTGACACCTCTATCTTGTGCAAATAATCATCGAGCCATTGATAAAAGAGATCACAGAAAAAAAAGCTTATGATAACATCACGAAACTATCACTCAGGCAAAGTTTTCCTTTCTCCCCAGCTGTGTTAACAAAGCAAACCTTTAATGGAAGTCTGGGCTCTCAGCAAAGCATAATTGACACTTCCATAGAGTTGAAGCAATAGCAATTTATTTTTAAATAAAATTATGAATGGGGTTTTTTTAAAGTAGCTTCACATGTTCCATGTTACTATGGGGTTCATTGGCTCTGCACAGAGTGTATACTGGGTGAATAGGCATGAAAGTGCCATGAATTGGCATGGGTAGTATGAGGGGGATGAATGGTGGACATGAGTTGGTATAGAGGGTATGAGGGGCCACTGGGGGTTGGTGAGGGGGGCATTAGTTGGCATGAATGTGACATGGTGAGTTGATGGCAGTGTGAGGCATGAGGGCTAGAGGGACTAAAATATAAGCAAGCAACTGGGATGAAGGCCCAGGGAATTGAGGCAGACTTTTTAAACACCCTGTGCTGTCTCCAATCTGCTTCTGGTGGTGGTGCCCTGATTTCATCCTGCACACACCTCAGCCTCCCCACACCGCCACCCCCCCAACCCTCCCCCCACCCCCACCCCTGCCACCCCCCCACTACAGAGTGAGAATTGGGTCTGAAGGGGCACTTTCCACTGAGGCAGGTCTGCTGAGTCAGGAAATTTCCCAACTCCAGCTATTCGTCTCAAAGATGAAAATTCAGACCTAACAGGTCTACTCACAGTCAGCACAGATGCTCTTGGTCATTTCAGCAGGTGTGGACATCTTGCACCTTCTTCCAAGTAAATCAGCCCAGACACACCTCCATCTTTAACCTTTAACAACCAAGCCACCCAAGCACCTTGTTGGCCAGAATCAAGAGTTGACCACATGAGCTCCTTCATTACTCCATTTTAAATTAAAGGGATAGCCCCAAAGCATAACAATCTTATAAACTTGTATTTGTAACATCTTAGATGGTAGAGGTCATTTGTTTGGAAGGTGCTGTCAAAGGAAGTTTGGTGAGTTGCTGCAGTGCACCTTGTAGATGGTATACACTGCTGCCACTGTGCACCAGTGGTGGAGGGAGTGATTTTTTAAGTTGGTGGATGGAGGTGCCAATCAAGCAGGCTGCTTTGTCTTGGATGGTGTTAAGCTTCTTGGGCCCCAGCTATGCCTGTCTCTTTATGGGGTATGTGGAACATTCCTTGTACCAGTCCTACTCCGGCCCCCTCCCACAACTCTTTCTCCGATACATCGATGATTACTTCGGTGCTGCTTCATGCTCTCGTCGGGACCTGGAAAAATTTATTAATTTTGCTTCCAATCTCCACCCCTCCATCATTTTCACATGGTCCGTCTCTGACACTTCTCTTCCCTTCCTTGACCTCTCTGTCTCAATTTCTGATGATAGACTGTCCACCAATATCCATTACAAGCCTACCGACTCCCACAGCTACCTCGACTACAGCTCCTCACACCCCGCTTCCTGTAAGGACTCCATCCCATTCTCTCAGTTCCTTTGCCTCCGTTGCATCTGTTCTGATGACGCTACCTTCAAAAACAGTTCCTCTGACATGTCCTCCTTCTTCCTTAACCGAGGTTTTCCACCCACGGTCATTGACAGGGCCCTCAACCGTGTCCTGCCCATCTCCCGCACATCCACCCTCACGCCTTCTCCTCCCTCCCAGAAACAGGATAGGGTCCCCCTTGTCCTCACTTATCACCCCACCAGCCTCCGCATTCAAAGGATCATCCTCCACCATTTCCGCCAACTCCAACATAATGCCACCACCAAACAAATCTTCCCTTCACCCCCCCTGGTGGCATTCCGCAGGGATCGTTCCCTCCGGGACACCCTGGTCCACTCCTCCATCACTCCCTACTCCTCAACCCCCACCTATGGCACCTCCCCATGCCCACGCAGAAGATGCAACACCTGCCCCTTCACTTCCTCTCTCCTCACCGTCCAAGGGCCCAAACACTCCTTTCAAGTGAAGCAGCATTTCACTTGCATTTCGCCTAACTTAGTCTACTGCATTCGTTGCTCCCAATGCTGTCTCCTCTACATTGGAGAGACCAAACGCAAACTGGGCGACCGCTTTGCAGAACACCTGCGGTCTGTCCGCAAGAAAGACCCAAACCTCACTGTCGCTTGCCATTTTAACACTCCACCCTGCTCTCTTGCCCACATGTCTGTCCTTGGCTTGCTGCATTGTTCCAGTGAAGCCCAACGCAAACTGGAGGAACAGCACCTCATCTTCCGACTAGGCACTTTACAGCCTTCTGGGCTGAATATTGAATTCAACAACTTTAGATCTTAAACTCCCCCTCCCCCTATCCCCACCCCGTTTCCTCCCCCTCCCTTTTGTTTTTTTTTTGTTTTCAATAATTTATATAGATCTTTCTTTTCCCACCTATTTCCATTATTTTTAAATCTACAACTAATACCTTGTCAATCTCTCCACCCCACCCCCACTAGAGCTGTACCTTGAGTGTCCTGCCATCCATTCTTAATTAGCACTTTTCTTAGATAATATCACCACCTTCAACACCTCTTTGATCCTTTTGTCTGTGACATCTTTTGATTATCTGCTCCTATCACTGCTTGCTTGTCCCTACAACCACCCCACCCTCAACTTCTCTCCCCCCGCCCCCCACCTTAAACCAGCTTATATTTCACCCCTCTCCTAACTATACTTCAGTTCTGTTGAAGGGTCGTATGGACCCGAAACGTCGACTCTTTTCTTCTCCACCGATGCTGCCAGACCTGCTGAGTTTTTCCAGGTAATTCTGTTTTTGTTTTAAGCTTCTTGAGTGTTGTTGGAGCCACACTCAGCCAGGCAAGTGGAGAGTATTCCATCACACGCCTGATTAATGCTTTGTGGATTGGTGTGTGCAGAAGAAATTAAAACTAGCAAAACATTCTCTGAGCATACACGACACCATTTCATTAGTTTATTAATTGTTTAATTGCATCCGCATGTGAACTGGTCAGAAATTGAGGCCTGAATTTTACCTTTGGCGGGCACACATGATCGGTAGGCCCCCCGACAGCGATTTCCGTTATTGGCCAGCCAGCATGAAACGCACGTGAAAAAGCTACCGGGTTGGGGGGGGGGGTGGCGAGAAGAGGCCGGGCGATGACATCACCATGGGCAAGGGTGAGCGCTGCAAGAGACCTCCCTGAAGGCAGTTGCCTCAGGGAGCTGCAGACCTTCAAATGATGCAATAAAGGTTTAAAAAGCTGCTAAAAGAATTTCCATGCATCACAATCAAGCACCTGAAAATATACCTCGTAAAAATGCTTTCCACGGACATTTATTTTTATTTCATTTCATTACAGAGGTTTCATCCTGCTCTTGGATGAGGTTTGATGAAAAATGTAAAGTCGCCTGGCCGATTCGCCCGTCTGCCAACCGCAAGGTTGTACGGGCCACGAGAAATCGGAAACAATTGCGCCGTTAATGGGCTTAGTTGCCCTCTTAATTGTTGGTGGGTGCGCTTCCGAATTTTGCATGCACCTGCCGAGCGTCCCGACGTCATATCACGTGATTCTACGACCAGTCGGGTTGGGCATGTGCCCGCCCGCGGGACATAAAATTCTGCCTTAACTGAAGTAGTGAGTTAATTCAAATTGGCCCAATTGAAGTTAGTTTTTTTTTGTGATGTTGAGGTGCATCTTTCCTCAGCTAAAATGACATCATAATTTAAGTTGCTAGGAGTGATTTTCTCCCCTGAGCACAACTTAGGCAGAGTGTATCGACGGCTAGTGTGATTGAAAACCTAACCTGACCAAAACATCCTGTGTTTGTCGGCTCAAGGTATTTTCCTGGTCTCAGAGTACCTCAGGCACAGACCCATCCATTGGCAAAGCCATGTAACTAGAAATAGGGGCATAAATCCAATGGTGTACACCCTCTATTTAAGGGACAGGCTACTTCTTAACCATCCCACGGCAAAACTGCTGCATCTTGGTTCTACCCCAAATCTTGATCCATTCAGCATTTTTGGCCTAAAAGTATTGTGTAATTCCTGGCTTCCTGATTCCTTTCTGCATTGCTCCCAGCGTGAATAGCCAGAATTGAATTCTCTATACTGTAGACAGGAACTAGTGTGAGAACTGGGGATAAGGCACATAAACCATTGGCCTCAGCAAGAGCTGGCTGGCAGGTGTATGGTAGTAGAAAAAGGGGAGGGGGAGAATAAATGCCTGTAAAAGAAGGCGAATAAAAGGCAGTGAAATGGAAGGATGGATAGCAATAAAGGGGAAATTGAAGAAAAGAGAGGGGAAATGGATGGCAGTAGAGGGCAGGCTGGAATGAATAATAATTAAAGAGAGAGAAGAGGGGCAAGAGGTAGAACCTGTGTTTGAGATGGAAGGGAGGAAGAATGCCAGCATTAAGAGGGTTAGCTTTTCCTAGTTTCTCTGCTGACATGTATGTGTGTGACATATAAACCTGCTTCCTATAACTAAAGATCCAGGGACCAGTGGAAAAAGCCACATCTAGAAAAACAAAATTGAAATCAATAAATCTGTGAAATACAAGTGTTTTTTACTTAATAAAAACCAACAAATATTGTCAAAGAACAATCGGAATTAACAGGCTTGTCTCTGTGCAATACAGATGTTACAATATTACAGAAGTTCTAAAACCTATGCTGATTGAAGAAATTAATATTTTTATGGGTATCTATAAATAATACTTTAAGATCAGTCATGACTAAACGTTGAAGCTTTGGCAAACATATGGAAACTGAATCATCCAGCGGTACCTTCTAATTGAGATCATTATGGGGAGTTTCACAGTCAGTCTCAATCTTGGTCCAGATATTCTTAATCCTCTGATTGTTCTGTGGAACAATAGCTGTTTCCTGTAGCGTTACTGAAACAGTGCTGGTTTTGAAAAGATAATGATAAGCATGGCATAACCTGGAATGTGGGCCTGCACCTGCTCTTTGGGCTAAATCAGAGTGCAAGGCTTTGAGGCCTGCTGATTGTCTCTTCGGTCTTTGTGATAGCTGAAATGTGTTATCTGTTATCCAGGGATTATAACTCTTTTGTCAGTGGGCCGGTATTGGTTTTGTAATAAGGCCTTTGTGGTTGCGAAGAGCAGAACTAGCTTCCATTCAACAGATGTGTATGTATGACACAGGGTCACAGTGAGGACAAGAGGTAATTAATCAGCATTAAACCCACAGGATCAGGAAGACTTGGATTTTATTACATTTGAAGCTCAAGAATGAGATTAATGCAACAATTACAAGGACAATATAAGGAAGTACTTAAGTAATAGCTCATAAAATAGGTGTTTAGGAAAGATTTTCCATTCATTGGCCAGTTAGGTTTTGTGAAATAACTATGAAGAACAAATAAGTTATTTTGGGAAAAAATGGATAAACAATGCTGGTGCTCTTTAGTCTCTGCACTGTAGTGTTCCTGTATTATGTATTTATCACTAACAAAGCATTTAAATGATATACAATCTAGATTTTATTTTTACTTTTTTCTCCTCTTTGTGATGTACTTGTGAACTGTTCCATCCTTGACTGAGAGGATGGGTAAGGAGCCTAATCCCAAGTCTGCTATATGACCACCTCTTGGTTAAGTGAGCAAAAGTATCTTAAATTTTTTTCCTGCCTTTCTTTCAGAAACTGTCTCCTAATGATGAAAGACCTGGAGATTAGGAACTCAAAGTCTGACAAATTTGAAAGAGAAAAATGAGTCCGGCTGCACCATAGGATTCAAGAGCATCTCAGAATATCCTTAAAATCAATATAACCTGAATAATACCGTTAGACAATGCTTGGTTACTGAAGGCGGTCCATCCTGACAATCAACTGCATTATAAAAATCAGTAATAATTCTGTAATAGCTCTGCAAGATATTAATATTAATTCTGGCATCTGATAAGGATGCCCCCTGATTGGCTCCTGCTGGAACTGCACCAGGCATGGCCCACTGGGCAGAGACCTCAAGGCCGACCCAGGACACGCTGGAGGGATTACATCTCTCGGCTGGCCTGGGAACACCTGGTAATCCCCCAGGAGGGACTGGAATCTGTGGCTGAGTAAAGGGAAGTCTGGTCGGCTTTGCTCAGTTTACAGTCACTGTGACCTTCACCAGGAGAAGCGGTATGAAGATGGATGGATAAAATTTGGAAACATCGGTGTGTGTCCAGGTCATGAAACAACATTTAACACAAAAGCTAAAGGGAAATCTTAACTCATGTATCTTAAAGGCCTGACAATTCACAAAGAGATATCAAAACATATTCTTAGCTTGTCACCTAACATTCTCATTCAACCTACGAATTCAACCACTGTTAACTACAGTTATCTACTGTTACAGGATCTAGGCTGATAGGAAACATCTTCGTGAGATATGGGCCCAAATCTTCCAATATCTATATCATTGAAATCTGGAAGTAAGTTGGGAGATGCATATCAGTGCCCTGCAGAAGTCCTGAAGCACACACACATGCTGAAATTGCTCAGGAAGTTTAAACTTTCAATGGGCTGTTGCTACTGCCCTGGGCCCTCTGCATATGTGTCTGACACTGGACTCAGTGTCAGAGGCTTGGGCCAGATACGCAGGACTTACCTGGGTACTTACTCAGGAATTGTTAGGCTGGTTAGTATCTGGGGCAGGATTTTCCTGTTGGCGATGGGCCCCGTAAGCCTGCGCGTAAAATAATGCGCGGTGACGTCGGACGAGCGTCCCGATGTCACTGCACGCCATCGCGATATTTGAGAAGGTGGGTACGCTATACGTTCAGATGTGCACATGCCATCAATTAACGGGTCAGTTAAGGCTCTTGAAGTAGCAATCGATCTCGATTTTTCGCAGCCCATGTGATCTTCAGGATGTCTCATGGGCGCAACGGGCAGGCGGGTGGGAGACATTTGTATAAACTTCATTCACGGGCGGGATAAGAGGGGTGAGTGGGGTCGCGAATGTGATCTTTCAGGTATTTAACTGCAAAAGTTACTTATACTTGCCTGCGTGAGCAGGATGACTTCAAAACTCATATCAGCTGCTAGGACAGGAGTAGAAGCCTTGATCAGGACTCTACAGTAAGGATCATTTTTTGGGGCCTGTAGCTTTCAGGAAGTCTTCCCTTACCCTGGGAATGGGGATTGTGCTCTCCACTGGAGGCACCTCCTCTGAGGAGGAAGGGAGGGCCAGAACAGGGAGGAGGCCAGGAGTCCACATTCAGCCTCCAAGGGAGTCACATTTTGGAGGAGAGACGCAGGCACAAGGGGCGCAGGGCCAAGGGGAATTGCAAGGCGGGAGAGGCCGCAGAAGATGCCAATATCCTGCTGTCAGGGTTTACAGGCGGTGAAGCAGCTACCTCAATATGTCCGACGTCCAGTGCCGAAGGAGGCTCCATCTCTCAAGGGAGACAGTCACCTCCATCTGTCAGATGATAGGCCCTAAAATCTCCACTAACTGTGTGGGTGGGCACCCCATGCCAGTGACTCTAAAGGTCATAGCTGCCCTCAACTTCTATGCCTCCGGCTCTTTCCAGGGGTCAGTGGGTGATCTCCACGGGTTCTCCCAATCAGCTGTGCACGCTTGTGTCAAGCAGCTTACAGACGCTCTATTCAGTTGTGCATTAACTTGCATCCACTACCGCTGGGATGATGCCAGTCAGACAGAGCGAGCCAGAGGCTTCGTGGCCATTGCTGGCTTCCCCCGTGTCCAGGGTGCAATAGACTGTACACATGCGGCCATCAAGGCACCAGCAGGTGAGCCCGGTGCCTTTGTCAACAGGAAGGGCTTCCACTCCATGAACGTGCAGATAGTGTGTGATCACAGGATGCTGATTCTACAACTCTGTGCAAGGTACCCAGGCAGCTCTCATGACTTTTACATCCTCAGACACTCCCAGGCGCTGAGGTTCTTCGGTGCTCCAGCCCGGCTGGATAGATGGCTGCTGGGTGACAAGGGCTATCCCCTCAGAAGGTGGCTCATGACGCCTCTCCGCCATCCAAGAACAGAGGCTAAGCAGCAGTACAATAGGACCCACGGTACCACAAGGGCTGTGGTGGAGAGAACCATCGGTCTTCTCAAGATGCGCTTCTAATGCCTGGACCGCTCAGGGGGCGCACTGCAATACCCCCCAAATCGTGTGTCGCTGATAGTGGTTTCATGCTGCGCTCTCCACAATCTGGCGCTGGAAAGGGGCGATGCAGAGGACGAGGAAGACGTAGATGCAATTGCTCCAGCTGCACACGATGAGTCCAGCAGTGAGTCCGAGGATGAGCACAGACAGCAGAACGCTGAGGGGGTAAACGCTGACCCGTACATACCCCAGGGAGACAGGGACACCCGGGAGAATTTGATCCAAACAACCTTCAGCTAGCACACCACAGATGGACCTACTACACACGCCAGGGCTGCAGGCTCCACACTCGATACCTAAGTGCTAAATCAGCTTGGATAATAACATTAACTAAGGCCCTTGTCAATAAGCTCCATGTCAAAAAACACTCAAAACATTATGGCCTCCCGTCCACTTGCAGAAGTTAGGAATCAACCTGAGGCATGGCAACATGTCAAAATTTATTGAGTGAACAAATGTAACTTCATAAAGCAAAACAAAAACAATGTTGGACATCACATCGAACCTTCGACTAAGTACAATGGGTGAACATAAAAGCACCGGTGAGAAACCCGTGGTGTGCCTAAGGTGCCTTAAATTTACACTTACGGGTGCTACGTCTAAGTGCTGTCCCTTCGCTGGCACTGGTATCTGAGACAGCCTGCTCACGGTGCTGTCCTGTTGGCTTTGATGACCTCGGCGGACGTCCTCTGGCCCACGGAGCATTTTATGGCCCCACCTGGGAGGGAGCGGCCAGTTCCACAGCTGGCATCTCCCCAGCCGTCGCAGCCTCATCAGATGCCGTGGTCACTGGCAGAGGGGCGGAGGAACTTCTGCCCTCATCCGGAGCGTCCTGAGAGGAGCCCGCAGAGACAACAGGCAGCTGCTGCACTGATGTGAGGTTGTTTTGGACCTCCCTGCTCACCGTGGATGGATGGGCACCACTTGGTGCCATACTTGGTGCCCAAACCATCTCCCACACTGGCGCTGACCAGCTGTGACCAATGCCGCTGTGAGGTATTGCTGGTCCAAGCGCTACCCCAGGAGGCCCTGATTGTTCTCCTGGAGGAGCCTCTCCATGAGAGTCACCACTCTCTCCATGGAGGAAGCATGGCGCTCGGCCATGAGACTTATTGCATCAGTAATGCTCCGCGTGGACTCCTCCAGCATGGGCACCATGCCACACATAGCCTCATGTATCTCCGCCAGATCGTTCCGCATACCCTGCTGCACTCCCAGCGTTCGGTGCCTCACGGACTACTCCAGAGGCATACCATCAGCCACCGATCAAGCATGTGCCTGTTCCTCAGCAACCTTCTGACTGGTGGCACCCTGGACACTCACTGTCTCTATTCGCAACTCAAGCGAGTGTGAAGTGCTCTCAACGCCTTGCCCTGGGACTATCTAATTCCCACCGAGGTGCTAGTATCTGCGTTGGCGCCTGCCTGGCTGAGATGGTGTGATGCTGGTGAATCGATTTCCTCTAGGGCTACAGGGGTAAGAGGTGGGCCCTCTGTCTGCTCCTCCCGGCCCTGCTTCAGTGATGCTGAAAGGAAGAAAAAGAACATTTGATTAGTTACTGTGCAGACAATGTCAACTTGCATGACACTCCCATAGATCATTATGCGCTCATCCTTCCATAATCAATGGTAAACCCACGTTACTAACTTCAATCACAAAGCATTCAGCAGCGCCATAGCTTCTGCGACACACATGGTAACCTGAGTGCTCTCCAAACATACCTCCCCATGGCACCCCAGCCTCACCGCCACAGGTGGACCTGGGGGCATGGTGCCTCTCCAGATCCATGCCCTGCTGCTCGAAAGCTGTTAGGATAACCAACTGGGCCTGCCCTCCGCAATCGTTCCAACGCATTGTGCACACTCTTTACCTGAAAAGGAGAGAGGATCATTGATTAATCCAGCCTGCACCTAAATTCCCATCGCATCCCTGCCAACCCAGCCAGAGTGGGACATTGCAGGACTCCAGTTCTTTGTCACCTCGCAGCTGCTGCACACTCACCCAAAGAAGCCAGGGCTCACCCTCTCCCCATTGCCCAAATGCTGCCTCCTTCACATGTGGCACCACAAGGTTTCACTTTGCTAAGCGAGAGGGCACAAGCACAACTAAGCACAAGCATGACTAGAGAAAGAGTAGGACCCATTAAGGACCATAGTGGTAATTTGTGTGTGGAGCCGGAAGATGCAGGTAGGGTTCTAAATGAATACTTTGTGTCAGTGTTCACAAGTGAGAGGGATGACGTGGGTATGGAAATCAGGTAGGGCTGTGATATAATTAAAGAAATTGCATAGAAAGGGAGGAGGTTCTAAGTGGTCTGGCAGGCTTAAAAGTAGATAAATCTCCAGGCCCGGATGAAATGTATCCCAGGCTGTTGAGTGAGTCAAGGGAGGAGATAGCAGCGGCGCTGACAATAATTTTCAATAACTCTCTGGCCATAGGAGAGGTGCCAGAGGACTGGAAGACAGCCAATGTGGTATCGTTATTCAAGAAGGGAGGAAGGGATTAATCGGGGAACTATAGGCCAGTCAGTCTAACCTCAGTGGTGGGGAAACTATTGGAAACAATTCTGATGGACAGAATTAATCTACACTTGGAGAGGCAGGGATTAATCAAGGACAGTCATCATGGTTTTGTACGGGGAGGTCAAGTCTGACCGATTTGATTGGATTTTTCGAAGAGGTGACCAGGTATGTAGATGAGGGCAATACATTTGACGTAGTCTACTTGGACTTTAGCAAGGCTTTTGATAAGGTCCCGTATGGGAGACTGATAACGAAGGTAAGAGCCCATGGGATCCAAGGCAATTTGGCAAATTGGATCCAGAATTGGCTGAGTGGCAGGAAGCAGAGGATGATGGTCGAGGGGTGTTTTTGTGACTGGATGCCTGTGTCCAGTGGGGTTCCACAGGGATCGGTGTTGGGTCCCTTGCTGTTTGCGATATATATAAACGATTTAGACTTGAATGTAGGAGGGTTGATCAGTAAGTTTGCGGACACAAAAATTGGTGGGATGGTAAATAGTGAGGAGGATAGCCTTAATTACAGGAGGATATAGACAGACTGGTCAGATGGGCTGATTAGTGGCAAATGGAATTTAATCCGGTAGGACGCTGGGAAGTATTGAGGATCAGAGGGACTTTGGTGTGCATGTCCACCAGTCCCTTAAGGTAGTGAGACAGGTAGATAAGGTGTTTAAAAAGGCATATGGGATACTTGCCTTTATTAGCTGAGGCATAGAATATAAGAGCAGGGAGGTTATGCTGTATCTGTATAAAACGCTGGTTAGGCCACAGTTAGAATATTGCGTGCAGTTCTGGAATCCGCATTTTAGGAAGGATGTGATGCTATGGCATACAAGGCTATGGGCCTAGTGTTGGAAAATGGGATTACAGTAGTTAGGTACTTGTTTGAACGACGCAGACTCAATGGGCTGAAGGGCCTTTTTCTGTACTGTAGGCCTCTATGACTCTATGACACATGGAGTGCAAAGACCAGCAGATGGGTTGGTGCCTCGCCAACTGGAAGTTCCCCTCCCAGCCAATTTAGCACCCTGACTTTGACATGCTTCACAGTTCCAGCACTCTGCCTAGGTGCAGACCCTTAACTTTCAACCCCATTCTATACTCTGGGTGTCAGTGTCACACATGCTGCGGACGCAGAACACATCCTAACTCAACCCTCTCAGGGTGAACTGGACATGGGCAATCTCTGCTGTCACACCCAGCGAGGGATCCATGCCGTGAGGAATTCAATGACATTACTGTACTCAGAGTTGCCGGGGGGGGCGGAGGTGTGGTGGGAGAGGGGGGTGGTGTTGCAGGGAAAGGTTGACAGCTACATTAAGTGACTTGAGGCAACATGGTACTCACCCTTCCCGAGCGCACTAGTTCATTGAATCTTTTGCAGCACTGGAGCCATGTCCGCCGCACCACATCATGGGAGTTAACACTCTCGGCCACCTCCTCCCGCGCACGTTTGGTCAGGTGGGGAGGCCTCCGCCTCCTGTCCCTCCTGCTGCGCTGCCACCTCCTCCAGGAGGGCAACTAGACACTCGTCGGAAAAGCGAGGGTCACACTGCCCCGCTGGCCTACCCTCCGGCCTGGCCTGCTCTGCTGGCCTACCCTCCGGACTAGCGTCAGGCACATTGCCCCTCTGATGTTCTCTTCTCCCAGCCATTGTGAGCAGCCTTTCCAAGGCTGCCAGGCCTTCTTTAAACAGGCCACTGGGTCGCCATTGGACCCGATGGTATGAGAGCGCCCGCCGCCGCTCGCCCACTCCCGCTATGCACAGGAGTTGCGCATTACGCTGAGTGGGCTATAACTGGCCTGCCCGTGTAAAATGGCGCAGACCTGATCGCGGGCGGTGATTGAGTCTGACATGGGGAAAATTCTCCCCCTGGTCTAACTCAGTGATTAGCCAGTACAATTGAACTGAGCAGCACAACTGACCCTCCATCACCCACTTCAGACTTGACTGTCTCTCCCAGCACACCCCTGACCTGACTACCTCCCTGACCCAACCTGAACGCCCTCCCCACCTGACTACCCCACCCCCCATATCTGACTACCCATCCACCCCTACTACCCGCCCGGCTACCCACTCACCCGACTACCTCCTCACCCATACACACACCCACTTACTCACCCACTCACTTACTCACTCACTCTTCAATCACCCAATCACAAACCATCCCACCCACTCACTTATTCGCCCTCCCACTCACCTTCCCGCTAAACTCATTCACCCACTCATCCACCCATCCACTCATCCACTCACCCACCCACTGTATGACTTAAGACCTTTTATACTTACCTGAATATAGCAGCTCTTGTCATAAAAATGGGATGTGTTCTTTCTTCATTCATCTTCTCCTTCAGTTGCTGCCTTCCACACCCTGACCATCGCTGCTTCAGCTGGGATTAGAAGTCCCAGTGCAAAAAGGCTGGGTTGCAGAAATCTGCACAGGCAGCAGCAATGAGCACAGTATCAACACTGACCAGAAGAGCTGGGCCATGATATCACTTCACCAAGCCTGTTTAGGGATGAAGTTACTCTGGTGGTGGTTAATCTACAATATTTTTATTTAACAGCTAACGAGATTTTGACATTTCTCAATCTTGTCACACAAGGAAGGTCATTTTTAACTTCAACATCTAGACAGTGACCTGAAGAAGCGGATTGCCTGAAGGTGTAGAACCAATTTGGTTTCAACCAGTTAAAATCATCAGAATCAAAATCAAGAGGCTTTAAAATAGGTGAGCAATCCATTCAAGCTGGTTACCATCCAGGTCTTGAAGTTAAAAAAATACCGTGAAATATTTTACCTTTTTTGCTGTTGCAGGTAACGCATAATGGAAATAACCTTTATATAAAATGTTATTTTATTATTTATGTAACATGTACTACCAATATTATAATGTAAATGCAATTCTGCTATTTATAGGTTATTTAGTTAATGATTTAGATAAACATATAAAATGAAGAAAATCTTCATTAACACATTTATGATGTTGCTACATATAGTAATCAGATCAACAACAATGACTTTCATTTATGTGGTTCCTTTAATGTAGTAGAAGGCACTTCACAGAAGCATTATCAAGCAAAATTTGACACCGAACTGCAAAAGGAAACATTAAGGCAGATGACCAAAAGCTTAATCAAAGAGGTAGGTTTAAAAAAAGTGGCTGAAATGTGGAAGGAGAGGTAGAGAGGTGGAGAGATTTAGTGATGGAATTCCCAAGCTTAAGGCCTAGGCAGCTGAAGATTCAAAAGAGTTGTCAACATCAAGAGAGTTGCTGTGCAGAAACCAGGCTCATCTTTATGAGGAGGGTGAAGAAGTTGGGAGGAAAATTCATCGTTTGCATTCCCTGATGAGTAGCATTACATTACTAAGTGCTTGAGAGCTAATCGCCTACCTCTCACTCTCATCTAGATCTGAGAAGCTATGTAGCAGGAGGGACTCAAAAAAAGACACAATGGTGCAAGTTTCCAGAACTGCCACAAAAATAAGACGTCTCACCTTGAAATAAATGGAAAATATCACATGACTGATAATTTGCATTACTTTACCGCACAGTATTTCAGCATGCAATATAAGTGCGACCCTTTGTGAGTTGCAAGAGGTTTATGGTGTCACATGAATGGCAAACTCTGATCCTGGGTATACTTTCAGAAGTTCAATAAAACTGAACTGTTGCAGTCAATTTGGATGTTTTTTCTTTCTTGTCCTCAAAGTACTCACAATTGCAAACCTGTAAAGCTTTGGGGGAGGCAGTGGCGTAGTGGTATTGTCTCTGATTATTATTCCCTGGGGACCTGAGTTCAAATCCACCACAGCAGATGGTGATATTTGAATCAATAAAAATCTGGAATTAAAAGTCTAATGATGACTATGAAACCATTGTTGATTGTCATAAAAATCCATCTGGTTCACTAATGTCCTTTAGGGAAGGGAATCTGTTGTCCTTACCTAGTCTGGCCTACATGTGACTCCAGACATACAGCAATGTGGTTGACTCTTAAATGCCCTCTGAATAAGGGCAATTAAGGATGGGCAATAAGTGCTGGCCTTAGCCAGTGATGCCTGCATCCCATGAACAAATAAAAAAAGGTAATTGTAAATATATGTTAAAGGTAAAACTCTAAAGTTCTCTCAGCACAAAGAAAATCAATGTTATTAATCTTACATGCCCTGTGTACAGAGAGAAAGTTACAAAAAAAGTGGCATTTCCTCAGGTTGTACTTGGCATTTTGGAAGTCCTACATATTTCCGATTCCCCCTGTGATAGGCATTTGCATTCTGCAGTAAATCCAGTAGGCGAAAAAAACATTTCTTCTGTGCTTTAATATCCATGATTCAACGATCTTAAATGGACAATGAAATTACTACCTTGTTAATGGGTATCAATAATTCATGTATTTATATTTCAAATTAAGCTTTATGAGATAATTATCAGTCCCTTACACTGCAGAGGTGCGGGGAAGTTCTGTGGCTTGTAATTACCAGGAGATGTGGACATTAGAATTTCTGGAACTCACACCACTACTAACTCCTGCCAAAAACTGGCCCAGGGTTAAAATCAGGCCATATCTCTATTTAGCTAGCCAATTTGCAAGAACCTACAGAATGCAACATTTTCCATTTAAGTAAAAAACAAAATACAGCTGATGCTAGACATCAGAAGCAGATACTGAAAGTGCTGGAAACATTCTGTAGGCCGGTCACATCGGTGCAGAGAACAGAGAAATTTACTTACACAAAGGCAAAATGTTGCAGGCGTTGCAAATGCTGGAAATACTGAGGAGGTCAGGCAGCACCTGTGGAGGGAGAAAAACAGTGTTAACATTTCAAGTTGCTGACTTCCCATCAGAACAATTCTGACAAAAGGACATTGACCTGAAATGTTAAATCTGGCCCAGATTTTCGCTCCTGGAAGATTTGGCGCATTTCCCGGCTCTGCCAACCGAACCAGGGGGAAAAAGCCCAGAAGGTCGGGATTTTCGTTCCAGGGTGGAGGGCGGGCTGAATTAGAAGTCGGGCCCGCCACCCCAATAATGACTGTCAAGGCTGCCAGGTGCGGAGACGAGCTGGCCGGAAGGCCTGCCTCTGTGCTCTGGCACTTTGGTGAAGGTATTGAAAAAATGATTAAAACAACAAACAGCCCCCCAGCCCTCACCCCTAACATCTCCTCACCAACCCCCCACATACTCCCCATGCCCCACCAATGCCAATCTATGCCAACCCATGCCCCTCTACCCACCGCAGCAGAGTTAAATCCCTTGACAACGTTGACAGTTCCAATGAGTTTTGACAGCTCTTTGACAGCTTCATAGTTCCATCGAATTTATGCACTTGTCACAATCATGTCTACTTTTAACAATCTCAAAGGGCACCTTGCCTCTCCAAAAACATACCCTGATTATCCAAACAAATCCACAAGGTTCAGATCTGCTCCCACTAGGTCTAATCTGTATACTTCAGGTTTTAGTCACCTACCTCACCAAAATCACACGAGTGGAGACATCTGCTGATTTTTATGTGCAGCTGCCTCCAGGAACCACAGCTATGCAATTTATAAGCTGCTCCCATTCCGCCCCCACTCCCTTGTGGAAATTCCAGAGGCCAGGTTTGGGGGTGAGTTTCTGGATTCAGGCCCCTCTGTCTGCATAAAAATTCTAGTTTCTGTTTCTCTCTCCAGAAATGATACCTGATTTGGTGAACCTTTAAGCATTGTTTGTTGCATTATGATCCTGGACCAGACCCCCACATTTTTGGTAAGATCCGGTCAGAGACCAATAACTTCTTGTTTAAAGTAGGATAACCCCTTGGGTATAAACCCAATACTGAGTGGCGTTCAATGGTGAAATTCTCAGGCAATTGCACTGATATAGAATAGAAGCTCCTGCATATTAACCTGGTGGAGGTGAAGAATGCCCACAATAGTAGCAGCAATAGAATACATCAGAACCTTCACAATAATGCTATAACCTTCATAATAAATTGGAAAAGCTTTCTCCAAAAAAAAACTTCTGACAAAATCAAGAATTCTTTAAAACAGTCTAACTTTGAGTTGAGAGATTAACAATGATGCAGGAATAACAGCGCATTCAGCTCATCCTGTTATCCAGGTCATCAAGTGTTTTGTTTTTATACATTACCTTTATCGCTAATTGACTTTTTAAAAAAAATTTTGGCTATAGAATTGCAGTTTCAAAGGAGTATATGTTTCTATATGTGGTATAACAGCCAAGTTATTAATGAATTTGGATGTGTGGGAAGGAAGTTAGCTATATAAGATAAAAATTATCATTTCACAGAAGAAGCAACTTGCACATTTTTGATTTATTCCAGAAATAAAATGGATGGAATGTCTGTGCTTCAATCTCTAATTGGCCACAGCAGGGAACTGCAGTTGGTTTCAGTATTCCTGAACTAGGGAGGAGGAAAGTCTGTAGCTTTACTATCCAGTGACATTTTGTTGGGATGGAATTTGCATATATTGTAATACACAAGGTATCACAATTCTCTGGGACAGGTTGGCTGGACCAGAGGGTTTTTTCCTGCCTGCCATTGTTTCAATGCCCGTATGATTCCTGCTGGAAAATGCTCGTACAGAGGTCTGGAGTGGGGAGGATGACATTTGATTATTAAGGCTCAGCATGGTTCAGTGACATGCAGATATTTCAGCCTGGAATTTCTTTGGTCCACCAAAAATAGACTACCAGAAACCAACAGCAAGAGCAGTAGATGAGAATGGTAGAGAACAGAGCAGCAACAGGGCTGTCTGCTATGACCAAGGTCCCAAGATACTTGCAAGCCTCCCTGGAGGTGATGTTGGATAGAATAAAAGAAAGTCTTACCACATCCAACAGCAAACCCTTGTTACAGACAGGGGAGATATGATCGTCATGGCTCACATTTTTTCACTGTCATGAACACTGTAATCACATAAAGTGGTTCATCCTCAAGGACTAAGAACATTTTAGAAAAATTTGTGTTTTAAAAGACACCATAGCTTAAAGAGTGAATGCTCTGATTGCTATTCCTGGAAAAAAAACACCCTTTTACAATTAAAGGTAATTAAGCAGTTGTAAAGAAGTTGGAAACCTCTTGACCCGGGTGGACTGTGTACAAACACACATGGTAGTTCATGGCTCTGAAAAAAAAAACATGCCTGGGTAAAAAAACCATGGTCTGGAAAAGTTGTGTTTAAAGTTGGTTTTGGTTTTTGCTTTGAGAAGAGAAAGGGCCAACTGCTTGTGAAAGGAAGGCAGCAGCCTTTTTGTAGCCCAGAGTCTGTCCACAGCCAGAAGTGAATATAAGCTGCTCCTAAATTGCTACATGCTGGAACAGAGTACCTGCAAGTGTTCCTCAAGTCCGCCTGAAAAGCAGTGCAAGAGTCATCGGCTGTTTCATAGATCAGCATCGAGAGAGCAATTGCATAACCCAGATGCCATTTCGTGGAGTCCAACATCTTTTCTTTTCCCTTGAACCATTGGCTTTTAACCTTTGGCAGAGTTCCCCTATTTTTATTTTATTATTCTTTTTTGGTTGGTGTGTGTGCATGTTTCTGTGGCTCAGGGTATCTCAAAAGAGTAATTAGTATACTTTCATATTCCACACTGTACCTTAATAAGCTTTGCCTTTCTACTTAACAAGGCTGGTTTTATAATAAACAAATGAGTTTATTGTTTGTTGAAAGAAGCCTGGTTAAGCTTTATTTTATTCTGGGTAACAGTAGCGAAGGATTGGTGACTGAATCAAGCTTTTAAACTAATGTTGCAACCTGTGGAGTAGTTGGGCTAGATCAACTGCGCACTCCTCCCATCCTGGTCATTGCATCACCTATACCCTGACCAAAGACAACACGTTTAAAAAAAACAGGCGTTTTAACTCTTGAGTGCCATAATTGTCAGAAACAGGCAAGTGAGACATTTTTGTAAATTTTAAAAGAAAGATAAATATTTATTGTTCAACACCCATATATATGCAACTACACACATACCCACGCTCACACAGATACACACTCAGGAAAAGACTGTGATTATAAAAGTAGCATGAATTTATGTTTTATAATTTCAAGAGATCTTTGTTACACTTGCTTTTTCCTGGGATGAAGACTTGAAACACTGCAGGCCCGTAATCCTTTTATTCCACTGAGGAAAAGTTCTGTAGGTTAGAAGGATGGATTCGCTGTTGATTTATGTTCACAATGGCAGATTTCTTTTTTATATTCCAGTGAAGGTGAAATAGCAGAACCTTGGTATGGTTCCTCAGGTAAAGAGTTCAAGGCCGACTTGAGTCTCTGCCTACATGAGCAGGTGCTGTTAAGAGCAAATGTGCTTAGGCAAGGTCTTTTTCCTTCATTGGCATAGATGTTCCTGCCTGTCTGACCAGAATATGCCTTAGTAAACCCTTATGGGAATTATGATGTGACCGGAGCATCTCTTCCCATTGTCCTTATGGAGAGAATATTCCCCCCGTCAGTGGGGGGATGGTCCGGGAACAGGTGTGGACCCAATCGAGTCCATGCTTCCATTTTACGTCGCTGGGCCAATTAAGGCCCCCCCAGCGTGACACGCACCCGGAAGAGCTGGGGAGTGGGTTGCTTGAGTCGGGGAGTGTGCTCTTTCATGCATGCGCGTGAAAAAGTGCAGAAATCTTCCTGAGGCACAGATAAATTTTAAGTTTTAAAAATTTTAATGAAGAAAAAAAAAATTTAAGACATGTCCCCTCATGTGACATGTCAATGAACTTTAATGAAAAAGTGTATTTAATTTATAAACCCTTCATGAAACCTCATCCTACCCATGGATAAGGTTCCATGAAAAATGCGAAGGCCGCCTGGGCTCTTCGCCTGCCCGCCAGCTGTAAGGTTGGACAGGCAGCTTTAGGCCTTTGACAGTTCAGCGGGCGTGCAGCCTACTCAGCCTAGGTCACCCTGAGAGGGTGGTGATGAGATGGGTTCTGCCCCCACAGCATGTGGTACACTGAGACCTACATTACTGTTTTGGGGGAAACCTGGAGGAGCTACACCTAGGCGCAGAGCTGGAACTCCAGGACATGTCAAAGAGGGGTGATGACATGCTGGGAGGGGGGCTTCAAGATGGTGTGGCACCGATCGATCTGTTGCCCTCTGCACTCCACGTGCTTGCGCCTCCTCGCTATGGAACGTTAGAACATGTGATGCCAAATGTGATGTAGGCAGCATTTGGCCAAGGGGTTAGCAGGGGGGGTTACAAGTCTAGCGTCTTTGTGTGAGTATTCGGCAGCAGCGGGGTGAGGAGGCACTGGAGCCCTGCAATGTCCCACTCTGGCTGGGGTGGGCCGTGCGCGAAGAGAGTCCGTGTACAGGTAGCACTAATCAATGCTCTTCTCTCTTTTTCAGGAGAAGAATGCACATAATTCCGCCGAGCGGGTGAGGACTGGCAGAGGGCCGGCCCAGTTGGCAATTCTCAGCCACTTCGAGCAGGAGGGGCCCTAGAATTGGAGAGGCGCCATGCGCCCAGGTCCACGGGTGTCAGTGAGGCTAGGGTGCCAGGGGCAGGTATGTATGCCCAGCAATGAGGTCACCAAACAACCATGGCAGTGCTGAATGTTCAGTGATTGAAGCTTGCAACATGGCTTAACCATTGCTTATGGAAGGATGAGCGCATAAGGATTCAGGGGACAGGGATGCACATTGACATTGCCTCCACATTAACTGATCCAATGTCCTTGTTCTTCCTTTCAGCATCAGTGGAGCAGGGCCGGGAGGAGGAGTAGCAGAGGCCCCCTCTCACACCTGAGAGCCCTGAAGTCTCACCAGCGTCACACCATCTCTGTCAGGCAGGCACCAGCGCAGATACTAGCACCTCAGTGGGAATTTGAACATCAGCCAGTGTTCCAGGGCACAGCGGTGAGGGCATTACACAGTCACTGGAGGAGCTGGCAGAGGCAGAGAGTGCCCATGGTGTCAGCAGTTGGAGGACTGCAGGGGACCAGGCACATGCTCAGTCGGTATCTGATGATGTACCTCTGGAGTCGTCCGCGATGCAGCAAATGCAGGAAATGCGGCCGGGTGTGCGGGAGCATCTGGGGGAGACACATGAGGCTATGCTTGGCTTGGTCTCCGTGGTGGAGGAGTCTACGTGGACTATTTCCGAAGCAATGAGCTTCATGGCCGAGCGCCATGCGTCCTCCATGGAGAGAGTGGCGACTCTCGTGGAGAGGCTCCTCCAGGAGACCAATCAGGGCCTCCTGGGGATGCGCGCAGACCAGCAAGCCCTCACATCGGCATTGACCTCAGCTGGTCAGTGCCAATGTGGGAGATGGTCTGGGCACCAAGTTTCCCAGCTTGTGCCCATCCATCCACGGTTAGCAGCAAGGTCCGAAGCGACCTCATGTCGGCGCAGCAGCTGCCTGGCGTCTCTGCGAGCACCTCTCAGAGCGCTTTGGATGAGGATGGCATCTGCTCCAGTGACCATTGCATCCGGTGAGGCTGCGAAACTGGGGAGATGCCAGCTATGGAACTGGCAGTTCCCTTCCAGTCGGGGTCAGCACAGGCTCCACAGGCCAGAGGAAGACAGTCAAGATCATCGAGACCAACAGGACAGCAGAGTAAGCAGGCTGTCTCACAAGCCACTCCAAGCAATGGGGCAGCACCAAGACGTAGCACTCGGAAATGAAAGCATAAGGCACATTAGGCACACCACAGGTTTATCACTGGTGGTTTTGTGTTGGCCTGCAAAAAGGTCTTTATGAGTTGGTGTGATTTTTAACATCTTTGTCATTTTGTTTTTTTAAGTTCCTTTGGTTATAATATTAAATTCAGACATGTCACCATGGCTGAGGGTGCCTCTTTTCTTCTGCAGGTGGATGGTTCACAAAAATATTATGAGTGATTTGTGGGACATTCAGCTTTATTAACAAGGCCCTTAGTTAATGTTCCTATCCAGGCAGATTTTGCACTTAGGTATTGAGTATGGAGCCTGCAGCCCAGGCTTGTCCTGGAGGTCCATCTGTGGTGTGCTAGCTGAAGGTTCGTTGGATTAAAGCCTCCCGGGTGTCCCTGCCTCCCTGGAGTATGCCCGGGTCAGCATTGACCCCCTCAGCATTTCCCTGTGCATGCTCATCCTCGGACTCACTGCTGTATTCATCGTGTGCAGCCACAGCCACTGTGTCTACATCTTCATCGTCCACTGCATCCCCCCTTTCCAGCGCAAGATTGTGGAGAGCGCAGCATACAACCACTATCAGCGACACATGATCTGGGGGGCCAATGGTCCTCTCCACCACAGCCCTTGTGGTGCCGTGGCTCCTATTGTACCGCTGCTCAGCTTCTGTTCTTGGATGGCGGAGAGATGTCATGAGCCACCTTCTGAGGGGATTACTTTGTCACCCAGCAACCATCCATCAAGCCCGGCTGGAACACTGAAGAGCCCCGGCACCTGCGAGTGTCTGAGGATGTAGGCAATGTGGGAGCTGCCTGGGTGCCTAGCACAGACTTGTAGAATCAGCATCCTGTGATCACACACTATCTGCACGTTCATGGAGTGGAAGCTCTTCCTGTTGACGAAGGCACCGGGTTCACCTGCTGGTGCCTTGATGGCCACATGTGTACAGTCTATTGCACCCTGGACACGGGCGAAGACAGCAATGGCCGCAAAGCCTCTGGCTCACTGTGTCTGGCTTGTCTGGTCTCAATGGTAGTTCGTGAAGATCAATGCAGGCCTGAACAGAACGTCTGTAACCTGCTTGACACAAGTGTGCACAGCTGATTGGGAGACACCACAACAATCACCCACCGACCCCTGGAAGGAGCCAGAGGTATAAAAGTTGAGGGCAGCTGTGACCTACAGAGCCACTGGCATGGGGTGTCCACCCACACAGTTAGCGGAGATCTCAGGCCCTATCATCTGACAGATATAGTTGATTGTCTCCCTTGAGAGACGGAACCTCCTTCGGCACTGCACCTCAGACATATTGAGGTAGCTGCTTCACCGCCTGTATACCCTGGCAGCAGGATAGTGGCGTCTTTTGTGGCCCCTTCCGCCTTGGAGAACCTCTTGGCCCTGCAACCCTTGTGCCTGCTCCTATCCTCCCAAAGGTGGCTCCCCTGGAGGCTGAATGTGCACTCCTGGCCTACTCTCCCTTCTAGCCCTCCCTTCCTCCTCAGAGGAGGTGCCTCGAGTGGAGTGTTCAGCTCCCATTCCCAGGCTAAGGGAAGGCTTCCTGAAACCTGCAGGCCTAGAAAAGATTACTCACTGCAGAGTGCTGACCTGAAGGTTGTGAGTCCAGACCAAGCAGCTGGGCAGCTGGGATGCGTCTTGAAGTATTGCAGATCACACTCGCGACCCCACTGAGCCCTCTTATCCCACCTGTTGATGAGGTTTATCCAGATGTGTCCTACCCACCTGCCTGTTGCTCCCATGCACAGACCCAAAGATCACACGGGCACCCTAAAATCGCTGTCGATTAGCGCCTCAAGGACCTTAAGTGGCCTGTTAACTAGTGGCGGGCGCGCATAAGACCATAAGACCATAAGACATAGGAGCAGAAATTAGGCCATTCGGCCCATCAAGTCTTCTCTGCCATTCAATCATGGCTAATAAGTTTCTCAACCCCATTCTCCTGCCTTCTCCCCATAACCTTTGATCCCCTTACCAATCAAGAACCTATCTATCTCGGTCTTAAATACACTCAATGATCTGGCCTCCACAGCCTTCTGTGGCAATGAATTCCATAGATTCACCACTCTCTGGCTAAAGAAGTTTCGCATCGGAGATCATTGCACGCCCACCCAACGAAATATCTCGATGGAGCATGGTGATGTCGGGACGCTCGTCCGATGTCACCGTGTGTCATTTTATGCGAGGGCATGTGGGGCCCAGTCCCGCACGCCAATGGGAAACTCCTGGCCATAGTTTTTGATGGTTAGACCATTGTCAGACAATTGAGTCTGGATATCATTCATCCAATACCATCTTGATAAATGTGGGGATTTTCACATCCATTATTTCTGGATTTCAAGTGTGGAGTCGCAGAAGCTGCAATAGTATTATGAACCCAGTCCTTCTAACTAGTTGGAGAAATGCAGCCAACATCACAGGAAGGGTTGTTTGTATTTTAATGGCTTCACCAAGAATTTTCCAGGCATGATAATTAACTCAGTATTCTTATGATTCTAAGTGTTGGAAAGAAAGCAGGTCGCCTGAGCTCTCAACTCCATTTTGTGTTACAGGAAAGTGTCCATTACTTCATAAGTTTATATCTATAGTTCATAAGTTCATATTGTGAGAGCATGACACCCTGGAAAATATGATAACAGGCAATGTGGATGGAAATGCTACTGCAGTCACTCAGGCCTGGATGTTTATACTCGAGGAGGGTATGGGAGTCAGGAAAATCCCCAGCTCAGCCTTCCCGCCTAGGGAAGAAGTGTCCACAAATGCAGGATCTTCATTGCTGGGGACCGGATGTGGGCTGGAGTCAGGCCAGCCAACCCAGGAAGAAGTGTGGAAGCAGCCATAGCAGCTGCCATGTGCGGAGGTGGGCTGTTTAAGAGGCCCACCTGGGTGCTATGGGAATTTGTCCCAGTTAAAATAAAAACACAAAGGCCCTGCATCACTCACTCCTCACACCCCTTTCACCATCCAAAGACTCCCCATGCCCCATCCATGCCACCTCAGGCCCCCTGCCCACCCCCTATGGTCCCTCATATCCCCTCTGCTAGCCTCTGCCCATCCACCTACAACCCTTTGTCTCCTCATGCTCCCTATGCCAAGCTATGGAAATTCCATACAAAGTGAAACACTGTAAACTTTCTAGTGTACATTTTACACATAATTATATAAAGAGGCTTTGCTGAGAGCCCAGGCAACAATTAGAATACAGAAACACCTGCTCCCAAGAGGAAACATTGTTTCATTGACAGCTCAGGTTCTCTTATCTCTGTGGCCAATTTTGCAATGCTTGTTCACATAAGTTAAGTAGCTTTGAGGGTTTGTGGTTTATGGTTTTTGAAACTTCAAAGAGCCTGAATGATTGGCACTTTTATTAGCTTGTACTTCAGACTCTTTTATCAAACATGGATGAAAGTTCTCAATGAATGGCTTCTTTTCAAGGATTTTTTTTAATACATACTACTTTACACTATAGGGTTCATTGGCTCTAGAAATTTTATGGTGAGTCAATGAACATGGAAGTGCCTGAGCTTGGCACAGGTGGCATTTGAACTCGTCTTTTAGAAGGTCCCCTCATGCAGACTAGGGTTCATGACTCCTCTAAGGGGCAGTGAACAACGGCTCTTTAAAAACCTGGTCCAACTCCATGAAAATTGCGAAAGATACCTATCTCCACAATTGAGCCAATCAGATAGGGAGTGCTGGATGCAGCTTTTTGATTGGAATCAGTTGCATCCTTTAAAGGCACTCCAAAAATCTCACAGCCTGGGAAAGGGATCGGAAATCCCAGAATCAGGACCTGCCTGCCATTTTTAAAAGGCTCCCGAGTCAACCTGACTCGGTGTAAATCCAGGCCTCAGTGTCACATTGGCCAACTTCATTTATCAGCAAATAAAATACCTCATGATATTAGGCAAGAAAACTGAAGGCATGAGTACTGATCTTACCTGAATTAATACTGGAACCATGACTTAATTCCTGCAGCATAGTGTGAATGACGAGACGAATGAAAAAGTTATAATGTGTGTGAGATCTCAGCATCTTCCTAGCACACATCTCTCTCTTACCATTTCAGTCTTCCTTCTCCCACTTTTTCACTATTTGAGTGAAATGAGAAGAGATTGCAACATAGTCTGCACCAGAAAGCTTTGTCACAATGGGATGTCTGTGTGAAGCTTTGAATTATTCACTAGCGTTTCTATTGCTTGTTTTGCAGAGAAAAGGTGACCCATAATCAGCAGCAACAAGGTGAATGAAGAGCATGAGGATGAAACTCTATGTCTGGGCAAACACAACAGGGAGACAATGGGAGATGAAGAAATTAGAGAAGAGCTGTCAGGGTTATGTTGGTAATAGGATGGATTACCTACAGTGCTGAGCCTGGTCAGAGTTTAGGGATATTCTGAGTATCTAAAAGACCTGTGATTATTCCACAGTTTCTTCTAGAATCATAAGTAAGAGGTCTGCCTCCTAAAATGAATGGCCTTTGTATCCCTCACACGCAGTGGAAGTTCAGATAAAGAAGGACCTGACAAGCCACCAGGCAGCTCCAGGTAGCACCAGAGGATACAAACATTAGGTTCATGTCAAAAGAGTTCTAGGCACAAGGGGTAACACGGTGACAAAAAATAGTAATAGAAGGAAATGGGAAATAGGGAACTCTTTGCAATAGAGCTCTCACTCATACATTCAATATTGAAAAACAGTTCTCATTCATGAAACCCATTCAATGGTTTTAAAACCCCTCAAGTGGACAATATGTTACAAAACAAGCAAACTTCTACTCAGTAACCACATCAAAGAAAACTAATCCTTTAACAGCCTTTTAAAACTGCCAATCAAAATGTGAACTCAGTGACCCCTGCTGAGATAATAGCTTTTGAATCTTTTGAAATTCAACCAAGTATTCATAATAGGCTCAACTGCAATAACAGTCCTTGGGAAATGCCAACAGTGGAGGCTATTGAAACTGCAGGAATGGATGGGAATGTTTTTTTTTCCCTAAGCTACACCAGATAGCCTGACAATCAATACATTCCAGCATCATATCTTAGTTTCTTTTCACTCCGACAGCTGCACCCTGTTTCTTTTTCCTTTATTTTCAAAGGGCTGGAGAATTAAATAATTTCAAATCATGACACTTAAGCAGACCTTATCCATCTTACAAGAGTATTTTCATTTCCTCCATCAATTTATAACTTGCACACTGTGGATTTAGAAAATGGGTGTGTGTGAGCACTAATTACAAATGGCCCTGCTGAATTTGAGTTTCCCACCTGTGAAATTCACGACAAGCTCCCTTTCTCCTACTGGCAAAAATGGGATCAGCTGGAAATGCGGGGGGTGGGGGGAGGGGGAGGAGGACTTCTGCACCTGGATCCTGCCTGCCTTTTTTAAAGGCCTCCAGGCTTTATGAAAATCCAACCTTTAGTCTCAAAATTATAGCTTGTATTTGCATGATGTTGTAAAATGATTAAACCTAATTACTAAATTGATTATATTAGACATAAGCTTTATGTATATAAAATGTACGTAACTTTATGTATATAAAACTTACATATGATTCTAGGAAATTTGTGGTAATAACTAGTCAGTATGGTCAAATCTGCTAATAGAATTTAGGGGAGAATTTTAACTCCTCGGGTGGGTGCTTGCCCGACCCGACCGAGTATAAAATGATGCGCGATGATGTCATTGCGCATTTGCACGATATTTCGGTTGGCGGGTGGGTGTGGGAGTCGGCAGCGTGCCCAGCGACAATTAAAAGGCCTAGTAAGGCCATTAAAAAGGCAATTGAAAGAACTATTTCGCTGCCCGTCCAACTTTACGGTCGACGGGCAGGCGAAAACGCCAAACGGCCTTTACATTTTTTAGGGAACCTCATCCACGGGCAGGATAAGGTTTCCAAAAGCAAATAAAAATTAATTTAAAAATTTAAAATCCAATTAATAACATATCCCTGCTCGTGTGACAGAATCCCATGAGGGGGCATGTTTTATAACGTCTTAAAAACCTTTAATTCTTATATTGAAAAATGTTCATCTTTCCTGAGACAGCTCTGTGTCCCGGGGAGATGTTCAAGAACGCACCCGAGTGCGTGCGCAAAGTTCGCACTCGCCCTCCTATTCCCCCACTGCCCCCATACAGGCAGTGCTGAGCGCTGGCGCTCGTGTATCACGCTGGGCGGGCCTTAATTGGCCCACCGGCATGAAATCGCGGTCCGGCCCCGATCGCGAGCGGCAGTCAGCTTCCTGCATCCCCCCTCCCCCCATCCGAGCCTGCCTGATGAGGGAAAAATCCTCCCCTTAATTTCAATATGGTCTAAAAGCAGTCAATAAAGCAAAAACAAAAACTAGAAAATCTAGGAAAAAGGCATGGCTTATTTTGACAAGTTGATGCAAGCTCATCATCATGGGAGTTTTTATCAACTTTATACAACCCAGAAGGAAGAAATAGTAAAAACTGGGAAGTAAGAATACTGGCCTGAACTGGTCTTGTATACCTTAAAATAGAACACCAGTAAAAACTGAGAAATAAGAGTGCAGGCACGATCCGTTTTTATCCCTTCTGGGAAGTAGGATCATTAGAGATGTAACAGTCAAGAAAAAGATCCTGCAGGCCTAATTTCTCACTTTTGTGTATAATTTTAACATTTAATGAGATGTTACTAGGTGAGAAGGTTTCATCTTTTTTCTATTTTCCTTTGTGCTTTCATTAGCAGTAATTGTATTATTGCCAGAGTATTATTATAAATGAGACTTTGGATGGATAACCAGTTAGAGAGAGGGAGCTACACCAACAGCCAGATAATGAGATAGATAATTGCAATAATGCCGCAACATTAAACTGAATTTAGCAAAGAAAAGTTTCTACTTCTTTCATTATGGAAGATAAATGATTATTCAAATATCAAAACAAAACTAATCTATCACCAATGACTTCCTGGCAATAATTGTGGAAGGTGTGCTCTCTACAATGTACAAATGCTACATGATTGATAACTAGGAATAAATCTGATTGTTCTCAAAACCAAGTTTGAATAATATTAGTGTTATGAAGTATAAAAATTGCTAGGCCAGTTGCAATATTATTAGGCAGAAGACTAGCAAAAATATTTAGGGCTTCACTAACTGTTAAAGTTTTGTTGTGCGAAAGTTATGAGCTTTTTGTTCACTTGTGAGGGTGAGGGCTATGTAATCCTATATATCCCATCACAAAGTAATCAAAAACTCTATTTTAAAAAGGCAAGTATTGTTGATCAATGTGTTCAGTCCTTGTATAGATCAATTTTATTGTTAAATTATTATCAAATGGCTGATTTTGACAATATATAGGTTGGGAATTTCCGTGGCATGAGCAGACAGTATGGCGAGGCCAAAAATCCGTTTCACGACGCTGTTTGCAATTTTGCAACAGTTTTGTGATCGTCCGCTCCACCCGCTATTCCCCGCCATTGGAGGTCAGGAACCACATTGTAATACATCAGCGAATCGTCATAAGGCCAGCCCATCGCACTCGTTTCCCCCACCCACACCCCCTCCCCTCGCCTTCCCAGCTGACACTCACATCGGCCGGAAAACACACCTGTGCAGAACACGTCCTGACGTCTGTGAGGTGCAAAGATTGGGACTTACCGCCGTGTTCAGATCACGGAAATCCAAGGAGCAGAAGATGCTGGAGCCCGACAGCATGGCATGCTGGGTGGATTCTCATGGACCTGGCTCTGCCATGAAGCAGCTCAAGGAAGTTGGAAAGTTACCATTGAGGCTCACAATGGTTGATGGTCAATGGAGTGGGAGAGGAAGGTCTAGGATCGACTGGATGAGGAAGATGTATGTGGGGGGTGAGGTTGGGGGGGTGGGGATGAAGGTGTCGGGGGGTGAGGTTTGTGGGGGTGAGTATGGGGAGGAGGGGTTAACGGGGGAGAAGATGGAAACTGTAAGGGGAGGGTTTTGGAGGGGGAAAGGAGTGCGGGGAGGGGAAGGAGTCCAGGGGAAGGAAGTAGTGTGGAGAGGGGAGGGGTTCCAGGGGGAGGAAGGAGTGTGGAGAGGGGAGGGAGTCTGGGGGGGAAAAAGGAGTGCAGAGAGGGGAGGCACTAATAGTGGAGGAAGAAGTAAGGATGGAGGAAGGAGCTGGGAAGGGAGAGAGAGTAACATTGGAGGAAGAAGTGAGGGCGTCTGAGGGAGTTAGGAAGGAGGTAGGAGTAAGGCTGGAGGAAGAAGTGAGGCTGGAGGAAGAGGTAAGGCTGCAGGAGGGGGGAAGGACTAAGGGTGGCAGAAGAAGTAGGGTGTCTGAGCGAGTCTGGAAGGGGGAGGGAATAAGCTGGGTGGGGGGGGAGTCCAGGGGTTGGGAGGACTAAGGAGTTTCGGGGGAGAAGGGGTGCGGGTAGGGGGAGAAAGGGGTCCAGAGCGGGGAAAGTGGTTCCAAGGGAGGAAGGGATTCCAAGGGAGGAAGGGGTCCAGAGGAGGGAAGGGGTCCGAAGTGCGGGATCTCCAGGTGAATGTGCAAGGGAGGGGTCTGATGGGTCCATGACTGCCTCCTGGGGAGCAAACTGAGGGTGGGTGTGGTAAAAGGGAATGGTGAGAATGACAGAGGGCAGAGTGAGGCAGTAGGGTGGAAGGGACGGTGAGGGTGGTTGGCAGGGACTCAGACACCCTGGGGGTGGGAAGCAGGAGGTCAGGGAAGTGAATGTGGATGGGGTTTGATTTTCGGGAAGGAAGGGAACGTACACGTTCACCTGGCTGGTAGGTCAAGGTGGGTAGGTGGATGGTGATGCCAGGGGGATCAACAGTGATGGGGGAAATGAAATGAGTGACAGTGGGGAGGGGAAAAGACGGAGGAGCACGTGAGAAAATGAATCCAGTCCATGCTGTCCAAATTGAAAGTGAAACGATAGTTGTGGAGGGCGAGATCAGGTGCTGTATGGGAGTGTGATCATTGGGCGGGCAGAGATGCAGGTCAGCTCAGATGGACAACTGAAAGTGAACCCCGGCAAGCAGCATTCAAAATTCTCAGGACATTGAGGTGAGTGTGATACATGAAGGATTCGCATGTGTGGGAGAGTGCTTGCATGAGGCTCCGAAAGGCACTGCCACACCCACACTTCTCCCTCCAAAATCACTCATTGGTCAGCTGCTCCCTCTGCGGTGAGAGAGGATGAGATTCAGGGGCTCATAGGCAAATGGGACTCAGAGGGAGAGGACAGCCTCTGAAATTCCTGAGTGGATGACCTATCTGCCGCTCCTCCTCCCTCCGGGTGCCCAGGGACCCCGGCCTGACTCCTTGAGGGGAAAGAGCATCTGCCGGGATGTGCCCCATTTCCATCTCCCATTGCCACTGCAGAAACTCACCATTGCTTCCGCGATGGAGTGCAGGTCTGCACACATCTCTGCATTCTGCTGGACCAGGGCCTCCATGGTGTCTGCCATCCTCCCCATGGAGACCTCCATATGGGCATATATGGGCACCACTTCAGCAGAGAGCAGGCAGATACACTCCTCTGACTCATGTGCCACTCTGATGAGGGCTTCCAACAGCTCTGAGTGATGCTCCCACGCCTCCTGCTGACTCCCCAGGATGAGTTGGAAGGCCAAATCCAGCTTCTCGTCATCTGATTCAGACCTCACAGATGCCTGATCCCCAGCAGTACTCCGGGTATAGGGAGCTGGGCTGAACCTGCCTCCTGATGCTGCGGATGTGTGTCCATGCGGTGACCACCAGATCGTGAACCGGAGCCTGCTCTAGATCGAGGTCCCACCAAGGTGTATGTCTCTGTGCTGGTGCAGGGTGTGGGTAAGCACTGTGATGGGTCTTCCAGGCTGCTTATTTCCAGCTCTTCAATGGAAGAGGTATCCTCTTGGCTGGAGGTGAGGGCATGGATGGAGCTGAGGGACTGGCTGGCTGAGAGTGTCGGTCGCTTGGCAGAGCTTCCTGTGAACCAAAGTAGAGTTAAATAGTGCATGGCAGCAGAGTCGAAAACAGGAGAGAAAGCACTCACAATTGTGTTGAGAAAGGGATGATGTGGTGTAGGATCCTTACGAGGGTTTTTGCCACTGATCTCACCGTCCGCGCAGGCACAGTCCATGTCCTCACCAGTCAGTGCAATGGCACACTCCTCAAAGTGAGTGAGGGACCTAATGTGGTCCACTCCACCCCCTGCCTGTGACCTCTTCCTGCTGATGTGAGCAGATTTCTCCATTAAAACAGATGGAGAGATTGTAAGCAGGACACATGGCACTGTATGGAATGGCATGGACAGAATGAAGACACAAGCTCCAGAGGGTATTAGCCTGATGGAGATGTGAGGGTGTGTGTGAGAGTTAGTGGTGTTGTCCCTTGAGGTGTGAGATTCCTGTGGATGTGTGATGGGTTTGTGAGTGTGAGAGTTGAGAGCGATGAGAAGAGTCAATTACCCTAGCAGACGGATGAGACCATCCATCTTCCTCCTGCACTGGGTGGCTGTCCTCTTTTGTAGGGCATCGGTGCTGACCACTGCTGCCACCACCTCCCATGCTAGATTGGTGATGTTGCTGCCCATCCTGCAGCCAGAGTGGGGGGTAGAGGGCATCACGGCAAGCTTCCACTCGAGGGATGCATCATTAAACCTGGGGGCTGCAGTCTTTTTGCCTTTCAATGCCATGCCTTCTTTGCAGTAGTCATGGACTGGAAGCACTGAGATGCGTGTGCGTGGGTGGACTTCAAATATGGTGCCCGGCATGCTGAAGCGGCGAGGTGATGACGTGGCGGGCGAATGAGAGCCTGCCCGCCATGGAAACAACGTGTTTCCCAGGAAAGCATAATTGATGTGGTGGGTTTGGGACGATACGGTGTGAAAAGCCGCCATTGTGGCTGGTGGGTAAAACATCATTTTACCCACCCGTTACTGCACTTAATGCAAATCTGAGATCCCTGGTCTTTTTTATTGTACACCCCTGTTGTAAAGCATACTTTCTTGCAGATTTATTCAGTAAGAATTCAGGATCATGCAAAACAAGAAGATTCTGAATTTTCAGCAGTTGGGAGTCGACTGAGGATAAATTCTTTGCTCCAAATCCGTAGTTTTCATAATATCCACAATAAACACCAAATTGACAGCTCAGGCTAAGTTGTGAACATCCTACAATTTAGAATTATTAAAAGGTATAAAATGTGAAATTCATCAGGGGATTGTCAAGCTATTTTCTAATGGGCTTAACACACAATTTAAAACTGCAAACAGACGAGTGGTTTCAGAAAGGTTATGAGGATAACTGTTATGGGAAATACGGAAATTATAACAGGTGCTTTATTAAGTTTGGGGATTGATGCACACTGCGTAGAAAAATATGTCAACACTCTGGGCCTAACATTTCCATGTGAGACTTCGTGGTATTTCAAATTGGAAATTTCTGAAACGATATATGAACATTTGGCATGCTTCTCAATTTGCTTCGCTTCCATAATTAAGATACTGCTATTTGGTGAAATTGCTTTCATCCACTCCAGTCTACTGTGATCACAAAATTACAAATGTAGATACAGACACAGGGGAGGTGATGGCGTAATGGTATTGTCACTGGACTGGTAATCCAGAGACCCAGGGTAACGCTCTGGGGACCTGGGTTTGAATCCCACCACAGCAGATGTTGAAATTTGAACTCAATAAAAATCTGGAATTAAAAGTCTAATGATGACCATGAAACCATTACAGATTGTTGTAAAAACCCACCTGGTTCACTAATACCCTTTAGGGAAGGAAATTTGCTGTCCTTACCTCCACAGCAATGTGGTTGACCCTTAAATTAGGGATTGGTAATAAATGCTGGCCTAGCCAGTGATGCCCCACATCCCATGACCAAAAAAAAACACATGCCACATCATTCAGATGATTAAAGTTGAACATTCCTGCCCTCTAATACTAATCCAATGTGCTGCATTTCCCAGATAACTAGGTGGCAGTGGGGAGGGCTTATTGAAAATAAGACATAGGAGCAGGAGTAGGCCATTTATCCCCAAGAACATGGCTTGTCTGATTGGGACCATTACCTGCACCAATCTCACCCCATGCATAACTCTTGACTCCCTCCCCTGCAGATCAAAAATCTTTCTAACTCAGCCTTGCATAGTCTCCACTGCTCTCTGAGTTGGAGAATTCCAAAGATTAAGACCCTCTGATAGAAGAAATTTCTCCTCATCTCTGTCTCAAATGGGAGATCCCTTAATTTGAAACTGTGCCCGTTAGCATTAGATTCCCCCATGAGGGGAAGCATCCTCTCAGCATCTATCCTATCAAGCCCCTCAGAATCTTAAACAAAAGCAGAAAATGCTGGAAAAACTCAGCAGGTCTAACAACATACATGGAGAGAGAAAAGCAAAGTTAATGTTTTGAGTCCGTATGACCGTTCTTCATTCAGACTCGAAACGTTAACTTTGTTTTTCTCTCTCCACAGATGCTGTCAGAACTGCTGAGTTTTTCCAGAATTTTCTGTTTTTGTTTCAGATTTCTAGCATCTGCAGTATTTTGCTTTTCCCTCAGAATCTTATATGCTTCAATAAGATCACTTCTCATTCATCTAAACTTCAATAAGTATAGGCTGATCTGGCTCAAATTTTCCTCTTAAGAAATTCCTTCATGCCAGGAATGAATCTAGTGAACCTTCTCTGAACTGCCTCCAATACAAGTGTATCCTTCCTTGAATGTGTTATGCAGTAACATTCAACTGCATGGATTGTAGCAGTTCAAGAAGGTGGCTCACCACCACATTCCCAAGGGCAATTAGAGATGGACAGTAAAACTGCTGGCCTAGCAGCGATTGCCACAACCCATGAAATAATTAAAAAATAACTCTCCTTTGGAATTTTACATTCAGTTTGAGGGAGAGAAGAGTGGGTCTAAGACTAGAACTTTAAACTTAAATAAGGACAACTATGAGGACATGAAAGCAGAACTAGCTAAAGTGAACTGGCAAATGATGTTAAGGGATAGGTCAACAGAGATTCAGTGGCAGATATTTAAAGGGATATTTCAGAAAACTCAGAATAGATACATTCCAATGAGAAAGAAAAATTCCAAAGGTCAGATCCATCACCTATGGTTAACTAAAAAAGTTAAAGATAGTATCAAACTTAAAGAAAAAGCATATAATTGTACAAGGATGGGTGGCAGGCCAAAAGACTGGACAGAATATAAAGAACAGCAATAGCTAAAAGATTAATAAGGAGGGTAAAATTAAAGCACGAGAGAAAGCTAGCTAGAAATATAATAGTAAGAGTTTCTCTAGATACTTAAATAAGAAAAGAGTTAGCAAAGTGAGTGTTGGTCCCATAGAAAGTGAGTCTGAGGAATTAATAATGGGAAATAAGGCAATGGCAGGTGAATTAAACAGATATTTTGCATCTGTCTTCACGTTAGAGGATTTAAGTAATATCCCGGAAATAGCTGAAATTCAGGAATTGGAAGGAAGGGGGAGGAACTCAGGAAAATTACAATTACCAGAGAAATGGTACTTAGCAAATTTTGCAGCTGTGGGGTGACAAGTCCCTGGGTCCTCATGGATTTCATCCTAGAGTCTTAAAAGAAGTGGCTAGCGAGATAGTTGATGCGGTGGTTTTAATTTTCCAAAATTCCCGAGATTTGGGGAAGATTCCATTAGATTGGAAAATGGCAAATGTAACTCTTTTATTCAAAAAAGGGAGGGAGAGAGAAAGCAGGAAAATACAGGCCAGTAAGCTTGGCATCTGTCATAGGGAAAAGGTTAGAAACTATTACCATGGGCAGAATTTTATGCCCTGTGGGAGGGTGCATACCCGACCCGATCGAGCATAAAATTGCGAGCAATGACGTCAGACGAGCATCCTGATGTCATCACGTACTCACGCAATATTCTGCTCGGCGGGCGTGTGTAAAAACCGGAAACATGCCTGCCAACAAGCAGGCAATTAAGCCCATTAATGGCGCAATTGTCTGCAATTTTTCGTGGCCCGTCCAACCTTATGGTTGGTGGACAGGACAATTGGCCAGGTGGCCTTTAAATTTTTCATCGAACCTCATCCAAGGGCGGGCTGAAATTTCCATTGAGGAATAAAATAAAAATAAATATCTGGGGACAGCACTTTTATGAAGTATGCTTTCAGGCAGCAGTATGCCCTTGAGGCAGCAAACGACTTCAATTTTTTGGGTCCTGTGTGATCTTCAGGACGCCACATGGGCGCAACGGGTAGGTGGGTAGGTCACATTTGTATAAACCTAATCCACAGGCGGGATATGAGGGGTGAGTGGGGTCGTGAATGTTATCTGTCAGATATTTAATTGTGAAAGTTACTGATGCTTGCCTGTATGAGCAAGAATATTTCAAAACTCAAACCAGCTGTTTGGACAGGAGTAACAGCCCTCAGGTCAGGACTCTACAGTGAAGATCATTTTTGGTGCCTGCAGGTTTCAGTAAGCCTTCCCGTAGCCTAGGAATGGGAGTTGAACTCTCCACTGGAGGCACCTCCTCTGAGGAGGAAGGGTGGGCCAGAAGGGGGAGGAGGCCAGGAGTACACATTTAGCCTCCAGGGAGGAGTGGCACAGGCACAAGGGGTGCAGGGCCAACAGGAAGACCAAGGTGGAAGGGGCCGCAGAAGACGCCACTATCCTGCTGCCAGGATACAGGTGGCAAAGCAGCTACCTCAATATGTCTGAGGTGCAGTGCTGAAGATGGCTCCATCTCTCAAGGAAGGCAGTCACCTCCATCTGTCAGATGATAGGGCCTGAGATCTCCATGAACTGCGTGGGTGGGCACCCCATGCCAGTGGCGCTAAAGGCCACGGCTGCCCTCAACTTCTATGCCTCTGGCTCTTTCCAGGGGTTGGTGGGTGTTCTTTGCGGAGTCTCCCAGTCAGCTGTCCACGCTTGTGTCAAGCAGGTTACAGATGCTCTGTTCAGGCGTGCATTGACCTTCACCCATTTCCGTTGGGACCAGGCAAGCCGGACACAGCGAGCCAGAGGCTTCTTGGCCATTGCTGGCTTCCCCCGTGTCCAGGGTACAATAGACTGTACACATGTGGCCATCAAGGCACCAGCAGGTGAGCCCGGTGCCTTCGTCAACAGGAAGGGCTTCCACTCCATGACGTGCAGATAGTGTGTGATCACAGGATGCTGATTCCACAACTCTGTGCTAGGTACCCACGATGCTTACATACTCAGAAACTCCCAGGTGCCGGGTCTCTTGGGTGTTCCAGCCCGGCTGGATGGATGGCTGCTGGGTGACAAGGGCTATCCCCTCAGAAGGTGGCTCATGACGCCTCTCCACCATCCAAGAACAGAAGCTGAGCAGCGGTACAACAGGAGCCACGGCACCACAAGGGCTGTGGTGGAGAGAGGCATTGGTCTTCTCAAGATGCTCTTTCAATGCCTGGACAGCCCAGGGGGCACACTCCAGTACCCCCCAGATCGCGTGTCGCTGAAAGTGGTTGCATGCTGCACTCTCCATAATCGCGCACTGGAAAGGGGCGACGCAGTGGACGAAGAAGATGTAGACGCAGTTGCTCCGGATGCACACGATGAGTCCAGCAGTGAGTCCAAAGATGAGCACGCACAGGAGAACGCTGAGGGGGTAGTCGCTGACCTGAGCATATTCCAGGGAGGCAGGGACATCCGGGAGGCTTTAATCCAAAGAACCTCCAGCTAGCACATCACAGATGGACCTTCAACACACGTCAGGGCTGCAGACTCCATGCTCGATACCTTTGTGCTAAATCAGCCTGGATAATAACATTAACTAAGGCCCTTGTCAATAAAGCTGAATGTCAAACAACTCACTCATAACATCATGGCTTCCCGTACACCTGCAGAAGTAAGGAATCACCCTGAGGCATGCTTACATATCAAAATGTAATGAGATTACAAAAGTAACTTCAGAAATCAAAAAAAAAGGTGTTGCATATAACACCAAGTCTTAAATGAACTAACATGGGGCAACAAAAAGGCACCAGTGAGAAGCCCGTGGTGTGCCTAATGTGCCTTAAATTTACACTTATGGGTACTACGTCTAGGTGCTGTACCCTCGCTGGCACTGGCATCTGAGACAGCCTGCTCACTCTGTTGTCCTGTTGGCCTCGATGACCTTGGCGGACGTCCTCTGGCCCGTGGAGCCAGTGCTGGCCCCGACTGGGAGGAAGCTGCCAGTTCCACAGCTGGCACTTCCCCAATTGTTGCAGCCTCACCAGATGATATGGTCACTGGGAGAGGGGCGGTGGAGCTGCTGCCCTCATCCGGAGTGCCCTGAGAGAAGCTCGCAGAGACGACAGGCAGCTGCTGCGCCGACATGATGTCGCTTCAGACCTTCCTGCTCACCATAGATGGAAGGGCACCGAGCTGGGATACTTGGTGCCCAAACCATCTCCCACACGAAAAGTGACCAGCTGAGGTCAATGCCGTTGTGAGGGCTTACAGGTCCGAGCGCTACCCCAGGAGGCCCTGATTGTTCTCCTGGAAGAGCCTGTCAACGAGAATTGTCACTTTCTCCATAGAGGAAGCATGGCGCTTGGCCATGAGGCTCATTGCATTGGTGATGGTCCACATGGACTCCTCCAGCACGGGCACCATGCCATGCATTGCCTCATGGATCTCCGCCAGATTGTCCCGTATACCCTGCTGCACTTCCAGCATTTGCTGTCTCATGGGCAACTCCAGAGGCACATCATCAGCCACCAACTGAGTGTGTTCCTGGTCCCCAGCAGTCTTCCGACTGCCAGCTCCTTGGGCACTCTCTGTCTCTGCCCGCACCTCAAGTGAGTGTGAAGTGCCCTCACCGCCATGCCCCGGGACAATAGACAAAGATCTAATTTCCACCGAGGTGCTAGTATCTGCGTTGGTGCCTGCCTGGCAGGGATGGTGTGATGCTAGTGAGTCGATATGTTCTGTACCCTCAGGTGAGAGGCGGCCCCTCCGTCTCCTCCTCCCGGCCCGGCTCCAGTGATGCTGAAAGGAAGAACAAGGACATTTGATTAGTTACAGTGGAGACAATGTCAATTTGCATGCCGGTCCCCCGGATCATTATGCGCTCATCCTTCCATAATCAATGGTCAACCCATGTTGCAAACTTCAATCACTGAGCATTCAGCAGTGGAATGGCTGCTGGGGCACAAATGGTGACCTGAGTGCCCGGCAAACATACCTCCCCGTGGCACCCCAGCCTCACCGCCACCGGTGGACCTGGGCACATGGCGCCTCTCCAGATCCATGGCCTGCTGTTCGAATGGAATCAAGATGGCCAACTGGGCCTGGCCTCCACCAGTCCGCATCCGCTCGGTGGAATTGTGTGCAGTCTTCTCCTGAAAAAGAGAGAGGAGCATTGATTAGTCCAGCCTGTACCTGGATTCCCATCGTATCCCTGCCACTGCAACTAGACATTGGGACATTGCAGGGCTCTAGTTTTTCATCACCCCACAGCTGCCGCACACTCACACAAGGAAGCCAGGGCTGAACCCCCCTTGCCCAAATGCTGCCTCCATCACATGTGGCGCCACAAAGTCTAAGCTTGCTAAGCAAGGAGGCACAAGCACGTGGAATGCAAACACCAGCCGATGGATTGGTGCCTCGCCACCTGGAAGCTACCCTCCCAGCATGTTAGCACCCTGACTTTGAAATGCTTTCCAGTTCAAGCACTCGGCCTAGGTGCAGATCCTTGGGTTTCACCCCCATTTTATACTCTGGGTGTCAGTGTCACACATGCTGCGGGTGCAGAACACATCTTAGCTCAACCCTCTCAGGGTGAACTGGGCATGGGCAATACCTGCTGGCCCACCCAGCGAGGGATCCATGCCGTGAGGGATTCAATGATGTTACTGTACTCAGAGTTTGTGAGGGGAGCAGGTTGAGGGGAAAGGGTGATGGCTGCATTAAGTCACCTCAGTCTACATGGTACTCACTCTTCCTGTGGCAGGCGGTTATTGAATCTTTTTCAGCACTGGACCCATGTGCATCACAGCACATCATAGGAGCTAACACTCTCGGCCACCTCCTCCCACGCACGTTTGGTCAGGTGGGGAGGCCTTCGCCTCCCGTCTCTCCCGCTGCGCTGCCACCTCCTCCAGGAGGGCAGCTAGGCACTCGTCGGAAAAGCAAGGGGCACACTGCCCCGCTGGCCTACCCTCCGGCCTGGCCTGCTCCGCTGGCCTACCCTCCGGCCAAGCCTGCCCCGCTGGCCTACCCTCCGGCCAAGCCTGCCCCGCTGGCCTACCCTCCGGCCAAGCCTGCCCCGCTGGCCTACCCTCCGGCCAAGCCTGCCCCGCTGGCCTACCCTCCGGCCAAGCCTGCCCCGCTGGCCTACCCTCCGGCCAAGCCTGCCCCGCTGGCCTACCCTCCGGCCAAGCCTGCCCCGCTGGCCTACCCTCCGGCCAAGCCTGCCCCGCTGGCCTACCCTCCGGACTTGCGTGCTGAACAGTAGCCCTCTACTGAGTCCTTCTGCCGGCCATTGTGAGCAGCCTTGCAAAGGCCTTCATTTAAAAAGGCCACCCCGGCGGTCTGCGCACGCCCGCCACCACCCGCCCACTCCCGCTATCCTCAGGAGCCGAGAAATACGCCCTCAATTGGCCCACCTGTGTAAAATGGCGGCACGCACCCGATCGTGGGCAGCAATCAGGTCTGCACCCACCCGCGCCCGCTCCCACTTGGCCCACCCAACATGGGGAAAATTATCCTCATGGTGTAGCGGGTAACATACTGGCATGGATAGAAGATTAGATAGCTAACAGGAAACAGAGGATAAGCACCACAGGGACTGCAGCGGTTCAAGAAGGAAGCTCACCACCACCTTCTCAAGGGCAATTAGGGATGGGCAATAAATGCTGGCTTAGCCAGTGATGACCACATCCCTTAAATGAAGAAAAAAAAACACCGCTTGCCACCTTCTGTCACTCTGAATAACTACACTTTCCCCCGCTCTCTGCTCTTGTCTTGAAACCATCAAGCAATCCATTCAACCACTTGTTCCCTGATTCCAAATTCTCTGACCTTAATCATTAGTTTATTATTAGTCATTTATTAAATGTCCTCTAAAAATCCAGAAAAATTACATCCACTGAATTACCATTGTCTACTCTCTCTGCTACCTCCTCAAAAAATTCAAAACTCACAGGGGGCAGATTGGTCATTGAACCATTTTAAGGAGGCTGTCCGCCTCCATTTTAGCTGTGCTTCTATTCTTAAATCTTTTTAGCTGAGAAATCAGGCAGATGAACAGAGGAGGTAAGGGTTGAATCTATAAGATAAGCTCTTTTATAGCAGTGCTTGTGGACCAGGAGGAGCAGGAGTGTTACTCCCAGCCTACCAAACATACAATAAATCATAAATTCCACACCACAATATGTCTGCTCTCCCACCCCAACAATTGGGTCCGAACTGTGCCCCCACCACTGACCACCATCTTCACTCCCCTTCTACTGTCCCAGGTGGGACCTTCCTAACCATGATCTCAGCACCCTCTACCACCATCTCACCCCTCCTCCCGCCCCAATCACCATTTTGCATTACTACCCCAAACAGGCAATTGGACTGGCTGCTAGGCAGGAAACCTGGAGAAAAGATGCAAAAGGTGAGGACGCTAGAAACCCTACACTTCCGGGTTACCCATCCATAACTCCTATCTGCAGCTGGATCCAAATTTTCCATAGGCCCTGAGTGAACTCAATCACACCGACAGAGCGATTGGAAGAAGACAAACTCATTAGATTAGCTGCTATGAATGCATTTGCATTCCATTCATCTGGCTCCCATTGCACATCACCTTCTTTCAGGCTGCCATGAAACAGGGATAGAGGGAAACGTACCAGAGGCCAAACTCTATTTATATGTAATGTACATGCCATAGGTGGATGACTATCATTGTAAGTAGAAGATAATCTTAGCAGAAAATTTTCCCTTGACTGTCTTCCTCGAGACCATGGCCTAGAAACTGGATGGTACTGCACTCATTTTACAGGCATAAAACGGGCACCAAAAGGGCCCAATATAACAGGCAGAGTCTATATTCTAATTCTGTTCTGTAAGTGTACTGCACACCACACCATGTTAGTTAGCGTTACTTAGATGTATTGGGTGTCAGCCAGCCTCTTTGTCCTCAAAAAGAGGCATCTCAGGGATGAATTTAATAAAGTTAATACATACTGGTTAACAAAAAAAAAAATTATTTTTGAAAATGTCAGGCTAACAGGAATAAAAAACACAGTTTCAAGGCTGTGAAAGGCTATTTTAGTTTGGCCAGCAACAGGTAATTCTTTATACAGCACATGATCAACTAATAGAGCACGCAAAGCTTGAGACTTATTCAGTAGCCTCATTTATGAAGCAGCTAAATGCTGTAATGAGGCAATAGTCATCTTGTAATCAAAAGACTGGATTCATTTGAACCTGTCTTGCAATCTTGTAGTGGAGCTCTGTCAAGTTCCTAGGTCCATGACTCTCTGGCAGTTTTAATAAGGATGTGCATAAATTCTATTAATGCCAAAATAATGGCTTCCTAAATTGCCCTGTTTGAGTGAATTCTCCAAACTGCCAACTCTAACATGTATTTTATGGCTGTAAGATTTATAGCATCAGTGAGTCACAGAGCTGGAAAAGTAAATGAAACCCATGACAAATTGTCTGCTCTTTGCTGATTTGAAGCTTTGCCTGAGACAGTTCTGCTAACTTAACTGCAGTGGGAACCCAGACCCATTTTTACAGCTGAACAAATTACAAGAATCAGAGACAGTTAAAGAACCAGACTTTATCCAGTGCCCTCTGCTCAAGTGGTACAAATTGTGAATACTCTATTTACATAATACCCTCTCAAAAGCATAATAATTTACCAAAATGCAAACTACTTTCAGCTTCTTTTGTGGAAGTCAGTAGTAGTAATATGATAGCTGACAAACCATGCTCTGGGATTTCAATGTCAGCTTCACCTCAGGCACAATAAGGTCACCCAGGTTTATACTCAAAATGGTGGATCTGGCAATCTGAGGAGCGCTAGCATTTTTCTTTCCATTTCTGCCACAGAAGTAATATTCACCACAGTGAGGATTACGTGGCTGAATTATGTTTTGGGTTTGTTTCTCCTGGGGCATTGCCAACTATGGTCCAGACAAACGTAATGATTCCATGCAGTGCTGTATGAAAATCAAGCGAAATTGACTGATATTCTAGCACAATGAAGCAGAAAGATTCATTAGACCTGGACTGATCAGGACCCAGGAGACTAAACAGGGAGAATCTACAGAACACGTTCAACATTCAGAAACGACAATCAAGCAGTAGAAGTTAGATAAAAAAGACAGATTCTTTGAAAAAATGTTTAACTCATTCAGATTTGTATTCTTAAAGGAGCATGTCGATCATAAACACAGCACTATGGAACATGTGGCTTGATTATCTAATCCTTAGTGTAGACACAAAAGCGTTGAAACTTCTCTCTGCATGTATCGTGTTTGCACCATTCCTTATGAGTGATCCATGCCTTTCTAACACCATAACACACACAACACCTGAGGCAGCTAAAGCTGTGCTGATGCAACGTGTGCCACAGGTGCAGCAGCTGAAAGGATGTAGGTTTTAATTTTGGAATTGTCCTTCTAGATGAGTTGCTAAACAAGCTGGACAGGCTGTTGGCACTGCCTGTGTTTTTCTGCACTGTCAGCCGACGATGGCTTTACTATTTGGCCCGTGACTGAGTGTTTAAAGTCAGATTTTTCTTTCTCCAGGGTAGGCTGCCAACCAAGACTGACAAGACCCACCTGCCCAGAAAAATCCTGCCCATTGAGTAAATGATTCCTGCTAAATATGGCCCTAATATTACAAATAGAATTGGCAAAGGACCAGCATGGACTAATGTCAAATACATTACAAGGAGTAATTTATTCCATTCAGGATTGAATCATCAAGCCTCGCGGTGCTGAAAGAGGAGGGGAAGTAGCAGAATTTGGTCACGAGAAGAGGGCCACAAGGCCTCACTACCACCCAATTCAGCCTGGCTATCATAGGTACAAATTCCACTAAACCTCACCAAGGGGCAGCATGTGAAGAGTATGCCTTCCTAAATACGCTACTGATAAATTATGTCATCTTCTTGGACCAGACCTACAACAATGGAGCATTAGCAGCATTTTTGATAGAATATGCAGCCACAGCTTTAAACGGCGATGGAAAAGAATTAATGCTGAGCTTTAGCAGTGTGGTTAAAAGAGGTGACTAGCAAATTGTTTTTTTTTTCATTTATTTTGCCCTTTGTCATTTTATTTTCCCCATTCATTTGGGGCTAAAATCATTCCTTAATAGGGACAGCAAACAAGCAGTAGACTATCTGACCTTTGCCTGTGCCATTCTGTGTCCAGCAACGAGGAAATAACTAAAATGCTGCTTGTGTCTGCTCAGAATATTCTTTTGAGAATCCTCCAGATCAAAACCTCACTCAGTGAAGTTAGTAGAATATATTCAAGACAACCCAACAATAATGAACAATGGATTGAAATAAAAAAAACCTATAAACTTGCAGCTTCTCAAACAGTGGCCCTCCACATTAAATATGCATTGAAATATTAGCATACAAATTGTAATACCAGTCTTTGACCATTCTTTTGGTCTGCTATTTTAACCGAGCAATACCCCATTAAGAATAAATTAACAGAGGAATGTCATATAAATGTCACATGTAAATATCACAAACAACAATTTCCAGTCTATTCTGAATTATCCTTTATCATACTGCAAATTCATAGGAGCACGCAAAAGGAATCCAGAAGTATCAAACTAACTTTAATAGAGGGTGACTACCCAGTATTCTCTTAAGAGAGAGGCATGGGGCCTTTAAAATCTTTTCCTTCTGGTTGGTGGGTGGCAGAAGTTGTCAGCTCAGTTCATTAATCATCTGGGTACGTCAGGGACGTACGTATATTGGCTGAAACTACATTTCCAATTTTTGTTCGGTAGAAATCTGGTGAAGAGAAAAGGCTCATCAGGGCATATGAAATAAGAATTAGGAACAAGAATAGGTCATTTGGCCCTTTCTGCCTGCTCTGCCATTCAACAAGAACATTGTTGATCCTCTGCCTCAACTTCTTCATGCACCATCTCAATATCCCTTAATTCCCTCAGCACCAAATATCTGTTAAATCATAGCGCAGGAGAGCATAAAGATTGAAAGGAATGCAGCAAAGATGCAGTAAATGGGCAAATACTGGTTCAGATGTGCCTATAGATTGGATTATAGACGTGAAACCTGTCGCTAACGACTGTGTTGTCATATGTTTATAATGGGGCAGGATTTAAAGGTAATACTCAGAAAACAACAGAGGTATCATTACACTGCTGGGTATATTCTATATGCCACGAACTCATGGAGCTGAATTTTCTGGTTGGCAGGGGGCAGAGTGGGGAGCGGGCGCGGGTGGGCGTGGACCCGATCGCCACCCACAATCGGGCCCGCACTGCCATTTTACGTGGGCGGGCCAATTAAAGCCCGCCCAGCGTAAAGCCTGACTCCTGAGGGTAGCGGGAGTGGGCGAGCGGCGGTGGGAGTGCACTGTCCACCAGGTCAAATGTGACCCGGCAGCCTGTTTATCTGACGCGCTGGCAGCCTTTGCAAGGCTGCTCACAATGTCAAATGGAAGGACTCACCAGGGGGCTTCTGGTGAGCAGGCCAGTCCAGAGGGTAAGCCAGCGGGACAGGCCAGGCTGGAGGGTAGGGTGGAGCGCCAGTGTGCCCCCTGTTTTTGCAATGACTGCCTTGCTGCCCTCCTCGAGGAGGTGGTAGCATGGCAGGAGGTGCTGGTTCCCCAGGATGGAAAGAGGAGGCCCCACAACATGACGGAACGTGCCTGGGAGGAGGTGGCGGAGGTGGCGGAGGTGATGATCTCCTGCAATGTAGTGCGGCACATCTGGATCCAGTGTCGCAAGCGCTTCAACCACTTTATGCGCTCTGGCAGGGTGAGTACCATGTTGGCATTCAGTCATTTAACCCAGCAGATCGGCTTACCACCCTACTGCCCCCACCACACACCCCCTCCCCAAGTCTGAGTGTAGTGACTGCATTGAATCATTGCCGGCATTTGCTCTTTGCTGGGTGGGCCAGCAGATATTGCCCATGCAGAGGTCAGCCTGAGAGGATGATGAAGAGATGTGTATTGTTCCTGCAGCATGTGTTACACTGAGTCCCACATGACTGGTGTGGGGGCAACCTGGAGGAGCTGTACCTAGGCGCAGTGCTGGAACTCCAGGACATGTCCTAGTCATGGTGATGACATGCTGGGAGGGGAGCTTCAAGGTGGCGTGGCAACAAACCATCTGCTACACTCTACGCTCTACGTGCTTGCGCCTCCTTGCTATGGAAGGATATACCGTGTGGTGCCTAATGTGATGTAGGCAGCATGTGGTCGGGTTGGGGGGATGGTGGTGCGGTGTGGGGGTGGGGCATGGGGAGCAGGCCTCACATCTTTGTGTGAGTGTTCGGCAGCAGTGGGGTGAGGAGGCTCTGGAGCCCTGCAATGTCCCACTCTGGTTGGGGTGGGCCCGTGTGCGAAGAGAGTCCATGTGCAATTTGCATTAATCAATGCTCGTCTCTCATTTTCAGGAGAAGAATGCTCATAACGCAGCGGAGCGTGCGAGGACTGGCAACGGCCAGGCGCAGGTCACCATTCTTAGCCGCTTCAAGCAGGAGGCCCTGGATCTGGTGGGGTGCCATGCGCCCAGGTCCACTGGTGTCGGTGAGGCTGGGGTGCCACGGCCAGGTATTTATGCCCAACAGTGAGGTCAGCATTGTTCTCCCAACAGCCATTGCAGTGCTGAACGTTAATTGATTTAATTTTGCAACATGGCCTGATGATTGGTTATGGAAGGATGAGTGCATAACGATCCGGGGGACAGGGATGCACTTTGACATTGTCTCCATGCTAAGTGATCCACTGTCCTTGTTCTTCCTTTCAGCATCAGCGGAGCAGGGCCGGGAGGAGGAGCAGCAGAGGCCCCCTCTCACAACTGAGGGGCCTGAAGTCTCACCAGCGTCACACCATTTCTGCGAGGCAGGCACCAGCGCAGATATTAGCACCTCGGTGGGAATTCAAACATCGGCTAGTGTTCCGGGGCAAAGCAGTGAGGGCACGTCACAGTCACTGGAGAAGCTGGCAAAGACAGAGAGTGCCCATGGCGCCAGCAGTTGGAGGACTGCAGGGGCCCAGGCACATGCTCAGTCGGTGCCTGATGATGTGCCTCTGGAGTCACCGCGATGCAGCAGGTGCAGGAAATGCGGCCGGGTGTGCGGGATCATCTGGGGGAGATACATGAGGCTATGCTTGGCTTGGTCTCCATAGTGGAGGAGTCTACGTGGACGATCACCAAAGCAATGAGACTCATGTCCGAGCGCCATGCGTCCTCCATGGAGAGAGTGGCGGCTCTCGTGGAGAGGCTCCTCCAGGAGACCTGTCAGGGCTTCCTGGGGATGCGCTCTGACCAGCAAGCCCTCACATTGGCATTGACCTCAGCTGGGCAGTGCCAGTGTGGGAGATGGTTTGGGCATCAACTTTCCCAGCTCAGTGCCCGTCCATCCACGGTGAGCAGAGAGGTCCGAAGCGACCTCAAGTCGGCGCAGCAGCTGCCTGGCATCTCTGATGGGCACCTCTCAGCGCGCTCCAGGTGAGAGCAGCAGCTCCTCCGCCCCTCTCCCAGTGACCGTAGCATCTGGTGAGGCTGCGATGACTGGGGAGATGCCACCTGTGGAACTGGCAACTCCCTCCCAGGCAGGGCCAGCACAGGCTTCACGGGCCAGAGGGCGACCGCCAAGGTCATCGAGGCCAACAGGACAGCAGAGTCTGCAGGCTGTCTCAGATGCCACTCCGAGCGACGGGGCAGCACCAAGACGTAGCACCCAGAAACGAAAACATAAGGCACCTTAGGCACACCACGGGTTTTTCACTGGTGCTTTTGTGTTGGCCCGAGATGAGGTCCTTATGATTTGTTTTGATTTGTAACACTATTGTCTTTTTTTTGAATAAGTTGGTTTGCTTGACAGAATAAATTCAGATATGTCACCATGGCTGAGGGTGTCTCTTTTCTTCTGCATGTGTATGGTTTTCAAAACTGTAATGAGTGCTTTGTTGGACATTCAGTTTTATTAACAAGGCCTTTAGTGACTGTTCCTAACCTGGAAGATTTTGCACTTAGCTGTCTAGTAACGAGCCTACAGCCCAGGCTTGTCCTAGTGGTCCATCTGTGGTGTGTTAGCTGAAGGTTCGTTGGATTAAAGCCTCCTGGGTGTACCTGCCTCCTTGGACTATGCCCGGGTCAGCATCTACCCCCTCAGCATTTCTCTGTGCATACCCATCCTTGGACTTACTGCTGGACTCATCCTGTGCAGCCGCAGCCACTGCGTCGATGTCTTCATCGTCCACTGTGTCCCCCCTTTCCAGCACAAGATTGTGCAGAGCGCAGCATACAACCACTATCAGCAACACATGATCTGGGGGGTACTGGGGTGCACCCCCTGAGCGGTCCAGGCATTGTAAGCGCAGCTTGAGAAAACCGATGGTTCTCTCCACCACTGCCCTTGTGGAGATGTGGTTCCTGTTGCACTGCCGCTCAGCTTCTGTTCTTGGATGGCGGAGAGGTGTCATGAGCCACCTTCTGAGGGGATAGCCCTTGTGACCCAGCAGCCACCCATTAAGCCGGGCAGGAGCACTGAAGAGCCCCGGCACCTGGGAGTGTCTGAGGATGTAGGTGTCGTGGGAGCTGCCTGGGTACCTTGCACAGACTTGTAGAATCAGCATCCTGTGATCACACACTATCTGCACATTCATGGAGTGGAAGCCCTTCCTGTTGACGAAGGCACCAGGCTCACCTGCTGGCGCCTTGATGGCCACATGTGTACAGTCTATTTCACCCTGCACATGGGGCAAGCCAGCAATGGCCGTGAAGCCTCTGGCTCGCTGTATCTGGCTTGCCTGTTCCCAACGGCAGTGGATGAAGATCAATGCACACCTGAACAAAGCGTTTGTAACCTGCTTGACACAAGTGTGGACAGCTGATTGGGAGACACCGCAAAGATCACCCACGGACCCCTGGAAGGAGCTAGAGGAATAGAAGTTGAGGGCAGCTGTGACCTTCAAAGCGTCTGGCATGGGGTGTCCACCCACACAGTTAGGGGAGATCTCAGGCCCAATCATCTGACAGATATACTTGACTGTCTCCCTTGAGAGTCGGAGCCTCTTTCGGCACTGCACCTCAGACATATTAAGGTAGCTGCTTCGCCACCTGTATACCCTGGCAGCAGGATAGTGGCATCTTCTGCGGCCCCTTCCGCCTTGGACTACCTCTTGACCCTGCGCCCTTTGTGTCTACTCCTCTCCTCCCAAAGGTGGCTCCCCTGGAGGCTGAATGTGCACTCCTGGCCTCCTCCCCCTTCTAGCTCTCCCTTCCACCTCAGAGGAGCTGCCTCCAGTGGACAGTTCAGCTCCCATTCCCAGGCTAAGGGAAGGCTTCCTGAAACCTGTAGGCCCAGAAAAGATTCCTCACTGCAGAGTGCTGACCTGAAGGTTAAGAGTCCAGAAAAAGCAGCTGGAATGCATTTTGAAGTACTGTGGATCACACAGACAAGTTTCAAAAACTTTCAAAAATAAATAGTTGACTGTGCACACTCGCGACCCAGGTAAGCTTATCACGCCCGTGAATGAGGTTTATACAAATGTGTCCTACCCGCCTGACCGTTGTGCCCATGCGCTGACCCGAAGATTGCACCGGCACCGAAAAACCAGTATCGATTGGTAAATGAAGGGCCTTAAGTGACCCATTAATTAATGGCGGGTGCGCGTCGGACATCATCGCACACCCGCCCAGCGAAATATCACGATGGCGCGTAGTGACTTCGGGACGCTCCAATCAGATTGGCCAGCAGCTCTCGAGTGCAGCACTTGCTTCCACTGAGGGGCAGCAGTCCAACCTTCTGCTTATCAAGGTGGCCAACATCATGTTATCATTGCGCACAGGTCTACAAAAAACCCCTTTTACCTAATGTCAGTGAATATTGCCCATGCACGATATCACACCCAATATCAGCTAAAGCATGTAATCTGGACAATTGTGAGGAATGAAACACATTCTTGTGAAGGCTGAGACTGCAAAGTGCACCATGTAGAGCCATTTTGGAAAAATACTCATAAAAATGTGAGGGTTAATGTCACACATTTTTATGATGCTGCATTTTTAGAAGGTCCTGGTGGATTTTCCTGCACTCTCCAAGGTAATTAAACTATTTTCTCTACTGCTGAGAGAAAGAACCTGAACTTCTTTATCCTCTCCCCATCAGTCCATAAGCAGAGGTGTATTTGAATTATTTTTAAAGTAGGCCATGGCGTGTTTCCCCAAACCCTCGATTTGTGTGACCAAATATAAAAATAACCTACAGCAAACTGGTGTTATGATTAACTCAGGTTAGTTATTCATATTAAAACATGTGGGGAGAGGGGAGTGTTTGTCACTTCACACACACACACAAAGACACAGACATATACAGTAAGGGGGGATAGAAGAGACGGAGATTTACAACCATGGGCAACAACAGTAAAGAACCACAGAAATGAATATTAGTTCGTGTGATTTCCAGATTCTGAGAAGTCAATGTCCAGTGGGTGTTTCCTTCATGGTGGACTTCAGTTAAGATGAGTTTCTGGTTGGAGACAGCAACACAAAAATCCTTTAAACGAATATCGATGTAGAATGATGGCTTCTGTGCTTAGACACTTGGCAGGCGATGATCAAAGACTTTTAAAATCAAACAGGCTTCGAGGAGTTAAGATATTGTGGCCATGTGCTTGTTCAGCCAGGAGCTGCTGGAATTCCTTCCAGTCGATGTTAAATCAGTAGTGTGAACTGTGAGGCTAGAAATATAGTATTAAAATGATCCAAAAGGCTAGAAGCATGGGGTCATGTGGCATGGGCCATTAATGCATAATTGAAGCCTCACCATCAGTTTCTGTGCTTCTGGCCAAAACCCATTGTTTCACTTAGGAGTGAACTGATGGCTATTGACACTTCTGCAGGTGGAACAAGTTTCAATGTCTCTGACTTTGTTATCGTTCTGGTTGGGTGAGTCAGTTTGTCTGTTAGTCGTCTAGTTTTGTGACTATAAAGTGGTCTTACAATGGTGTGTAAAATTCCACAAGGACGAGAGTGGAACTCTTTTGTTCTTGTAGTCTCTGTTGGAAGCTTCCAAAACAGAAGACCAATCTTGTGAGTCATGTGACCTGTAGCAGCCATTTTGTAGTTCAATAGAAGTCCATTTTAAAATAGCAAAATAAAATGAAGTTTTGATACACATTTTTTTTCCAAGTGTTATTGATATAACACCACCAATTCCAGGTGGTGAAGGTGACATTCACTATCGCTGCTAAATTTTGCAAGGCGAGCTCTTTCTATTCCTTACTCCATTCACATGAATAATGGTTACAGTCATCCTAGTCAGCAGTCTGATTGGCTGGGGGCAGGTGTAAAGTAAAGGGTTAATGGTTATTTTAATTAGACAATGATGTTAATGATGATGTAAGCATGATTTCAGAGTCAGATGACCAAGAGACTCCAAGGGAGCAAGACACAGAAGAGCCTGTGTCCAGAGAATAATGTACCTACCTTGAGGTCTTGGATGTAAATAGTTTTAAGAAAAATTGAATGCAGACTATGTCCAAGTCACTTGTAGAGTAAGAGAAACCTCATCCAGCTAGAAGACAACACCAGTAAAGGACAATGATCCAAACCAGCAGGAATCTGCCGAGTTAACAGCTCTTAAAGGGTTACTGCTTGTCCTTATAAGGCTGTGGAATGTTTTCTGTAATTATTGTAATTTTGTAGAAGAGAACTGTGTTTATAACCCAGGGAATTCACTCTCTATTGAGGATAACTTGGAAGTTCTACTGTTGAAGAAGGAAAGACAAGTGTCTCCTTTGGAGCAAAGAGCCATCAAAACATTCATGAAAACTATTTAGGGGAAGATGGCAGAGACTAGGCAAAATACATAAAGAAGAAATGTTATAGCATCAGGAGATAGTGCTGATGTATTTATCTTCACCTACATTTTGTTACTGGACATAGTTCACACAGGCTAAACCAAATCTGTAAGTTGCATTACCACAACAACAAAACAACGGGAAAACCATGGAGAGAATTTTTTTCCCCATTGTTACATGCTGTAATTATAAAGAAGCTATAGGACAAACATTTTGTCGGACAAACAAATAACTTACACTATAACTTCGAAATGTTGAAAGGTGTGCTGGCAATCAATGCTGTCCCCAGAACAAAAATGCATGCTGCATCACCATGCAGTCGCACAAAGAGGGATGTGGACTGGGTGCAGAGATGGTTACCTGTGTTTCCTGGTAACGTCCAGAATTTGGATGGTTCATGTGTCCTGACAAGAGAACTTTAGAAATTGCCACTAGAAGATACACTTTGGCGGAGGGCCTGCCAGTGTGCCGGAGCTGTTTGCATTGGAGATGATGAACTGAACTTGGAGTTCATTGAAGGAATTTAAAGGGAAATATATCCCCACCACCCAGCAAGTATCCTTTCATGAGTCTCATGTTCACTTTGCTTTCTCTCTCTCTCCCTTGCACTGTAGCATTGCACACATTATATTGATACCTGTTAAAACAAATTCAATCCTGAAACCATTGTCACACACCTTTCATTTCCCTATAGGGTCTTTCCAAGATGCAGTTGTAACATCTGATGACAGTCACTGCTTCACAGCATCAAATACTCCCAACTGATAGGTACACCCTATGAAAAGGCATTTAAATAGTAAGCTTGAGGAGGAAGTACAAGAGATTACAAATGAGAACAAGAAAAAAAAAGAAATACTTTCATATAGAAGCTTTCAAAAAAATCAGGATGTCCCAAAATAGATTACAGTCAATGAATTATTTTGTGGGCATCACTGGGTAGACCAGCATTTATTGCCCATCCCTAGTTGCCCTTGGGAAGGTGGTGGTGAGCTGCCTTCTTGAACCGCTGCAGTCCATGTGGTGTAGGTACACCCACAGTGCTGTTAGGGAGGGAGTTCCAGGATTTTGACCCAGGACAGTGAAGGAACAGCGACATATTTCCAAATCAGGATGGTGAGTGTTTTGGGGGGAATTTCCAAGTGGTGGTGTTCCCATGTAGCTGCTGCCCTTGTCCTTCTAGGTGGTAATGGTCATGGGTTTGGAAGATGCTGCCAAAGGAGCCTTGGTGAGCTCTTGCAGAGTATCATGTAAATGGTACACTCTGCTGCCACTGCTCATCGGTGGTTTGTAGATGGTACACACTGCTGCCACTGTTCATCGGTGGTGGAGGGAGTGAATGTTTGTGGAAGGGGTGCTCATCAAGCGGGCCGCTTTGACCTGGATGGTCTCAAGCTTCTTGAGTGTTGTTGGAGCTGCACTCATCCAGGCAAGTGGATAGTATTCCATCACGCTCCTGGCTTGTGCCTTGTAGATGATGGACCGGCTTTGGGGATTCAGGAGGTGAGTTAATCACTGCAGGATTCCTAGCCTCTGACCTGCTCTTGTAGCCACAGTATTTATATGGCTAGTCCAGTTCAGTTTCTGGTCTACGATAAAACCCAGGGTGTTGATAGTGGAGGATTCAGCATTGGTAATGCCATTGAATATCAAGGGGCAACGGTTACATTCTCTCTTTTTGGAGATGATCATTGCCTGACACTTGTGTGGCACTAATGTTACTTACCGTTTGTCTGTCAAAGTATATTGTCCAGGTTTTGCTGCATTTGGACATGCACTGTTTCCGTATCTGAGGAGTCACAAATGGTGCTGAAAATGGTGCAATCTTCAGTGAACATCTCCACTTCTTACCTTATGATGGAGGGAAAGTCATTGATGAAGCAACTGAAGATAGTTGGGCCTAGGACACTACCCTGAGGAACTCTTGCAGTGATGTCCTGGAGCTGAGGTGATTGACCTCCAACAACCACAACCATCTTCCTTTGTGCTAGGTATGGCTCCAACCAGCAAAGAGTTTTCCCCCTAATTCCCATTGATTCCAGTTTTGTTAGGGCTCCTTGATGCCACACTCGGTCAAATGCTGCCTTGATTTTAAGGACAGTCACTCTCTCCTCACCTCTTGAGTTCAGCTCTTTTGTCTGTTTTTGACCAAAGGCTGTAATGAGGTCAGAAGCTGAGTGACCCAGGCAGAACCCAAAATAAGTGTCAGTGAGCAGGATATTACTAAGCAAGTGCTGCTTGATAGCACTGTTGATGACCCCTTCCATAACTTTACTGATGATCGAGGGTGGACTAATGGGGTGGTAATTGACCAGGTTGGATTTGTCCTGCTTTTTGTGTACAGGACATACCTGGGAAATTTTCCACATACCCAGGTAGATGCCAGTGTTGTGGCTGTGCTGGAACAGCTTGGCTAGAGGCGCGGCAAGTTCTGGAGCACAAGTCTTCAGTACTATTGCCGGAATAATGCCAGGGCCCACAGCCTTTACAGTATCCAGTACTTTCAGCCATTTCTTGATATCACGTGTGAATCGAATTGGCTGAAGACTGGCATCTGTGATGCTGGGGATCTCCAGAGGAGGCTGAGATGAATCATCCACTTGGCACTTGTGGCTGAAGATTGTTGCAAATGCTTCGGCCTTATCTTTGCTCTGATGTGCTGGGCTCTTTTATCATTAAGGATAGGGATATTTGTGGAGCCTCCTCCTGCAGTGAGTTGTCTAATTGTCCACCACCTTCGCGGACTGGATGTGGCAGGACTGCAGAGCTTAGATCTGATCCATTTGTTGTGGATCTATCAATCACTTGTACCTTATGCTGCTTGGCACACAAGTAGTCCTGTGTTGTAGCTTCACCAAGTTGGCATCTCATATTTAAGTATGCCTGGGTATTGCTATTGACATGCCCTCTTGCACTCTTCATTGATCCAGGGTTGATCCCCTAGGTTGGTGTTAATGGTAGAGTGGGGATATGCCGGGTCATGAAGTTACAGATTGTATTCGATCTGCTGCTGCTGCTCATGGCCCACAGCGCCTCATGGATGCCCAGTCTTGAGTTGCTAGGTCTGTTTGAAATCTATCCCATTCAGCATGATGAACATAGGATTTCATCTCCACAAGGACTGTGTGGTGGTCACTCCTACCGATACTGTCACGGACAGATGTATCTGCAGCAGGCAGGTCCATGAGGATGAAGTCAAGTATGTTTTTCCCTCTTGTTGGTTCCCTCACCACCTGCCACAGACCCACCCTAGCAGCTACTTCCTTTTGTCTTGGCCAACTCACTCTGTGACGATGTTACTGAGTCACTCTTGATGGACATTGAGGTCCGCCACCTGGAGTACATTCTGCACCCTTGCCACCCTCAGTGCTTCCTCCAAGTGATGTTCAACATGGGGGAGCACTGATTCATCGGCTGAGGGAGGGTGGTACATGGTAATCAGCAGGAGGTTTCCTTGCCCATGTTTTACCTGATACCAGGAGACTTCATGGGGTCCAGAGTCGATGTTGAGGACCCCCCGGTCAACTCCCTCCCACTGTATACTACAGTGTCACCACCTCTGCTGGGTCTGTCCTGCCAGTGGGACAGGACATACACAGGGGTGGTGGTGTCTGGGACATAATCTGTAAGGTACGATTCCATAAGTATTACTATGTCAGGCTGATGCTTGACTAGTCTGTGAGATAGCTCTCCCAATTTTGGTCTGCCTGGCTTCATTCTTTTTTATTGACTTTTTAGCAGTTTAGGCCATTTCAGAGTCAACCACATTACTGTGGAATCTGGAGCCTGGAGTCACAAAAAGCCAGGCCAGGTGAGGATGATAGATTTCCTTCACTAAAGGGCATTGGTGAATCAGTTGGACAATAGTTTCATGAGACTTAATTCCAGTCTTATTGAATTCAAATTTCATCTGCCATTGTGAGATTTGAATCCAGGTCCCCAGAGCATTACCCTGAGTTTCCTGGAATACTAATCCCGTGAAAATGCCACCACCTCCCACAAACAGTGGTGAGATAATGACCGGATTATCTATCTTTGTGGTGATGACCGGAAGATAATTATCAGTCAGGACACCAGCAAAAACTTCCCTGGGCCTGAATATTTCCCTCGTCGGGCGTGCGTGATTGGCAATCCTGGGAGCAGTCGGGAAACGGGCTCCTGACCGCGATCAGCCCCCGACCACGACTTCACACTGGCTGACCAATCAACGGCCAGCCAGAGTAAAACATGAGCTGAAACGCTCAGCGCTGTCAGGGTGGGGTGAAAGAGGGTGGGCGATGACGTCACCGGGGGCTTGGGTAGCACTTCCACTGAGCTCCCTGAAAGCAGGCAGCTGCCTCAGGGAGCTGCAGACCCGCAAATAATAAAATAAAGCACAAAAAAGCTGCAAAAACATCCATGCATCACAATCAAGCACCTGAAAGCATACCTCATGAAAATGCTGTCCCCAGATATTTATTTTTATTTTATTTCCTAACAGAGATTTCATCCCGCCCTTGGATGAGGTTTCATCAAAAATGTAAAGGCCTCCTGGCCAATTGGCCCACCCACCACCTGTAGGGTTGGACGGGCCACAAAAAAATCGCTGACAGTTGCGCCATTAATGGGTTTAATTGCCCGCTTAATTGTCAGCGGACACGCTTCCGACTGCCGTGCGCGCCCATCGAGCGAAATATTGCACGAGTGCGTAATGACATTGGGACGCTTGCCCGACGTCATCTCGCACAATTTTACACCCATTCAGGTCGGGCGCGAGCCCACCCGTGGAATGTAAAATTCTGCACCTGCTCTTCTTTGAAATTGTGGGCAGAATGTAACGTTCCCGGTGATTGGAGAACTGTTGGGAAATCTATGTTGCTTTTGTGGGGGAGGCTCAAACAAAATAAGTGCCTAACTGGCCAGCATTAGGCCTTCTCAGCGATTTAGGACCCCGGTAGCGGACATCGCACCCTGCTGACAGCTGTCAGTCAATCAGAGGCTAGCTGCCCTCCATTGCTGGCAGTGCCACTGGGAGCCATGGCTACTGCTGGTAATGCTGTATGGACTTCACCAGGGATCATTCTGGATCCCTGGACTCAGGTGAGTGAGGGCGGGATGGGGGTTTCAGGGAGGGAGATAGTAACACGACGGCCAGGGAGGGTTGGAGGCAAGGGCAGGGGGTTGGATTTCAACGCCCTCCCCTTCCCGATGATGGGTTCCTTGATTGGGCACAGAATACCTGTCAATGAGGAATCCTCCCCCCCTCCCCATTTCCCCAGTAGGCCGCTAGCAAGCCTTCAGGAGGCATGGGAAAGTCCTGCGATTCCTATTTAATCCCTGGGCCATCACTAAATTGTGGTGAGCACAGGGATAATTGGTGTCAATTGGCTCATTAATGAGCAAGTGAATTTCATGCAAGGACCCTTTCCCATCTCCAACTTAATCACACAATGTCTTCCCACTGCTAGGAGACAGATGCGATTAAATGGACTTGGGCACCATGTTCCCTGCCGCAATGGGCTGGATTAAATTCCGCCCAGTGTCATGGGATCTTTAACATCCACCTGAGAGAATAGACAGTCTTGGCTTAACATCTCAACTGAAAGACAGCACTTCGATAGTGCAGCACTCCTTCAGTACTACGTTGGAGTGTCAGCCTAGACTTTATGCTCAAGTCTCTGGAGTATGACTTGAATCTGCAATTCTGAACCTGACTCAGAGGCAGGAGGAGGAGCAAGTGGTGGTGGCATAGAAAACCGTTGCTATCCAGAGCACAGCCTCTAGGCGTTTCTTTGCTGAATGGATAAGGGAATGATACTCCGCTCCTTGCCTTTAGAATGTAGATGATCTGTGAGCTTCATGACATTGTTAGAATTGCATTTAACAGCCTGGAAAAGCTGCTGAACAATGTGTAACAATACAGCTCCAATCTCCTGACAATATCTGGAGATTTTCACAACCTTGAAGCATGTGTTAAGTTCATGACCCTCTGTAAATAAGGAACAAAAAACAGAGGGGCTTAGCCCAGACTTAAAAATGCTGTGGCTCAGGCTGTGGCTCAGGCTATGAAGACTTATGGCTCTCACCTACAGAAATTATCACTGCCAGATTTGACAGAGTCAGGGATCTACTTCGGAGCCCCATGGTGAGCTACACACTCCTCATTGCTGCTCTATGCTTTTCTCCCACAAAGGTTATTCGTCATCATGCAGAATTGTCAGAAACTGGGCAAAGCTGGAAAAGGAACACATGAGATAAGGTGATTGCACATTTGTCCAACACACTCTATATTCTTGACAGATTGAAGAAGCGTCAATTAGCAGGCAGCCAGTGCCTTTTCAGACCTGGATCCAACTGTAATTGGCCATTTTATAAATCTGCACCTAAAGGTGCAGTGCCATAGAACCATAGGAAAGTTATGGTGCAGAAAGAGGCCATTCAGCCCATTGTATCTGCCCCAGCTGAAAAAAAGAAACTAGCCGCTCATTTTAATCCCACTTTCCAGCACCTGGTCTGTAGCCTTGCAGGTTACAGCACTTCAGATGCAGATCCAGGCACCTTTTAAATGAATTGAGCATTTCAGCCTCAACCACCAATTTAGGCAGCGAATTCCAGATGCCACCACCCTCTGGGTGAAAAAGGCTTCCCTCATGTTCCCCCTAATCCTACCAATCACCTTAAATCTATGCCACCTGGTAACTGACCCCTCAGCTAGGGGAAACAGGTCTTTCCCATCTACCCTATCTAGGCCCCTCATAATTTTGTACACTTCAATTAGTCATGCCTCAGACTCCTCTGTTCTAAGGAAAACAACCTTAGCCTATTCAATCTTTCCTCATAGCTGCAATTTTCAAGCTCTGGCAGCATTCTCGTAAATCCCCTCTGTACTTTCTCCAGAACAATTATGTCCTTCCTGTAATGTGACCAGAACTTTACACAAAACTCCAGCTGTGACCATAAACCGGCGTTTTATACAGTTACAGCATTACATCCCTGCTTTTGTATTCAATATTCATACAATAAAGGAAAGCATTCCATATGCTTTCTTTATCACCTTATCCACCTTGTCCTGCCACCTTCAGGGACCTGTAGACAAGCACTCCAAGGTCTCTCACTTCCTCAACCCTTCTCAATATCTTCCCATTTATTGAGTATTCCCTTTCTTTGTTTGCCCTCCCCAAATGCATTATCTCATACTTTTCTGAATTGAATTCCATTTTCCACTTCTCCACCTGCTCAACCAAACCATTGATATAATTCTGGAGTCGACAGCTATCCTCTTCATTATCAATGGCATAGTCAATTGTTGTGTCATCTGCAAATTTCCCAATCATGCCTCCCACATTTAAGTCCAAATCATTAATATATACAACAAACAGCAAGTGCCTGAACACTGAGCCCTGTGGAATGTCACTGGAAACCAATTTCCATTTGGAAAAATATCCATTGACCATTACCCTTTGTTTCCTGTCGCTGAGCCAACTTTGGATCCAACTCACCACCTTCCCCTGTATCCCATGGGATCTCACTTTTCTGACCAGCCTGCCATGTGGGACCTTGTCAAATGCCTTACTAAAATCCATGTAGACAATATCCACTGCACTACCCTCACCAATCCTCCTTGTTACTTCCTCAAAAAATTTGATTAATTAGTAAAACAAGATCTTCCCCGAACAAAACCATGCTGACTATCCCTGATCAATCTGTGTCTTTCTAAGTGGCAGTTTAACCAGTCTCTCAGAATTGTTTCCAATAATTTGCCCACCACCAAAGTCAGGCTGACCAGACTATAATTTTCTGGCCTATCCCTCGCACCCCTTTTAAATAATGGTACAACGTTCGCAGACCTCCAATCCTCTGGTACCTCGCCTGCATCTGGTGAGGACTGGAAAATGATCCTCAGAGCATCTGTTATTTCCTCCCTGGCTTCCTTTAACAGCCTGGGATACAATCCATCTGGCCCTGGTGATTTATCCACCTTCAAGGATGTCAGTCCCTCAACTACCTCCTCTCCCATTATGCTTATTGTATCTAATATTTCACACTACTCCTCGTTAACTAGAATGTCTGTATCATCCCTCTCCTTAGTGAAGACAAAGACAAAGTACTCATTGAGAACACTGACCACATCTTCAGCATCAATGTATAAGTTACCACATACATCTCTGGTAGGCCCTACCCTTTCCTTAATTATTTTCTTGCTCTTAATGTCATGGTAAAACATCTTTGGGTTTTTTTCAAATTTTACCTACCTATCTCTATACTGTGCTCGTAGAATCTCACTTTTGAATATCTCCCACTGGTGTTATGACCCCAGCTGATGTTACTACTGGAACAAGCCATGGTGGAACCCTGCTTGATAGATCCTAACTTTTATGTTTTGTTTAGCTATGTGGAGAGTTGCTGCTGAACAGAGTTGTACTAGTCAGCTGATGAACTTTTAACAAAAGAATGAAACATTTATTAAACAAGAAAAGATGAACTATATTACAATACTCCTTCACCCACACACAACTATACCTTTACAGATATATACAGATTTGTAAGGATAGCACAAGCTACAGGAGCTATTTTATAATCTAATGTTCACAGTAAGTACACAGTCCATGTAAACCAATAGGTGACCTGTGGTCAGCCACACCATACTCTGAAACCAAGTGACAGATGCCACCTCAAACAGATGCTATGGATCTTTCCTCAGCTCTCCCCAGGTGTTTGTCATACCGTGAGCTAACTGGTCTCACTGAAGTCCACCTTTCACATGGGGTTTCCAATTTCTACTTTTAAAGAATTTGCTTTGGAATCTTCTCCCAAACGAAGCTTCCTCTCAGACACCTTCCACAAGGGTCCACCTCCAGGGTTTTGAGCTTTCCTGGATCACCACGTGCATTCAAGCTTCCATCCAGGCACTCTCTCTCACTGACTCAGCCATGCCAACAGAACACCACTGCTTCACATGCCCATAGTAAAGAGTTAAAGACCTTCAGCTGTCTCGTCGGATCCTCTGGCTTCTTGCAAGTCCATAGTGCTTTAAGTCTGCTCCCTGCAGCTTTCTCCCTTCAAGCTTGGGGCCTTCCTCTGCTCCTCACTCTTAACTTCTCTTAACAGGGCCTTTTCCAGGCTCCTGTCCTTCTCCTTTGACTTAACTGTCTTTTTGGGACCTTTCCTGTTCCACTTACCTAGGTTTGGAGACTTTCTTCTTTAGTTTTTGGAACCTGGTCCTGCAGTTCCTTCTCCTGTGTCCAGTCTCTCTGGAACCCTGGCTTCAACTGAACTGAAACCACTTTTTCTGCTTTTCTCTGTCTCTGTGGGTCCCTCTCTCTGGACCCCTGTTGCTAGGCAACAGCACAGTTTTTTCTACTTTGTGTTAAGTTCCCTAAATCACCACCTCACTTCAAAACACAGCTCTCTACTTTAAGGGTCATAGAACTCATTAAAAATCAGATGTACAAACTGAGCTTAGACTTGCTGTTTCCACTCTAAAACTAGATCCCAGGTTTCACCTTTTTAAACCACAAGTAGAAAAAAACATAAATTAAACTTAAAGCTATAGCTTATTTCTAACACCCACAAATACAAATACAACTTACTTAAAGTATCTTTAGTTCCTAACACTGACCCAACTAATAGCTGTATCCTGTCCATTTTCACCAGTTCACCTCTCAGCTTTGTAAACTTTGTCTTCCCCCAATTTAGAACTTTTACTCCTGTTCTATCTTTGTCTTTTTCCATAATGATGCTAAATCTAACTAGATTATGGTCACTAGCTCCAAAATGGTTCCCCACTGCTACTTCATCCACTTGCCCAGCTTCATTTCCTAAGACTAAGGCTAGGATTTTCCCTGAAATCAGCAAAGTCCGATACAGGGCAGGAACATCGGCATTTGACTTGCCAACGGCAATGGCAGAATTTCACCCCATGTCATGTGGAACATTGTGAAAAAGCCAGAGGCATGGGTTTTACATTGGATTGCTGGCAGGGCGACCTCAGATTCACCCACCCCGCCATGACCTCAGAGCTTCAGTGATCCAGGCACCATGTTTAAAGGCTGTCCCTGCACTCTCCAAGGGATAGGGATCTGCTGGGAACTGATGGCTGCCAAAGCTAGGAAACATGCTGCCCCCAAATTTAGCGATGCCTCCCTTGAGTGCCTGCTAGTCACAGTGGAGACCCACCGCGACGTCCTCTACCCCGCTCTGGGCAAAGACCAGTGAACAAGGTCACCAATCAAGCATGAGAGGTGGTGACAGTGATGGTCAGCGCCAACGCACTCCAAAAGAGGATAGCCACCCAGTGCTGAAAGGGGATGAATGGCCTTCTCTGTTCCATCAGAGTAAGTCACTCTTCTCACCACTCTCAACTCACACACTTACAAACCCATCACATATCCACAAGGATCTATCTTACTGCCAGCTCAAGGGACATCACCATTCACTCTCTCACACACAGCTTCATCTGCCCTGTGTATTGTGCCCTCATCCCACCCATGGCACCACTCATCACCCACATATGCCAGGCATCCTTCTCATCTGGCCTGGATGATGGCCTGCTTATACTCTCTCCATCTGTATTCATGCAGGACAAGCTGGCACACAACAAAAGGGGGAGGTGCCAGACAGGTGGAGGAATGCCCGACCTCAAGATCCTGACAGACTTTGAAAATAGAACACTTCGGCAGGCCATCGAGGATCTGGACTGTTCCCGCGCTGACGGTGAGGTCGGCGGCGCTCAACAAAGTGAGTATTCAGGACTGCCACATCCATCAGACCACCATGCTGTGAGTGATGTGTCCTGTTTCAGAGGCCACTGCCATGCACTAATCTTCTTTCTTTTGCAGCCACATGTGGGAATCGGCTGAGGGGGTCCCCGAGCCAGGTCCTCGATTCAAGCCCTAAGGACACCATGAAGAGGAATCCACAGACACCGACATTGAAGACCCATCACAGTGCTTGCCCACACACCACAAATGCAGAGGCACACATCTCAGCAGGATCTAGTTTTAGAGTAGCCTTGGTGTCACAATCTGGTGAGCACATCGCACTGTCTGATCCACAGCAGGTGGAGGCAGGGGCATCCCATGGTGCTGGCACTCAGAGGATTTCTGGAGGCCAGGAACCTGCTGAGTCCAAGTCATATGAGGAACTTCTGGACTCGGTCATACCTCAGTTGCTGGAGCTGCAAAGGCAAGCTCGGGAGCAGTGGGAAGTTATGTCAGCTGCACTCCTCAGATTGCAAGGCACTATAAAGGAATCCGTCTGCCTTCAGACTAAGGTGATAGCACCAACATGCCAACACATTGAGAACAACATTGGTAGGGTGATGAGACCTTGGTCCAGGACATGGGTCTTGCACTGCTGCAGAAGCTGCACTCCATCATTGAGGCACTTGCTGGCATCGATCAGTGTCAACGCGAGAGGGGGACAGAGCATCTCGAGCACACTCCAGCTGTCCCTTCCTCTCAAGGAGTCAGCAAGGAGCCCTCGGGTAGCCATAAGGAAGAGGATCAGCAGGTGTACACCCTGGGGCCATCCAGCCAGGTGACCCCGGGAGTGACCGGCCCATCCAAATCTCCTCTTCCTGTGACCTCAGCAGCTCCAGCACCACCGGCCGAGGAGGGGGCCACTTCCACATAGCAGGACCCCAAAAGCAGGCTGGGGCCCTCCAGATCTTGACCCTCCAGAAGATTCCCACCAAGGTCATCAAAGACAACTGGACATAGCAGTCAGCAGGCTGCCTCCACCTCCGCTGTGGATGTCGGGGGAGCACCAAGATGTAGCGGCAGGGTTAGAAAAGTCAATAAGATGTAGTTGCACAATGTGGGCACGGGTGATAATCACTTGTACATAATGTTAGCCTTTGTAAATACACTCCCAAGAAGGTCTCCTTGTCTATGGCTCCTTATTATGTTGAGCAGTGTTACTGTCAGTCAGGTGTGAAACCTTGGTTCCTGCACAAAATTAAGGCAAGTGTCACAGTCCAGGGTCCCTCCCCTATGCAGTGTGTAATCTTCTGAGCATCGTGATTGTCCAGCTTCAAAAAGTCACTCTCCAGATCAGTGATGCCTGAGCCTCGATGTGGCTTCTGTTTGCCGCAAGAATCTTGTACCCAAGCATCACAGGGTTCCATGATGTTCTCTGTGTGCTCTCAGTACCTCAGTACCGTTGGAGGCTGCCCAACCCCCATCTCAACACCATGAAGGTGTGGTGCTGAAGGAAACAGGCAATGAAGCCTGCCAAAGGATCCAGTGCTGTTAAAGTCCATGTGCCCACTGTATCTCAGCAACATCTCCATGATATGAGCCTCTTCACAGAGCATATGTGCAATGTCCTCAGCCAGACAGGTGTCAGAGGTTCACAGATGCAATGTGAAGATCTCAGGAATGTCCTCACTGCATCTCATCATCACCCTTCTGGAATCTTGAGGCAATGAAGGACTCACGTGCACACCTGCCTCATTTGGCAAAGCAATGGCTTCATCGCCTGCATCCTCTCCTTCCAGGACTTCATCACCCTTATCCCCTTCGACTTCCTCCTCATCGGAGGAGGCGTGCAGCTTTTCCATCTCCTCTTCATCCGGGTCCTCCCATCTTTGCATCACCAGGTTGTGTAGTGTGCAGCGAGCCATGATGATGCGTGACACCCTCTGGGGAGTGTACTGCAGTGCTCCGCCAGATCTGTCAAGGCACCCTATGCTGTGCTCTACCAAACTCCAGGGTTGAGGCATGAGCCTCACTGTACTTTCTCTCACCATCAATCTGAGGCTGCCACACGGGCATCATCAGTCAAGTCCTTTGTGGGTCGTCCTTGTCCCTGAAAAGCCAATCTTGCAGCCTGTGTTGTCACTGGAAGATGTCAGGGATTTGAGACCAGCTGAGGATATATGAGTCATAGACACTTCCGGGGTATCTTGCACACACCTACCATTTGTTATGGTCGCAGACCAGCTGAACAGTGAGAGAGTGGAAGCCTTTGCTGTTCACATAATGGACATTTTGTTGCCAGGGAGATTTAAGAGCCATGTGAGTGCAGTCAATGGCACTCTGCACCTGTGGGAATCCAGAAATCTCAGCAAATCTCAGTGCTCTTGTTTTCTGGCCATCATTGCCACAAGATTCAAGGAGGATGATGACGAGATGCAGTGAGGACAATCCTGAGGTCTTCACATTGCATCTGGAATGTCTGACACCTGTCTGGCTGAGGGCATTGCACTGCAAAGAGGCTCATATGATAGAGATACAGCAGGCATATGAGCTTCAACAGGACTGGATCCTTTGGCAGGCTTTATCACCTGTTCCCTTCAGCACCACACCTTCACCTGTCAGGAATGGTGTCGAGATGGGGGAGGTAGCTCCGCCTCTCAGGAAATTAGAGACACATGCAATAAGGGTACAACTGTAATCATGGGTGACTTTAATCTACACACAGATTGGACAAATCAAACTAGCATTAATACTGTGGAGGAGGATTTCCTGAAGAGTGTACGTGATTCTTTTTTAGACCAATGCATTGAGGAACCAACTCGAGAGCAGGCTACCCTAGACTGGGTATTGTGCATTGAGAAAAGATTAATTAGCGGTCTTGTTGTGCAGAGTCCCTTGGGGAAGAGCAGCCATAAAATGATAGAATTGTTCATTAGGATGGAGAGTGAAGAAGTTGAATCCGAAACTAGTGTCCTGAATCTAAATAAAGGGAACTACGAGGGCAAGTTGGCAATGATGGATTGGGAAACCTTAAAGGGGTTAACAGTGGATAGGCAATGGCTAATATTTAAGGGATGTATGCATGAATTACAACAATTATTCGTTCCTGTCTGGCGCAAAAATAAAACAGGAAAGGTGGCTCAACCATGTCTTACAAAAGAAATTAGGGATAGTATTAGATCCAAAGAGGAGACATATAAAATTGCCAGAAAAAGCAGCAAGCCTGAGGATTGGGAGCAGTTTAGAATTCAGCAAAAGTGGACAAAAAGATTGATCAAGAAGAGGAAAATGGAGTATGAGAATAAACTTGCAAGAAACATAAAAACTGACTGTAAAAGCTTCTATAAATATGTGGAGAGAAAAATATTAGTGAGGACAAATATAGGTCCCTTACTGTCAGAAACAGGGGAAATTATAATGGGGAACAAAGAAATGTCAGAAGAATTGAACACATATTTTGGTTCTGTCTTCACAAAAGAGGACAAAAATAATTTCCCAGAAATGTTAGGGAACCAAGGGTCTAGTGAGAGGGAGGAATTGAAAAAAATCAGTATTAGTAAAAAAAAATGGTGCTAGAGAAATTAACGAGGTTAAAGGCTGGAAAATCCCCAGGGCCTGATCATCTACATTCCAGAGTACTAAAGGAAGTGGCCCTGGAAATATTGGATGCATTCGTGGTCATCTTCCAAAATTCTATCGACCCTGGGGCTGTTCCTACAGGTTGGATGGTGGCAAATGTAACCCCACTATTTAAAAAAAGGAGGGAGTGAAAAAACAGAAAATTACGTACTAGTTAGCCTAACATCAGTAGTGGGGAAAATGCTAGGGTTTATTATAACTGATGTGGTAACAGAACACTTGGAAAGCATTAACGGGATTAAACAAAGTCAGCATGGGTTTATGAAAGGGAAATCATGCTTAATTAATCTACTAGAGTTTTTTGAGGATGTAACTAGTAGAATAGATAAGGGAGAACCAGTGGATGTGGTGTATTTGGATTTCAAGAAGGCTTTTGATAAGGTCCCACATAAGAGGCCAGTGGGCAAAATTAAAGCACATGGGATTGGGAGTAATATACAGGCATGGATTGAGAATTGGTTGATAGACCAGAAACAGAGAGTGGGAATAAATGGGTCTTTTACCGGCGGTGACTGCAGGGATGTACTGCAGAGATCAGTGCTTGGGCCCCAGCTATTCATGATATATATAAATGACTTGGATGAGGGAACCAAATGTGATATTTCGAAGTTTGCTGATAACACAAAACTGAGCAGGGTTGTGAGGAGGATGCAAGGAGGCTTCTGGGCGATTTAGACAAGTTGTGCCTGTGCGCAAATACATGGCAGATGCAGTATAAAGTGGATGAATGTGAAGTTATATGCTTCAGTGTGATAAACAGAAAGGCAGAGTATTATTTAATGATAATATATTGGGAAATGTGGATGTACAAAGGGTGTCCTTGTACACCAGTCAATGAAAGTAAACAGACAGGTGCAGCAAGCAATTAGGAAGGCAAATGGTATGTTGGCCTTCATTGCAAGAGGATTTGAGTTCAGAAGTAGGGATGTCTTACTGCAGTTATACAGGGCCTTGGTGAGACCACACCTGGAGTATTGCGTGCAGTTTTGGTCTCCCTACCTAAGAAAGGATATTCTTGCCATAGAGGGATGCACTGAAAGTTCACTAGTCTGATACCAGGGATGGCAGGACTGTCATATGAGGAGAGATTGGTTTGACTGGGCCTGTATTCACTAGAGTTTAGAAGAATGAGAGGGGACCTGATTCAAATGTATAAAATTCTAACGGGGGTAGACAGACTGGTTGCAAGAAAGATGTTTCCCCCTGTTGGGGAGCCTAGAACCAGGGGCCACAGTCTCAGGATACAGGGCAGGCCATTTAGGACTGAGATAAGGAAAAATTTCTTCACTCAGAGGGTCAACCTGTTCTCTACCACAGAATGCTGTGGAGGCCTGGTCACTGAGTATATTCAAGAAAGAAATTGACAAATCTTTGGATATTAGGGGCATCAAGGGGTATGGAGAGAAAGCGTGAATATGACATTGAGATAGAGGATCAGCCATGATCATATTGAATGGCGAGGCAGGCTCAAAGGGCCAAATGGCCTACTCATGCTCCTAGTTTCTATCTTTCTATGTTTCTATGTCTGATCTCTGTCGAAGTTGACAAAGTTGTGTGGCTTGACAAAAATGGCGCCAGTGACCTCCTGTATACATTTGTGGGTGACGGCAAAGGTCTCCAGTGGAGCCTGAAAGGAGCCACTGCCGTAGAAATTAAGCACGGCGATCACCTTCACTGCCACTGGCAGTGAATACCCTCTCGGTCCCCGTGGCACCAAATCCTACAGAAGCTGGCATATGTGAGTGACCAGTTCCCATGCGCAGTCGTCAGCAACACTGGTTGTCGCTCATCTGGAGATAGCACATATGCCATCTAGAGACCCTGGGTCTAGTGACATTCCTACGAACAACAGCTCTCTGGGGTTCATCTTCACATGATGGTTGACCAAACTGCCACTCACTACTGCCCTGCACCAATTGACTGAGTGGCAACAGCTTCAGCCACTCAACTGCATCCTGAACTCTCATCTCAGGCGCAGGCATTGTCCTAACCTGCACTCCAAGGCTTTGCAGTTTGTTTGTACCATGAGGGTGACTTTTCAATGTCTACTTAAGCGTTATGTAAGGGATTAGGAGCGCAACCTTCCATCAGTGTTTCATGTCCACCTTTCCCAAGGGGATCCTCAAACTTGCCCAGTCTCCCAATGGTTCTGCAGCACAATAACAGTCATTCAATATTGAAGTCTGCGCTTGAGGGGTTAAAAGTAAAGAAGCAATCGTTGACACTCTCAGGAATGAGTGCTGCTTAAGTGGGCACAATTGCTTGTCTAACCTGACTCCAAGCTTGTCAATTGAGCTCAAGGTAGACGGTCTCAGCTGCAGAAGAGTGCTCACCTTTGACATGTTTTTTTCATTTGCCTGGCCATTTTCTTCCCACCCCACCCTTGGCATGTGTTAGTGTGCAACCTTCAGTCTGTGCTGCCATGACCCCCCCTCACACTGTTACCCTAGCCCCGAGGTCTCCTTCCCTCTGGCACTATCGCCCCAGCCCTGAGGTCCCCTTTTCTCCAGCACTGTTGCCCTAGCCCTGGCATCACAAGCCAGCCACGAGGAAGCCGCATTGGAGACTTGCCTGTGAACCCCCACTGAGTCTGTGGAGCCACTCCCTTGCATTGGGATCCTCAAGAGCGCTGTGCTAAGTTGTTTGCACTCACCTCCAAGCTTCCCTTGAAGTTTAGGTCGCCAGGTTCAAGCCTTTTCAAGGCAGTTGTAAATCATGCCGTTCTAAAATCATGCTGCTGTGGGATTTAAATTTGATATGTGGGCTGATTCCAGCACGTGGCCACAATAATGACATGCAAGCATATTCAAATTAATTTCCTGATGTCCGATGGTGGGAAACATGGCCCACCATTGCTGGGAGGAGGGGACAATTACTTCCCAGATTTACACTGCCAGGAAAAGCGCCTAGGGCATTCTCGTGAGATTTTCCGATCTCACCACCGAATACGCCCATCCCGGTCAGGCATGGAAAACCCCAGCCTGAATTTATAATTGCACCCCCTCTCATTGGGCTTGTTACATGTTGGGTGAAAAAGTTCTCTTGCATGCAGTTCAAGAATTTTGCGCCCTCTGTGCCCTTCACATTGTTCGTGTCCAAATTGATGTTAGTATATTGAAGTCTCCAACTATTACTGCCCTATTGTTTTTGGCTCTCAGAAATTTGCTTACATATTTGCTCTTCTAACTCCCTTCCGCTAGTTGGGGGTCTATAATACACTTCCAGCTCTCTGACTGCCCCTTTTTCATTTCTGAGCTCAACCCATATGACCTCATTTGATGCCTCATTTAGTATTTCATCTCTCCTCACAGCTGTAATTCATTCTTTAACTAATAATGCTACACCCCCACCTTTTTTACCCCCTTCTCTATCCTGCCAGAAAACTCTATTTCCAGGGGTGTTAAGCTGCCAGTTTTGTCCCCCTTTAAGCCAAGTTTCCATTTTAGCGATGGTACCATGCTGCCACGTGTTTATCTGTGTGCTCAGCTCATCGGCTTTATTTGCTATACTGCTTGCATTTACATAGATACCTTTTAAGACTGCCAAATTCCTGTGCTGTGCACTTTTTAACCTGTGCTGCTTCTGACTTTCAGAGTCACTAACTAATTATCCATCTCCCATTCCCTGCTCTGAATTTGCCCTCAGGCTCCCAGCCCCCTGCCTATCTAGTTTAAACCCACCACCACGCCCCCTCCCAAACAGCACTAGCAGATCACACTGCGAGGATATTCATCCCAGTCCTGTTCACGTGTAGACCATCTGGCTTGTATAGATCCCACCTTCCCTAGAATAGGTACCAATGCCTCAGAAATCTGATGCCCTCCCTCCTACACCAGCTTTCCAGTCACGTATTTAATCGCTCAATTTTCTTACTTCTATACACACATGCACACGGGACAGGGAATAATCCTGAGATTACTGCTTTAGAGGTCTTGCTTTTTAATCTCCTTCCTAGCTTCTAAAATCTGCTTTCAGGACTTCATCCTTTTTCCTACCTAAGTCATTGGTACCGATATGGGCCACGACTTCTGGCTGATCACCCTCCCCCGGAAGAATGTTCTGCAGGCGCTCTGTGACATCCTTGACCCTTGCACCAGGGAGGCAACATACTATCCTGGAGTCATGTCTATGGCCACAGAAATGCCTGTCTGTTCCCCTAAATGACAAATCCCTTATCACTACTGCTCTTACTTTCTTCTTCCTCCCCGCAGGTACAGCAGAGTTGCCTGTGGTGCCACAAACCTGGCTCTGACTGCATTCCTCTGAGGAACCAATGCCCACACTGGTATCCAAAATGAAAAACTGATTGGTGAGCGGGACCCCAGGAGAACTCTTGCACTACTTGTCTAGTTCTCTTGCACTGCCTGGCAGTCATCCATTCTCTTTCTGCCTCTAAATTCCTAACCTGTGGTGTGACCACCTCTTTGAATGTGCCATAGTGACTCCAGCTGCCACTTGAGCTCTGAAACCCAAAGCTCAAGTTTCTGCAGCTGGTAACACTTCCTGCGCATGTGGTCGACAAGTACACCAGTAGCATCCATGACTTCCCACATATTACAGGACACGCATTCTACATGAACAAGCAGTCCTGCCATTGTGTCATTTACTTCCCTTGTGTTAACTATATTTTATTTGGTTTACTTATATTATTTTACTTTACCTGGCCTTGACTTAAATTTACTTCCCTACTGCTAATGTTTCTTACTTAATTCTAAGTAGCTACTTCTTTTAAAAAGAATGCCTTTTGCTAATTTTCAGCTATCTAAAGACTCTCCCTAACAGCAGTATCTCACCAACCAATGAACTTATGTTTCTCCTGTGATGTTACTCTTGGATTTTTTTCAAACTCAGCACTCTTGTGCAGCTTTTCAACTCCTAGCCTTCTGGAGCTGAGAAAATTAGAGAAAGAAAATGAGCAAGAAGAGAGCACCTCCTTCTCCTCCTCTCCGAACTTGCTTACTTGCCAAGCTTGTAGTAATTCCACACTGTACCAGCTGCACTCCGTGGAACTTCTGTTCCTTTTTTTTATTTGTTCATGGGATGTGAGCTTTGCTGGCTGGGCCAGCATTTATTGCCCATCCCCAATTGCCCCTGAGAAGGTGACGGTGAACTGCCTTCTTGAACTACTGCAGACCATGTTGTGTAAGTGCACCCACAGTGCTGTTAGGCAGGGAGTTCCAGGATTTTAATCTAACAACAGTGAAGGAACTTGCAACCTGCATTGATCAACAGCACTTGAGTTCTGAAGAGGAGTCATATTTGACTCAAAATGTTAACTCAGTTTCTCTCTCCACAAATGATACCAGGCCTGCTGAGTATTCCCAGCGTTCTGTTTTTAATTCAGATCTCCACCATCCACATTATTTTGCTTTTACCAAATGATGGTATGTTCATGTAATATGACAGTTAAGATACAATGGATGGAAATAGACAACATGTTGTATCTGGAAGCACCATTGTGTTTCATTCAACTGCACTAGTTGCACAGGGACTGAATCTGGGAGTTATTAGAAACAATTATCAGTGAGTGTCTGTTGCACAAATCTTCCTAGCTATATCATTGCTTCCTTCATTTTCTCCTCACCCACCTCCTCTGCCACTGCTGAGCTCCTTTGCTCTGGTGCACACTTAGTTCTCTTTATATTGCTAAGCTGAACAGGGTTCATTTCACAGTTTGGACACTAGATGATGAAAACTGAGCAGACATTGGTAAGACTGCAGATGCTAAGGGCTTTTTCACTTTAGCAAGCTGTGGAGCAGGGGAGCTTTACACTGAAGCACTTAGTTTCTCACTTACTTCTGTGAGCATGATCAAGTGTTCAGCTAGCAGTGTAGTAAAAATGTCTTATGTCATTCTTTGGTATGCGAACATCATTGGCAAGGCTAGCAGTTATTGCCCATCTTAAGTTGCCTTTGACAAGATGGTTTGGGCTTATAGTTATATATAGTAGATTTCACCTGTGTGCCTTTTTCTGCAAGTTTGTTAATGTATTCCTGTATTTTGTCACAGACCTTCTCTGTATTAACTAGAACTGCCATATGGTGTCATCCACAAATTTTGAAAGTGTATTTCTGATTCCTGGGGCCAAATTGTTTATGTAAATGATGAACAACAGTGGTCCCAGCATGAAGGTTTGTGGAACACATTTCCCACCAGTTGATCGGAGTAATTCCTGTAACCCTGACTCTCTTCTTTCCCTTTTTGTAGCTAGATTGCTATCTGCTGCTTTCCCTCAGCTACTCATGCTCTGACCTTATTCATGAAGCTTCTATGTGGCACCTGAGCAAATATACCTTGGAAATCCAAATACATTACATATGTTGCATTATCCTTATGACCTTGCTGTTACTCCGTCAAATAAATTAATAAGATTGGTCAAGTATGACTTTCCTTTTTGGAATACATGCTAACTATTTTTTATTACATTTTCAGTTATAGGTGTCTTCACTATTAAACCACTGAGTTAGAAATACTATATCTTCCCTACCAGCAGCTAATTGGCCTATAGCTCCCTGGACTTGTTTTACCTTGCTTTTTTACATACAAGTATCACATTAGCTGTCTGCCAGTCCTCTATTCCCTTTTCTAATGATTTTTTTAAAATATATGTAATAGTGTCTTTGCTATCTCTTCAGTATCTTCTCTTAATGTCCAGGGGTGCAATCCACGAAGATCAGAAGTTTTATTCTCTTTAAGTTTGATCAGTTTATTAATTTTCTCTCATCTTTACATCTTAATTGACTTTCTATCTTCTTTGATCTCTTCTTCTAATTTCATGTCCTTGTTATTCTCTGTTACAAATAAGGAGATAAAGTAATTAATTAAATTTTTGCCATTTCATTGTCATTGCCTATGAGTTTATTATGTGTATCCCTTATGTGGCCCTTTCCCCATCTTATTTTTTCTTTTGTTACTTATGTGTCTATAGAACACTTTACTATTTATTTTTATATTCCTTGGCAATTTAATTTTGTAGCTTCTCTCTGCCTTTTTTAAAAACTTCTTTCTTCACCCTTTCATATACCCATTTGACATCCTTTCCTTTACCCTTTTGACATCCTTTCCTTTGTTGTCTATGTTGTTTAGCGTATATGATATTCTTTAGTTTCAGTTTTGTCTATTTCCTTATTCATCCATGGTGTCTCACTACTAGCTAATTTATTTTAGTGGGATTTATTTCTCCTAGACTCTATTGATCACTGTTTTAAGTGTTTTCTGATGCTGCTTCTTTGTTTTGTAAATTTTTCCAGTTTGTTTTTCCTAGTTCCATTCTCATCTCTTTAAAATCAGTTATTTTTCTCATTTATTACTTTGGTCTTTGTCTTATTTATATCTTTCTCAAGTTTTAGGTTGCACTTTATTATATTGTGACTGTTATTGCCTGAATGTTCCCCTACAAATACTTTGCTTATCTGGTTCTTGTTCATTTCCAATTACTAAATCCAGCAGTACACTGTCTCTTGTATTTCTAATATTCTGGATAAGAAAGATGTCTTGAATACAGTCCCTGTACCATTTTGCTTTCTCTTCTTGCCAGATTATTTGGGGGTTGTTAAAATATCCCATGGTTATTATTCTATGTCCTTTACTCATTTCACTTTTTGCTTACATATTTCATTCTCCACTTCTTTCCGCTATTTGGTGAGTTATAGTACACCTCATTAGCATGGTTGATCCCTTCTTTTCTTTTATTTCAATCCATATGCAAACTACACCTTTGCGTTAAACTCCATAACAAAAGAAGTACTCTGTAGAGGTTCCCCACGCTGCTAACACATTGGTTTACACAGATCATGTGATCTTACAGCACAGGATTATTTTTAAAACTACAGTCCAACATTTTCCAAAGTTATAATTACTATAAAAGTCCTATCAAGCTTATTTATTCTTTCCACAAGGACACATGTTCCGCTTTGGTTCAGGTGGAGCTCATCACAGCAGTACAGATCCTTCATGTCCCAGTACTGGTGCCATGTGATGGAACCCCTACTTCCACACCCACCTTTCAGCCACGTATTCACCTTTTTGACCTGCCTAACCCTCTGCCAATAAACATGTAGTCCAGGTAATAACCCCGAGATTAACACCAGGGAAGGGGGGGGGGGGGCGGATGGCGTGGGGGTATGGTTGAATTTATTTGCTAACTTCTTATATTCTTTTAACGGGGCTTCCTCCCTTTTCTGCCCTGTGTCATTGGTCTCAACATGGATCACAAAAAATTGATCTTCCCTTTCCTTTTCCAAGTTCATATCTAGTTGCCCTGAGATATCCTTTAATCCTTTACTTTTGACCCAGGTAAGCAACACACTTTTCTGGTCATTCATGGTTACCACAGGTTCCTACATTTATTGAATCTTTTTACCTCAGTTCAGCTTTAAGATAAATGATTTGAAATTTCACGGACTGAACGTCTACGTAGTTCAGTTGGCTGGATGGCAGAGTGATGCCAGCAGCGTGGGTTCAATTCCTGTACCACTGACGTCATCCATGAAGGCCTCGTGTTCTCAACCTCACTCCTCACCTGAGGTGTGGTGACCCTCAGGTTAAACTCATTGCCAGTTGTCTCTCTCTGATGGGAGAGAAGCCTATGGTCCTCTGGGCCCATGGTGGCTTTCATGATATTAAGCATGTTATGTGAACTTAGTTACTTATAGTTTCAGAATATGATTGTGCCACTGAAGCAATTTACCCACTTCATGGGATAAATTTACAAACTTATATCTTTTGCTGGTTTTTGATCTCTCTTTTCTTATAGTCTCTTCATTTTCCATTTTTTTTCTCTCATCTCCAAGGCCAGAATTTTCACATCGGCGAGCGGGGGGCGGGGCCCAGCACGCCGACGCGTAAAATGACACACGGTGACATCGGGCGTGCGTCCCAATGTCACCACACATCATTCAGATCTTTCATTTGGCGGATGCGCACCGGAGGCAGCTGCGCGCCTGTTGAACTGTCAAAGGCCTGTTAAGGCCATTAAAAAACCAATTAAAGTCATTAACAACACTGTCCGTCCAATCTTAAGATTGGCGGGAAGGGAAACAAACCAAGGGCGTTCGCGTTTTTCAGGAAACCTGGGTGGGATGAGGTTTCCTGAAGGTTTTATTAAATAAATAAGTACATTTTGCTTAATTCGTAAACATGTCCCAGCTCATGTGACACTGTCACATGAGGGGACATGTGTAAATAATTTTTACTTTTCTTTATTAAAAATTCTCTTAATCTCCCTGAGGCAGTATGTGTGAAAGAACGCAGGCTCCAACTTTCCCTCTTGCCCCTCCTCCAGCACAGGTACTGCTGAGCGCTACCGGCCGTGCATGATGCTACATAAAATGGCGCTGAGCCAATCGTGGGCAGCAATCGGCTCCACGCCCACCTGCGCCTGCTCCCGACCAGCCCGCCCACATGGGGAAAATTCTCCCCCAAGTAGCATATTTTTCTCTGAATCTGTTATTCATCCCTTTTTCTCATTTCTCTTCTTTTCTTTCGATGTTCCTTTCCGTCTTTCTAAATTTACAAGGCTTGCCAACAATTTCTTTCTTTAATGGATCATGCTAAGCTTTTCCACAAAATTTTTGGGGCTTGACTTAAACCACAGGGCTTATCTCTGCCCTATAGAATCCACTTACTCATCTCTGAGCAGAGTGCTTGAATCTTCAACATAGCAGGCACTGTCCTGTTACCATGACACAGGATTGCGTTGCTGAGTCACTCTGGTTTCAGTCGCTTAGTGGGCAATTGAAAAACAATTTTTTGTTCTATTTATTAAGTTTTACCCTGAAAAAAATTACCATTCTATTTTGGCCAGAACATTCTGTTGTGTATATGCTAAATATGTCTTACTAGAATGTAAATGTTGCATTTTCTCACAGTCTTATTTGAGCCGTCCAAAATATCAGTGATTTTCCTGTTCAATCCATAATTGCAGCATTATTTCAACCCTTTTGGATTGCATGTAACTTGTATTTTCTATCCTCAATAATGATACAGTGAACGTTTTCAGCAATTTGGGGAAGGGAAGAAACCCTTAAAGAAGAGTATAGCCAGCATTATGAGCTTCCGACATTTCAATGTTCATTGTGGGGTGAGGAAGAGGTCAGGAGGAGGGGAGGAGAGCTGAGTCAGGGATGGGCTCACCTCTATCCTTATGTTTCTAAATTCATTTCCGGAACTTGGCAACAGCTCTGTACTGCACACATCAGTAGTGTTGACAGATAATCCCACATGAAGACAGCACATCATCAATGAATTAATCTTAGGAGATTTAGAAGCTTTGAAGTTTCCTTGCTCAAGGCATTGTATCCTCAGTGGACAGTTACTGTTTTTCATTGAATATGTTGGCTTCACACTCAAAGGGCTTTGACTGAATACAACAAAGATAAACTGTTACATGTTTCAGTTACTAATTGTAAATTAATGGCATAGTCATGTGTTTGCGTCAGATAACCTCATGACATTAGTATGTTTTAATCAAAGAATTAGGCATTCAGTCAGCCATGATTCAGGAATGCAGAATATTTTTGGTAAATAATACATTCTTTCTTGCACCTGGTACAAATACAATTCATAGACAAAAAACTAAACACCACTCTCCTATTGGAATTAAACTTGTCTTTCAACAGGGATTTCGCTTCAATCGGTGCACTGTTACCACTAAGTCGACACAAACAAAGAACTCATCTTTGATCAGTGCTTCTTGTCCCCCAGCAACATCAGGTTGCAATCTATCATGATTGTTTCTTTTGCTCCTTGATTTTGAGACATGGTGGGGTGGTGCGTGAGTTGGGGCAGCAATATTTAAGTGGGCTGTAAACCAGGTGGGTGAATTAATTGGCACGGGACTCATGCCCTTTTGTGCCTAATTTAAAGGAATTTAGCATCCTCCCAATAGACAGATACTGATTACAGGGAAGGATCGGGCATGGCAGCCAGCGCTAAAAGGCATGCAGCAGAACCTTAAATGGGAGGTGCTTTCCATCATGGGAAACAGTGACCAGCAAGATTGCACATCAGGAGGCCAGATAATTTCTAAGAGGGTTCCAAGGTTCTCGCATGCAAAGGTGGAGATGCAGATGGAATGGCAGAGTCAGGAAGAAGGTCCTCTTGCTAACAGATGGACAATGGGTACCAAGAAAAATTAGTCACTAGACTTGAAGAGAGGTGTCAACCATATAAATTACACCATAATTGTCCCTGGGACCTGGCTATAGTTCAGGATAAAAAAACACAATGGTCTTACCAGTACTGGCAAGGAAGGGTGCCCCTCTAAATCTCTCATGCTGTCTGCACAGCCCTAAAAAATCTACCATAGACATCCCTGATTTCCAAGGCTGTCCTAAAAAAAGCAGAGAACATTTCATTGCCTCTCCTTTCTTTTTGCACTCACACCCTCAAAATCTGCTACTGTTCTTAGAGCTACGTATCCCTCTTGTGCACACTTGATGCATTTTCCTTTCATCAAACATGTAATGCTAATCTGCTTCATACATGCTGAGAATCCTTAAGCAGGGCACATATTAACCCATTTGTACTCTTCTTGCAGGAGAAGCTGACACACAACAGAGGTGAAACTATCAGAGCAGGTGTGCAGGAGCAACCTTTGTTCCCAAGAGCCAGGTTCTTACTGGTGCAAAGGGTAGATGGAAAATGCCACAATATAAATATGCCAAGGCAGCTTCCAAAGGTTGGCCACAGACTGCATGACATGTTGCCAGTGATCACACATCGGTTGCATATTAATGGAGTGAAGGTCCTTGTGATTTACGAAGACAGTGGGGTCATGTGAAGGAGCCCATTCAGTGATGTGGGTGTGTTCAATAACATCCTGGACTTGAGAGAGATTCGCACCCTGTGCAAACCCAAGAGCTCTATATTGTTGCTTCCAATTGTCCATGAGGAAAGTGGTGAAAAATAATGCTAGCATGGACAGGCTGTTCAGATTTACTGATTTTCCCTGTGACAGTCTGAAAACAGCCAGAGGCCAAGTTGTTCACTGCTGCAGTGGCCTTTGCTACAACAGGCAACGCAGTGCTTGCTGTGGCAGTCGATTGTAGGCGTCAACACAAAGGGTGACACAATTCTGTCACAGCTTCCTTAGAAAAGCACAGCTCCCTTCCTCATTGTTACTCAGGGAACGGCAGGTATGTTGTCCTATAAACTCTGTCAAGAAGGTAAGGAATCCTTGTCACTTTTATTTGTTCCCCTTCTGCTTGTAGTGCTGCTCCATTCCCTCCTCTTGTCAGGGTGAGTTTCCAGAATGAACTCTCCCACTTCCATGAAAATATAAGTATAGTGCAGAAGGTCCTACAGCAACTACAAATACTTTCAAATTGTCTAAGTAGCAAAACAAAATTATCTGGTGTAAGTGTTATGGACAGGGGAGAAGAGATAAACTGAAACCCTCAATTCCCTTCCCATCTTGACCACAATCAGAATCGCTGTTTTGGAAATGTAGGTAGATCTGATTCTAATCCCCCATGTGTCATGTGGTCAATTTAAAGAACCAGCTGCAGACTTTCGTCAGTTCAAATAAAAAGGATTATCTTTAGGGGAAGCCAAAAATCTAAATACTACATCATGCACACAACACAGACTCAAGAAAGAATATAGTTAAAGAGAATAGAGCAAGTTGTAAAAAAAAAATGGTTCGTAGATCACGTATCTAACTCATTGTAGGAAGACAGTCTTTGTGGACCCAGTGAAGAAGGAGGGTTTTTCTACTCTTGAGTTGTAGTTCAGATGAGTTCACAAAGCTGGAGTTGGATATCAGGATTATTGTAGGTTTCCCTCATAGAGATGAATGTTCAGCAGATCATGGAGTTAGGCAGTTGTGGCTTTCATATCAGGAGGTCCAATCTCTTTACAGGTAGAAACAAAAATAAAAATACCTGGAAAAACTCAGCAGGTCTGGCAGCATCTGCGGAGAGGAACACAGTTAATGTTTCGAGTCCGTATGACTCTTCAACAGAACTAAGTAAAAATAGAAAAGAGGTGAAATATAAACTGGTTTAAGGGGTGGGGTGGGGTGGGACAGGTAGAGCTGGATAGAGGGCCAGTGATAGGCAGAGATAGCTAAAAGATTTCATAGACAAAAGGACAAAGAGGTGTTGAAGGTGGTGATATTATCTAAGGAATGTGCTAATTAAGGGTAGAAAGCAGGACAAGCAAGGTACAGATAGCCCTAGTGGGGGTGGGGTGGGGTGAAGGGAAGGGAAGGGATCGAAATAGGCTAAAAGGTAGAGATAAAACAATGGATGGAAATACATTTAAAAATAATGGAAATAGGTGGGAAAAGAAAAATCTATATAAATTATTGGAAAAAAGGGGGGGGGATTGGAAAGGAGGTGGGGATGGAGGACAGAGTTCATGATCTAAAATTGTTGAACTCAATATTCAGTCCGGAAGGCTGTAAAGTGCTTAGTCGGAAGATGAGGTGCTGTTCCTCCAGTTTGCGTTGAGCTTCACTGGAACAATGCAGCAGGCCAAGGACGGACATGTGGGCATGAGAGCAGGGTGCAGTGTTGAAATGGCAAGCGACAGGGAGGTCTGGGTCATGCTTGCGGACAGACCAAAGGTGTTCTGCAAAGCGGTCACCCAGTCTGCGTTTGGTCTCTCCAATGTAGAGGAAACCGCATTGGGAGCAACGAATACAGTAGACTAAATTGAGGGAAGTGCAAGTGAAGTGCTGCTTCACTTGAAAGGAGTGTCTGGGCCCTTGGACAGTGAGGAGGGGGGAAGTAAAGGGGCAGGTGTTGCACCTTCTGCGTTTGCATGGGAAGGTGCCGTGGGAGAGGGTTGAGGCATAGGGGATGATGGAGGAGTGGACCAGGGCGTCCCGGAGGGAACGATCCCTGCGGAATGTCGCCAGGGGTGGTGAAGGGAAGATGTGTTTGGTGGTGGCATCATGCTGGAGTTGGCGGAAATGGTGGAGGATGATCCTTTGAATGCGAAGGCTGGTGGGGTGATAAGTGAGGACAAGGGGGACCCTATCATGGTTCTGGGAGGGAGAAGAAGGTGTGAGGGCAGATGCGTGGGAGATGGGCCGGACACGGTTGAGGGCCCTGTCAACCACCGTGGGTGGAAAATCTCAGTTAAGGAAGAAAAAATTCCCAAACATGTCCCCCTCATGTGACAATGCCACATGAGATGAGGCATGTTCATAATGTACATAATAAGTTTATTAAACTTTTTAAAACCCTGCATGAAACCTCATCCCGCCGGTAGATAAGGTTTCATGTTTTATCTATTAGCCGCCGGGGCTCCTGGCCTGGCTGCCAACCTTAAAGTTGGACGGGCAGATCCTTTAATTGTATAATTGATCCTGTCAATGGCCTCAATTGGCCATTTACAGGTTGGTGAGCCCACAGCTGATTTCACTGTGGGCCCGCCTTCCTGAAAATTTAAATGGGGCGGGATGATGTCGGGGGTTCCGCCCAACGTCATCCCGCGTCATTTTACATGTCGGCAAACGGGCCCCGCCCCCTGCTCGCCGACAGCAAAATTCTGCCCATTGTTTTCCTTTTTTCTGGTGTTTCAGTTTCAATTGAGATCCAACTCATTATGCAATACTGACGGTCCAAAAGCAAAATTGAACAGATTTAGATTACTCAGGTGTATAGACCTCCCCTCTTGCCTTTTCCCATAAACTGTCAAACAGCGACCTGTGTGTAGCAGAGGAACTAGATCGATTAGGAACACATCTTATCAAAGTAAGTAATAACTCCTTCCAGTCACCTACAGAGAAGACCACAGGGAAACATAGATCTGTGCTAACATTCTCTTATCTTCTTCAAAGGGAAGGACACCTGCTTCTCAATCATTCAATTGAGACATTTCCATATTTCTGTATTACCTGCCTCGATTTGTATCCCATTAAACCATTCACATTGTTACTTCTATTTGGAACTTAGACTGACTTCACATCATTAGGTAATGTCAAATTCTTTACTAAACAAGACTACCAAGGTAAATTTGTACAAAAAGGCATCTCCTCAACATATCTGAATAATATCTATAAGAATCACTGAGAGTGTTTACAACCTAACATATCAGCAAGTCAACTAAAGAACCCTTGTTAGCAGAATTTATCACTTGTAAATACACAAGCCCATCCAATTTGCTTTTAATAATGCTTATTTTTAATATTTCCATTTACATATAATTGAAACAAATGTAGTTACTCCATGACATTTCTCCAGTAAGAGAGAATACCGTCTCCCACAGAATCATAGAATTGTTACAGCAAACAAGTGGGCCATTTGGCCTGCCGTGTCTGCGCCAGCTCTCAATAGGAGCAATTCATTTAGTGCCACTCCCCTGCGTTCTTCCCATAGCTGTGAACATTCTTCCTTTTCAGATAACAATCCAATTACCTCTTGAATGTTTCAATTGTACCTGCCTCCACCACACTCTCGGGCAGTGCATTTCAGATACTAATCACTTGATGCATGGCTGCCATTGTTCATGTCACTATTGCTTCTTTTGCCAATTACCTTAAATCTGTGCCGTCTTGTTCTCAATACTTCCACTAATGGTAATAGTTTCCCCTTATCTACTCTCTCCAGACCCCTCATGATCTTGAATACCTCTATCAAGTTTCCGCTCAACCGTCTCTTCTCTAAGGAAAACAGTCCCAACTTCTCCAATCTATCTATGTAACTGAAATCCCTCATCCCTTCCACTATTCTTGTGAATTTTTTCTGCACTCTCTCTAATGCCTTCACATCTTTCCTAAAGTGAGGCGCCCAGTAATGAACACAATACTCCAATTGAGGCTGAACCAGCGTTCTATATATGTTTAACATTTCTTCCTTGGTTTTATACTCTATGCCCCTATTAATAAATTAATAGGATTCTGTAGGCTTCATTAACCACGCTCTTAAGCTATCCTGCCACCTCCAATGATTTATGCACATATATACTCAGGTCCCTCTGCTCCTGCATCCTCTTTAGAATTGTACCCTTCATGTTACATTGTCTCTCCAAGTTCTTCCTACCAAAATGAATCACTTCATTCTTCTCTGTATTAAATTTAATCTGCCACTTGTCCGCCATTCCACCAACCTTCCTATATACTTCTGAAGTTCTACACAATCATCCTCCCAGTTCACAATTCACTCAAGATTTGCATCATCCACAAATATTGAAATTATGTCCTGTACACCAAGATCTAGGGGCAGGATTTTTAAGTCGGTGGGCAGTCGCAATCGGCGGGTCTGGGACTAATGGCCAGCCAGCATGAAGCGCGCGCTGAAATGCTCAGCACTGCTGGGGTGGGGGTGGAGGGAGGGCGGGCGCTGATGTAAGTGCGGGTGCAGGCGAGCGCTGAATGAAAGCTCCCTGAAGATGGAGAGCTGCCTCAGGGAACTGACAACTTGAAAACAATTAAATAAAGTTTTTTAAGTCAGGAGAAAAATGTCCAAGCATCGCAATCAGTCACCTGAACATATACATGATAAAAATGCTGTTCATAGATTTTTATTTTTATAAGTTAATAACGGAAACCTCATCCCGCCCTTGGATGAGGTTTCATGAAAAATGCAAAAGTCTGCCTGGCAGATTCACCTGTCCGCCAACCGTAAGGTTGGATGGACCACGTAAAATCGGAGACAATTGCAACTTTAATTACACTAATTGGCCTCTTAATTGTCAGTGGATGTGCTTCCGACTTTTGCGTGTGCCCGCCGACCGAAATATTGCGCAAGTGACCGACATCATCCCGTGCAATTTCGCGTCTGATCGGGTCGGGCACGCTCCCACTCACTGATCTAAAAATTCTGCCCTAGGTCATTAATACATAGAAGGGAGAGCAATGGCCCTAACACTCTGACCTCTGGAGAATTCCGCTACAAAACTTCCTCCAGTCTGAGTAAAAATCCATTAATCACTGCTCTCTGTTCCCTGACACTCAGCCTATTTCGTATTCATGTTGCTACTGTCCCTTTTATTCCTTGAGCTATAACTTTTCCCACAAGTCTGTTGTGTGGTACTTTATCAAATGCCTTCTGGAATTCCAGGTACACCACATCACCAGCATTATCCTCATTAATCTTTTCTATAACCCCATCAAAAACTTCAGCAAGTTAGTTAAACATGATTTTCCCTTAACAAATTCATGCTGGCTTTCCTTAATAAACTCGCATTTGTCCAAGTGGCAATTAATTTTGTCCCAAATTATCATTTCTAGAACCCTCCCCACCACCGAAATTAAACTGACTGTTTTTTTGATGCTGGGCTTACCTTTACACCCTTTTTTTGAACCAGGGCATAACATTTGCAATTCTCCAATCCTCTTGCACCACTCCTGAGTCTAAAGAGGATTGAAACATTATGGCCATTGCCTCCGCAATTTCCATTCTCACTTCTCTCAGTATCTTTGGATGCACCCCGCCCAGACCTGGGGCAGGATTTTCACCCCGTCGGGGGAAAAGTTGAATTGCGGGCGCGCACAGGCGCACCTCCGATCAGTGCCACCGATTGGGGGCGCAGCGCCATTTTACGTGGGCGCTATGTGCTCCCTATGCGGGCGGGCGGGGGAATCCCTAAACCCGAGAGTGCGCTCTTTCGCGCATGTGCATGAAAGAGTGCACTCATCTCCCTGAGGCTAAGTGCTGCCACGGGAGATCGGCTGTTCTGTCACAAGTGTTAAGAGTAGAAAAAAAAATTCCTGACACGTCCCCTCATGTGACACTGTCACGTGAGTTGGGACATGTCCATAATTTTTTTAAATACTTTAATAAAATTTTAGAAACCTAAATGAAACCTCATCCTGCCCTTGGATGAGGTTTCATGCTTTTTCTAATTCCCGCCAGGGCTTCTGGCCTGCCTGCCAACCTTAAGGTTGGACGGGCAGGTGCATTAATTAGTTAAATGACTCTGTCAATGGCCTCAATTGGCCATTGACAGGTTGGCGAGCGCACAGCTGATTTTGCTGCGCCCCCGCCTACTGAAAAATTTAAATGGGGCGCAGTGACGTCGGGAGTTCTGCCCGACGTCACCGCGCGTCATTTTTCCCGTCGGCGAGCGGGCCCCACCCCCCTGCTCACCGACGGGAAATTCCTGCCCCTGGTTTCTTATCAACTTTAAGGACAGACAGCCTATCCCAATATCTCCTCCCTATCAATTTTAAACCTTTCATGACCTCCACTTTGGCCATGATCTGTGCATCATCTTGTTCCTTGGTAAAGACAGATGCAAAGTATTCATTTAATACTTCAGCCATGCACAGTGCCTCCATGTTTAAACCCCCTTTTTGTTCCTCAATTGGCCCCACTCTCTGTCTCTACCAGCGACTGTGAAGTGCCGTCACTGCTGTGCCCCGGGACACTAGCCGATGTTCGAATTCCCACCAAGGTGCTAGTATCTGTGCTGGTGCCTGTCTTGCTGAGATGGTGTGACACTGGTGAGACTTCAGGGCCCTCAGGTGTGAGAGGGGGCCTCTGCTGCTCCTCCTCCCAGCCCTACTCTGCTGATGCTGAAAGGAAGAACAAGGACATTGGATCAGTTGACGTGGAGACAATATCAAAGTGCATCCCTGTCCCCGGATCATTATGCACTCATCCTTCCATAACCAATGGTCAGGCCACGTTGCAAAATTAAATCACTTAACATTCAGCACTGCCATGGCTGTTGGGAGAACAATGCTGACCTCACTGTTGGGCATAAATACCTGGCTGTGGCACCCCAGCCTCACCGATGCCAGTGGACCTGGGCGCATGGCGCCTCTCCAGATCCAGGGCCTCCTGCTCACACTGGCTGAGAATGACTAACTGCACCTGGCCCCTGCCACTCCTCACACGCTCCACTGCGTTATAAGCATTCTTCTCCTGAAAATGAGAGAAGAGCATTGATTAGTGCAAATTGCACATGGACTCTCTTTGCACACGACCCACCCCAACCAGAGTGGGACACATCAGGGCTCCAGAGCCTCCTCAACCCGCTGCTGCCGATCACTCACACAAAGATGCAAGGCCTGTTCCCTATCCTGCACCCCCCTTCTTGGCCACATGCTGCCTACATATCATTAGGCACTACATGGTATATCCTTCCATAGCAAGGAGGCGCAAGCACGTGGAGCGCAGAGGGCAGCAGATGGTTCATTGCCACGCCACCTTGAAGCTCCCCTCCCAGCATGTTATCACCCTGACTTGGACATGTCCTGCAGTTCAAACACAACGCCTAGGTGCAGCTCCTCCAGGTTGTCCCCAAACCAGTCATGTGGGTCTCAGTGTAACACATGCTGCGGGGGCAGTACACATCTCTTCATCACCCTTTCAGGCTGACCTCTGCATGGGCAGTATCTGCTGGTCCACCCAGCAAAGGACAAATGATGTCAATGATTCAATGCAGTCACTACCCTCAGTCTTGGGCGCGGGTGCGGGGGTGGGGAGCAGCAGGGGGGAAAGCCGACTGCTGGGTTAAGTGACCAATGCCAACATTGTCCGCTCCCTTCCACAGCGCAACAGGTCGTTGAAGCGCTTGCGGCACTGGATCCAGGTGTGCCGCACCACATCGCGGGAGCTCACCACCTCTGCCACCCCCTCCCAGGCACGTTTCATCATGTGGGAAGGCCTCCTCCTCCCATCCTGAGGAACCAGCACCTCCCGCTGTGCTGTCTCCTCCTCGAGGAGGGCAGCAAGGCAATCATTGGAAAAATGAGGGGCACACTGGGTGCCCACCCTACCCTCTGGCTTGGCCTGCCCCGATGGCCTACCCTCCAGCCTGGCCTGCCCCGATGGCCTACCCTCTGGCCTGCCCCGATGGCCTACCCTCCGGCCTGGCTTGCCCCGATGGCCTACCCTCCGGCCTGGCTTGCCCCGATGGCCTACCCTTCGCCCTGGCTTGCCCTGATGGCCTACCCTCCGGCCTGGCTTGCCCCGATGGCGTACCCTCCGGCCTGGCTTGCCCCGATGGCCTACCCTCCGGCCTGGCTTGCCCCGATGGCCTACCCTTCGGCCTGGCTTGCCCTGATGGCCTACCCTCCGGCCTGGCTTGCCCCGATGGCCTACCCTCCAGACTTGCATAGCCTCCATTGCCCCTCTGCAGAGCCCTTCGCCTTTCCAAGGCTGCCAGGCCTTCCGGTGGGCTGAGCGCGCCCGCTGCCGCCCGCCCACTCCCGCTATGCACGGGAGTCGTGAAGTATGCTGGGCAGGCCTTAATTGGCCCGCCCGCGTAAAATGGCGGCAGGGACCCGATCACGAGCGGCGATCGAGTCCGCGCCTGCCTGCGCCCGCTCCCACTCTGCCCCCCTGCCATCCAGAAAACTCTGCCCATTATTTTAAAGTAATGATATTACTCCCAATGATTATAAATGATAAAGCAGATGGTTAAAATTATGAATACTGAACATTGCTCATTGCTTAAATAACGAATTAAATATTTATAAAGCAAATTGTCTACCTGAAGTGGTAAATCAAAGAAATGTAGAACACAGTTAAAATCCTTAGGTGTGTCATTCTCGGAACAGCTGCTCTAATTAGATTTATGTGTACTTCTGCTGGTACTACAGTTGAGTAGTGGTTACACTGTTCTGGCTGAGTGAACAACCACATTTACCTTTATTAAATGACTATCAGCCCCAAGAGACGCTCAAATTAGGTTTAATGTGATTAGGGGGGAATTGCATCACAGGTAAAACACTATTGAGTTAAATTTTTGTTCTTTCAACCAGCTTGTACAGTGTCAATGTTCATAAGGAACTATCAATGGATTTGAGGTATGACCTTGTTAATGCCTTGTTGTGTCTATGCCTTCTAAAAGGGTATTACAAATCCAGCCATGTCAAGTACAAAATTAATCAAAGTGCACACAGGATAGTAGAAAGAAAATGGGATTGAGTTTTTAAATGGAACAGCTGGAGAACTAAAATCAGTTCTTGGTAACATTGTCAGTGAATTATCTTTCAGGATTTTGCTGCACACTCTATAAAATCTCATAAGATTCATTAACAAAGGCTCCTAGAAGGTTAAGTAATTAATTGTACACAAGTTGACAGTTGATTATATTTTACAAACACTTAACAGTTTTGCACCTAGCGATATTTTCAAATGCTTTACTCACATACCTTAGGCAGGATTTTACAGGCGGGAAACTGGTCAATAAAAAATTTGCCCCCCCCCCGCCACCCCCCACAGCAATGATATGATGCAGGCGGCAATAACTAGGAAGGTGTGAGACTTCCACCCCTCATTGGAAGGAAGTCCTGCCCTCTGATTGGCCGGCAGCTCTTGAAGGCCCGACAGCGCCAGAGCTCAGTAACAGGATTGCAAGCAGGCCCGGAATGAAGGCCTCAATGGATCCTGGGCTCAGAGCTAAGTCAGAGGTATTGGGCAGAAAGGGATCAGGCAGCTTCAGAAGATGGGAGAGGGAGGTTGGGGTGTGGGTTTTTCAGTGCAGGAGAGGAGGGGTTACCATCTTCAGGGGAGGTGCCCCAGATGGGCAGAGGAAACCCCCTGTCCCCAAAGATAGTATCCATCGCCCCCCATTCCTTCCCACCCTTTTAAAAATATTTTTGAAAGAAAGGGGTGCCTACTGCTGCCGGCCTGCCCACGCTAACTATGTTATGGCACGGGCAGCGCAATATTGGGGTCAATTTGCATGTAAACAAGATCAATTGGACTTTAATATTTTATTTACATGGCAGGCTGCTGATTTTGGCCCCTGCCTACCCCCTGTATTATGGGGGACAGCTCGGGGATGGACAAGAAGGCAGTGGGCTAGCCAACCCTTGTAACTTACGTGCCCCCACCTGCCGAAAACTCGCCCCAGCAGAAGGCCATGAAATCCAGCCCCTTTTGTGCTGAATCTTCACTTTCAATCATAATTTGAAAACGTCTTTTCTAAAATATTCACATTACCGGTTTGGTTGTTATCCTTACAATAAAAAATAGCTGCAAATTGTTAATTTGCAGGAAAATCATTTACATCAGCTCTTAAGTTTTCTGTAAGACCTTCAAAGCACAAGAAGCAAAAGTATTATTTTTTAGGCAGGATACTTAAAACAAGTATTTATATGCTTCAGAAAATATTAAATCCATAAAACATGTTTTGTATATGATTTGAAAGCATATTAATATGTTTCTGACTATTAATTTGGGAGAAGGTAGAGAATTGACATTGATTTTCACTGTTTTTGATTTACTGCATTGTAAACAGGCCACTGTTTAAATTGCACTATTTATTTCTTTTTTGCAATGATTTTGACACAAAACCTATTACTCCATGTTGCTTTTATTATGTCACTGTTGTGTAATCCAGGCTGCAGTTATACTGCAACTTGCAATCTGCAGCTAGCGACGACCGGCTACGATACACTGTCAATGGACCGAATTGCAAACTGACCTGAATCTGACTACCAGCAAATAGCACCAACCATGCAGTCTGCACCTACAATCTTCAACATGTTCATTGGTCTCTGTTCCTCATATTTAATGTATAATGTTAAGAGAGAATCTCTACCTTGTCATATAACTTTACAAAATATTTCACACAGAGATTGATTTGCTTTCAAATGTAGGATGAGCATCTTAGCAAATCCAGACATTTTTGGATTGAAAGGCAATTCTTCAAAGGAAAAATAAAACATATGAAAGTATTACCCTAATCTGCATTGATGGACATTACCTGGTAATCTCAGTCAGGCATTCATGTACAGTGCTGGGACAAGTGGAAGGGGCTTTACTTTGCATTCAACCATGTGTACAGCTCAGCTATGAATGCCTGTTGCTGACACAGAGAGTGCTTTCTTCCTTAATGTCAACTTTCCTTACCTTAATGATCACAAAATACATAGAAAATATTTTTTTAAAGCCATTAGCTTTCTCTTTATCTTGTAAGATTGCTAGCAAATAGTATTACATCAATGTTGGTATGCTGGCACAGAAATAATGTAAATAAAGTATGCAGATTAACTGAACTGTCTTCCAGGCATTCAACTTAGTGTCAGGATCCATGTGGTGAGCCTAGAGACCTTTTGAGTATTCTACAAGAGCTACTGGGGAACTCAATTATAGAAAGAAATAACTTGCATTAATGGGAGCATCTTATCACAGATAACTTTTGAAGTTCAGGTGCTGCTGTTAAGCGTGGAAAATGTGGCAGACAATTTATACACAACAGATGAATGAATAACAAGTTAATATATTTTTGGTGAGGAAAAGAATGCTGTCCAGGAAACCAATAGACCTGTTCGGTAAAAGTGTCTTGGGGAGTAACTTCCAACTTTGTTGGGGATGGAAAACAGCAATATCAGATGCACCATCTACAATACCGCACTCCCCCCTCTGCCACACCCTGTTACACAGCTGCTTGTTAAATAACCAGCCTGTTACACAGACTGCCCAATATACATACCCCCATGACACACTCCTCCCATTAGCCACCTAACTAGCCATCCTAACGTGACTGTTGGAGGCCGTCGAAGAGGAGTACATTTCTCTTTTTGACCTACCTGCATGCAGTCAGGATCCTTGCAGTTTCGCAGCACCACTGCAATCAGGTACCAGCCTTTGCTCACCTCCCCATAAGATCTGTCTGAGAGCTACTGCCGGCATTTCAGCTGGCCTGTATTGCTGACGTCCAAACTTGTGTGCTGCACTGGGATTCACTGGTTCAATACAGACAAGTGTTTTTCAATGAAAAATTATATCACTTTCAATATATAGAAAGTCATCAAATTGGAACAATTTGGATCAAAAGAACCTTAAAGAAAGAATTTATATTTCCACAATCAGGGTGAACTGAGCTCAAGTTATACAAAAACTACCCTGGACTGGCAGAGTTGAGATGATGTCCCCTTGACATTGAAGCATTATTAAGCCAGTCAACTGCATCAGGATGCCCGAACAAAACCAAGACAAGTGGCAGGACAGAGAGAAAACCCTTCATGGCTGCTGTGATAACATACAAAGCAAGATGGTTGTGGCACATGGAAAACAGGGCCTAAAGCCTAACTGATACTCCCACTGAAAAATTGGTTTGCCCTGTGAAGTGAAACAGAACTTCGGACCACCTGTTGCCTATGAGATAAGTTTTTCACGTTTACTTACCAGAATGTGGGACAAGGCAGAGCTCCTCCAGACCACAAATGACCAGGTGTGAAAGGGTGAACTGGTTCCCCTCTTTTCAGCCTTCTTGGTTGGTCACATCAAAGGTTTAAGTTTCTTTTTCATTAGGGTATGCCTCTTCCAAATCTAAATATATTTAACAATTTAAGCTGTGAGCAATAAGGAGCCAATCAAATGAGGTTTTTTTGAGGCAAAGGACAAGCAAATTATTAACCACTAAACCCAAGGAAAAAGCTATTCAAAACATGATGTCACACAGACAAGTATCGGAAATAAGGGAAGTTAGAGGCCAATAAAAAATAGTGTAAAGAATACGTGGGCCTCAATTTTCTGGTTGGCGGGGGGGTGCGTGGAGCGGAAGTGGGCGGGTAGGGACCCAATCACCGCCTGGGATCGGGTCTGTGCCACCATTTTATGAAGGGGGGGGCGCCAATTAGGGCCTGCCCAGCATATTTCTTGACTCCCGAGGATAGTGGTAGCGGGCGGGCAGCGGCAGGCGTGCACAGACCACTGGGTCCAATGGCGACCCGGCAGCCTGATTAAATGAAGGCCTGGCAGCCTTTGCAAGGCTGCTCACAATGGCAAGTGCAAGGCCACATCAGGGGACTTCTGGTGAGCAGGCCAGTCTGGAGGGTAGGGCAGCAGGCCAGGCCAGGTCGGAGGGTAGGGCGGGGGTCAGTGTGCCCCTCGTTTTTCAGATGACTGCCTTGCTGCCCTCCTTGAGGACGTGGCAGCACGGCAAGAGGTGTTGGTTCCCCAGGATGGGAGGAGGCGGCTCCCCCACATGACGAAACATGCCTGAGAGGAGGTGGCGGAGGTGGTGAGCTCCCGCGACGTGGTACGGCGCACCTGGATCCAGTGTCACAAGCGCTTCAATGACTTGTTGCACTGTGGCAGGGTGAGTACCATGTTGGCATTGGGCATTTAACCCAGCAGATCGGCTTACCCCCCTGCTGGCCCCGCCTCAAAGTCCAAGTGTCGTGACTGCATTGAATCATTGATGGCATTTGTCCTTTGCTGGGTGGGCAAGCAGATATTGCCCATGCAGAGGTCAGCCTGAGAGGGAGATGAAGAGATGTGTTTTGCTCCTGCAGCATGTGTTACACTGAGTCCCACATGACTGGTATGGGGGTAACCTGGAGGAGCTGCACCTAGGTGCTGTGTTTGAGCTCCAGGACATGTCAAAGTCAGGTTGATGAGTTGGCGGGAGGGGAGCTTCAAGGTGGCGTGGCAATGAACCATTTGATGCCCTCTGCGCTCCATGTGCTTGTGCATCCTTGCTATGGGAGGATATACCGTGTAGTGCCTAATGTTATGTAGGCAGCATGTGGCCAGGGGTGTGGGGGTGGGGGGCTGGGGAGCAGGCCTAGCATCTTTGTGTGAATGTTCGGCAGCAGCAGGGTGAGGAGGCACTGCACTCCTGCAATGTCCCACTCTGGTTGGGGTGGGCCATGGGAGAGTCCATGTGCAATTTGCAGTAATCGATGCTCATCTCTCATTTTCAGGAGAAGAATGCTCATAACGCAGCGGAGCGTGCGAGGGCAAGTGGTGGCCAGGCGCAAATCGCCATTCTAAGGCAGTTCGAGCAGGAAGCCCTGGATCTGGAGAGGTGCCATGCACCCAGGTCCACTGGTGTCGGTGAGGCTGGGGTGCCACAGCCAGGTATTTATGCCCAACAGTGAGGTCAGCATTGTTCTTCCAACAGCCATAGCAGTGCTGAATGTTAATTGATTTAATTTTGCAACATGGCCTGACCATTGGTTATGGAAGGATGAGTGCATAATGATCCGGGGGACAGGGATGCACTTTGTCATTGTCTCCACGTTAAGTGATCCAATGTCCTTGTTCTTCCTTTCAGCATCATCGGAACAGACCGAGAGGAGGAGCAGCCGAGGCCCCCTCTCACACCTGAGGGGCCTGAAATCTCACCAGCATCACACCATTTCTGCGAGACAGGCACCAACACAGATACTAGCACCTCGGTGGGAATTCGAACATCGGCTAGTGTCCCGGGGCACAGCAGTGAGGGCACTTCACAGTCGCTGGAGGAGCTAGCAGAGACAGAGAGTGCCCAGGGTGCCGGAGGACTGCAGGGGACCAGGCACATGCTCAGTCGGTGCCTGATGATGCGTCTCTGGAGTTGTGCGCGACGCAGCAGGTGCAGGAAATGCGGCCGTGTGTGTGGGAGCATCTGGGGGAGATACATGAGGCTATGCTTGGCTTGGTCTCCGTGGTGGAGGAGTCTACGTGGACGATCACCGAAGCAATGAGCCACATGTCTGAGCGCCAAGCGTCCTCCATGGAGAGAGTGGCGACTCTCGTGGAGAGCCTACTCCAGGAGACTCGTCAGGGCTTCCTGGGGATGCGCTCTGATCAGCAAGCCCTCACATCGGCATTGACCTCAGCTGGTCAGAGCCAGTGTGGAAGATGGTTTGGGCATCAACTTTCTTAGCTCGGTGCCCATCTATCCACGGTGAGCAGGGAGGTCCGAAGCGACCTCACATCAGCGCAGCAGCTGCCTCTCATCTCTGCGAGTTCTTCTCAGGGCACTCCGGATGAGGGTGTCAGTTCCACCACCCCTCTCCCAGTGACCGTAGCATCCAGTGAGGCTGCGACAACTGGGGAGATGCCAGCTGTGGAACTGGCAGCTCCTTCCCAGGCAGGGCCAGCACAGGCTCCACGGGCCAGAGGACGACCGCCAAGATCATCAAGGCCAACAGGACAGCAGAGTGTGCAGGCTGTCTCAGATGCCACTCCCAGCGAGGGGGCAGCACCAAGACGTAGCACCCGGAAACCAAAGCGTAAGACACGTTAGGCACACCACAGGTTTTTCACTGGTGCTTTTGTGTTGGCCCGAGATGAGGTCCTTATGATTTTATTTGATTTGTAACACTATTGTCTTTTTTTGTAATAAGTTGCTTTGCTTGACACATTAAATTTAGATATGTCACCATGGCTGAGGGTGCCTCTATTCTTCTGCATGTGTATGGTTTCCAAAATTGTAATGAATGCTTTGTTCGACATTCAGCTTTATTAACAAAGCCCTTAGTTACTGTTCCTAACCTGGCAGATTTTGCACTTAGGTGTCGAGGTTCGAATCAACATCGCCAGCTTGTCCTGGTGGTCCATCTGTGGTGTGCTAGCTGAAGGTTCATTGGATTAAAGCCCCCTGGGTGTCCCTGCCTCCCTGCAGTATGCCCGGGTCAGCGTCTACCCCCTCATCATTTCCCTGTGTGTGCTCATCCTCAGACTCACTGTTGGACTCATCGTGTGCAGCCACAGCCACTGCTTTGACGTCTTCATCATTCATTGTGTCCCCCCAAGGCCTGCCCCCGCACGACAACAGGAAAATTCTGCCCATGGTTAAGTGTCCTTGAGATGTAGATTTTTAAACAACGAGGCCAGTTTGGATAGCTGGCTTTGTGGGTCCTTTCAGATGTAGAAGATATTGCGATTATCACAAGATTTCTATTAAAGTTGTCTTCCGAAAGGGGTAATACATTTTCTCCAAAAGAAAGCGAGGGAGACAATGTGCTGCTTTCAGTCTGTCTCTTCTGCTGAAGTCTTTCTTGATGCCTCTCTCTGCAGTAGCTGCAGTCTGGCCTGTTACACTTCACCCATTGTGTATTTCCAAGGGGTTTTGGATCAATCTGTCTGTAGCAGCCATTGTTTCAATATCCAGCACTTTGCATTTTGATGTCTCTTCCTTAGACAGTGACAAGGTTCGATGGGTCTCTGAATTATAGGAAACGTCTCTCTCTTCAAACACCCCTGAGGGTGATTTGTTTGTTGTTCACCTTTACCCTGGAAGGTGGCATTGCATTTTCAAATTGTTTGTTCCGTCTCATTTCAAATTGCAAAATTTCCAGTCAGTTGAAAGTTGAAAAATCATATTTTCAAAAATAAAGGGGCATAGCCTCATGACACACCCCATATCTCACCCAATTGCAACCTCTCCCAACCCCCTTGCCCCATCTATCAACTTCCAGCCTCATAGTCTCATCCATCCTTCTATCTTCCAAACACACATGCCCTCCTGTGCTGTCTTCTGGTCTTCTCTCCAGACTTCTTCCTCCAATCTCAACCCTCTGCCCCAGACAGTGTGACACTAGCAACAGCCTACTCTCAATCTCCCCTTGGCCAGCTGGCAGTTCATGTCACAAAGTGTACACAGGCTACTCAATAATGGAATCTACCCAGCTCATTTCAATTCTCGGCAAAAGATTCAAAATTTTCTCCGTGAATATGCACCTGAACTTATATTCTAATCCATCTTTCTTTGTCATGCTTCACAGAGTACTTTTGAAGCTAAATGTTGCTACCTTGTCAATGCTACTGTGTCAAATTATAGCTGTACTGTTCCCACGTATAAATATAGATAACCAAAATGTGATAATAATGTTGTTAAATTCATTATTGCCAACACTTGCAGTTCACTAGTGCTCACAATTCATGTGGGAAATTCAAATGAATGGAAAGCAGCATTTAAATTTCCCATGTGACTAACAAGCATTAAAAAATTCCATAACTCAAAGAACTTGCAAGTGAATTATGAGTACGAGCAGTGTTACACTTGTGTGAAGAAAATACGAATTATTTATTTGCTTACACCATTTATCAACTGCTTGAAGTTTTCTTTGCCATCCAAGTGCTCCATTTTTCTCCTCTATGGCAATTCTTTATTTTAATGTCATCTGCATCGCAGCATGAAGCTGTTCTCCCTCCCAGGGTGAATTCAAAGACCTTCTGGTCGACTCTCCCTTATGTGGTGCCCTTTTATCCTGGACGACCATCTGCTTCCTCCCCTCAGGAAGTTAAAAATGCAGCAGGTGGCTAACAAGTGCCCTCGCAAATTTTCATAATTAATAACCAATATGTTTCAAACACTAAGCCTCCCTCAGTGTGCATTATGTACCCTGTAGTTAAATGAAATAATCTTGAGAAGGTTAGTTAGACATATTATAAAAGATGGTGTTGCTAGAAGATTCTGGCCAGAAAAATCCAAGGAATATAATCCTGACAATTATGTTGATCCTGCCTAAATCTGCAGAATCAGTGCCAGGGAACTTAATTGTGCATGGAACAGGTGTGTACAAGTGACCCTGTGGGCACATCTTAAAGGGGTCAATCTTGATTTCTAATCGAAAGAAAATTTTATGCCTTCTTCTGATGTGCCCGTTCTGGACGTCTTCCTTGTCCACTACCATCCATCTGAAGGTCAGTACGTTTCATCTCATTCAACGTATTAATAGTACTCACTCAATACCGCTCTAGTTCCCGAATAAATCAAGTTGGTGTGAACCTTGACTATAGGAAGTCTCTGCCCCCAGTGACATGAAGCTTTGTAATGTAGATTCAGCCCTTTACACGGTATACTAGAAAACCCCAGAAAAGATGGAGACCCAGCACAACTAGGTCCCAGCCATTTTGTACTGGAATTTGACAGTCTCCCACCAGAGTTGCAGGTAGAGATGGGCAGCTTCCTGGACCTTCAAAGACCTTTGTAACAAGAGGTGCATCTGAAATGGTCACTTGTACACATCTACCCATGCAGGTTAGCATGCAAGATGTCACAGGTTCTGACAAAGTCACCTCTGGAAGGCTCCAGCAGGTGTGATCCCAGGATTGCGCCCCACAAATTTTCAGTGGGCTGGAGGGTGAGATAAAGAAAAAGAGGGAATGTGTGTTATAGGGTGGAAGGCAGGAGAGTTTAAAAGACAAAATGATTGATGGTACAAGGCCAAAGGAAATGGTCATGGGACAAATAGAGAAACAAGATTGTGTCTAGAGCAAGTGTGAATGCCAGAATAATGAACAGCTGCCATCTGAAACCTAAAAAAGAGAGAACAGTAAAGAAAAGGAAACAAAATGGGGGCACAGGTCATGATCTGAAATTGTTAAAATCAATATTGAGTCTGGAAAGCTGTAAAATGCTCAACTGAAAGATGAGGTGCTGGTTCTGTAAAGGAAATATTTTTTTTCTGATATTACTGTGGGATACTGAAGCAGTCTTGCAGAGGGCTGTCTGTGTGTTGTGTATGTGACTAATTTAATTAAACTGAAGACAGTCAGAATACAAGGTTTAAATCATCAAAGGGCTAAGGTGTAAAAGCAGCCATTTTGAAATGGAAATAGACAAGCTATCATTTGCATTTGCAGATAAGTTGAGTGTTTGAATTTCAAAGGGGAATTAGGATGTGACAAGGAAAATGTTTGCATCTTGCAGGAGTTCATAGGTAAACAAGTAGTGGGGATATCATGTTTTATTGACCCAAAAGCAAAGACAAGATGGAAACATAGGCCAGAATATTGCCGTCGGCATGCAGGGGTGGGCCTGACACACCGACGTGTAAAATGATGGGTGATGACATCGGGTGTGCATTCCGACGTCATTGCGTGTCATTCCGATATTTCGTTCGGCGGGTGCACACCGGAGGCAGCTGTGCGCCCGCTGAACTGTCAACGGCCTATAAAGGCCATTAAAAAAGCAATTACAGTTGTTAACAATGCTGCCCGTCCAACGTTAAGGTTGGTGGCAGGCGAAGAGCCCAAGCGGCCTTTGCGTTTTTCAGGAAACCTCATCCACAGGCGGGATGAGGTATCCTGAAGGTTTAATAAAATAAATAAATAAAATTTGCGAAATTGACAAACATGTCCCAGCTCATGTGACACTGTCTGCTCAGCTGCCTCAGCAAGATAGCTGCGCTCTTTCACGCGCATGCGCGAAAGAGCGCAGGCACCGACTCTCCCTCCTCCCCCCACCCGCACAGGTAGCGCTGAGTGCTACCGAATGCGTTTTATGGTGGGTGGGCCTTAATTGGCCCACCCACGTAAAATGGCAGTGTGCAGCCGATCACGGGCAGCGATCTGCTCTGCGCCCGCCTGCTCCCACCCAGCCCACCCGACATAGGTGAGATTCAGCCCATGAAAGATTTTTAGATTCTGGGAAAAGTAACTTCTAAAGTAGGTTATGAGAATGCTTGTGCCTGAGCTGAGAGAACAGCATGCAGCCCAAAGGTCAAAATGGGAATAGGGTGAAGAATGAAACCTGCAGATGACTGGAAGCTCAGAGTCATGTTTGTGGACTCAGCTGAGATATTTCCCAGTTCTGATGCAAGGTTTTTGACCTGAAATGCTAACTTTGCTTCTCTCTCCACAAATGCTGACAGACCTGCTGAGTATTTCCAGCATTTTCTGTTTTTAATTCATATTTCCAGAATGTGCAGTACATTGCCTTTGTAAAAACAAATGTGGGGCTGAATTTTACTCTGCTCAGCGGTGGGTGGGAGTCTGGCCCAGCAGTGGGTGGATTGCCAACTCCCACCCCAGCCTTCAAAAGATGCCCAGAAATGCATCTTTTATCCAATTAACAGCTGCCCAGTGGGAAGCTGGCCAATTACCTCGAGGAATAGTGGGCAGTGCGCCCAATTAGAAATGGAAAGGAAGAACGTCTGGGGACAGATCACAGCCACCCATTTAAAGGCACCCCTGGCATGGGACTGGGACAGCTGCACCAGAAAGCAGACTTTGGAGATGAAAGCTTTCCCTCACCAAAACATTTAAATCTTTTGAAATATTGCAGCAGGTAAGAGCTTGTTTTGAAATATGGGCGATTTTTGTGTGAGTTGTGAATCATTCAGGACTCTTGCCAGGGAGAAAAGGACATTTGAATACACCTGACCCATTCCCCTTATGAATAACAAGCGTTTGTGAGAAGGCTCAAATTCAGCCCTTTAACTCTCTTTGTCTGCCCCCAGATGGGGGCCAGAATGGAGCCACCAGCTGGCCAGGGATCCAGACCCAGGACGACCTCACCGTTTGATGATGGCTCCCTGTGAGTCCTCTTCCAGGCTGTGTGTGATAGACGGGAGGTCCTCATACCAGAAGGCAGGAAAAGAAGAGCTCCTAAACAAACAAAACCAGCCTGGATGGAGGGCACAGCAGAGGTCAGCAGCCATGGGGTCATCCAGAAAACCTGGCTGCAGTTGCTGGAAAGGGCTCAATGGCTTCTGAGATCTGCCAGGGTGTATGTCTGACTATTTCAGAGATGAACCTAGATGGAAGGGTGTGAAGGTGTGAAGTGGCTAAATGTGGGGTTTCCTACTGTATTGCCCATGTGTAAAAGGGGCACGGTTTAGACATGCCCCTCTGCATGGCAATTGGGATTGTAGGGTGGCGGGTTGAACTGCAAACACTGGTTAGCCGGCTAGAAACATTGAGAAATGTTGGTCACTGAAAAAGTACATGTTGGCCACATATTTGAAGGCATGATTGTAGCACAGAGAAAAGGCCACACAATGACAGGGGAAGAGCCGGGACCAGAGCTGGTCAGCCCAAACTGGCCTTCCTCACCCCACTAGAGGAGGAGGTACTGGAGCTTGAAGCCCATCAATGCTGCCAAGCCATTGGCTGAGGCAAAGTTGGAGGAAAGTCCCATGGTGGTGAAATTCCAAGGGTGCATAGCTCTGTCCTGCAAACTGTGCTCAAGGTGGGGACGGGGGTATGTGGCTGGGGCAGGCGATAGTTGGTGCAACTATCTTGGAAACTAGGGAGGCCGTTGGAAATGGGGCATTGATGGCTTTTGACTGTGAAGGCTTGTACAATTTGAGGAGGACAGTCTGTCTAAATGCAGAAGGGTCTAAGGTTCAAACATTGGCTACCATTTCCTAATGGTGCCACTGTGTGTTCTGAGGAAGCAAGTCTCCCTGAACTCCCCTCAAATGATGATGCCCCTCACGCTCCTCATTTTTGTTTCCACCACAGGGCAAACACCGAGGGACCCGTGCTAACCTCTGAGGAGGAGGAGGAAGTCTCAGAGGGTGCACCATCACATCCTTGCTCCACATCCAGCACCAGCACAGATACATGCACATCGGCTGTAAGGAATCAACACACTGGTAGAGAGCACGTCACAGTCAAAACACCAGCTGATGGAGACTGAGATAGTGCAGGCCTCTGGCACTCAGAGGAGTATTGGAAGTGACCTAGATGCTGAGCTTCAGTCTGAGGACATGCCTCTGGAGTTGCCCGTCAGGCAGCAGATGCTGGATGTGCAGGACGAGGTACATGGAGATGTGAGAGATACTGGGGGGGGTTACATGCACTGGCATAGACATTGGCGAGTCCACCTAGGCCATGAGCACTGTGACCATCCACTCTATAGAATGCATGGCTTCATCCATTGAAAGACCTACAACTGTCATGGAGGGCAAAGCCCGGAAGCTCAGTGATGGGATACTGGGTATCCATGCTAACCTGAACTCCATTGCTTTGTCTCTGAGCTCCAGTGCCCAGAGCCAGGGGGAGAGGGGATTGAGAAGCCTGTAGTCACATCCAGATCCTGGTCCCTCTCAGGAACACAGAGAGGGTCAAGTAGTCCCCACAGCGATGGATAATCAGCTGCTGTTGTCATCATGGGGCACCTCTCAGGGCAGTTCTGGTAGGGACAGCCTCTCCTCTGCCCATCTGCCAATGACTCAAATGCTTCCGGGTGTCATGGTGACAGGGGAGCCTCTTGCCACTGTGCAGGAGACTCCCACCACACTGGAGTCCTAATAGTCTCAGGTGACAAGAGGACGCCTGCCAAGTCCCCAGGCAAAGGGGAATAAGGGTCAGCAGCCTGTCCCCAGCATAGCTGGCAGTAAGAGAGGAGCACCTGCTGTAGCACCTGAAAACAAGTCATGAAATCGCATTAAACACATGGGGCAGAATCTTCTGCCTGTCGGGCGTGCCAGTCGGGAGCGGGCACGGGCGCTGAGCCGATCGCCACCTGCGATCAGCTGCGCGCCGCCATTTTACGTGGGTGGGCCAATTAAGGCCTGCCCAGTGTGACGCATGCCCGGTAGCGCTCAACACTACCTGTGTGCTTTGGGCGAGGAGGCCTGAGTATGCGCACGCACACAAAAGAGCGCAGAAATCTCCCTGAGGCACAGAGCTGCCTCAGGGAGATTAAGTTCAATTTGAAACTTCAAAATAAAGAAAGTTAAAAATCATTTACACATGTCCCCTCATGTGACAGCGCGTCACATGAGCTGGGACTTGTTTATGATATGTTTTAAAAATATTTATTAATTTAATAAACCTTTCATGAAACCTCATCCCGCCCGTGGATGAGATTTCATGAAAAATGCAAAGGCCGCCTGGGCTCTTCACCTGCCCAGCAACCTTAAAGTTGGACAGGCAGCCCTGTCAAATTGGTTAAGTGGTTTATTAATGGCCTTAACAGGCCTCTGACAGTTCGGCGGGCGCACAGCCAACTCTGGTGCATGCCCGCCGAATGAAAGATCGGAATGATGCGTGGTGATGTCGAGGCACACACCCTCTCAGTCCTTGGGTAGAAATAGCCAATTAAATGTCATTGCTTGGTTGAGAGGATAATGTAGGGGAAGGGCAGCAGAAGCCAGCAGCAGCCTGTATATTGTGGAACCTGGAGAAGACTTCATACTCTTATTGAATGGTAGAGCAGGCTTAAGGGGTCAAATGGTCTACTCCTGCTCCTAATTCATATATTGATATGTTATTCTGGGGTCCAAATTCAGATAAATATACTTTAAAAGCTTACTGTGTTGTTTGCAGGCCTGCAGAGATCACCTTAAGGGCTACCGGCTCGGCTGCATGCAGACCAGGTTTTCCTGAATGCTTCCTGTCTGATTTCAGCTCAATTCGGAGCAATCTAGTATTGCAGAGGACACCTCAAAGAGACATTAGCCCCCTTGAATAAGCCTGTTTCAGGCATGGGCCCTGGATGCCCATTTTTTTGCCTGTATGGATATGGTGGATGAAGTGCTTCCAACTTGTCATGAACATATGTCCACCACACTGGAGGATTAGAAGGCTATTTAACACACAAAAAATGTTTCCAGACTGCTGTTCCATTTGTGGCCTAATTTTGACTTAAGCAATGAACATTGCTGCCCTCTATTACATGCCACCCAAAGATGCAATGGATACAGACACTGGTATTTATAAAACAAATTTTGTTGTAAATAAGGTCTGACATTCAGAGCTTTCAATACAATTTGAACTGGAACATTGTAACAGCAATTGCAGGGACTACTAGCCAAGAGGTTACAAACCCACAGTACCTCATTTCCTGTTCAGAAAATCTGGCACTATTGATCCATAATTTCACAGTCCATTCTCCTTCAGAGTACTGTTCTGTGCCAGAAGTGCCCAGCTTCACAATTTGCCCTGTTGTATTTTAATTTCCTCTTTCTCCTACTTAATAAAACAAAGCTTCACTTTAACTTGAGAGAAGACTGAACATTTGATGTGAAATTTACTCCTGTGCTCTGGTAGTTAGGTTATGGCTGTCAAAAGTAATTTGGTTCAATTACAATAAAACTGACAAACCTGCCCAGGAGACCAGAGCCATTGTATAAAACGTGTACCTTGCCTTTCCATTTCCAGAACGGATGTTTGTCATTTTTCTTTAAGTTTAAGACCCACCAGAAGTTTCCAGATCTGTCTGCTCCAGATATACATCGTCCAATGGAGCAAGGGGTCGAGAATAAGTACAACAGAGGGGAAAAGTAGTCTAAAATAATGGTCCCAGGGGTGGAGGGAGATTCAAGACAGAAAGCAGAGAAACTAAGAAGGAGGATAATGAAGGAAAGAATAAGATAAAATAGAAAGGTAAAGTGTGCTGAGGGGTATAAAAGTTAGGGTTGCTGTATTTATATGTGAATAATCAAAGCATTTGAGGCACAATTTAGAATAGCCATAGAGGAATAAGGAAGTCTTCATGGAAACTTAGAGAGTGAATTTGCTCACAGCTGCTTCAACTTTGATGGAATTTCAGAAACAAGGTCTGGCAGCTGAGGAGAAGACAACTTGAGGATATTCATTGAACTCTACCTGAAACAGTCTGGCAGTTACATTCCTGCCACCCATGCCTTTCTTAGGGAGTATTGATTTTATCCTGTATTATGGTTAAGTGATATTAGACTATCTGACCTATTGGTACCTGGATTATTCCTCTCCTCTTTCTTGAACAGAGATTTTACATTGGCAATGCTGCTATCTTCTAGCATTGTGCAAAGTTGATTGTAGTCAGAAACTCTGTTATGACCTCTCTGATTTCACACATCACTCTCGTTCAATTAATTTTTCAGTACTACTCCCTTATCTAATTGCTCCAACTTCTGCTCTTAAATGTTTCTTTTATTCCCATTGTTTCCATTCCTACTATAAAGAAGTATTCTAAGGGGAGGACCCACCAGCCTTGGTTAACTAAAGAAGTTAAGGAAAGCATCAAACTTAAGGAAAAAACATGTAACTGTGCAAAGATGAGTGGCAGGTCAGATGATTGGTCAGATTAGGAAGAACAGCAGAAAATGACTAAAAAGTTAATCAGGAAAAAGAAGTTAGGGTGTGAGAGGAAGCTATTTGCAAGAATGGATAGCAAGAGATTCTTCAGGTATTTAAAAAGCAAAACATTAAGTAAAGTGAGTGTTGGTCCCCTAGAGAGTGACAATGGGGAGTTAATAGTAGATAATAAGGAAATAGCGGAAAAATGAACAAATATTTTGCATCTGTTTTCACTATAGAGGATACAAAAAACATTCTAGTAATAGCCGTAAATCAAGAGGTGGATGGAAGAGAGGAACTTGGTGAAATTACAATCACAAGGGAAGCCTTACTGAGCAAACTATTCGAGCTGCAGGCTGACAAGTCATCGGGTCCTGATGGACTTCATCCTAGGGTTTTAAAAGAGGTGGCTAATGAGGTAGTTGATGCATTAATTTTCCAAAGTTCGTTAAGTTCAGGGAAGATTCCATCAGACTGGAAATTAGCAAATATAACCCCTGTATTCAAGAAGGGAGGGAGGCAGAAAATAGGGAACTGTGGCCACTTAGCTTGACGTCTATCATGGGGAAGTTGCTAGAATTGATCATTAAGGAAGTTATAGCTGGGCACTAAGAAAAACCCAATGTAATCGGGAAGAATCAGCTTGGTTTTGTGAAAGGGAAATCATGTTTAACCAATCTATTGGAGTTCTTTGAAGGAGTAAATGGGAGCCTGTAGACGTGCTGTACTTGAATTTCCAGAAGGCATTTGATAAGGTGCCACATCAAAGTTTATTGCAGAAAATAAAAGCTCATAGTGTTGGGGGTAACGTATTAACATAGATAGAAGATTGGCTGACTGGCAGAAAACAGAGAATATGCATAAATGGGTTGTTTTCTGATTGGCAGGATGTAACAAGTGGAGTCCCACAGGGTCTGTGCTGGGGTCTTAACTTATTACAATTAATATCAATGGCTTAGATGAGGGGAGTGAAGGCATGGTAGCTAAATTTGCATTTAACACAAAGATAGGTAGGAAATTATGTTGTGAAGAGGACATAAGGAGGTTGCAGACGGATAGAGATAGGTTGAATGAATGGGTAAAAATCTGACAGATGGAGTGTCAGGTGAAAATGTGAGGCGGGGTCATTAAATACCTTTAAGGCAGAGGCAGATAGATTCTTGTTAGGCAAGGGAATCAAAGGTTATCGGGGTAGACGGGAATGTGGAATTAGAAATACAAATGTGGAGTATCATAGGAAAATATGAAGTTGTTCACTTTGGCAGGAAGAATAAATACGCAGAGTATAACTTAATTGGAAATTGACTGCAGAATTCCAAGGTGCAGAGGGATCTAGGTGTTATAGTGCGTGAGTCACAAAAGGTTAGTATGCAGGTACAACAAGTAATTAAGAAGGCTAATGGAATGCTATCCTTTATTCTGAGAGGAATTAAACATGAAAGTAAGGATGTTATGCTTCAGTTATTGGTGAGGTCATTGGTGAGATCACATCCCAAATACTGTGTTCAGTTTTGGTCTCCTTATTTAAGGAAGGATGTAAATGCATTAGAGGTGGTTCAGAGGAGGTTTATTAGATTGATACCTGGAATGAGTGGGTTGTCTTATGAGGATAGATTGGACAGGCTGGGCTTGTTTCCACTGGAGTTTAGAAGAGTGAGGGGTGACTTGATTGAAGTATATAAGATCCTGAACAGTATTGACAAGGTGGATGTGGAAAGGATGTTTCCTCTTGTGGGTGAGTCCAGAACTAGGGGGCACTGTTTAAAATTAGGGGTTGCCCTTTTAGGACAGAGATGAGGAGAATTTTTTTTCTCTCAGGGGGTCATACGACTTTGGAATTCTGTGCCTCAGAGGGCGGTGGAGGTGGGGTCATTGAATATCTTTAAAACAGAGGTAGAAAAGATTCTTGTTAGGCAAGGGGATCAAAGGTTATCAGGAGTAGATGGGAATGTGGAATTAGAAATACAAACAGATCAGGCATGATTTTATTGAATGGTGGGGCAGGCTTGATGGACCGAATGGCCTACTCCTACTCCTATTTCTTATGTTCTTAAGTTCTTATGTACCCCCTATACCCTTTGACTCCATTGTTAGCTGAGAATCTATCTACCTCTGCCTTAAAAATATTCAATGACCCTGTCTCTACCACTCCCTGGCGAAGAGAGTTCCACAGACTCATGACCCCCGAGAGAGAAAAAAAATCTCCTCATTTCCATTTTAATTGGGAGACCCCTTATTTTTAAATGGTGTCCCCTAGCTCTGGTCTCTCTGCAGAAGTATCTCCATACTACCATTTCCTTTTGATATAACTGAAAAAAGCCCATTTAAAATCCTGGAGCGACACCTGTGTTTTAGCAATTATGTATGGATCCAAACAATCATACCATTGTAATTATTCACTTCACGCTTGACAAAATGATTCCTGTCCTTTCTTGATGAATATTTATAAGAGTGTGTTAAGCAGTGTACTTCTCCCTTCAGGCAAGACCATTTGGAGTTCATCAATATGTATTACCAAGGACTTATGTAAAAGGGACATCAAAGAAAAGTCACCAGGTATCTTTTATCTGTACTCTGTTAGCCTGATTCTTGCCTTTTTTGTGACAAGTACTAATCAATTATGTTTTGATGACTGAAAAATTACAATCTTATTTAGAACATGTTTTACCTCTTGTACACCACATCTGTGCCTTACTTAAGTCACAGATATGCAAGTCTAGGTTATGGCATGAAGTAGATAACTGATTGCAATATGGGAAGGTTAGCGTGTGTCTTTGTTTATAGTATGAAACTTGTGGATGGCAACACAGGGGAATACAAAAATCATCCTTTTGAACTTTTATATTTATATAATTTTCTATTCCCAACACTACCCACCTCAATGATACACTCAAAAAGAGGTTGTTTTGAATACAATCCTAGTCATCACTTTGTTGGGTCACCCCAGTAGCTTTTCCTATCGTCACTGCGCTTCCACTCACCTGAGTTCAGAACATTCTGTTGCTACATGATACTCTGCCTCATTTACAGTTCAAAAATTAGCTAAACTTACTTGTAGAGTGGAAACAATTGGGAAAAGGAGTCATAAGTTGCTTTGAGCTCTGCTCTGGTGAATGAAAATGGGGATCCAGCACTCCACTGCTAACCTTCTTGGCTGGCACAGAGAACAGAATAGAAGTTTTGTCTTGTTTATGCACAGCAGTAGCACAAAGTAATCATTTCTGGGGTCAGGTATGGTCAATCGTTATCAGACCTGTCAAATCTCATTGATTTGAAGTGGCACTTACAATTCATTTTTTTAATGTTCAGCGTCTCACTGCCCAAGACATGCATTTTAATGAGATTCCAATCTGTTTAACTCATGTCCTTATTAAATCCTACTCCTGCGATGGATATGCCCTTGCAGTCTTGGTGTTGGGTCCACTACACTGTCTCACTACTCCACATGAAAGGCAGCTTCAGCACAGCATGGTACAATGCTGTGACATTTTCATTTTCTTTGCTCTCTCTTGTCTGAGGTTCATTAAGATGGAACTGCCAAACTAATGATAACCCATTCATGTCAAATTGGTGTTACATGTTTCTACCTAATGGAAACTGGGTCAATGTGGCCTAAAGCCATTTGCTTTGGGAAATTGCTACCCTCTGTCTGAAATGAATTTACCTTAGTTCCCAGAGGTATCTGAACACGATTTACAACAATGTAATGTGATAGATGTATTGTATATTTATATATACATAAATTTCATGTTTAATGTTCTAGATCAAGAAGATGTTCAGTGAAATATAGGCCTGAATTTTCCATTCGTCGGGCATGCGCGATTGGTGGGCCCGGAAGCAGGCGGGAAATGGGCCTCCAGCTGCGATCAGCTCCCAACCGCGATTTCATGCTGGCTGGCCAATTAACGTCCAGCCAGCGTGAAACGTGTGCTGAAATGTTCAGTGCTGCCAGGGTGGGAGCAGGAAGAGGGTGGGCACCAATCTAACTGAGGGTGCATGTGAGTGCTTCTAGTGAGCTCCCTGAAGGCAGACAGCTTCCCCAGGGAGCTGCAGGCCTCCACAAAATAGAGGAAATGACAAAAATGCTGCAAAATATGTCCATGCAGCACAATCAAGCACCTGAAAGCATACCTCATTAAAAAAAAGTCCCCAGATATTTCTGAAGGGGGAGGTGAAAGGGTTAAAAATCAAATACAATGGACAAAGAGGTAGCTTTTGATAAACCACAAGTCATAGTCTGGACCAGATAAGAGTCAAGGCCCATGTGTACGTGTCTTGATTCTGATTGGGTAATACAGCCATGAATATGTCCCTGAATATGGTTGGATAGCCTAACCATGTACACATATTTTGAAATGATTGGATAAACATAGTCACATGTATACGAATTCAATAGGGTAGAGGTAGGAGAGCATCAGTGTGTCAGGCACTAATTTGATGTATTCAAATGTACTCAACTGTATTGTGATAAGAAAATAGTACAAAAGTAGTGGAATATAATTAATCGGGGAGCTGGGTCGCCATTTTACGGAATGGTTACAGCTCCCTTGTAAATGCTTGAATAAAACTTGAAAGAAGCTGGAGTCTCGTGCGGTCGCTGTGGGATCGGAGGGTGTTTGAACCCCCTTTCAATCTCTTTTTGTTTTATTTCCCCACGGAGATATCATCCCACTCTGGATCGAGGTTTGAGCAAAAGTGTGAATGCCACCTGGGAGAATGGCCCATTCACCAACCATAAGTGTGGATGGACCACGTAAAATTGCTGTTAATTGCATAGTTAATGGACTTAATTACCTGCTAAATTGTTGGCATGCATGCTTCTGACTGCTGCGCCTGCCCGCCAAGCGAATTATCACATAAGTGCGCGATGATGTTAGGAAGTTCACCCGATGTCATCTCGCGCTATTTTACGTCCATTCGGGTCAGGCGCGTGCCTGCCCGCGAGGTGTAAAATTCTGGCCATAGATTTATACAATTGAGTTATATTCTTCCAAAGAAATTGATAAAGGGGTAACATCAAAATTGCACACAAATGGTCAATAACGTGTATGATTGATAAGAATATTTCACAACTATCCCTGATGACTAAATTCCACTTTGAAGAGATGTGTTTACATATTTTTTGTCTACCTATCTTTCTCCATAGGTTTCTCACTGGTACACTCTTCTTCATGTCACAGAACGCAATATTCAAATCAAACCTCAAACATAAGGAAGAAATAATAACTGGGATGCTTTTGTGTACTTTTGAACTTATCTTGCAGCATACATACACTTTCTCTGAGGTTTCATATTCACACAACATGAACTTTATAGAACCCATAATTTCAGTTCTCTAGATATACACTGTAGTAAGAAACTGAGGTTTACAGATATGAAGACTCTAGTTTCTGACTCTGCTTAGCTTATTTCAGGCAGCAAAATAGTAGAAAAGTTAAACTGAATATTTATAAGCTCCACCTCTGTGAAACTTCTATGCATCAATGGGAAATAGTTGAGGATCAAGGAAAAAGAAATCTCAATTGAAAAGTCTCCATTCTAGTTGTTAAAAGTAGCCAAAATATGTTGTTTTATGTAAAATGAAATGGGAATTCCAGAAACTTTTCTGAAACGTTTCTTAAAAAAGCAATGTACATTATTATATTCAGAGTTATTTATTTAATCAAAACAGCACAGCTGGGATTTTACAGGGCTACAGTGGCCTCGCTGATAGGCCATAAAGCTGGGAGCAACCCCATAGTCAGCCTTGTCTAGGAGCCCCAACCAGATTTTATGTCCATCAGGCAGTTAATGAGTTGCTATTGGGGATCACATCCCTTTCTGAGATTAAATCCTGCTTCAAAGAGTTGCTGGCCAAATAGAGAGATGAAAAGATTTTCAGTTCCAGCATCAGCACCAGGAGCAATGACCACTGCTGGGAATATACCGAGTTATCAGAAGTAACATGGGTGTCGCCTTCAGAATAAGGTAAGAACATAATAAATAAAAGCAGGAGTAGGCCATTTGGATGCTCGAGCCTGCTCCGTCATTCAGTAAGACCATGGCTGATCTGATTATGATCTCAGCTCCACTTTCCTGCCTGTCACCCATAACCTTTGAGTCCCTAGTCGATCAAAAATCTGCAAAACTCAGCCTTGAATGTATTTAATGTCCCTGCCTCCAGGCAAGTGAAATCTAAAGACTAATGACCCCCTGAGAGAAGAAATTCCTCCTCATCTCCATCTTAAATGGGTGACCTTTTACTTTGAAACTGTGCCCCATAGTTGTCAATTTCCCCATGAGGGGAAACATCAGCATCTACCCTGTCAAGCCCCTCAGAATCTTAACCTGTTTTAAAAAGATCACCTGGTATTCTTCTATACTTCAATGAGTATGGGCCCAATTTGTTCAATCTTTCCTTAAAAGACAAACCCTTCATCCCAGGAATCAGCTTTGTGAACTTTCTCTGAACTGCCATCAATGCAAGTATATCCCCAATGCAAGTAAATAAGGAGACAAAACTGTACGCTACTCTAGATGCAGTCTCACCAATGCTCTGTAAATAGGATAAACTCAGCACTTTTATATTCCATCACGTTTGCAATAAAGGCTAAAATTCCATTTGCCTTCCTAATTACTTGTTCTACCTGCATGGTAACATTTTATGATTCATGTACAAGGACACCCAGATTCCTCTGTGCTGCAGCATTCTGCAGGTTCTCTCCATTTAAATAATAATCTGTTTTTCTAGTCTTCCCACGAATGTGGACAACTTAACAATTTCTAACATTATTTTCCATCTGTCAAATTTTTGCCCACTCACTTAACCTATCTGTATCCCTTTGCAGGCTCTTTATGTCCTCTTCACAACTTGTTTTCCTACCTATTTTTGTATCGCCAGCAAATTTGGTGACTATAAACTCGGCCCTTTCACCAAAGTTATTAATATAGATCATGAATAGTTTAGGTCCCAGCACTGATTCTTGTGGTGTTCCACTAGTTACAGCATGCCATCCTGAAAATGACCCATTTATCCCACTCTCTGCATCCTGTTAGTTAGCCAATCCTCTATCCATTCTCATATATCATCCCCAACACCATGAGGTCTGAGCTTTTATGTGGCACCTTATCAAATGCCTTTTGGAAATCCAAATGCACTACACCTACCAGTTTTCCATTATCCACTGAGCTTGTTACATGTTTTTGTGTCCACCAAGCCGAAGTGATGCGTCTAGCATGTGGCTGAAGAGAGTTAGCATGCTTTCTGCTTTTGTGTGCTAGTTTCCTTCTTGTTTTCAGTCTACACTACTGGCTAGCAGCAATGCAAAAAAGAGAGCCAATATACAATATTGTCAATATACAACCTCCCTGTCAATATACAACCTCTCCACAGGCATAACATCAGCTCTTGGTTGTACACAGCAAATGGACCCCTAGCGGCCCCAACCTAAAAATTCAGAGGAACTTGGAGGTGGTTTGGTCCCAGACATGTAATATGCAGGTCCACTGGCATGTGGACAGGCCCTGGCACTCATGAACCAAACTCACAGCTACGGACGAATAGCTCCACTGCACGGTGGATACCTCAGGAGAGTTGAAGGCTAGGGGAGTAAACCTTGACAAAAAATCTGAAGTAGAGCCCAAAGACGGATTGATGTCTAAATAAATTTTTCCAGCAACTCCTGCAAACAAACATAGTTCTTTGCATTCCTTTGGACCCACCCCGGGAGATTGAGAGGCAGACCCCTGATGTCTGGGGTCTCCATAAATCTTGCATAGGCTTGAGCCCTGGAGGAGGCACTTCAGTTTTGCTGCAGAGTGCTCACACAACATGGGAGACAACAGTTATGGGGGATAAGCTCAATTTGATTGGCGTAGAGAACAGGTGCCGCGGGCTTTCTCCAATTGTGGGAGGGGCAGTTGTGTTCCACTGGTCAGCCTAACCTCAATTCTGGTGGCCCCGGACTAGTAAGGTGCTTCTAGTAAGGAACGTTCTTCAAGACACCATCTACAACGCCGCAATCTCGATACATGAGAGGCAAGAGCGGAATAATACTGACTGGCTCGAGGCTAACATCACTGTGATGGAACCTGTCATTGAGACTAAGCAGTCTACTTTCACTAATTACAAGAGATATCCGAGCGAGAAACATCTGAATGCATTGAGAACTGGTCGAAGCAGACTCCCACAAACTGCTAGGCGGTGTGCCAATGACTACTGTTTACAACCCTGCTAGAATATACAGATGTCCTTCAACACACGGAATTCTAAGGTCATGTATGAAACGATCAAAAAAGCAACAGGCCCAGAAGCAAAGAAAACGGCTCTGTTAAAAACATGGACAGGGGAAGTCATCACCGACTCCAATAAACAGTTGGAGATATGGGTGGAACACTACCTTGACTTGTACTTCAGGGAGGACACGCAGACTGAGGAAACTCTAGACACCACAGAGAGCCTGCCTGTCAGGGAAGAGCTGGATATTGAACCCACAGTGAAGGAGCTTAGCAGAATTAATGACTCCCTTGACAGGGGCATAGCTCCAGGTGCTGATGCTATGCTGCCTGCACTCATCAAGCATGGGAGAGCAGCAATCCTGCAACATCTGCATGAACTTCTCTGTCTCTGCTGCAGGGAGGGGGCAGCGACCTAGGCTATGCCTGATGCAAAGACTGTGACGCTGTAAAGGAACAAGGGCGACTGCAGCGATTGCAACAACTATTGAGGCATCTCCCTGTTAAGCATTGTGAGAAAAGTGTTTGCTGGATTGCCCTTATCAGACTGCAGATCTAGGTTGATTGCACCTATCCTGAATCCCAGTGTGATTTAAGAACTGGAAGGCCAACAATTGACATGATCTTCTCAGTCTGGTAGTTGCAAGATAAATGGTGTGAACAAAGGGGACTGCTATATATTGTCTTCATCTATCTTACCAAGGAATTCAACCATGTGAGAGGAGATGGTCTATTTAAGCTGCTGGAGAAAATTGGCTGCCAAAGCTGCTCAATGCAATCTCCTCTTTCCATGACAACATGTAAGGTCAACTATGATGGGGCAACATTGAACCCTTTGGTATCCTCAGTGGAGTCAAACATAGTTATGTTCTGGCACCAGCATTCTTTGGCATATTCTGCTCTTTGCTGGTGTCATATGCTCACAGGGTGTCTACTTACAAACTAGAATTGACAAAAAGATGTTCAGCCGTACTCGCCTGAGATCCGAGATAAAGCTGCGCCAAGTCCTCATCAGAGAGTTGCAGTACGCTGATGATGCCACACTAACATTCCATACCGAGAAGCACCTTTAGCAGAATCTCTCTCATGCCTGGAAAGAGTTTGGTTTGATCATCAGCATCAGGAAGACAAATGTCATGGTCCAGGATGTTGCCATCCTGCCATCTATCAGCATTGACAGTGTGACACTGGAGGTTGTTGATAGCTTCACACATCTAGGCTTTACAATCACCAGAAAGTTGTCACTTGATGCTGAAACACACATTGCAAAAGCTGCAGTTGTTATGTCCAAGCTGAGTAAGGGAGTGTAGAACAACAGCAACCTGGCCGAGAACAATAAACTGTGAGTCTACCAAGCCTGTATCTTCAGCACACTCTTCCACAGTGATGATACCTGGACAATGTATGCAAGGCAGGTAAAAACATTGAAGTTTCCACCTTTGCTGTCTCAGACATATCCTGGGTATCTCTTGGCAGGACAAGATAATCAAACCAGAGGTCCTAGAGCATGCTAATTCCATCAACATATACTAATTGCTAAGCCAATGACATCTGCACTGGCCTGGCTATGTTCATCGGATGGATGACAGCCGTATACCTAAAGACCCTCTGTATGGTGAACTGGCCACTGGGTCACAATCTGCTGGGCATCCATATCTCCACTATAAGAATACCTGCGGTGAACATTGACACTGACGACTGACCAGTCAACAGGAGGTCAACTGTTTGGAAGGACATTGGAAGAAGCGAGCAGAAATGGAAAGCTCAGCAGTCCAAGAAGAGGGCCCAGAGAAAACAGAGGCCAGCGAATTGTGCACCTTCTCAGCCCACTGTCTTCCCCTGCAGCAAATGAAGCTGAGAATGCCTTGCCAGAGTGGGGCATCTGAGCCACACCAGACAATGCTTAACACAGAGTTGATCACCATGGTGCAAACCATTGTCTTATGAGACAGAAGACTGCCACCAGTTATTCTATCCTCAAAGAACTCTAATGAATTTGTCAAATACGATTTCCCTTTCACATAACCATGTTGACTCTGCCTGACTGTACTATGGTTTTCTAAATGTCCTGCTACTACTTCCTTAATAATGGATTCTCACATTTTCCCAGTGGCAGATGTAAGGTTAATGGGCCTATAGTTTGCTGCTTTTTGTCCCCGTCCTCTCTTGAATAGTGATGTTACATTTACAATTATCTAGTCCATTGGGCTCTTCCCAGGATCTAGGAAATTTTGGAAGATTACAACCAATGCATCCCCCTGTCTCTGCAGCCATTTCCATGAAAACCCGAGAATTCAGGCCAACAGGCCCAGGGTTAGTCACATTAGTATTCCTAGTACTTTTTTCTCTTGTGCTCATGATTGATTTAAGTTCCTCCCTCTCTTTTGCCTCTTTATTTTCTATGATTCAGGGATGCTTTTTGTGTCTTCTACTGTGCAGGCAGATAGAAAATACTTGTTCAACATCCCTGCCATTTCCTTGTTTCCCATTTTTAAGTCTCCAGACTTCTTCTCTAAGAGCCCAATGCTTACTTTAGCTATTTTTTCCCTTTTTATATACTCGTAGAAGCTTTTACTATCTGTTTTTATATTTCTTGCTAGTTTGCTCTCATATTCTAATATCTTCTCTTTATTACTTTTTTCAACATGCTTTGCAGGTTTTAAAAATTTTCCCAAGCTTCTGGCCTATCACTAATCTTCGGAGCATTGTATGCTTTTCCTTTCAATTTGATACCAACCTTAACTTCCTTTGTTCACCATAAATGGTGTATCCTTCTCATCGAGTCTTTCTTTCTCAAATGGAATACATCTTTGTTGAGAATTATGAAATATTTCCTAAAATGTTTGTCACTGCTTCTCTATCATTTTAGTTTTAACCAATTTTTATATTCCACTTTAGACAACTCTGCCTTCATACTGGTATAATGGCCTTAATTTAAGTTTAAGACACCTGTTTTAGATCAATATTTCTCACCCTCAAACTGAATGTGAAATTTTATTATGTTATGATCACTCTTGCTTATGAGCTCATTAATTAATCCTATATCATTCCCATTACCAGGTCTAAAGTAGCCTGCTCCCTGGTAAGTTCCAGAATATATTGTTCTAAGAAACTGTCCCAAATACATTCTATGAACTCATCCTCCAGGCTATCTATGCCAATTCAATTCATCCAATCTATATGAAGGTTAAAATAGCCCACAGATATTGCAGTACCTTTCTTACAAGCTCCCATTATTTCTTGATTTATACTCTGTCCTACGGTGTACTTATTGTTAGGGGGCCTATAAAGTATTGCAGCCAATGATTTCCTTTCTTTGCTATTTTTTTTTTTCCACTCAAACTGATTCTACATCTTGATCATCTGAGCCAAGATCATTTCTCACTACTGTACTGATATCATTCCTTATTAACAAGCTACCCCACCTCCTTTTCCTTTCTTGCTATTCTTCCAAAATGTCAAATACCCTTGGATATTCAGTTCCCAGAACCGGTCACCTTGCAACAATGGGCGGGATTTTCTGACCCCACCCATGCTGGGATTGCCCAGTCCTGCTGAAAGTCAATGGACTTTTGGCTAGGCTGCCGAAACTCCCACAGCAATTCCCAGCACGACAGGGCCGGAAAATCTCGGCCAATGTCTCCGTAATGGCTATCATATCATACTCATTCATTTCCATTTGTGCTATGAATTCATCCATTTGTTATGAATACTGCATGCATTCAGTAAAAGAGCATAATTCTGTTTCTTTTTACCATTTTTTTCCTTACTCTGTCTCAGCCCTAAAGCTACCTAACTGAAGACAGAAATTCCAAGTGCAGTTCCCAACCAATCTGGAAAATCTTCATACATCCAACTCAATTCTAGAACAGTGGGATCAGATAGTCAGCTATACTGGACTCCTGTGCCCATATCATCAGGTTCAAGCAACACCATCACGAGGACTGGTTTGACAAAAATGATGCTGAAATAAGTGACCTCCTTGAACAAAACAAGCAGCCTTCATTGCCTGGCAGAACAACCCAAGCTTGCAAGTCAAGGCGGCAGCATTCCGAGAGCTCAAGGTTGATGCCCAAAGACAAATCCAGAAGATAGAGGACCAGTGGTGGAAAGAGAACACCCGAGACATTCAACAATATGCTGACAATTATGACATGCATTGCTCTTTTGAAGCCACAGGGCCATCTATAGACCAGTCAAATGGGAAAAATCCCCTTCACTCACAGGATGGTGTTTCTCTTCTTAAGGATGGCAATGGAAATAACATCTTGAACAATTTGGCTGTGAATCCACAGGGCAGCTGATACACCCCAGGCTATCACCATTACCCTGTGGTAGAATCAACTGGTGAATCACCGTCGATGGGAGAGCTGCAACAAGCAATCAAACGGATGAGAAACAACAAAGCCTGTGGCCCTGTTGGTGTTCCAGCTGAGATTTTCAAAGCCGGTGGGCTTTTGCTCACACTGAGACTCCATGCACTCATCCTACAGACTTGGGAGGAAAAAGAACCTCCCTCTGACTTCAGGAATGTGACAATTGTAACTATCTTCAAGAAGGGAGATAAACAATGGTGCGGAAACTATCGAGCTATTTCCCTCTTGTCCATAGCAGGGAAAATCCTGACATACATTCTCCTGAATCACCTACTTCCTGTGGCTGAGGAAATTCTCCCAGCGACACAGTGTGACTTTAGACCTTCCAGAGGAACATCTGACATGGTCTTTATTGCCAGACAAATCCAAGAAAAATGTTGAGAAGAACACCAGGAACTCGTCATTGCATTCATCAACCTGACCAAAACATTTGACTCAGTAAATCACAAGGATCTGTGGATTGTGCTCCAAAGATTTGGGTGTCCAAGAAGCTTCATCACAATCCTGCAATTGCTTCATGATGTTCTGAGTGCAACTATCTTCAGTGGGAGATCTGAAACAGCCACCTTCAAAATCTGGACCGTGCTCAAGAAAGGCTCTGTGAAAGTGCCGTACCCTCTACAAACTATCTGACAATGCCTATTCACCTCATCAAAGATCTACTGCCCTCTGATGTCATCTAGATGCAAAACTCTTTAGCCTCAGTTGCCTCCATGCCAAAACTAAACTGACTACCATAGATATACATGTCCTACAGTTTTCAGGTGGCTGCAGTGCCATTGCTCACTCTGCACCAGATTTGCAAGCCACTCTTGATTTCTTCAGTTCTACATACAAGAAACTTGGCTTGTCTTTAAATATTGCCGGAACAAAATTCATATATCAACATGCACCTGGTCTGCCAAATATTCTACCTCCTATATATGTTGAAAGAGAGACTCTGGAATATGTTGTGCATTTATCATACCTTGGCAGCCACTACTCTTAAAAGACTGGATCAGCTGCACCAGCTCAGCCGTCTGCAAACTACAGCAGTGATTATTTGACAACAAAGACTTCCTCAGTCAACAAAAGTCCTCGTGTACGAACCAGTTCTTGTCACCACACTCCTGTACTGAGGTGAGACCTGGACTGTGAGTAGGCGAGCTGTAAGAATGCTAGAGAAATTTCATTAGCATTGTCTCTGCTGCATCCTCCTGATTCGATGGGAGCACCGTCAAACACACACAAATGTCATTCTTGAAGCCACCTCCATAAGGATTAGGGCAAAACTCCTGAAGGATCAATATCAATGGACTAGATGCAATGGGATGAATAATACACCGTGGCGTGGATGGGGCGGGGGGGCAGGTTCCGCAGCCGGAAGCTAATGGCCTTCTGCCCCACCTTCAAAACACACCCGATAAAGCGCTAATTGGGGCACATAAAATCACAGGCCAGGTTTGAGGCCTTCATCCCGCCCAATCAGTGCTGGAGGATGGGATGTCCGGCCACTGAGATCATTGGCCGTGACCTGGAACCAGGTCATGGCCAGTAATTGAAAGGCCCCCCTGGCACGGGGTTGTATTAGGGGGCCCAGCAAATGATGGCATTGTTCGGAGTTTGAAAACTTATTGTGATTCCAGCGATTTGCAGGCTTTTAAGGTGAGTGTGCATTTATTTGAGTTCTGCTGTGTCTAAACTTTGCCACTGAGCAGAAGAGGCTTTATTTTGAACCTGAATAAGTTTTCCACAGCTTTGAATAGAGGAGTTATCTAGTTGTTGCATGTTTCCCTCAAGAGATGTCTGAGACATTGGAGCGAGGGGAGAGGCAGGGAAGAAGGGCCAAATCAGCCCCTCGATTTAATGATGACTCCCTCAGAACCCTCCTCCATGCAGTTTCTAACTGAAGTGAGCACCTGATGCCATCAGGCGTGAAAAGGAGAAACCCAGACAAAACATGTGCTGCCTGGGAGGAGGCTCTGAGGAGTTTGGCAGCATTGGGCTGGTGAGGAGAACCTGGTCTCAATGCCAGAAGAGGCTCCATGATCTCATGAGGGTGGCCAGGGTGAGTAAGTCTTCAGGATGTGTTACCTTGTGCCAGTGTGCTACAGGGTGCCATTGCAAATGCAGGAGGGAGGTGACTTTGGCTGGAGCTCCAAAGCATCATAATGCAGCAAAGACACTGTTTGGTCTAGTTGGAGGTTGTGAGGTTGGCAGAATGTGCAGATGAAGGATTTACAGAGCACCTAGGCTGCCAGGCACGTTGCTAATAATGCGTCAACGGCTTACCATTAAACAAAATAACAATGCCAGTGAGTGCAATCTTACACATCTTTTCAGGAGAACTGAGCCCACAAAGCGCAAGAGTGAGGCCAGACTGGCGGGGGTGTGGAGAACCTTGTGGCGCTGATTCAATTTGAAGGGGAGGTGTTGACGTTCATCCTAGGACCATTGGCAGAGGCGAGATTGGAGGAAGGCCTGGGTCTGGTGACATGACAAAAGGCACAAACCAATAGAAAAGGGGGGAGGGAAAGTGGGAGGTGGATGGAGGTTTGGCATGATCCAATGAAAGTCGTTAATATAGTGCCATTACTGAAACCCTGGGAAGCTTCATAATCGGAAGCTTCAGATGTTGGTACAAGTGAGTATTTTGTCAGCATGTTAGACATTAGTAATGTTGCAGAGCTTAGTAACTTTGCGTTGATGTGGCAGGGTCTGTGATGACCACTAATCCCCTTACTTATGTCTCTTTGTCATAGGAGAAGCCTCTTCCATGGACCCACCTCCAGATGCTGTGCGGCTACCCTCCTCCGAGGAGAAGGAAGGACCCTCAGAGGACACAGCATCACATCCTCTCTCTATCCCAAGCACCATCGCAGATATTGGCAGAGATTTGCATGTCAGAATGGAGGCATGCACAGTCTGGTGAGCATACTTCACAGTCGCACATGCAGCTGCCAGAGAGTGTGATGGAGCAGCCTCGGGCAGTCGGAGGAGTATATGGGGTGATCCAGAGACTGATTCCGAGTTGGATGATGAGCTTCTGGAGTTGTCCATAAGGTGGAAGATCTGGATGTCCAACGCAAGTTCTGTGAAGATTTGGCAGGTATACCAGAGGGGTTGCATGCTCTGGCCTGGACTGTGGAGGTGTCTGTTCAGGCCTCTGCATTGTGATCACTCACTCTTATTCCTGTGAATGTAAATAATCATTGAACATTTGTAAATAAACTCACACCTTATAGCCCCTCATGCTGATGCTTTCATACTATGCCTGCCATATTAAATGAAACCAGCAAAATTATGTTGGGAACGCAACCCAAAGTCATTGCACCCAATAATGCACCAGTAGGGGTGGAGAACGCTCCCGATTTGGGAGCATATTGTTCAGCCCCATGTTCCAATGACCTAAAGCTATCTGCCCTGCCAGGTCCTGTTTTCTCAACTCTCAAATGGCCAACATTCTAGGAAGGTGTAGTATTTGTAGCTTTAAGGAATGTAGTGACAGTAGCTTTAAGACTTATTGTGTTGAATAGTATCACATGACAGTGTGAATGAGTCAGCTCTAAGCACAGGGAACCTTAGAGTGGGAGCTCTTCTTCAAGTTGTGGAGCTTGCTGGAAGCATGTAACTGCTGCTGCAGCCTGTAAATAAAGTTCAATGTTTCCATCTGAAAAAACAAGTCCATAATAAACTGGTGAAGAGGATGGGATAAGGTCCAGCATTGTCCCTTTCCCAGAGACTGTGAGAATCTTATTTAAACAGAAGAAAAGGAAGATATGTTCACCTGGTATTCTGCAGAGTTCAAACAGAAGAAACAGAAGTGCTGTCATTTTAAGTTTAGAAAAATGGGCCCTGATCCAAATGGCTGACAAATCTCCTGGAGCACTCCCAACATTAGGAAAAACAGGACCTGCAGAGGCAAAAAAAAAAAAGAAAAAAAAGAGAATCTCTATTTATATTTTAAAATAGGTGGCAACCCCACAGGCTCAGTGGCTTGCACATGGCTGCAAGTAAACAAAGATTTAAAAACAACCTGCAGGGCATAGTAAAAAAGAGACTGCAGAGTTAAAAATACATTTTTTTTAAATTGCTGCAGAGTTGACAGCTTACAAATTTTTTTAAAAAGCAGTCACATTTGCCAGTGAGCCTGCCAAAACATGAAAATTGCAGAAAACTCAAAAACAGCACAAAAACGCAATAGCTACTGAGACAGCCCGTGTTAAAAAAGGGTGATTTCTCTTAAAGCGGCAATACATTTAAAGAGATAAATACAAGAAAAATGGCTATGGACAGAAAATTAGAAGAGAACTCAGAGAGTGGGTGACTCTCAATACAGGTCCATTAGCAACAAGAGACCCCAGAGAGGGGGCAATTCTGCTGAAGACAAGGGACCCCAGAGAGTAGGCAACTCCACCAAGGGCAACAGGAGACCCCAGAGGAAGGGCAACCAAAAAATAAACTGTTGAAAGAACAGTTAATTGTCCTTCAAGATCAAATGCAAAAGGAATGTGTGACCATTCAGCAACATGAAGAAATAAAGACTGCCTTAAGCAGTAGAATGGAAGCACAGGAGAAGACACTCAAAGAGAGCGCAGGGGAAGCCCTGGTAATTGGAGAGGGCTCACAGGAAGCCCGGGGAGTCGTGTATGCAGTCAGGGATGCAGCCAGGAGACAGGAGTTTGGAGAAACTCCAAGGCAGTGCCAGCTCAGTGAAGCCAGCTATCTAACAAAGAGCTGAAGGATCAGCTGAATGAAGCTAAAGAGGCATTGAAGGGGAAAGTCGTATAACTTTTCAAGGTGTGAGTGGTTACCTGGTGTAATAGCTTCTGTGATTGGACCCTTGTCATACCACATAGAAGTGGAGGGCTGGATCACCCACAAACACATGGGTCATTTGAGAAGAAGGGAGATACCCTAACAAAATGATGTTCCACCTGTAACCACTGAAGAACCTGTGGTCCCTGTTGAAATTGTTCAACCAAAGATAGGCATACCAGACATCTCTGGTGGAGTAGATAACACTGAACTGCCTGTGCCTAAAATGGTACCTGACGTTGCTGCAGTTCCAGATAATGTGGATCCTGTAAGAGATTCTAAAGTTGTGGAGCTACGACATTCTACCCTGATCAGGGAACCACCTGAGAGACTGAACTTATAATTCCATGACCCACGTATATATTTGTAATATGTAGGTAGATGTTCTTGTAAATGCAAACTGTACAAAAACTTTAAAGGGGGCGGAATGTAATGACTGTAGCTTTAGGGAATGTAGTGACTGTAGCTTTAAGACTCATTGTGTTGTATAGCATCACTTGACAGTGTGAACTAATCAGCTCTAAGCACAAGGAATCTTAGAGCGGGAATTATTCTTCTAGTAGTGGAGCTTGATGGAAACACATAACTGCTGCAGCCTGTAAATAAAATTTGATATTTCTAAGGAGCAACATGTCTGGAAAATAAAGTCCACAACAGAAGGACAAAGAAAACATTTCAAAGACACTTTCAAGTTCTCCTTGAAGTGATGCAGCATTGACATTGATGGCTGGGAGGAGCTTGCTATCAATCACTCAGGATGGCGACAATTTGTCCATCAAGCTGCATCACGCTTTGAATTCCAACATTTTAATGATGAAGCAGAGCAGTGGCAGAGGATGGAAAATGAAGTAAATCCTGCACTCTAGATCCTACTATCTTGTGGGACATCCTGGTCCATGTGCCAAAGAATCTATGGATTGAAATTCAGGTTGTTCAGTCAGACAAAGACCTACGACAGATATCATTCGTGAATGGACGGACAGCTGATGATGACTGACTTTAATGGCTGGTGTACTCCTAAATTTGTATGATCTGTGCCTTCCTGTCACACTCTGGTTATCTTTCCCCGTATCATTATCCTCCATGATTGACCTTGTACTTTCTCTTTAAAATTCCAAATCTCCCCTCAGATGAACACTCCCCCACCCCACTATTTAAATAAAAAGCCTTGTTTACAAACCTAATTATACAATTCTCCAGGCACTGGTTCCAGCACAGTTCAGGTGAAGGCCATCCCAACAGTGTAGCTCCCTCATCTCTGGTGCTGGTGCTAGTGCCCCATGAATCAAAACCCATTTCTCCCACACCAATCTTTGAGCCACGTAGCCAACTCTCTGATCCTCTTTATCCTATGCCAAGTGGCTCATGGCTCAGGCCATAATCCAGTGATTATTACCCTTGTGCTTGTTTAAACTTAGCCCCTACTCAAACTCTCAATAGGATCTCTTTTTTAGTCCTGTCTATGTCCTTGATAGCCACATGGACCAGAACAATTGGATCCTTCCCCTACCACTCCATGTTCCTTTCTAGCCGAGAAGAGATGTCCTTAACCTTGACAGTTTGCAGGCAACACAGCCTTCAGGGCTTATGCTCTTGGCTGCAGAGAACAGCATCCCCAAACTACAATGGCCTGAATTTTCCCATTGGCGATTTGGGGGCGGGGCCCACTCGCCGACGGGAAAATGACACGGGATGACGTCGGGAGGAACCCCCAATGTCATCCCGGTCCATTTAAATCTTTAGGAAGGCGGGCGGACAGCGAAATCAGCTGTTCGCCCGCTGACCTGTCAATGGCCAATTGAAGCCATTGACAGGGCAATTAAGATAATTAAAGACCTGCCCGTCCAACCTAAGGTTAGCGGGCAGGCCAGGAGCCCCAGTGGGCTTCTGATAATACATGAAACCTCATCCACTGGCGGGATGAGGTTTCATGTCCGTTTTTAAAAACTTTAATAAATTTTATGTGATATTTATTAACATGTTCCATCTCGTGTGACATTATCACATGAGGGGGACATGTTAATAATTTTTTAATTTTTCTATTTTTAAAGTTTTTTAGACTGTCGGCAATCTCCCTGAGATAACACTTAGTCTCAGGGAGCAGTGCGCTCTTTCACGCGCATGCACGAAAGAGCACACTTTGACAGATGGGGAATCCCTCCACCCCCCGCACAGGAAGCACATCGCGCTTCCTGTTGGGCAGGCCACTGGACGGCCCTTAATTGGCCCACCCACTCAAAATGAAGGCGGGCCCCGTTTCGGCGGCGGAGTTCAGCTGCCCGCCCGCTGCCGAGCCAGTGGGGCCCATCCGCCAACCGAGGGCAAAATTCTGCCCAACGTCTCCTATCAAAGCTACGTTCCTTTTTACTACCCCCCGACTTGAATGGCCCCCTGCACCACAGTGCTGCAGTCAGTTTGCTCATCCTCTCTGCAGTCCCAGTTCTCATCCACACAAGCTGCAAGACCATCAAACTTGTGGACAATTGCATTGCTTCTCCATTATCCTACCTTCTGGATTCCCATACCTGTCTCACTTATAGTCACACCCTTCTAGGTCCCAGACCATGGACCAAATCAGAAGTGCCTGGAATAAGGGGTGTGACTGCCTCCTGGAAGCATTTAGGTAGCTCAGAGTCCAGCTCATCAACTCTGAGAAGGAATTCCTCGAGCTGCAGACGCTACTGCAGATGCAGTTGCCATGGGTCACACTGATGTCCACCAGCATCCACATACTACAACTACAACATATCACCTGTCCTGTCATCTTTATTGTCTTTTATTTAACTAATTGGGTTTCATTTTTTAGAAATATCACTCAATGATTATTTGTAGATATAGTAAGTAGTTTACCTAGCTTAGCTATAAATTTAAAACAAAAACCATAAGCTCACCAACCAACCACCTACCTGCTCTCCTAATTTGTGCCTCTGGGCTTTGGCTATCAGGTCTCACTGTCTATTGCTCCCTCGCTTGGATCACTACTTGTTCTGTAAAGACCAGAACAGCAGCTCCTCCCTCACTGCACCAAATTTTCTCACTTACCAAGTACCCCAAGTTAAGCACTTTGTCTCACAGTACTCAGGCAAGCTGGGCTTTGTGCTACTTAAAATGGTTGGGTCAGGATTGCCGAGACCAGGCGGGCCCCAGTGAGGGAGAGAGCACTGTGGTGTTGGATGGTGAGGGCCGGGGAGGGGATGTTTCCCTGGGGGCAGCCATTGCTGCCGAGGGAATCCTCTGTGGGTAAGAGTGTCCGATCAAGAAGGCCTCTCCGACCTGCAGGGAAGCCACTAATGTTTACCACATGGCCTCCTCAGGCAGCAGAGGGCCTACCTGTCACTAGTAAAATGCCAGCAGCAGTGGGAAGAGGCCTTTAATTGGCCACTTAAGTGGCTCAATTGGCCTCTGAAATGGGAGGGAGATTTGCCACCTGGATGGCATGGCAGCAGGAAAGTGAAGGGCACACAACCCTCCACCCTTCTGATTTTTCAGCTCCCCCCACTCCCCACCCCCAACCTTCTATCCTGCTCCATCAGACCCTGTAAAATCCCAGTCCATCTTTCAAGTGTAACAAATTAAATTTGGATATACATTCCTCACAATTTGCCATTCAATTTGAATTTTGCATTGACCAAATTGTCACAAATAATTGTACACTGGACAAGTTTTTCAACAATTGAGTATCATGTTTATGACTAGGGGATAGTTAATGTGTCATTATTATAAGTATATTTCGATTAACTGCTATCTTTTCATTCCAGCTAAACTATGCAATTCCATGAGTGTGTCATAAATGTAGATGAAAATCAACCATGTATTCCACTCCTTAAAGAGAGGGAAATATGGTCTTCTCTGTAAAGATTTCTAAATGTGTAGTTTCTAATTTACTAAAAGTGTGACTTTAAGAACAGAAGTGCTAATTATGGATGCTCTCTGGTACCCTGGGTTAACAGTTTAACTTCCTAGCCATATGGTCTTGAGTTTAAGTCCCACGTCTGCACAACATGCACGTTAATCTGCTGTGGATATGTTGAGTTTCAGCAGCTAACAACCAAGTAAATCACAAAACATCTCACAGAAGCAGAGGAAATACCATCTCACCTAGCAAAAAATGCAGAAATATTACATTCAGGCCTAGTTTTACTTCGAAAGTACATCACCTTTCAATGTACTGAAAATGAAGAGCTTGGTTGGGAAAGAATCTGGGGTAAATATTTGCCTTCAGCTCCTGAAGGCCAAGACCACATATCAGAAATTCAGGTGCATTCTTCCCTCCAAAAGATTTTTTTGGCCTAGAATTTCTTTGCAGCGAGTTACACCAATATAAAAATATATACCTGCAGGCTGCAGGTGTCTTGCAAAGAAGTTACATGGGAATTTGCTAGGACTGAACATTTGCTTTCCAATTCACCAGGTATTGGTGCAAAAATGGGTATGAGCAACAGGGCTACCCTGATACTTCTGTGCAAACTTTAAAGACATTCTTTGGCAACAGACTGGGGGAAAATAGGTAAGAGAACAATGCTTGACTCTTGCACTTCACCCTCTTAAAACCTCATGTCTTAGCAATATTTTTACTATGCTTATACAGAATTATAACTTTGCAGATACCATCTGGGTAATGGGGCAGCAGGACATGATGCCAACTCAGAGAAGAAGAAGCACATCTCTGCTCATTCAAATCTCCAAGCCCCAAGCCCTCACCAGAAATGTAACTCAATGACACTGACTACCAACTCCACCCACCCCTTCACCCGCACACCAAAGAAATCCCACACATTTCCTTGGTCGCCCACATTCTTCAACCTGTTAAAGCCGACTAACACTTCAACAATGTACTCCCGCTCCAGTTAAGTGAGGATTTACATCTGTACCTTAGGCAATGGACTGGATCCTACGCTCGACCACCAACAGGTTTGAAGGTGAGAGTGCGGGTTTGGGGTGGGGGGAGGGCACATAAACCTAGCAGGTGGCTTTCCCGCCACCTACTCACCTGCCCCCAACCTATCTGAAATTTTACAGGAGGGTGGGGTCTAGGGAGGCACAGCGGAGGAGTGGGCAGCCGCCAACCAATGGGCCCACTGAGGCCCTTAAGTAGCCAATTAATGGTCACTTAAGGGCTTCATCAAACTGCCTCCAGTATTTTACCGATGAAATGGGGAAGCGCAATTCATGTGGGAAGCCTGGCAGTTTTAGTGTGCGAGCTGGTGTCCAGCAGGTGTGGGAGCTTGCTTTGATGGTCTCTTGGACCCAGAAGCACATTAATGTCATTTCCCCCCCCAACTTTGACCCTCCCCAGGCCTCATAAACCACACCCCCCATACTCATCCACTTGCTGAAACACCAGCCTAGGCCTACCTATCAGTCTTGGCTCCTCAGCATTGGAACTGCCTGTAGTCCCAGCAGTGGTCACCACTTCTGGCTGGCAGTACTGGAACTACAGAGATTCCGGCCAATTCGATTGGCTGGCAGCACACTAAGGTGTGACTTGCTCCTGCGAAAGGGGGAGAAGTCTTGCCTTAAAACAATTAATGCTGCTCCTGGCATTAAATTGCTGAAATGAAGACTTTTTGGCAGGCTGTGGGTTAGGGACTATAGTTCCTGTAAAATCTGGCTCTATGACTAACAGTAACAAGTAGCAAGCACAACCTGAAAACACCTTTGTTCACATCTACAGCCTCTTAATCCCACATTTCTTACTTCACCTCTGAGATTGCTGATTAGCAATTTAATAAAAATCTAGACGTGAGAGAAGCGTTGTGGAATTTTAGAAGAATGCGGTACTGGTTTATTTGTCGATGCTAAGTGTAGGCCTGGGCATTGTTACTTCACAAAAAAGATATTTAAAACTAACAAATAGTTAACCAAGAACATTTAATACCTTTTCTAAGATTATTTACCAAGAACTTGCAGACCATTCCGTCGCTAAGTATGGGGATGTTGGCGGCACTGGAAGACACATCTTTAACTCGAGCTGAGATCTATCTGGCATTAATCAGCTTAATGAATATGAAGATCTCTAAATAACAGAAAAGCAGTGAATGTTAGTGGAGTTAGTCAACCCAACAGCACGGCTGAAATGATTATGTCAGTTATGTAGTGGAGGAGGAGAGGATTCAGCAATGTACCTGGTATCAGAAACTCAGTTACTGCTCTTGGAAGTGCAAATCTGTGTGTTAAACTCCTTTATTCTCCCCAGATCATATTCCTTCATTATGTTCAAGGTGGCAAGAAACTTTGACAATGCTCTACCATTCCCATTAAGGTAAATATCCCCTTATAACTCACTAGGAGCACCTAGTATGGTGGGCCTCTTTCACATCCCTATTAGCAGCTCATTACCCACTACCACTGCCACCTCCTCCTCACCAGTGCTTTCTGATTCACCTGTGGGACCCATTGACTTCTGTACCCTGAATTAGTGATGTACCCTTGGAGCACACAAATCTCCACATTGGCAGAAAAATAGATATGATCTATCCTCTGTACGAATTGTGCAATGTTTGTTAAGTCAGGTAATTATTGAGACATTATTATGAAGCTCAAGGCTCTGCAGGTTCAAACCCACCCCCAATAAAGATTCCCCCATTTTTCTTCATAATCGGTGTCTTTAGATCTGTTGAATGCCACCTGTTGTCTGCTGTGCTTGTCTATTATACAGCATATCTCCTTCAACATAAGAGCAGTGGGAATAATTTGACTATGAATACAATTCCCTGCGTGCATTCACTTCTAATACTTTAGTTGCCGTATTCTTCCTAACATTATTCTGTGTTGCAATGGCATTTTTTACATGTATCTTTGATACTTACACCTTTCCCTCATGTGCCAATCTGTGTTGTGCTCTACAGTAACGTGCATGATTTACCTTTGTGCCTTTTGAAAACATATATTGTCTTCCAGCCCTGAGTCACCGTGACAATGTTTACTTATATCGGCACAATGTTGGGTCTACACATACAGTATATGGGAGTCATCTTTCACGTGTTCACATTTTGCTGTGATGCTCTTTTACTGGAACCCCATGGAGCCTGCCCATGAAACAGCTTCATGATGCTATTGTTTAGCCATTTATGACAGCAATTGTATATCCCAGAGCTGGAAAACTGACTTTTTCCAATTTATGTGAAGCAAATGGCTCATTAGCTGCTTCAGAAGCATAAAAAGATCATTGTTGCAGGCACCTCATGATTGACTACAACTTCTTTGTTGCTCCTAATGAAATCTCTGTTTTCACAGTCGACACTACAAGATGATATCCATTGTGCTAAAAATAATGGGACATTTTTTCTCTTTTTATTTTCCAACCAGAGCAATGTCAACCCCAATATTTTCTTATTTATGATGTATGTAAAATAACTTTAAAGCTTAGAATTTTTGTAGCACCACGAGTGTGAACTTAACACCCTGAGTAGATAGGTTGAGCAGAAAGTGGGCAACGATGTCACTTTTGTGCTTCTCCCAAAAGCAGTTGAGAACCTTGTGTATACTTAACTAACATCATTTATTACATTCTGTAAATTTTTCATAAATCTTTCCCATAGAGAGGCAGTAATGAGGACATTTCAAAGACATATGCAGCAGTTTATTTCTCGCTGTTGTTTATATTGTCACTCTCAATGTGCACTCTCTGCCAAGGCATTTTATCAGTGATTTCACAGAATCACAGAATCACACAGTGCAGAAGAGGCCCTTCGGCCCATCGAGTCTGCACCGACACGTGAGAAACACCTGACCTACCTACCTAATCCCATTTACCAGCACTTGGCCCATAACCTTTAATGTTATGACGTGCCAAGTGCTCATCCAGGTACTTTTTGAAGGATGTGAGGCCACCTGCCTCCACCAACCTCCCAGGCAGCGCAATTCAGACTGTCACCACCCTCTGGGTAAAAATTTTTTTCCTCACATCCCCCCCTAAACCTCCTGCCCCTCACCTTGAAATTGTGTCCCCTTGTGACTGACCCTTCAACTAAGGGGAACAGCTGTTCCCTATCCACCCTGTCCATGCCCCTCATAACCTTGTTTCCATTCAACTCTTTACTTGGATTTTTTTAATTTTACAATTTTTCAAAGCATTCTATTCCTATATGTAGGAAATATATTTACGTTGCTTTTATTGATTTAAACCAAATGAATATTGAAAAAGGTGAATGTTCTGGGAGTTTGTGATAAATATTGGGCTTAATATTGGATTTGCATTTCATATTTGTTTAAAAGCACTGGGTCTTCCTTTTACAAAAGATTAATGAGGTAATATTATCTCCTGCCACCATCCTGCCGCAAGCCTGCATTAATGATATGTTGGGTGGCACTGCAAGGAACAAACACAGGCCCGGAGTTTTGCTCCAAGGTTTGGAGCATAGAGATGGGACATTTGCCAGTCCTGCGAGCCCAACCCGGGAAAAAGAGGCCCAAAAGGTCGGATTTTAGTTTTGTGTTTTCTGGAGGTGGTGGTGGTGGGTGGGGGAAGACTGCACTAGAAGCCGGAATGAGTGTGTAGAAAGGGCATGGGTGACCATCAGGAACAGTAAAAGACTCAGGAAGGTAGTGCAGGAGTCCCCTGTGGTCATCCCTCTCTCTAACAGATACACCGCTTTGGATACTGTTGGGGGGTGGCCTCTCAGGGGAAAGCAGCAATAGCCAAGTTCACGGCACTGTGGGTGGCTCTGCTGCTCAGAGGGGTGGGAGGAAAACAAGTGGCAGGGCTATAGTGATAGGGGATTCAATAGTTAGGGGCACAGACAGACGCTTCTGTGGCCGCAAACGTGAATCAAGGATGGTATGTTGCCTCCCTGGTGCCAGGGTCCGGGATGTCACAGATCGGCTGCAGGACATTCTGGGGAGGGAAGGTAAACAGCCAGTGGTTGTGGTACACATTGGTACCAACAACATAGATAAACTAAGGGATGAGGACCTGCAAGCTCAGTACAGGGAGTTAGGAGATAAATTAAAATGCAGGGCCTCAAATGTAGTAATCTCAGGATTACTCCCAGTTCCACATGCTAGCAAGAGCAGGAATAAGAGGATAGACCAAATGAACACGTGGCTGGAGAGATGGTGTAGCCGGGAGGGATTCAGATTGTTGAGGCACTGGGACCGGTTCTGGGGAAGGTGCGACCTGTACAAACCGGATGGGCTGCACCCAGGCAGAGCTGGGACCAGTGTCCTTGCGGGGGCTTTTGCTAGTTCTGTTGGGGAGTATTTAAACTAGTGTGGCAGGGGGATGGGATCCCAGGAGTAGGATCAGATAGGTCAGATTCAGATCAGAAAAAAGGAGATAGAACATTAGCTAGGGACGTTGTGATAGACTTGGAGTTACAGGAGAAGCAAAGTTTAAAAAGTGTCCAGCAAGGGAAATTGATGGGGTTAAACTGTTTATACTTCAATGCAAGGAGTATTACAAACAAGGTAGATGAGTTAAAGGCACAGGTAGACACATGGTAGCAGGATGTCATTGCTATAACGGAGACCTGGCTAAAGGAGGGACAAAACTGGCAGCTTAATATCCCTGGTTATAGTCTTCAGACATGATAGAGTAGGAGATAAAAAAGGAGGTGGGGGTAGCACTAATGGTTAAAGAATCAATTCCAGTTGTGAGAAAGGATGATATACTAAATGGGTCAACAAACGAGGCTTTATGGATTGAGCTTAGAAATAAAAAAGGGGCAGTCACACTACTGGGAGTATACTACAGACCCCCAAATAGTGAAAGGGAGATAAAAGAACAAATATGTAGGCACATTTCTGCTTGTAAGAACAAAAGGGCAATAATAGTAGGAAACTTCAACTATCCTAATATCAACTGGGATTCAAACAATATAAGGGACATTGAGGGAGAAAAATTCATGCAGTGTGTCCAGGAAAATTTTTTTCAACCAATTAGTGACAAACCCAATGAGAGGAGATACAATTCTAGACCTAGTCTTGGGGAACGAAGAAGGGCAAGTGGGTGAAGTGACAGCCGGCGACCATATCGGGGACAGTGATCACAATTCAGTTAGATTTAGCATTACCATGGAAAAGGATGGAGATAAGGCAGGAGTAAAAGTCTTGAACTGGGGAAAGCAAATTTTGCAGAAACGATAAGGGACTTGGCTAAGGTGGACTGGACAGCATTGCTGGAGGATAAAACAGTGGAAAACCAGTGGGAAGCACTAAAAAGCGAGATTCTAATTGTACAAAGTAGACATGTCCCCTACGAAAATAAGAGTGGTACTGCCAAATCTACACCTCCCTGGTTGTCTAGAGGAATACAGGGGAAGATCAAACAGAAAAAGAAAGCATATGAAAGGCACAAAGAACTAAGCACTGCAGATAGCCTAGACAAATATAGGAAGTGCAGGGACGAGGTAAAAAAGGAAATAAGGAAATCAAAGAGAGGGCATGAAAAAGATTAGCAAGTAAAGTTAAAGATAACCCAAAGATGTTTTACCAATACATTAATGCTAAAAGGTTATTTCAGGAAAAAGTGGGACCTATCAGAGATGAAGATGGAAACTTGTGTGTGGATGCAGAGGCTGTGGAAAGAGTTTTGAATGAATATTTTGTCTCCGTGTTTACAAAGGAAAGGATGTAGATATAGTAGTCCAGGAGGAACCTTGCGAGATATTGGACGGGATAGTCATAAAGAGAGAGGAAGTACTCGAAAGGTTGAAATCCTTGAAAGTTGATAAGTCACCAGGGCCAGATGGATGGCTGCTGAAGGAAGTCAGGGAGGAGATAGCAGATGCTCTAAGGATGATTTTCCAATCTTCACTAGATACAGGGGAGGTACCGGAGGACTGGAGAAATGAAAATGTAGTTCCATTGTTTAAAAAGGGATCAAAGGAAATGCCAAACAATTATAGGCCAGTTAGTCTTACATCGGTGTGAACAAATTAGTAGAATCAATCCTGAGAGATAGGATTAACTATCATGTGGAAAGGCATGGACTAGTCAAGTATAGTCAGCATGGATTTGTTGAAGGAAGGTCTTGCCTCACAAATTTGATTGAATTCTTTGAGGAAGTGACAAGAAGGGTTGATGAAGGTAGTGCAGTGGATGTTGTGTACATGGATTTTAGCAAGGCATTTGACAAGGTCCCACATGGCAGATTGGTCAGGAAAGTAAAAGCCCATGGGATTCAGGGTAACGTGGCAAACTGGATAAAAGATTGGCTTTGTAACAGGAAACAAAGGGTAATGGTCGATGGATGCCCTTGCGAATGGAAAGTTGTCTCAAGTGGTGTTCCACAGGGCTCAGTGTTGGGACCCTTGCTGTTTGTGTTATATATTAACGATTTGGACGTGAACGTAGTGGGCACAATTGGGAAATTTGCAGATGACACAAAGATTGGCCGAGTCGTGGATAGTGTAGAGGATAGCCATAATCTCCAAAACGATACAGATGGGTTGGTGGAGTGGGCGGTAAAGTGGCAGATGGATTTTAATATAGAGAACTGTGAGGTCATACATTTAGGGAGGTCAAACAGTTACAGTGATTACAAAATAAATGGGAATATACTAAGAGGGGTAGATGAAGTGAGAGATCTTGGCGTACAAGTACACAGATCCCTGAAGGCAGCAGTTCAAGTAGACAAGGTTGTAAAGAAGGCATATGGAATGCTCTTCTTCATTGGCAGAGGTATAGAATATAAAAGTAAGGATATAATGTTGGAATTGTATAAAACACTGGTGAGGCCACAACTGGAGTATTGTGTGCAGTTCTGGTCACCACATTACAGGAAGGACGTAATATCTCTGGAGAGGGTGAAGAGGAAGTTTACAAGAATGTTTACCAGGGTTAGAAAAGTGTAGCTATGAGGAGAGGTTGGATAGGATAGGGTTATTTTCCTTGGAACAAAGAAGGCTGAGAGGTGACTTGATTGAGGTGTATAAAATGATGAGGGGAATAGATAGAGTGGACAGGATAAAATTGTTTCCCTTGATGGAGAATTCTAGAACCAGGGGCATAGATTCAAGATAAGTGGCAGAAGGTGTAGGGGGAACATGAGGAAGAAGGTTTTTACGCAGAGGGTAGTGGGTGTCTGGAATTCGCTGCCCAAGTTGGTGGTAGAGGCAGAAACTTTAAACTCTTTTAAAAGGTATCTGGATCTGCACCTTAAGTGCAGGGCTATGGGCCGGGTGCAGGAAGGTGGGATTATAAAGGGCACCTGGGTTTCCTTGGGCTGACATGGACAAGATGGGCCGAATGGCCTCCTTCTGTGCTGTAACTTTTCTACGGTTCTATGGAGTGCGTAGGCTGCCGGATAAGGAGACAGGCTGGCTAAAGGCCTGCCCCTGTGCACCAAAACAGCCCTGCAGCCCTCAGCCACCCTGAATTATGTAAGACCCTGAACAGTCTCGACAAGGTGGACGTGGAAAGGATGTTTCCTCTTGTGGGTGAGTCCAGAACTAGGGGGCACTGGTTTAAAATTAGGCGTTGCCCTTTTAGGACAGAGATGAGCAGTATTTTATTTCCTCTCAGAGGGTTGTGCAACTTTAGAACTCTGCCTCAGAAGGTGGTGGAGGCGAAGTCACTGAATGTTTTAAGTGCAGAGGTAGATAGATTCTTGTTAGGCAGGGGAATCATAGGTTATTTGGGGTAGTTGGGAATGTAGAATTCAAAACACAAACAGATCTGCCATGATCTTATTGAATGGCAGAGCAGGTTTGAGGGGCCGAATAACCTACTTCTGTCCCTATTTTGTATGTTCGTATGTACGTACGTTTGTATATGTGAAGGACCAGACATATAACTTATAGGTAAGGTAATTTTGAAGAATTTCTGCTATTTCAAAGTATCTGGAAGTACTGTGGAGTGTTGTTGGAGGTGTTGTGTTGATTTGGCAAGGTGTGTTGCCGCATTTGCATAGGGAGGGCAGAGGGGTAGATGACCAGCCCACACAAAGGCTGCAACAGGTATGGAGGCTGCAGCAACAGTGCGTCTGGGTATGCAGCACAACAGAGAGATGGAGCAGAGGCTGCAGAGTGGGTAAGTTCTGCCCAATGCCATCTGCCAAGTTGGAGCCAGATTCCCTATACTCCTTGACGCTGACAAGAGTCTGTCTGACAGGGCAACTAATACACCCGGCATCTCTATGTGCATGCCCATCAATTTTCTCATCTGAGTCCTCATCTATAGCTTTGCCCACCAGTGAGCCAATAAACAAACCACCCTGGCTGAGCCCATTCATTCCCTGTGACTCACCACGTGCTGATCCCAATGCGATAGTAACTTACGAGGTGTGTGCACTGCCAGTATCTGAGCTGGTGGCTCTGTTGGTGGCTCTGTAGCTCCTGGCCCCTGGATGATAAGAACCATCTCCTCTGTAGGATCAGGAGAGGTACATGCCCTAGTTATGCATCAGTTCTGCTCTGCTCTCTTCTATTATGTGCCACCTTGTCCAGCAAAAAAGAGGTCAGAATGCCAGTGATCCTATAGTTCTGAGTTTGGGTGAGGTGCCTGCCATAGCTGAATAGCTGGAGGTATGTGGAGGCAGTGAGTGATGTGTGAAGCTGGCAGCAATTGTAAGTGTGTGATGGTGAGGTAGAGTAACTCGATGTATGAGTCCTGAGTGCCAAGGAGTATTATTAGGTATGTGGTAGGGATATGGTGAGTTGAGAAGCATAGTAGGGTGATAGTGTGATGAGTAGGAAATACCATGTGAAGATGCAATCACTGACCTTGACTACCCATGGAAGATCTCTTGTCATACTGCTGTCAGGCTTTCGGAACCAGACTGAGGGGATTGATTTCCCTGATCACCTGCTCCAATCACTTCTGAGGGTGGTTCTTGAGGGCCTCCTAGATCTCACGTGTGCTTTACGTCACATCCATCACCCAAAACATTCCCTCTGCTCTGTTGTTCCATATTCCATGTTTGAAATTGCAGCAATATCATTCAGTGCAGCTTCCCTTTCAGAAAGACAGACTGTCATTAAGAGCAGGAGGCTGGCTGCGCCAAATGCTTTTAGCACAACGCTGCTCAGCCCCTTCAGAGCACAGAGGCAGCCAGTAGCACTGCAGGTGCTCAGCCCTACACTACAGCCATGGTAAAGAGTGGCAGCACCACAGTTGCATGCTGCCCACTTCCAATATAGGTAGCACAGGCAGGCCACAAATCACAATCCCCATGTCTAAAAAATGGTATCAGCTATTTTTTAGCCTATTGATTAGATGCCTGGCTCAATGGGGTAGGTCTTGACTTTGTGCAATAATGTGAAATTGGTGATAGTGAATTGGAAGCCTGTTTTGCATTTCTTCCCATTACATTTGCAATGACTTCAATGGAGGATATAAATCAGGCTGCCAAAACAGGCAGTCAAAATTAGCCCAACAAAAGAAGAATCAGATTTTTAGGTGCAGAAGTTAAAAGTAAAAACTAATGTTACTACCCATGGTTTATTCAAAGTCTGTATCAGCATTGAAATTATGATATTACTGTCATCCAAGCAGCGGTATTGTTATAAGCTGTAACAATATAATATTCTTACCCATAATGACAGTTACACTAACAGTCGTCTAATAATATAACATTGCACCAAACTATACTGAAGAATATTGTTCACTATTTTAACTGGGAATAGTGAAAGACACTTTTGAAAAATTAAGCAGTTAATTAGCTCACCTGTTAATGCATTTGGGACAAACGCAAGGCAGAGCAAACAGCAGCACCCTGCTGCAGATGTAATGTGTACATTGTGTAACTCCCAAGGTCATTCTAAGAAACTAAATATACATTAAATTTGCAGGTGAACTTTGCAGACCATTTAGCACAGGCAGCGAGTACATATAGGGATATTTTTAATGTTACTCTCAAATCCTCCCCTAAAGGCAGCTGAAGCATTCTAGCCAAGAATCACTGACTGTAGCACTCTAAACCTTTATCTTTCAAATAGGTGTTAAAGCTAAGGTCCCATGTTGGAGAAACATTCATTAAGCTGTCAACTTGACGAAATTTAGAGAATTCTTCGAAAAAGTAACAAGAATAGATAGGGGACGTGCATTTATGTAATGCCTTCCATCTTCTCAGAAAATCCCAAACCAATGAGGTGCTTTTCTTGAAGTGTAATCCTCTACTGCAATGTAGGGAGACATGGCAGTCATATAGCAAGGTCCCACAAACAGTAAGAGATGAATTAACAGACAATCTATTTTAGTAATTTTGCTCGAGGGATAAATATTGGCCAGGATGCCAGTAAAACACTTCTTCAGAGTATCATGACAGCTTAGAATCATAGAAAAGTACATCACATAAGTAGCCATTCAGCCTATTGAGTTTGCACTAGCGCTTTTGAACTGCAATACTCGTAAGTAGATTTGGGATACTTTGCATATGAACATACGAACATAAGAATTAAGAGCAGGAGCATGCCGTTCGGCCCCTCAAGCCTGCTCTATCATTTGATAGGATCATGACTAATCTGATTGTGGTCTCAATCACTTTCCTGCCTACACCCCCATACCTTTTACTCCCTTGTAAGATAAGAATCTATCTACTTCTGACTTAAAAATATTCAGTGACTGCGCTCTGGGGAATGAGTTCCACAGGCTCACAACCCTCTTCGAGAAAAAAATTCTTCTCATTTCTGTCTTAAATGGGAAACCCCTTATTTTTAAAATGTGTCTCCTAGTTCTAGTCTCTCCCACAAGCAGAAATATATTCCCAGAATCCACCCAGGCTAGTCCCCTCAGTATCATTTTTGTTTCACTAAGATCACTTCTCATTCTTCTAATCTCCAATAGATACATGCCCAACCTGCCCAACAGTAAGGGGTGTGTGAGGAGACAGGTGACTATGCCAGAGTGAGACGAAGACTGAGTGAGTAGAAAATTAGGTTCATGTGGGAATTCGGCGCATGGGGGAAAGAGGAATGGTATATATTGGAATTATTTTAAGTTAATTAAGTGAGTAATTAAATTAACTAAATAACATAAGTACCAATGGTAGGACAGGTGTTATGTTGCAGCCTTGGAATGTGGGTCCTTTTGGACGCCAAGGCAATATGCAACAAACACATCTGCAGAAAATATTAGCAGCTTGAGGAATTCTGGATCAGGATTTTCGAACTGGAAGCTGAACTGCAGACACTGTGCAACATAAGGGAGGGAGAGAAATTCCTTGACACTTTGTTCCAGAAGACAGTCACGCCTCTTAGATTAGGGTTGTCGGTTTGGTCAGCGGTGAGGGACAGGAGGATGTAACCATGAGTGAGGCAGGTAATGGGACTGAGTAGACAGCAGTGGAGCAACCTCAGACTTTGCAATTGTCAGACAGGATTTTTTAATTAAGTTCATTCACGATACATGGACGTCGTTGAGTAGGCCAACATTTATTGCCAAACCCTAATTGCCCTGGTTCGAAGGGCATTTTTAAGAGTCAACCACATTAGAAACATAAAAACATAGAAACTAGGAGCAGGAGTAGGCCATTCGGCCCTTTGAGCCTGCTACGCCATTCATTAGGATCATGGCTGATCATACAACTCAATAGCCTGCTCCCGCTTTCTGCCCATACCCTTTGATCCCTTTTACCCCAAGAGCTATATTTAACTCCTTCTTGAAAGCATACGGTGTTTTGGTCTCAACTACTTTCTATGGTAACGAATTCCACAGGCTCACCACTCTGGGTGAAAAAATTTCTCCTCATCTCAGTCCTAAATGGTCTACCCCATATCCTTAGGCTGTGACCCCTGGTTCTGGACTCCCCCACCATCGGGAACATCCTTCCTGCATCTACCCTGTCTAGTCCTGTTAGAATTTTATAGGTTTCTATGAGATCCCCCCTCATTCTTCCGAACTACAGCGAATATAATCCTAATCGACTCAATATCTCCTCATATGTCAGTCCCGCCATCCCAGGAATCAGTCGGGTAAACCTTCGCTGCACTCCCTCTATAGCAAGAACATCCTTCCTCAGATAAGACCAAAACTGCATACGATATTCCAGATGTGGTTTCACCAAGGCCCTGTACAATTGCAGCAAGACTTCCCTGCCCCTGTACTCGAATCCTCTGGCTATGATGGCCAACGTACCATTTGCCTTCTTTACTGCCTGCTGCACCTGCATGCTTACCTTCATCGACTGGTGTACAAGGACACCCAGGTCTCGTTGCACATTCCCCTCTCTCAATTTATAGCCATTCAGATAATAATCTGCCTTCCTGTTTTTGCTACCAAAATGGATAACCTCACATTTATCCACATTATACTGCATCTGCCATGCATTTGCCCACTCACTCAGCTTGTCCAAATCACACTGAAGCATCTCTGCATCCTCCTCACAGCTCACCCTCCCACCCAGCTTTGTGTCATCTGCAAATTTGGAAATATTACATTTAATTCCCCCATCTAAATCATTAATATATATTGTGAATAACTGGGGCCCCAGCATCCATCCCTGCGGTACCCCACTAGTCACTGCCTGCCATTCGGAAAAAGACCCGTTTATTCCTACACTTTGTTTCCTGTCTGCTAACCAGTTATCTATCCATCTCAATACACTACCCCAAATCCCATGCACTTTAATTTTACACACCAATCTCTTATGTGGGACTTTGTCGAAAGCCTTCTGAAAGTCCAAATAAACCACACCCACTGGCTCCCCCTCATCAACTCTATGAGTTACATCCTCGAAAAATTCCAGTAGATTTGTCAAGCATGATTTCCCTTTCATAAATCCATGCTGACTCTGTCTGATTCTGCCACTGTTTTCCACCTGCTCAGCTATTAAATCTTTTATAATGGACTCTAGAATTTTCCCCACTACCGACGTCAGGCTGACTGGCCTATACTTCCCTGTTTTCTCTCTGCCTCCCTTTTTAAATAGTGAGGTTACATTAGCTACCCTCCAATCTGTAGGAACTGTTCCAGAGTCTATAGAATCTCGGAAGATGACCACCAATGCATCCACTATTTCTAGGGCCACTTCCTTAAGTACTCTGGGATGTGGATTATCAGGCCCCGGGGATTTATCAGCCTTCAATCCCATCAATTTCCCCAACACCATTTCCCTACAAATACTGATTTCTTTCAGTTCCTCCCTCTCACTAAACCCTGTGTTCCCCAACATTTCTGGTATGCTATTAGTGTCCTCCTTTGTGAAGACAGAACCAAAGCATGTATTTAGTTGGTCAGCCATTTCTTTGTTCCCCATTATAAATTCCCCTGTTTCTGATTGTAAGGGACCTACATTTGTCTTCACCAATCTTTTTCTCTTCACATACCTATAGAAACTTCTACAGTCAGTTTTTATGTTCCCTGCAAGCTTACTCTTGTACTCTATTTTCCCCTTCTTAATCAATCCCTTGGTCCTCCTTTGCTGAATTCTAAACTGCTCCCAATCCTTAGGTCTGTTGTTTTTCTGGCCAATTTGTATGCCTCTTCCTTGTACCTAATACTATCTCTAATTTCCCTTGCAAGCCATGGTTTGGCCACCTTTCCTGTTTTACTTTTGCGCCAGACAGGAATAAAGAATTGTTGCAGTTCACCCATGCGCTATTTGAATGTTTGCCATTGCCTATCCACCGTCATCCCTTTAAGTAATGTTTCCCAATCCATCATAGCCAACTCGTGCCTCATACCATCGTGTTTCCTTTGTTAAGATTCAGGACCCAAGTCTCAGAATCAATTATGTCACTCTCCATCTTGCTGAAGAATTCTATCATATTATGGTCACTCATTGTCACATGTAGGCCAGACAGGAGGAGGACAAAGAGTGGGAGAGCAATAGTAATAGGCGATTCCATCGTATGGGGAACAAATACATGTTTCTGCAGCTGCAGACGTGACTCCAGGATGGTATGTTGCCTCCCTGGTGCCAGGGTCAAGGATGTCACTAAGCAGCTGCAGGACATTCTGAAGGGGGAGGGTAAACAGCCATAGATCATGGTCCATATTGGTACCAACAACATAGGTAAAAAGAGGGTTGAGGCCCCGAAAGCAGAATTTAGGGAGCCAAGAAATAGATTTAAAAAACAGGATCCAGTAATCTCAGGACAGAGGAGCATTGATTAGCCCACTGTCTACCTGCAGCACCATTGCAGCCTGACCAACCCCACCTGCAGAACACCTCACAGGGCACATCCGAATCACGGCCCTTAAGCTGCAAGCACTCAGTCCAAGCAGCCAGGGCTCACCCCTTTGGCCAATTCTGGCATCATTGGCAATTGGAACTCAGGCTCTAACACCCCTGAGCTCCACAGGGGGGATAGCCAGCCCTTAATACTTGACCACACTGATCCATGCCAACACTGTACTCACCCTTCCTGAGGTCATTGAACCTTTTGCGGCGCTGCACAATGTCGTGGTTACTGACCTGGTCTGCCACCTGCTCCCAAGCTTTTTTTGTCAGGTGTGGGGTCTCCTCTTTCCATCTTTGAGGACGAGGGTGTCCCTCTTGGCAGCCACCTCCTCTAGGTGGACCACGAGGCACTCATCCGAAAACCAGGGTGCTGAGTGCCCACCCGACCTGCCCTCCCGCCTGACATCTCCAGCCGCAGTTAAGGCCATAGCTTTGGTCTTCAGCATGCAGAAGACATGTTCTTCCCTGACAGCCTTCAAGGAGCTGCCTCTGCTGTTTTTAAACCGCCCACTGGGTCACCATTGGGCCAGGCTCCTGACAGGCCCCCGCCGGGCCCTTCCTGACCATTGGGAAGACACTTTTCATGCTGGGTGGGCCTTAATTGGCCAGCCAGTTCGAAATTGCAGTCAGGAGCTGATCGTGGTGGGGGCACATTTCCCAACTGGTCTCGCGCCTGCCAAGGGTAAAATTCAGGCCCAAGTCGAGGAACCGACTAGGGAACAGGCTATTCTAGAGTTTTATTGTGCAATGAGAAGGAGTTAATTAATAATCTTGTTGTGCAGGGTCCTTTAGGGAACAGTGACCATAACATGATAGAATTTTTCATTAGGATGGAAAGTGAAGTAGTCCGATCTGAAACGAGGGTCCTAAATCTAAACAAAGGAAACTATGAAGGTATGAGGTGTGAGTTGGCTAAGGTGGATTGGGGAGCTTCTATGAAAGGCATGATGGTGGATAGGCAATGGCTAATACTTAAGGAACAAATGTATGCATTGCACCAGTCCTTTCCGATGCAAAAACACAACAGGTAAAGCGGCCCAACCATGGCTACCAAAAGAAATTAAGGATAGTATTAGATTCAAAGAGGAGTCTTATAAAGTAGCTAGAAAAAGTAGCAAGCCTGAGGATTGGGAGCAGTTTAGAGTTAAGCAAAGGAGGAACAAGAGATTGATTAAGAGGGGAAAAATAGAGTATGAGAGTAAGATTACAAGGAACATCAAAGTGGACAGTAAAATCTTCTATAAGTATATAAAAAGAAAAAGATCAGTAAAGACAAATGTAAGTCCCGTACAGTCCATAATGGGAGAATTTACAATGGAGAACAAGGAAATGGCAGAGCAATTAAACAACTACTTTAGTTCTGTCTTCACAGAAGAAGAAACAAATAACTTCCCAGAAATACTAGGGAATTGAGGGTATAGTGAGAAGGAGGAATTGAAGGAAATTAATATTACTAAAACAACAGCGCTGGAGGAATTAATGAGACTGAAAGCCAATAAACCCCCAGGGCCTGATAATCTACATCCCAAGGTACTAAAGGAGATGGCCATGGAAATAGTGGATGCACTGGTTGTCATCTTCCAAAATTCTGTAGACTCTGATACAGTCCTGGCAGATTGGAGGGCGGCAAATACAACCCCACTATTTAAAAAAGGAAGGAGGGAGAAAATAGTGAATTACAGACTGGTTAGCCAAACATCAACAGTAAGGAAAATGCTAAAGTCTATTAAAAAGGAAGTGAAAGCAGGACATTTAGAAAATATCAATGGGATTAGACAAAGTCAACATGGATTTATGAAAGGAAAATCATGTTTGACAAACCCACAAGAGTTCTTTGAGAATGTAACTAGCAGAATAGACAAGGGAGAACCAGTGGATGTGATGTATTTGGATTTTCAGAAAGCTTTTGATAAAGTCCCACATAAGAGATTAGTGTGTAAAATTAAAGCACATGGGATTGGGAGTAATATATTGGCATGGATTGAGAATTGACTAGCAGACAGGAAACAAAGAGTAGGAATGAACTGGTCTTTATTGGAGTGCCACTAGTGGGGTACCGCAGGGATCAGTGCTTGGGCCCCAGCTATTCACAATATATATCAATGATTTGGATGAAGGAACCAAATTTAATATTCCCAAATTTGCTGATGACACAAAACTTGGTGGGAATGTGAAGGGTGAGGAGAGTGTTAAGAGGCTTCAAGGTGATTTAGACAAGCTGAGTGAGTGTACAAATACATGGCAGATGCAGTATAATGTGGATAAGTGTGAAGTTATCCACTTCGGAAGGAAAAACAGAATGGCAGAGTATTATTTAAAGGGTGATAAATTGGGAAATGTTGATGTACATCTGGGTGTCCTTGTATACCAATCACTGAAAGCAAGCATGCAGGTGCAGCAAGCAGTTAAGAAGGCAAATGGTATGTTGTCCTTCATTGCGAGAAGACTAGAGTACAGGAGCAAAGATGTCTTACTGCAGCTGTACAGGGCCTTGGTGAGACCATGCCTGGAGTATTGCATGCAGTTTTGGTCTCCTTGATATACTTTCCATAGAGGGCGTGAAGCGAAGGTTCACCAGACTGATTCCTGGGATGGCAGGATTGTCGTATGAAGAGAGATTGAGCCGAGTAGTCCTGTATTCACTGGAGTTGGGAAGAAGAGAGGGGATCTCATTGAAATGTGTAAAATTCTGACAGGGATGGACAAATGGACACAGGATGATGTTTCCTCTGGCTGGTGGTCTAGAACAAGGGGTCACAGTCTCAGAATATAGAGTAGACCATTTAGGGCTGAGATGAGGAGAAACTTCTGTACTCTGAGGATGGTGAACCTGTGGAATTCTCTACCACAGAAGGCTGTGGAGGCCAAGTCACCGAGTATGCTTAAGAAGGAAATAGAGAGATCCCTGTGCTCTAAAGATGCCAAGAGGTATGGGGAGAGAGCGGGAATATGGCGTTCAGATAGAGGATCAGCCATGGTCATATTGAATGGCGGAGCAGGCTCGAAGGGCCGAATGACCTACTCCTGCTTCTATTTTCTATGTTTCAATGGGAGGGGGAGGATCCAGTTGTTGTGGTCAACCTAGGTCCCAATGACATAGGCAGGACAAGGAAAGAGGTTCTGCATAGTCAGTATGAGAAGCCAGGTACCAAATTAAGAACCAGAACCTTAAAGGTAATAATCTCTGGGTTATTATCTGAGCCAAGAGCAAATTGAAATCGGACAAATAAGGCTAGAGAGATGAATGCTTGACTCAAAAACTGGTGTGGGAGAGGTGGGTTCCAGTTTGTGGCGCAATGGCATCAGTACTGGGGAAAGTGGGGGCTGCACCAGTGGGACAGTCGACACCTGAACCGTGCTGGGATCAGTGTTCTTGCAAACTGCATAACTAGGGAAGTAGAGAGGGTTTTAAACTAAACAAGGGGAGGGGGTTGAGGGATTAAGCTTGGGTAGATGTGGCAAATCAAGAGTTAGATTCAAGGCAGGAGACCATAATAGTAATATGGGAAATGAGGGTCAGAGAATAGTAGGAAGGGCCAGAGAGATAAAACCTAAGAATACACTAATAGGCAAGACTAGATGTTACAAAGAATTCAAAAAGACAAAACTAAAGGCTCTGTATCTGAATGTGCATAGCATCCATAACAAAGCAAATGAAGTGAAAGCGCACATTGAAGTAAATAAATATGATCTGATAGCCATTACAGAGACTGCAGGGTGACAAGGCTTGGGTATTGAGGGGTATATGGCATTCAAAAATAATAGGATGCTAGGAAAAGGTGGGGCTGTTGATCAAGGATGGGATTTGTGCAATAGTTAGAGATGACCTTGGTTCAGGAGATCAGGATGTAGAACCGGTTTGGGTGGAGATGAGGGGAAAGAAGTCAATGGTGGGAGTGGTCTACAGGCCCCCTAACAGTAACCACAATTCAGGACAAAGTATACAAGAAGAAATATTGGGTGCTTGTAATAAAAGGACAGCAATATTCATGGGTGATATTAATCTACATGTAAACCGGAAATATCAGATGGGCAGCAATAGCCTGGATATTCATAGAATATTTTGAGATAGTTTCTTAGAGCTGCACATTCTGGAACCAAACAGAGAGCAGGTTATATTAGACTTGGTATTGTGTAATGTGACTAGATTAATTAATGACCTCAGAGTAAAGGCACCCCTAAGCATCAGCTACCACAATATGGTTGAATTTTATGCCCACTTTGAAAGGGAGAAGGATGGGTCTAAGACTAGTATTTTAAACTTAAATAAGGGAAACTATGTGGGCATGAGAGCTGAGCTAGCTGAAGTGAACTTGGATACCAGGCTAGGGGAAAGATCAATAGAGAAGCAGTGACAGACATTTAAGGGGATATTTTAGAATCACAGAATCACAAAGTCACTCAGTGCAGAAGAGGCCCTTCGGCCCATCAAGTCTGCACCGACACGTGAAAAACACCTGACCTACCTACCTAATCCCATTTACCAGCACTTGGCCCATAGCCTTGAATGTTATAACATGCCAAGTGCTCATCCAGGTACTTTTTAAAGGATGTGAGGCAACCCGCCTCCACCACCCTCCCAGGCAGTGCATTCCAGACCGTCACCATCCTCTGGGTAAAAATGTTTTTCCTCATATCGCCCCTAAATCTCCTGCCCCTCACCTTGAACTTATGCCCCCTTGTGACTGACCCTTCAACTAAGGGGAACAGCTGCTCCCTATCCACCCTGTCCATGCCCCTTCTTGATCAGGCCGCCCCTCAGTCTTCTCTGCTCCAACGAAAACAACCCAAGTCCATCCAACCTCTCTTCATAACTTTAATGTTTCATCCCAGGCAACATCCTGGTGAATCTCCTCTGCAACCCCTCCAGCGCAATCATTTCCTTCCTATAATGTGGCGACCAAAACTGCACACAGTACTCCAGCTGTGGCCTCACCAAGGTTCTATACTACTCCTAGATGACCTCCCTACTTTTGTAATCTATGCCTCGATTGCTAAAGGCAAGCATCCCATATACCTTTTTCACCACCCCACTAACATGCCCCTCTGCCTTCAGATATCTATGGACACACATGCCAAGGTCCCTTTGTTCCTCAGAACTTTCTAGTGTCATGTCGTTCATTGAATACTTCCTTGTCAAATTACTCTTTCCAAAGTGTATCACCTCACACTTTTCAGGGTTAAATTCCATCTGCCACTTATCTGTCCATTTGACCATCCCATCTATATCTTCCTGTAGCCCAAGACACTCAACCTCAGTTAACCACCCGGCCAATCTTTGTGTCATCCGAATACTCAGGATAAGTATATTCCTACCATAAAGAAAAATTCTAAAGGGAGGACCCACCATCCATGGTTAACTAAAGAGTTAAAGGAAAGCATCAAACTTAAGGAAAAAGCATATAACTGCACAAAGATGAGTGGCAGGTCAGATGATTGGTCAGAATATAAAGAACAGCAGAGAATGACTAAAAGATTAATAAGGAGAAAGAAATTAGAGTATGAGAGGAAGCTAGCTAGAAATGTTAAATGGATAGCAAGGGTTTCTACAGGTATTTAAAAAGGAAGAGAGTAAGTAAAGAGAGTGTTGGTCCTCTAAAGAGTGACAATGGGGAGTTAATAATAGATAATAAGGAAACACTGGATGAAATTAACAGATAATTAGCTTCTGTCTTCACTACAGAGGATAGAAAAACATTCCAGTAATAGCTGTAAACCAGGAGATGGAGGGAGCGAAGCCCACAGCCCGTGAATGAATGAAAAAAAAATTCCAAGGTGCAGAGGGATCCAGCCGTTCCAGTGTATGAGTGAGAAAAAGTTAGTATGCAGGTACAGCAAGTAATTAAGAAGGCTAATGGAATGCTATCCTTTATTACAAGAGGTATTGAACATAAAAGTAAGGGTGTTATGCTTCAGTTATGAAGGGCATTGGTGAAATCATATCTTGAATATTGTGTGCAGTTTTGGTCTCCTTATTTAAGGAAGGATGTAAATGTGTTGGAGGCAGTTCAGTGGAGATTTACTAGATTGATGCCTGGAATGGGCGGGCTGTCTTATGAGGAAAGGTTAGACAGACTAGGCTTGTTTCCACTGGAGTCTAAAAGAGTGAGGGGTGACTTTATTGAAGTACACAAGATCCTGAACAGTACTGGCAAGGTGGACGTAGAAAGGATGATTCCTCTTGTGGGTCAGCCCAGAACTAAGGGGGACTGTTTGAAAGTTAGAGGCTGTCCTTTTAGGACAGAGATGAGGAGATTTTTTTTCCCTCAGAGAATTGTGTGGCTTTGGAAATCTTTGCCTCTGAAGTCAGTGCAGGCAGGGCCATCGAACATTCTTAAGGTGGAGATAGATAGATTCTTGTTAGGCAAGCTAATCAAAGGTTATTAGGGGTAGATGAAAATATGGAATTAGAAATACAAACAGATCTCAATGAATGGCAGAGCAGGCTTGAGGGGCTTAATGGCCTACTTCTGCTCCTATTTCGTATGTTCATAACCTGTCAGAAAAATTTCACTAGGCTGATTTTTTTTATCCACAGGATGTGGGCATCACTGGCTAGGCCAGCATTTACATTGTTGTAGTAATCTGATATGTAATATACTTTTAAGACAAGAATTGTAATGTAAGGTCACATGATCTTAATATCCAATAGCAGAGTAGCACGGGGCTACCTCTATGTGGGAGAGTCTTGAGTTAGTCACTGATGAGTGAAGACAGAGTTTTTGTTGTGAGCACACAAGTATAACTGCAGATTTTTGTTTGTAAATAAACAACATGTGTTTATTCTAACAACGATCTCCAGCCATCTCTGTACCAACTTGGTCATCCTGAAATAAGCGTGCACCCTGGATACTTTAGTCCCAACAAACCAAGGGCACTGGATCCAACAAACTGGCGATGAGAGTAAAAGCATGAAAAATCACAGAAAAAAACTAGGTTAAAAGTGAGAATAAACAGAAGGAATCCAGAAAAACTGAAATCAGGCCATACCTCGCATGGCAGCCGTAAGTAAAAGAAAATTTCTTTCTGAGCGTGGAAGTGATCCATTCAGAGCATGCCGCAATTTGGAAGTGTGGAGCTTTTCGATCCAACCTCGGGTGACTGGTCTCACTTTGTTTTAACGCCTTGCATTCTTTTCTCAGGTGAATGACATTGCAGAGGTGGAGAAGAGGTGTGCGATCCTTTTGTCCATGTGTGGGAGTAAGACATACGGACTAATTCAGAATTTATTGGTGACCAGTGCCCCAGACTCAAAAAATTTTGATGATTTAATGAACCTCATAAAGAATCATTACCAACCTCTAAAAACCAAGGGCACCGGATCCAACAATTGCCCATCCCTAATTGCCCTTGAGAAGGTGACGGTGAGCCACCTACTTGAACTACTGCACTCCTTGCGGTCTAGGTACACCCATGGTGCTGTTAGGGAGGGAGTTCCAGAATTTTGACCCACTGACATTGAAGGAAATGCGTCATGCTTCCAAGTTAGGATGGAGTGGCTTGAAGGGGAGCTTGGTCGTGGTGTTCCCATGTATCTGCTGCCCTTGTCCTTCTAGAGGTTAGAGGTTGCAGGTTTGGAAGGTGCTGTCTAAGGAGCCTTGGTGAGTTTCTGCGCTGCATCTTGTAGGTGGTACACACTGCTGCCACTGTGTGTTGGTGGTGGAGAGGGTGGATGTTGAAGGTGGTGGACAGGCTGCCAATTAAGTGGGCTGCTTTTTTCTGGATGGTGTCAAGCTTCTTGAGCGTTGTTGGAGCTGCATTCATCTAGAGTATTCCATCACACTCCTGACTTGTGCCTTGTAGATGGTGGACAGGCTTTGGGGAGCCAACTTTTGACCTCCTCTTGAAGCCATAGTATTTACGTGACTAGTCCAGTTCAGATTCTGGTCAATGGTAACCCCCAGAGTGTTAATTGTTTTGGGTTCAGCGATGGTAATGCCATTGAACATCAATAGGAGATGGGTAGAGTCTCTTTTGTTGGAGAAGGTCATTGCCTGGCACATGTATGATGCAAATGTTACTTGCCACTTGTCAGCCCAAACTTGAATGTTGCCCAGGTCTTGCTGCATATGGACATGGACTGCTTCAGTATCTGAGGAGTTGTGAATGGTGTTGAACATTGTACAATCATCAGCAAACATCTCCACTTCTGACCTCATGATGGAAGGAAGGTCATTAATGAAGCAACTGATGATGGTTGGGCCTAGGACACTACCCTGAGAAACTCCTGCAGTGATGTCTTGGGACTTAGATGATTGACCTCCAACAACCACAACCATCTTCTTTTGTGTTAAGTATGACTCCAACCAGTGGAGAGTTTTTTCCCCCAATTCTTGGGATGGAGGGCTTGCCTTAGGGGGAAAGGTTGAGCAGGCTAGCCCTATACTCAGTGGAGTTTAAAAGAATGAGAGTTGATCTTATTGAATCATACAAAATTCTGAGGGGGGCTTGACAGGCTTGATGCTAAGAGGATGTTTCCTCTCATGGGGGAATCTAGAACGAGGGGACACTGGAGTTTAGAAGAGTAAGAAGTGACTTGATTGAAACATATAAGATCCTGAGGGGTCTTGACAGGGTGGATATGGAGGGGATGTTTCCTCTTGGGGGAGAATCTAGAACTTGGAATCACTGTTTAAAAATAAGGGTTCCCCCATTTAAAACAGAGATGAAGTGAATTTATTTCACTCAGAGGGTTGTGAGCCTTTGGAACTCTTCCTAAAAAGGTGGTGGAAGCAGAGCCTTTGAATATTTTTAAGGTAGAGGTGGATAGATTCTTGGTAAGCAAGGGGGTGATAGGTTATCGGGGTAGGTGGGATGCAGATTTCAGGTTACTATCAGATCAGCCATGATCTTATTAAATGGTGGAGCAGGCTCAAGGGGCTGAATGGCCTACTCCTGCTCCTTCTTCGTATGTACATATGTTCACTCAATCTTGAGGATCCTCTACGCCAGAGAGCTCTGGATTCTCAGTTATTGAGTATTTTCAAGACAGGAAGTCGATAGATCTTTGGCGACTGAGGGAATTAAGGGATATGGGGATGGTGCAGGAAGATGGAATTAAAGTAGAAGATTAGCCATGACACTGTTGAATGGCAAAGTGACTCAAATGACCAAATGGCCTACTCCAACTCCTATTTCTTATGTTCTTATTGCTTTTTCAGTGTCCCTTTGTTGCCTATTATAACTCTCCAGGTCCACTTGATTTCTAGATAAAAACAAAAAACTACTGCGGATGCTGGAAATCCAAAACAAAAACAGAATTACCTGGAAAAACTCAGCAGGTCTGGCAGCATCGGCGGAGAAGAAAAGAGTTGATGTTTCGAGTCCTCATGACCCTTCAACAGAACTGAGTAATATTAGGAGAGGCGTGAAATATAAGCTGGCTTAAGGTGGGGGGGGGTGGGGGGAGAGAAGTTGGAGGGGGGAGGTGGTTGTAGGGACAAGCAAGCAGTGATAGGAGCAGATAATCAAAAGATGTCATAGACAAAGGAACAAAGAGGTGTTGAAGGTGGTGATATTATCTAAACGAATGTGCTAATTAAGAATGGATGGCGGGACACTCAAGGTACAGCTCTTGTGGGGGTGGGGTGGAAAGACTGACCGGGCATTAAAGGAATTGATTTAAATCTATACCTTTAATGCCCAGTCAGTCTTTCCACCCCACCCCCAATAGAGCTGTACCTTGAGTGTCCTGCCATCCATTCTTAATTAGCACATTCTCTGAGATAATATCACCACCTTCAACACCTCTTTGTTCCTTTGTCTGTGACATCTTTTGATTATCTGCTCCTATCACTGCTTGCTTGTCCCTACAACCAGCCCCCACCCCCCACCCCCCCCCCCAACTTCTCTCCCCCCACCCCAAACCAGCTTATATTTCACCCCTCTCCTAATATTATTCAGTTCTGTTGAAGGGTCATGAGGACTCGAAATGTCAACTCTTTTCTTCTCCGCCGATGCTGCCAGACCTGCTGAGTTTTTCCAGGTAATTCCACTTGATTTCTACTTGTCCTTGCATTTGTGTAAGCCTTTTCTTTTAACTTGATGCTGTCACTTACCCTCATTTGTTGACCATACTGTTTCACTGCACACGTGCAGCCTTTGCCTTTCAGGGGTACCTACTGGTTTTGTAGCATTACAAATATGTCTGCAGGTTTATCCATTGACAGTTCCCTCATCAGTGGATCAACTGCAAAGCAGGAAGAATTCAGTCTGAGAATGCAAGGAGGAGGAGAAAATGAGAAACTGTAGCTGTTACCGAGGTGTGACACTATGCACATTTTAATGACATGGAAGAATTACCCTAACCTAGATAGATTATTAAAAATCCTTACAAAACTGTAATAGTCTCTGCAGCATTATTATGTTATTTTCCAGTTGTTGCAGCTTTTGTGTCAATTTCAATTTATAAAACCCCTGGTGGACTGACTAATGGCCTTTTAATGGATCACAAGATGCACAGGCAGTCATGCACATTTGTAATTGTAGAATGATAAGGGTTTTTTTTATAAAAACAGCTTTTCAGTCTTACACTTCATCACCAAACAAACTGGAGACACCACAGCTGAGAGCCATTCAGAAGACCAGATTCAATAGGAAATTAACTTGTAAAGTGGGAATGCTTAATGACACAGGACACAAAAGCACAACACAATTGTCAATGCCAACTGCAATTAGATGCAGTCATCATCTTTCTTTGCAAAATGGAATTATTTGCTATGAAAAGAAAGGCAGAGAAATTCTAAACTGAACCATTTAGAATGAGAAATAATTATTTATCTCAAAAAGAACACCTGAGGCAGTGGTGTCCATAAGAAATTGCAGCCTGCACTTGGGTGTGGCTACAGTGACATCATTTTAACTAACATGCACTAATTTTTTTGGAAAATTCCGTACACACACTCACATAATACAGGTGCTGCACACACATACATTTACTTACCAAATATCTACCACCAAGGGAAGTAGATCAAAGTAGACTCACCGGCTGGAATTTTCCAGACCCCTGTGGCGGATTTCCCCGCAGTGGGGCCAGTGAGCCATTGAAATCTCCATTCACATCGGCGAGACTGGAAGATCCCGCTGGCGTGAGTGGCTTGGAAAATTCCGGCCATCCATTCTGCTTTTCATCTTGCTATTTTACCAAATGAACAAAAAGGGTTAAAGTGTACATGCACACAGCATTTAATTCTGAGTATTGAACATAAGAAGTCCAATGACAGTGTCCATTACTCATGTTTTATCTAATAAACAGAAATGTGATTATCCACAGCAAGATTCCAAATCAGTCACCTTAATGTATTGAACAATCCTGACTTAAGTCACTGTTTAATACCATATCTTGACTACAGTCTGGTCAACATGGAGCCATTTCTGGATTACTATCAGTGCACACACTCTCATGAGCATAGAAATAAGAGGTTAGAGCTGATGGATGCAAGGCTGGAGAGTTGGTGTAGGATGGATTCAGGTTCCTGGGGCATTGGGACCGGTTCTGGGTGAGTTGGGACATGTACATTCCAGCCAGCTTGCACTGTCAGGAAGATGATGGCATAGTGGTAATGGCACTGGACTTGTAATCCAGCAATCCAGACTAATGCTGTGGGGATCATTGGTTCAAATCCCACCATAGCAGCTGGTGGAATTTGAATTCAATTAATTAAAAATGGTGACCACAAAACTACCATTGGGTGTTGTTAAAAACCCATTGAAGGAAATACTACCATCCTTACCTGTGTCCATCCTACTTGTGACTCCAGAATCACAGAGTGTAGAAGAGGCCCTTCAGCCCATTGAACCTGCACTGATAGATGAAAAACACCTGACCTACCTAATCCCATTTACCAGCACTTAGCCCATAGGCTTGAATGTTATGACATGCCAAGTGCTCATCCAGGCACTTTTTAAAGGATGTAAGGCAACCCGCCTCCACCACCCTCCCAGGCAGTGCATTTCAGACTATCACCAAAGTTTTTCCTCACATCCCCCCGAACCTCCTGCCCCTCACCTTGAACTTATGTCCCCTCGTGACTGACCCTTCAACTAAGGGGAACAGCTGTTCCCTATCCACCCTGCCCAGATCCACAACAACATCTTAACTGCTCTCTGAAATGGCCTAACAATCAGTCAGTTCAAGGGCAATTAGGGATGGGCAACATTGCTAGCTTTGTCAGTGATGCCCAAATCCCATGAAAGAATAAAGGAAACAAAATAAAGAAAACCTCAATGGGGCCAGGACCAATATCCTTGCTGGGAGGCTCACTAGTGCTGTAGGGGATGGTTTAAACTAGCCTGGCAGGGGGATGGGAACCTGACTTGGATGAAGCAAAATCAGAAACGGGGTTATGGAAGTCAGAAAAATCAGCGAGTGAGTCTGGAAGGCAGAGGAAACAAAAGGTAGAAAATAGTTCTCAAGGGTATATAATTCAATGCAAGGAGTATGATAAATAAAGCAGATGAGCTGAGGGCACAAATAGAAACATGGTAGTATGATATCATTGCTATTACAGAAATATGGCTTAAAGAGGAAAAGTAATGCAGCTCAACATTCCTGGTTACAGGGTTTTCAAGCGAGACAGGAAGGGAGATAAAAAGGGAGGGAAGCAACTACAGCTGTGAGGAGGGATGATATGTTAGAAGGATCATCAATTAGGGCCAAATGGATTGAGTTTAGGAACAAAAACAGGGCAGTCATACTTCTGGGAGTGTACCATACAGCCTCAAACACTCAGAGGGAGATCAAAGAGCAAATATGTAGGCAAATCTCTGAGAAGTGCAAAGACAATAGGGCAGTAATAGTCGGGGGTTTTAACTACCTCAATATTAACTCGGATAGCTTTAGTGTGAAATGAATGGAGGAACCAGAAATCTCAAGATGCACTCAGGAGAACTTTTTTGTCCAGTATATAGCAAGTCCAACAAGAGAGGGCATGGTTCTGGACTTAGTTTTAGGAAATGAAGCTGGGCAGATGGAAGGAATGACAGTAGGGGAGCATTTTGGTGATAGTGATCATAATTCAGTTAGTTTCAACATAATTATGGAAAAGGACAAAGATAGAACACGAGTTAAAGCTCTAAATTGGGGCAAGGCCAATTTTACTAAGCTGAGGGGTAATTTGGCAAAAGTGGACTGGAAACAGCTACTTGAAGGTAAATCAGTGTCAGAGCAGTGGAAGGGCATTCAAGGGGTTCAGAGTAAACATGTTCCCACAAAGAAAAAGGGTGGGACAGCCAAATCTAGAGCCCCCTGAATGTCAAGGAGATTACAGGACAAGATAAGGCAGAAAAGGAAAGCTATGACAGACACCGAGAACTCCAGGCATAGAAAGCCGAGAGGAGTATAGAAACTAGAGGGGTGAAATCAAAAAGGAAACTAGGAAAGCAACGAGAGTGCATGTAAGAATATCGGCAAGCAAAATCAAGGAGAACCCAAAGATATTTTTATCAATACATTAAAGGCAGGATTTTGTCATCATCAAGCAGGCATGGTGGGTGGGCCCGGGAGCAGTCGCAAAGCTGCCTGCCGCCTGCGATCAGGCCCCGACCATGATTTCACGTTGGCTGGCCAATTAATGGCCAGCCAGCGTGAAACATACTCTACAGCACTCAGCGCTACCTAGGTGGGAGTGGGAAGAGCACGAGTGCTGAAGTTCACACATGCGTGTGGGTGCATGCAGTAAAAGCTCCCTGACGCACAGAGCTGCCTCAGGGAGCTGATGATTTTTAACAATAAAAATAAAGAAATTTAAAATCATGAAAACATGCCCCCTCGTGTGACTGTCACATGAGCAGGGACATTTTAAATAGGAATGTTAAAATGTTTTATTTTTTTTTTAATCACTGGTCAAAACCTCATCCTGCCTATGGATGAGATTTCGCCAAAAATGCAAAGGCCGCTTGGCCTATTCACCCAACCACCAACCGAACAGTTGGACGGGCAGTGAAAAGTTAGTATCAATTAATGGATTAAGGGCCTTAATAGGCCACTTAATTGTCGGCGGGCACACGCGGGAGTCAGCAGCACAACTGAAACATTGCGCAAGTGTGCGATGATGTCGGGACACTCGTCCGACGCCATCGCACATCATTTTACACTCGCTCAGGTCGGGCGCGCACCTGCCCAATGAGAGAAAAATTCTGCCCTAAGAGTAAGTGGATAACTAAGGAAAGAATAGGGCCCATAACAAACCAAAAAGCTGACCTATGTATAGAGGGGGATGTGGGTATGGTTCTTAATGAATACTTTGCATCTGTCTTCATAAAAGAGGGGGATAATGCAGACATTGTAGTTAAGGAGAAGTGTGAAGTATTGGATGTGATAAACACAGGGGGAAAGGAAGTATTAAGGGAATTAGAATCCTTGAGAGTGGATAAATCACCTGAAATGAATGAAATGTACCCCAAGCTGTTAAGAGAAGCCAGGGAGAAAATAATGGATACTCTGACCATCATTTTCCAATCCTCACTGGGTACAGGTGTGAAGCCAGAGGATTGGAGGTCTGCTAACATTGTATCTTTGTTTAAAAAGGAAGCAAGGGAGAGACCAAATAATTATAGTCCAATCAGTCTGACCTCAGTGGTGGGCAAATTATTGGAATCAATTCTGAGGGACAGGATATACTGTCAGTTAGAAAGGCACAGATTAATCAAGGACAGTCAGCATGGATTTGCTAAGAGAAGGTCGTGTCTGACTAATTATTTTTGTATTATTTGAGGAAGTAACAAGGAGGATTGATGAAGGTAGAGCAGTTGATGTGGTCTACATAGATTTTAGTGAAGCTTTTGATAACGTTCCACATGGCAGACTGGTGAAAGAAAAAGCCCACTGGAACTATGGGAATGTAGCAAGCTGGATGCAAAATTGGCTCAGTGGCAGGAAACAAAGGGTAGTTGTTGATGGATCTTTTTGTTACTGGAAGGCTGTTTCCAGTGGGGTTCTGCAAGGCTCAGTACTAGGTTCCCTGTGTTTTATGGTATATATTAATGATTTGGATGTAAGTCTAGGGGGAATGATCAAGAAGTTTGCAGACGGCACAAAAATTGCTTGCATGGTTGATAGCGATCAAAAAAACCTGTAGATTGCAGTAAGATATCAGTGCACTGGCCAGGTGTGCAAACAAGTGGCACATGGAATTCAACCCAGAGAAATGTGAGGTGATGCATTTGGGGAAGTTAAACAAGGCAAGGGAACACACAATAAATGGGAGAATACTGAGAGGTGTCGAGGAAGTGAGGGACCTTGGAGTGAATGCCCACAGATCCCTGAAAGTAGCAGGACAAGTTGATAAGGTGGTTAAGAATGAATGTGGAACCCTTTCATTTATTAGCTGAGGTATAGAATTTAAGAGCAGGAAGTTATGCTAGAACTATTTAAAACGTTAATTAGGTCACAAATTAAGTGCTATGTGCAGTTCTGGTCCCCTCACCACCGAAAAGATGTAATAGAACTAGAGAGGGTGCAAAGGGGATTTACAAGGATGTTGCTAGGACTGAAAATTGCAGCTATGAAGAAAGATTGGATAGGCTGGGGTTGTTGTCCTTGGAACAGAGGAGGCTGAGGGGCGATTTGATTGAGATGTACAAATTTGTGAAGAGCCTGGATAGAGTGGATGGGATGGGCCGATTTACTTTAGCAAAGATGTCAGTGACTAGGAGGAAGAGCTTTAAAGTGATTGGTAGAAGGATTAAAGGGAGATGATGAAGAAAAATTTCACCCAGAGGGTTGTAGGGGTCTGGGACACACTGCCTCAAAATGGTGTACAGGAAGAAACTCTCAACTCTTTTAAAAGGTGTCTGGATATGCACCTGAAATGCTGCAAGCTGCAGGGCTATGGACCAAATGCTGGAAAGAGGGAATAGGCTGGGTGGTTCGCTTCTCGACACCACAGAGATGATGATCAAGTGGTTTCTTCCTGTGCTGTAAACTTCCTATTATTCTATAGGATTGTGGTCAAAATCAAGCCACTGAACATAAACATTGCTGAACTGTATTAAAGTAAATCGTCTGTTTATCAACTATCTCTGAGAGCAAGAGAAACAAAATGGTGGTGTGACAGGAGGTTTAGCTTGTTTGTTAGAAACCACAGCAATTTCTAGCTCCTCAAGCATCAGCGAGGTTGATTTGCAGTGCTCTCATCTCTGAATCAGAACACAAGTTTAAACTGCATTCCGGAACCTAATCATATTATCAATAATGTTTCTTCAGTACAGTGCTGAAGAAGTGGTTGACTCTTAACTACCCTCTGCAATTGCCTAGCAAGCCATTCAGTTCAAGGCAAATAGGGATGGGCAACAAAAATTGGCCTTGCCAGTGATGCCCACATCCCATGAAAGAATAAAGAAAAAGTGCTGCATTGATACATGTACTATCTCTCAGGTGAGATGTTCAACTGAAGCCCTATCAATCTAACCATGCAAAAAATCTCATGGTATTATTTGAAGATAGGCTGGGATTTTTCCTTGTTTCCTGAATGACATTTCCCCATCAGCCAAAACAAAATTAACTAGCCATTCATTTCACTCTTTTGGCACCTGCTATGTTCAAAAGGGCATATTGCATATGTCTATATGACAACCACATCTGTGAACAGTTTTGGAATGTCCTGAGGAGGTAATAAGCTTTTATTAATTCAGGTTCTTTCATCTTTCTTACACAGTGTGTTTATGGACATTGCCAGCTTCCAAGAGAGAGGTGTGGGCATGAGTCATAGAGTCACAGAGGTCTACAGCACAGAAAAAGGCCCTTCGGCCCATCGAGTCTACGCCGGTCAAACAAGTACCTAACTAATCCAATCCCAATTTCAAGCACTAGGCCCATGGCCTTGTATGCGATGGCATTGCAAATGCATATCCAAATACTTCTTAAATGTTATGAGGGTATCTGCCTCTACCACCTTTTCAGGCAGTGAGTTCAAGATTCCCGCCACCCTCTGGGTGAAAAAATTCTTCTTCACATTCCCTCTAAGCCTCCTGTCCCTTACCTTAAATCTATGCCCCCTGGTTACTGATCCCTCCACCAAGAGGCAAAGTTTCTTCCTGTCTACCCTATCTATGCCCCTCATAATTTTATACACCTCAATCATGTCCCCCCTCATTCTCCTCTGCTCCAGGGAAAAATGCCTCAGTTTCAGACCTTTCCCTACAGTGACAGAGGAAGGGTGAGGCATCCAGCTCACTTGTATGCAGCTCTTTGCAGGCAGTGACAAAGTAGCACTGTCATTAGCTTAGTTGCAGGTTGCCTGCCAACCCATTAGTTGGGGAATTAAACCAAAAGTGAAGGTGAATGCAAAGCACCGCATTAAATTGTTATAGCCATTAATATCTAATATCCCTGGCACTATCCCTTGTCTATTCATTCGCCTTCGTATATCTTTTCCATTAGCTGGTGAGGAAGGGAAGGGAAGTAAATTCCAAACCTACGACCTTTCATGAAACAACTGACAGAACAATTGTGCAATGGAGCAAAGTAGTTCAAAGTTTCCAATGGAGACCACTTTTGGAGATTGTTTCAATAAAGATTGGAATAAAATGGGAAAGCAATGGCCAGAATTTTCCCATTGGCACACGCCCGCGCATAAATTGATGTATGATGACACCGGGCGAGCATCCCGATGTCACCGTGCGCCATTGTGATATTTTGTTGGACAGGCACGTGATGATATATGATGTGTGCCAACCATTAATTAATGGGCCACTTAAGGCCCTTGAGGTGCCATTTGACACCCGTGCCAATTCAGAGCCCATGCGATCTTCAGGTTGGCACATGGACACAATGGCAGGCAGGTAAAACACATTTGTATAAACCTCACCCATGGGTGGGATAAGAGGGCTCAATGGGGTTGCGAGTGTTCTCTGTCAAACATTGTCTTTTCAAAGTTATTGATACTTGCCTGTGTGATCTGCAGTACTTCAAAACACATACTAGCTGCTTGGTCTGGACTCACAACCTTCAGGTCAGCACTCTGCAGTGAGGAATCTTTTTTGGGCCTGTAGGTTTCAGGAAGCCTTCCATTAGCCTGGGAATGGGAACTGAACTGTCCACTGGAGGCACCTCCTCTGAGGCGGAAGGGAAGGCTAGAAGGGAGAGGAGGCCAGGAGTGCACATTCAGCCTCCAGGGGAGCCACCTTTGGGAGGACAGGCGCAGGCACAAGGCGTGCAAGGCCAAGAGGTAGTCCAAGGTGGAAGGGGCCGCAGAAGACGCTACTATCCTGCTGGTAGGGTATACAGATGGCGAAGCAGCTAACTCAACATGTCTGAGGTGCAGTGCCGAAGGAGGCTTCGTCTCTCAAGGGAGACAGTCAACTATACCTGTCAGTTAATTGGGCCTGAGATCTCCGTGAACTGTGTGGGTGGACACCCCATGCTAATGGCTCTGAAGCTCACAGTTGCCCTCAACATCTATGCCTCTGGCTCCTTCCAGGGGTCCGTGGGTATCTTAGCAGTGTCTCCCAATCAGCTGTCCACACTTGTGTCAAGCAGGTTACAGATGCTCTGTTCAGGTGTGCATCGGCCTTCATCCATTGCTGGCTTCCCCCGCGTCCAGTGTGCAATAGACTGCATACATGTGGCCATCAAGGCGCCAGCAGGTGAGCCAGGTGCTTTCGTCAACAGGAAGAGATTCCACTCCATGAACGTGCAGATAGTGTGTGACCACAGGATGCTGATTCTACAAGCCTGTGCAAGGTACCCAGGCAGCTCCCACGACGCCTACATCCTCAGACACTCTTCAGTGCTCCAGCCCAGCTGGATGGATGGCTGCTGGGTGACAAGGGCTGCCCTCTCAGAAGGTGGCTCATGACGCCTCGCCGCCATCCAAGAACAGAAGCTGAGCAGCGGTACAATAGGAGCCACGTCTCCACAAGGGCTGTGATGGAGAGAACCATCGGCCTTCTCAAGATGTGCTTCTGATGCCTGGACCACTCAGGTGGTGCACTCCAGTGCCCCCCAGATCGTGTATTGCTGATAATGGTTGTATGCTACGCTCTCCACAATCTTGTGCTGGAAAGGGGGGACGCTGTGGACAATGAAGACGTCGACGCAGTGGCTGCGGCTACACAGGATGAGTCCAGCAGTGGGTCCAAGGATGAGCATGTACAGGGAAATGCTGAGGGGGTAGACGCTGACCCGGGCATACTCCAGGGAGGCAGGGACACCTGGGAGGCTTTAATCCAATGAACCTTCAGCTAGCACACCGCAGATGGATCACCAGGATAGGCCTGGGCTGCAGGCTCCATACTCGATACCTGAGTGCAAAATCTGCCTGGATAGGAACATTAACTAAGGGCCTTGTTAATAAAGCTGAATGACCCACAAATCACTCATAATATTTTTGTGAATTATCCACCTACCATGGTGACATGTTTGAATTTAATATTACAACCAAAGGAACTTAAGAAAACAAAATTACAAAGGTGTTAAAAATCACACCAACTCATAGAGACCTCATTGCAGGCCAACACAAAAGTACCAGCTCCCCTCCCAGCATGTCATCACCCTGCCTTGGACATGTCCTGTAGTTCCAGCACTGCGCCTAGGTGCAGCTCCTCCAGGTTGCCCCCAAAACAGTAATGTGGGTCTTAGTGTACCACATGCTGTGGGTGCAGAACTCATCTCTTCACCACCCTCGCAGGGTGATCTCAGCATGGGCAATATCTGCTGGCCCACCCAGCGAAGGACACATGCTGTCAATGGTTCAATGTAGTCTCTACACTCAGATTTGGTGGTGGGGGGCGGTGTAGCTGGGTTACGTAACCAATGCCAACATGGTACTCACCCTGCTTGAGCACAACAAGTTGTTGAAGCGCTTGTGACACTGGATCGAGGTGCGTCGCACCATGTCGCGGGAGCTCACAATCTCCGCCACCTCCTCCCAGGCACATTTGGTCACACTGCGGGGGCCTCCTCCTCCCGTCCTGGGTCACGAGCACCTCCCGTCGTGCTGCCATCTCCTTGAGGAAGGCAGCAAGGCAATCATCAGAAAAACGAGGTGCGCAGTACACCCCTGCCCTACCCTCTTGCCTGCCTATTCACCATCAGCGTTCTGGGGAGCCCTTCCACTGACCATGATTCACAGCCTTTGAAAGGCTGCAGCAACTTATTAAAACAGGCCGCCGGGTCGCTATTGGACCAGGCAGTCACTGCAGTCCCGCCATTGCCCGCCCAATCCCGCTGTCCTTGGGAGCAGCGATTCACGCTGGGTGGGCCTTAATTGGCCCGCCCACGTAAAATGGCGGCATGGGCCCAATCGCGAGTGGCGATTGGGTCCACGCCCGCACGCGCCTGCTCCTGCACTGCCCCCCGACAGGCAGAAGATTCTGCCCACTGTTTTTTTAAAACTGTTCATGCATCAGGGCATAGAAGCCATTTTTAAAGTTTCTCCAATTGATGGAAATGCTCTATAGTATAAGCCAAATAATTTTACAGGTGTAGGGAGCAACTCCAAAAGGCCAGTATTTATTGCCCACCCCAAGGCAGGGGCTGAACCACCTTCTTGAACCATTGCCGTATGTGTGGTGTAGGTTCACAAGAAATGCTTTGACCCTTTTGTAGCAGTTTGAAACAGCAAAACAGCTTGCTGGGCCATGTCTGAAGATTGTTAATAGTCAACATCATAGCCATATCCTGGAACCAAATATAGGCCAGACTGGGTAAGGATAGCAGACTCCTTCTCCTGAAAGAAGTTAGTGAACCAGGTGAATTGTTGTCAGTCCAGTTGTTTTATGGTCACCATTACTGATACTAACATCTTATTCCAGCTTTGTTTAATTATCTGAATTTAAATTCCCCAGCTGCCATGGTGGGATCTGAACTCTTGGCTGTGGATCTGTCTAGACCTCTGGATTGCTAGGCCAGTAACTTAACCACTGTATGTAACACTGCACCCTGAATAACTTACAAGACAATGTGACAGAACCATGATAGTTGAATTATCAACTTCCTTTCCAAGTTTATTTTTGGCTTCAGAATTATTTACTTAACAGTGATTTGGAATTACAATCATAATTCCAATGAAACCATTTACGTGGCTGAATGTTTCAAAGTACTTTGGATAAATGGATACCAGGGAAGAAGTGAAGGAATTTGCAGAGGAATCAAAGGCAGGGTCAAAGAGGTAGAAGCCAAGGGAATTAGGATACAGTAAATTTTAATCAGGTCTCCTCCCTTTTTTCCTACTTAATAATTCCAATAGTTGGAGAAAAGGTGGATTTTGTACCAACCCGCTTCCATCCTAATATCAGACAAGAAGGCCAGACTGAAGGGTTGACATCTCCTACCAGAAATCCTATCAGTTCCACTTTTCTTATGGGTAGAGGAAAGCACACCTGTCTGACGCAGGAGTATATTTATTGTAACAAGATAGAAAGGGGGATTAATGCTGGTTTCCTAACATTTTTGATTAGGAAAATGACAACCAGTGAATTCGGGTCAGTTTCTTCGAGTAGTACATTCTAGTGCTGACCAGGGAACCTGGTAATATGCAATGAGACAGGATTAATTCATGACCTTGTGGTAAAGGATTCTCTAGGCAACAGTGATCAAATCACGATAGAATTTCAGATTCAGTTTGAGGGTGAGAAGTGAAGGCCTAAGATTAGTGTTTTTAACTTAAATAAAGGCAATTGCAAGGGCATAAGGACAGAGTTGGCTGAAGTGAACTGGGTAAATAGGTTAAAAGATAGGACAGTAGAGAAGCAGTGGCAAATATTTAAGGAGATATTTCATAGCTCTCATCAAATATATATTCCATTGAGAAAGGAAGACTCCATGAGAAGGATGAAGGACCTGTGGCTAACTAAGGAAGTTAAGGATAGTATCAAATTGAAAGAAAAAGCATACAATACTGCGAAGATTGGTTGTAGGTCAGAAGACTGGACAGATTTTAGAAACAGCAAAGAATGACTAGAAAATTATGAGGCAGAAATTAGAGTATGAGAGAAAGCAAGCTAGAAATATAAAAACAGATTCGTAAGAGTTGATACAAATATTTACAAAAGAAACGAGTAACTAAAGTGAGTGTTGATCCCTTAGATGGTGAGATTGGGGAATTAATAATGGGAAACAAAAAAAATGGCAGAAGCGTTGAACAGATATTTTGGATGGATTTTCATAGTGCCGGGGAGACTCCATTGGAGGTGTAAAAATGGCTGGCGGGACCCAATTTTGGCATCCCTGACCCCATTCCTGACACCCCCAATTTTCACCAGTGTGGATTAAGGATGCAGGCTGGTGTGGTTTGCAAGCCTGCACGCTGCTCTCCCGACCTGGCTAACTCCATAGCGGGGACAGGCATGTCTTAATCCCTCACAATTTTCATGGGGTTGGGTTTCATGGGGTGGCGGACTGCTCGCTCTCCCCAGTAGGAAAGCTGTTCCCAAATGGGAAAAAAAATGGAAAAAATGGAAATAAAAAGAGTGCCTTGGAAAAATTTCATGCAGAGGGTGGGCTAAACAGGCTCAAGATTGGACATATGCCCCTCAGTGGACAAGAAGTCTCACCCTTGAGAGTATCCAGTCAATCTGATTGATCAGCAACTCTAGCAGTCCCAGAAGCACAAGAACTCAACACTGGGTGCTTCTGGGACTGCAAAGAGGCACAGGAAGAAAAGTGATGACCACTGGAGTGAGGTAGGTCCTGGGGTTCTAGGGCAGGGAGAGATTGCAGAACTTAGGGAAGGAAATAGGGGGATGGGGGACTTGGATTTGGCAGGCATGAGAGGAGGAATAAAGTGGCAGGTAACATTTTGGGGAGAGTGCTCTGATGCCCACGGGCACCCTCTGATTGATGAGCCTACCTTCCTTCCCACCTTTTTAAAGAAGCCCTTTCAAAAACAATCTTTGGACTCTGGCCCGCCTGACACTACCCAGAACTTATGACAGTGGAGGTGGACTGAGGCCTTTAATTGCCAATTAATTGGGCATTGAAGTGTCTCAATAAGCGTAAGAATGGGTGACCTAGTGGGTGACTTACCCATTCCCAGTGTTATGTAGTACAGGTCAGGGGTGGGTGAGAAGGAGGTGAGATGGGCACCCGACATATATTTCGTGCACCTCCCACTGAAAACACACCTGGCGGGATGCCGTAAAATCCACCCCATGGAATTGGACCAGCTTTAGAAGGATTCGTGGTTCACAGTCCATAAGGGTTATTGTGAACCATTGTCTGGATGAGGGAACCTTTTGAAAGGTAAGTTTAAAAGGTCTTCCCCATGCCCCACTTACCAAGCTATGCCCCCACCCACCCCTTGGCCTCTCATACCCTCCATGCCAAGCTATGCCCCTCCACCCACCCTCATGGCCCCTTATACACTCCATACCAAGTGATGCCCCTCCACCAAAACCCCATGGCTCCTCATACCCTCCATGCAAATCTATGGCATTCCCATGCCCATTCACCCACTCTACACTCTGTACAGAACCACTAAACCCTAAAGGAACAATAGCATGTCTGAAAAAGCTTTAAAGAAACAGCCATTCATTCATAATTTTCTATTTTCCTTAAAAAACTGTTTTACTACAGCCCTATAGAAGTGTAAATCATTCGGGCCCTTTAAAGTATCAATTGCAGAAATTGCAAGTGCTTAAAACCTTCTTATCTTGTGTAAATAATTATTGTGCAATTGACAGTAGAGGCCACACAGCAAGTTCTGTCAATCAAACAATGCTTATGCTGAGGTGCAGCTGTTTCAACAGTCTAATGGGTGTATGGGTTCTCAGTCAAGAAAACGAATGACTGTTCCTTTAAGTTTGTATGAATGTATGTCAGTTCTCTGCACAGATCTAAATGTAGTTTAATTCATTGTGGCCCTGACTAGGATGTTATTTTAAGTTACTTCTTTGTGTTTATGTGTATACTATTGGTGGGATTTTGCTGTCTGTAAGGTACAAGTATTTGAAAAAAAATGTCTGCCAGGGACTAGGCCCTAGGGTAGAGTTAAGGGAACCTCTGATGAAAGAATGAGGGGTTTGCTGAAGTTTTATACATTTTGTGTTTAAGTTACAAATTTATGGGTCAACTGAGGCAGCTTGATACTCTAATCTGAACTGTAACTGTGTACAGTGCAGCAGGGATGATAAAAATGAGCTGCTGGATTGCTGGTTGAAAAGAGACAATGGAAAAGAAGTTTAAAGTTGAAATTGTCACTGAAGCTGATGCTCAGCTTCCATGTTGAAAAAAATTAAACATGGGCCAGAATTTTACATTTGGTGTGCTGGCACATGCCCGGCACGCCAGAATATAAAATGACATGCGATGATGTCAGACGTGCATCCCAATATTTCATTCGGCAGGCGTGCGCCGGAGTCGGCTGCGCGCCCGCTGATAATTGAAAGGCCTATTAAGGCCATTAACAAGGTAATTAAGTTGAATTTTACACTGTCCATCCAACCTTACGGTTGACGGGCAGGCGAAAAGGGCAAGAGGCCTTTGCATTTTTTAGGAAACCTCATCCACGAGCGGGATGAGGTTTCCAAAAGCTAATACAAATTAAATAAAAACTTCCTTTTACCATTAAAAACATGTCCCATCTCATGTACCACAGTCTCATGAGGGGACGTGTTTCATTAAATTTCTCCGTGCCTCAGAGAGGTTGAAGCGCTCTTTTGCGCGCACGTGTGAACTGTGCGCTAGACCCGACTCTCCCTCCTCCACCCGCCCACATAGGCAGCACTCAGCACTACCGCTCACGATCCACGCAGGGCCCACCCACGTGAAATTGCGGTGCAGAACCGATTGCGGGCGGCAGGCGACTTCCTGACCGCCCCCCACCCCCCGTTCCTGCCAAGCCCACACACCGAATGTAAAACTCTGGCCATGGAAATTCTAGTGAAACTGAAAATAAAGTGAGTGAAAGGAAATTAAGATTGCACACCCAGAATTGAAAAAGAAACAAATTACGCTTGGAGTTAAAGAAGCTTGTAAATGTTTTAGAGCTTGAACACAAGTTGTGGGGTTCTCCACTTTCTCTGTCTCTTTGACGTAAGGATCTTGAAGGTTTCCTTTTATTGGTTGTTTGTGAACTTAACTTTTTCCTTAGTTTCAGTTACAAACATTTGTTAAGGTACCTGAAGAAACAAAATAAGTGGTGTAATTTATTTTCATTTTATTCTCTTTAAAAAGCATGTGCTAAGTTATTAAGGTTAAAAAGACTCTATAAAAATTGAAGAACTATGAGAAAGGGGAAGGCAACCATGTATGTGCATATCTGAGTGTGAAAGCTTCCTGTTTGTGAATGAAAAGGGCTGCATGAATGTTCCATAGTACTGTTCATTTAGATTGGCTCAAATTGTGACAAAAATCATAAGAACGGTCTAAAAGGAATACAGTTTAAAAGTTATGAAACTGGAAGTTCATTGCTGGCCACAGTGAGACTCCAGTAATACTGGTGAAACATGTAGGAATTCTAATCCGGATACAAATTCACACATGAAAGAGTGGGGTACTTTTAAGATTTGATAGTGTAAATCAGAATTTGAGAACATATTTTAAGATAATCGTTCAATTACCTGGGGTGGATTATTTTTGGGTTGAAACCTCTTTATGAAAGCTAAAAAAAGACTTGGGAACAATTAAGAGTTTGTGCCTTAATCCATTATGCTTCAGGGTTTTGTTCAAAAGTAACCAGTTTGAATTGTTGTGTGCACATGGCTTGGAGGAATGTCTTTGTTCTGTAAAAGGTAGTACTGACGTCATTTCGTGCATCTGAAAACTTTTACCTGACCTCCTTTTCAAACTAGCAGAGATAGTTAACCCTTTCTGCTAGCAGCTTAGTTCACCACACAGCATTTAGTTTGGAATTAACCCATTCAGCTCCGAGAAGAATGAGCCTTCTGTGTTTGGTTCTAAATAGGTGACAATGGTGTCCAAAACTGCAAGTGCCACAAACTTTCCAGCAGCTTCAAGAATTTGGGGGCTTATCTGTAGATACCACATGTCACAGCATGATGACAATCTGGACTAAAGACTCTGCCATTTCAAAGATTTTTAGTATTTGTCATTCCCAATACAGTGCTTGAGAACGGGATAGAGTGGATGGGATGGGCCGATTTACTTTAGCAAAGATGTCAGTGATTAGGAGGAAGAGATCTAAAGTGATTGGCAGATGGATTAGAAGGGAGATAACAGAAAAAAATGTCACCCAGAGGGTTGTAGGGGTCTGGGACACACTGCCTCAAAGGTGTGTAGAGGAAGAAACTCTCAACTCATTTAAAAGGTGTCTGGATATGCACGTGAGGTGCTGAAACCTGCAGGACTACGGACCAAATGCTGGAAGGAGGGAATAGGCTGGGTGGCTCATTTTTGGCACCACAGACATGATGGTCAAGTTGCTTCTTTCTGTGCTGTAAACTTCCTATTATTCTATAGGATTGTGATCAAAATCAAGCCACTGAACATAAACATTGCTGAACTGTATTAAAGTAAATCGTCTGTTTATCAACTATCTCTGAGAGCAAGAGAAACAAAATGGTGGTGTGACAGGAGGTTTAGCTTGTTTGTTAGGAATCACAGCAATTCCTAGCTCCTCAAGCATCAGCGAGGTTGATTTGCAGTGCTCTCATCTCTGAATCAGAACACAAGTTTAAACTGCATTCCGGAACCTAATCATATTATCAATAATGTTTCTTCAGTACAGTGCTGAAGAAGTGGTTGACTCTTAACTACCCTCTGCAATTGCCTAGCAAGCCATTCAGTTCAAGGCAAATAGGGATGGGCAACAAAAATTGGCCTTGCCAGTGATGCCCACATCCCATGAAAGAATAAAGAAAAAGTGCTGCATTGATACATGTACTATCTCTCAGATGAGGTGTTCAACTGAGGCCCTTTCAATCTAACCATGCAAAAAATTCTGTGGTATTATTTGAAGATAGGCTGGGATTTTTCCTTGTTTCCTGAATGACATTTCCCCATCAGCCAAAGCAAAATTAACTAGCCATTCATTTCACTCTTTTGGCACCTGCTATGTTCAAAAGGGCATATTGCATATGTCTATATGACAACCACATCTGTGAACAGTTTTGGAATGTCCTGAGGAGGTAATAAGCTTTTATTAATTCAGGTTCTTTCATCTTTCTTACACAGTGTGTTTATGAACATTGCCAGCCTCCAAGAGGGAGATGTGGGCATTGGTTTCAGGCCTTTGCCTACAGTGACAGAGGAAGGGTGAGGCATCCAGCTCACTTGTATGCAGCTCTTTGCAGGCAGTGACAAAGTAGCACTGTCATTAGCTTAGTTGCAGGTTGCCTGCCAACCCATTAGTTGGGGAATTAAACCAAAAGTGAAGGCGAATGCAAAGCACCACGTTAAATTGCTACAGCCATTAATGTCTAATATCCCTGGCACTATCCCATGTCTATTCATTTGCCTTTGTATATCTTTTCCATTAGCTGGTGAGGAAGGGAAGGGAAGTAAATTCCAAACCTATGACCTTTCATGAAACAACTGACAGAACAATTGTACAATGGAGCAAAGTAGTTCAAAGTTATCAATAGAGACCACTTTTGGGGATTGTTTCAATAAAGAATGTTATTCCCGATACAGCATGCTTAAGAATGGGAGATCTCATATAAACACACTAATCAAGGATTATGAGATATTTCAAAACCACCAAGCCTGGCGCAAGAAACTAGACTTGATGAATTAAATTAAATTAATATGAATTGATATTCTAAACATCTAAAGGGACATTTATTTTAATAAAAAGAGGTCTAGGTAGTTTCTAAGAATATTAAGAAATAATGTTTCTCGGGAGGAATAACCTTCAAATCTCTCGCCTCAACTGCTATTTAAATTCGAGATAATTTGGAAAATATCACTTTAGTTTACTGGGCTGCTTAATAGCATCTAAGATAAAGAACAGGCAAACGTGCTTCGTCAATGACCTTCCTTCCAACACAAGGTCAGAAGTGGAGATTTTCACTGATGATTGCACAATGTTCAACATCATTCGCGGCTCCTCAGATACTGAAGCAGTCCATGTCCATAAGCAGCAAGACTTGGGGGAGAATTTTCAGCATGTCAAGCAGGCTGTGCAGAAGAGGACTGTGCGGGCGCTGAGCCGTTTGCCACCCGCAATTGGCTCCGCACTGCCATTTTACGCGGGTGGGCTAATTAAGGCCCACCCAGCGTGAATCACGGCTCCCGAGAACAGCGGTAGGGGGCAGGCAGCAGCAGGACCCCAATGACCTGGCGGCCTGTTTAAAAACTGTGCAGGCAGCCTTCCAAAGGCTGGAAACGATGGCGCACAGAAGGGTTCCCGAGAGCGCTTTTGGAGAGCAGGCCAGGCAGGGGGACAGGTCGGCGGGGCAGTGTGCCCCTCGATTCTCAGATGAGTGCCTCGCTGCCCTCCTTGAGGAGGTGGCAGCACGGCGCGAAATCATCGTGCCAAGGGACAGGAGGAAGCCCCCCCCCCCCCACAATGACGAAACGCGCCTGGGAGGAGGTGGCGGAAAGGGTCAGCGCGCACAATGTGGTGCGACGCACCTGGGTTCAGTGTCACAAGCACTTCAATGACTTCTTGCGATTGGGAAGGGTGAGTACCGTGTTGGCATGGGTCACTAAGCACAGCAGTTATATAGGCCCCCCCCTGCACCGCCCCCCACACCACCAATTCTGAATGTAGTTGAATCATTCACGGCATGTGACCTTCGCTGGGTGGGCCAGCATTTATAGCCCATGCCTAGTTCACCCTGAGAGGGTGATGCTGAGCTGCCTTCTGTATCCGCCGAATGTGGTGCACTTACACCCACAGTACTGTTTTGAGGGGCGACCCCAAGGATCTGTACCTAGGCACAGACCTGGAACACTGGAACATTTCAAAGTCAGGATACTGACTGACTCGGTGGTGAGCTCCCAGGTGGCGGGGCAGCCATCCATCTGCTGCCCTTGGCCTTCTAGGTGGTTGTGCTTCTTTGCTTTGGAAGGGGATACAGTGTGGGTGGCAAATGTGATGGAGGCAGCATCTGGGCAAGGGGGTCAGCCCTGGCTGCTTGGTGTGAGTGTAGGACGGCTCCAGGGTCACGATTCACATGAGCCCTGCAATGTTTCACTCAGCTGGGGGTGGCAGGGCTGCAATGGCAATGCAGGTACAGGGTGGACTAATCAATATTCCTCTCTCCTTTCAGGAGAAGACAGCACACAATAACGCTGAATGGATGCGGACTGGCAGAGGACAGACACAATTGCTCATTCTCACCAGATACAACCAGGAGGCTCTCGAGCTGGAGAGGCGCCAGGCGCCCAGGTCTTCCAGCAGCGGTGAGGTTGGGATGCCAGGGGGAGGTAAGAGTGCCGGGCACTGAGGTCACAATGTTTGTCAGTGCAAACATTCCACTGTTGACTGTTTATTGAATTCAGCCTCTAACACGGGTTTCCCATTGATAATGGAAGGAGGGGTGCACCCTGATCCGGGGGCCAGGCCTGCACATTAACAGTGTCACGATTTCAACTAATCAAACATTCTTGTTCTTCCTTTCAGCCTCACCAGAGCACACCCTGAACAAGGAGGTGGAGGGACCGCCGCTGACACCTGGGGGCCCCGAAGAAATACAAGCACCAGCGTCACACCCTCTCAGGCACCAGTGCACATACCAGCACCTTGATGGGGATAAGGTCATTGGCTAGAGTCCCGGGGCACAGTGATGAGGCCACTTCTCACTCGCTTGAGGACTGCAGGGGACTAGGAACATGCTCAGTCGGTGGCTGATGATGATCCTCTGGAATCATCCCTGAGGCAGCAGATGCTGGAAGTCCAGCAGGGTGTGCGGCAGGATCTAGCGGAGATGCATGAAGCGATGCATGCCATGGTCTCCGTGATGGAGGAGTCCATGCGGAGCATCAGCAATGCATTGACCTTCATGGCCGAGCACAAGGCTTCCTCCATGGAGAGTGGCGACTCTCATGGAGAGGATCCTCCAGGAGACCAATCAAGGCTTCCTGGGGATGTGCTCGGACCTGTAAGCCCTCATAGCGGCAATAACCTCAGCTGGTCAGTGTCATTGTGGGAGAGGGATTGGGCACCCAGTATCCCAGCTCGGCGCCCATCCATCAATGGTGAGCAGGGAGGGCCGAAGCGACCTCACGTTGGCACACGAGCTGTCTGTCGTCTCTGCGGGCTCCTCTCAGAGCGCTCCGGATGAGGGCAGCAACTCCTTTGCCCCTCTGCCAGTGACCGTGGCATCCGATGATGCTGCAGCGACTGGGGAGATGCTAGTCATGCCACTGGCCACTCCCTCCCAGTCGGGGCCATCGCAGGATCCACAGGCCAGAGGACGCCCGCCAATGTCATCAAGGCCAACAGGACAGCAGAGTGAGCAGGCTATCTTCACTGCCAGTTCCCGAGAGGGGGGATCCTAGACGTAGCAACCAAAAACATAAGTGTAGGGCACCTTAGACACACCACTGCCTTTTCGCTAGTGGTTTTCTGTTGCCCCGGTATTAGTTGATTATTCGTCGGTGTACAGCTCAACACCTGTGAATGAACTTTCATTTCTGTTTTGTTTTATGAAAACATTAAATGCTTTAATTCTCAACAAGGCTCAGGATGATTCCCTACTTCTGCAGGTGTACGGGAACCCATGGTGTTATGAGTGACTTGTTTGTCATTGAGCTTTATTGACAAGGCACATAGTTAATGTTACTAACCAGGTAGATGTTGCTCTCAGGTATCAAATATGGAGCCTGCAGACCTGGCATGTGTTGGAGGTCCATCTGTGGTGGGCTAGCTGAAGGATCATTGGATCAAAGCGTCCTGGGTGTCCCTGCCTCCCTGGAGTATGCCCAGGTCAGCGTCTATCCCCTCAGCGTTCTCCTGAATGTGCTCATCCTCGGACTCACTACTGGACTCATCATCTGCAGGCAGAGCTTCTGCACCTACATCTTCTTCCTTCACTGCATCCCCCCTTTCCAGTGTCAGATTGTGTAGAGCGCAGCATGCAACCACTATCAGTGACACACGATCTGGGGAGTATTGGAATGCGCCCCCTGAACGGTCCAGGCATCGGAAGCGCATCTTGAGATGACCGATGGTTCTCTCTACCACAGCCCTTGTGGAGGTTCCTGTTGTACCGCTGCTCAGCCTCTGTTCTTGGATGGCAGAGGGGCATCATGAGCTACCTTTTGAGTGGATAGCCCTTGTCACCCAGCAGCCATCCATCCAGCCGGGCTGGAGCACTGAAGAGCCTCGGCACCTGGGAGTGTCTCAGGATGTAAGCATCATGGGAGCTGCCTGGATACCTGGCACAGACTGGTAGAATCAGCATCCTATGGCCACACACTATCTGCACGTTCACGGAATGGGATCCCTTCCTGTTGACGAAGACATCTGTATCTACAACTTCTTCCTTCACTGCATTCCCCCTTTCCAGTTTCAGATTGTGGAGAGTGCAGCATGCAACCACTATCAGCGACACACGATCTGGGGGATATTGCAGTGCTCCCCCTGAGCAGTCCAGGCATCAGAAGCACATTTTGAGAAGTCCGATGGTTCTCTCTACCACAGCCCTTGTGGAGGCGTGGCTCCTATTGTACCACTGGCTCAGCCTCTGTTCTTGGATGGCAGAGAGGAGTCATAAGCCACCTTCTGAGGGTATAGCCCTTGTCGCCCAGCAGCCATCCATCTAGCCGGGCTGGAGCACTGGGGGCTTTTGATAAGATTTTTCGATAAAGTTCGGAAAGAATGGCATAATATTGGAATACCAATGCAAGTGCGCAGCTGTAGTTGGATAAGTCTCCTTTTATTATGCATGAAGGGACTAACATGCAAAAATACATGATAAAATCCACTGAAGAATGAGTCCCAAACATATTCATAAAAACATAGAAACTAGGAGCAGTAGGCCATTTGGCCTTTCAAGCCTGCTCCACCATTCAATATGATCATGGCTGATCCTCTATCTCAACGCCATTTTCCTGCTTTCTCTCCATACCCCTTGATGCCCCTAATATCCAAAAATTTATCAATTTCTTTTTTGAATATGCTCAGTGTCCTGGCCTCCATAGCTTTCTGTGGTAGAGAATTCCACAGGTTGACCACCCCCTGAGTGAAGAAATATTTTCTCTTCTCAGTCCTAAATGGCCTACCCCATACCCTGAGACTGTGGCCCCTGGTTCTAGACTCCCCAACCAGGGGAAACATCCTCCCTACATCTAGTCTGTCTAGCCCTGTTATAATTTTATATGTTTCAATCAGATCCCCTTTCAGTCTTCTAAACTCTAGTGAATACAGACCCAATGGAACCAATCTCTCCTCATACAACAGTCCTGGCATCCCCGGTATCAGCCAAATGAGCCTTCGCTACACTCCGTCTATGGAAAGTATATCCTTTCTTAGGTAGGGAGACAAAATCTGCACGCAATACTCCAGGTGTGGCCTTGTATAACTGCAGTAAGTCATCCCTACTTCTGAACTCAAATCCTCTTGCAATGAAGGCCAACATACCATTTGCCTTCCTAATTGTATGCTGCACCTGCCTATTTACTTTCATTGACTGGTGTACAAGGACACCCAGATCCCTTTGTACATCCACATTTCCCAATATATCACCATTTAATTAATACTCTGCATTTCTGTTTTTCACACCGAAGCGTACAACTTCACCTCCATCCACGTTATACTGCATCTGCCATGTGTTTGCCCACACGCACAACTTGTTTAAATCACCCTGAAGCCTCCTTGCATCAGTTCGTGGACAACACACAACCATAAGACCATAAGTCGTAGGAGCAAAAGTAGGCCATTCGGCCCATCCAGTCTGCTCTGCCATTCCATGAGACCATGGTTGATCCGATAATCCCCAACTCCACTTTCCTGCCTATTCCCCATAACCATTGATTCCCTTACTGATTAAAAATCTGTCTATCTCAGCCTTGAATATACTTAATGACCCAGCCTCTATAGCCCTCTGTGGTAAAGAATTCCACAGATTCACTAACCTCAGAGAGAAGAAATTCCTCCTCATCTCTGTCTTAAATGGGCAACCCCTCACTCTGAGATTATGCCCTCTGGTCCTAGACTTTCTCACAAGGTGAAACAACCTCTCAGCATCTACCCTGCCAAACCCCCTAAGAATCTTATATGTTTCAATAAGGTCGCCACTCATTTTTCTAAACTCCAATGAGTACAGGCCCAACTGGCTCAACATCTCCTCATAAGAAAATACCTAGTAAATCTTCTCTGGACTGCCTCCAATGCCAGCATATCTTTCGTTAGATAATGAGACCAGAACTGTTCACAGTATTCTAGATGTGGTCTAACTAGTGCCTTGTATAGTTTTAGCAAGACTTCCCTATTTTTATACTCCTTTCCGTTTGAAATAAAGATCAACATTCCATTTGCCTTCTCTATTACCTGCTGAACTTGTATGCTCGCTTTATGTAATTCATGCATGAGGACCCCAAATCCCTCTGTGCTGCAGCTTTCTGCAGTCTTTCTCCATTTAAATAATATTCAGCTCCTCTATTCTTCCTACCAAAGTGCATAACCTCACATTTTCCCACGTAATATTCCATCCGCCAAGTTTTTGCCCGCTCACTTAACCTGTCTATATCCCTCTGTAGACTCTGTGTGTTATCCTCATCACTTGCCTTCCCACCTGTTTTTCTGTCATCTGAAAACTGGGTGATAGTACATCCACTTTCCTCATCCAAGTCATTAAGTTGTATTGTAAATAATTGTGGCCCCAGCACTGATTCCTGTGGCACTCCATTTGTTACAGGTTGCAATCCTGAAAATGCCCCCCTTATCCCAACTCTCTGTCTTCTATTAGTTATCCATGCTAATATTCTACCCCCACACCATGGGCCCTTATTAAGTAGCCTTATGTGTGGTACCTTAGCAAGCACCTTTTGGAAATCCAAATATATTACATATACTGGATCCCCTTTTTTTATCCTGCTTGTCACCTCCTCGAAGAATTCTAATATATTTGTCAGTCATGATTTCCCCTTCATGAAGCCATGCTGACTCTGCTTGATTATACTATGCATTTCTAAATGCTCTGCTGTTACATGCTTTATAATGGAATCTAACATTTTCCCAATGCCAGATGTTAAGCTAAGTTGCCTATAGTCACATGTTTTTTGTCTCCCTCCCTTTTTGAATAAGGGTGATACATTGGCATTTTTCCAATCCTCTGGGACTTTTTCCAGAATCTAAGGATTCTTGGAAGATTACTACAAGTGCACCCACTATCTCTGTAGCTATTAATATCCTAGGATGCAACCCATCAGGTCCAGAGGACTTATCAGCCTTCAGCCCCATTAGCTTCCCCAGTACTTTTTCTCTAGTGATAGTTATTGTATTTATTTAAACCACCACCCACAACCCACCCCCCCACCCCACCTTGATTATTTAGTACTTTTGGAATGCAATTAGTGTCTACTACCGTGAAGACTGATGCAAAATATTTATTCAACTCCTCTGCCATTTCCTGGTTCCCCATTTTTATTTCCCCAGCCTCATTTTCTAAGAGGCCTATGTTCACTTTGGCCTCTCTCTTCCTTTTTATATAGTTAAAGAAGCATTGTTAAAGTGGTCAGCATGATAAGACATTTTTTTAAATCATTAAGGCATTGATTCATATTCCATAGAGAAACTGATTTTACAATAATAAAGATAGAATTAAACACATTGCTAATAGTCAGAGGGAATAAAGCAAAGTAAAAGGAATCTATGATGAGACAATTGAAGAGTTAGGAAAATAATACTTAAACAGGAAGATCCACAAAAATGGATGCTAGTAAGAGAAAAACTGGCCAATTTTTTAAGTCCATACATGCTGTCTTGGAAAACGATGACTGCATTGTTAACCAGCAATATGTATGGTTTGGTACAGGAGGTAATGAATTGATCAAGATATTAGACACTTGTAGTGTGTCAAATAATGCCCCATCTCAGACATCAGGGAGAGCATACAGTAAATTCAGAACCTTTTGTCCTAGATCCTGACTCATTGAATTATGATATAAATGTAACAAGGTGGGATAAAAACCAATTGCATACGTCTATCTCCAGACAAGCACAAATGGCATGACCACCCAGGCTAAGTTTTTTTAAGCATGATGAGACTGGCTGTCCCATAGTTACTCCCCTATACTAGTGTATAACATTACTGAACTATGAGTAGACTTCTTTATCCAACAAGATGCACTCAGGGTGGTCATTCAGCTCGAACATCCCATTTTGTCCCTAAAATATCAACAATTATTAAGACAATAATTTTTGGATTAGAGATTGTATAAGGAATTGTTGCAGTTGCACTTCATCCTCCAGGTTGGGATTGTGGGGTTTAGTGTATTTTCATAGCTTTTTCTTATGAATGACTCTTTCTGTAAGAAACGGCAGTGTTAAAGCCAAGCAACAAAGCATGACTGTTAACTTTGCTTAAAAGATGTCAACATACAGCTGTCAAATTGTTTATGCCATTTTACACATATTTAGAAAGGAAATGTATCCCAACTGTGAGTTTGTGAGTGTAGATGGTATGTAAGCCCTTATTACAAAAGGATTTGAGTACAGGGGTAGTGAGGTCTTGCTTCATTTGTATAGAATCTTGGTTAGCCCGCACCTGGAGTAGTGTGTGCAGTTTGGGTCCCCTTACCTTAGGAAGGATATTATTGCCATAGAGGGAGGGCACCAAAGGTGCACCAAACTTGTTCCTTGGATGGCGGGGCTGTCCTATGAAGAGGGATTGAGGAAACTAGGCCTGTATTCTCTAGAGTTTCGAAGAATGAGAAGTGACCTCATTGAAACCTACAAAATCTTAAAGCGATAGACAGGGGAGATGCAGGTAAGATGATTCACCTGGTTGGGGAGTCTAGAACCGGGGAAACAATTTCAAAATAAGGGAGAAGCCACTTAGGACCGAGATGATGAAAAAAAATTTACTCAGATGGTTGTGAACCTTTGGAATTCTCTACCCCAGAGAGCTGTGAAAACCCAGTCATTGGGTATGTTAAAAGCAGAGATTGGCACATTTCTAAATACCAGTGACATAATGGGAAATGGGATAGTGTGGGAAAAAGGCAGTGAAGTGGAATGATTATATTGAATGACGGAGCAGACTTGATGGGCTGAATGGCCTACTTCATCTCTTATGTTCCTAGATACTGGCTGAATTTAACTGATGTGGGTAAAAATCCACTAGTTGGAAATTCTGTATCGGAGGCCATATAAGTGGTAATCATCTGCAAAGTTCATGGACGAATATGTTTTTCAGAAGAGTTATTTTTTAGGAAAAGCTATGACTATACGAGTGAATATTTATACTCTGTGCTATGGATATCAATGCATCACACTTAGTTTGAATTGTGCATCTTACATTTGAATTATGATTGCTATACTATGAAATGGATTATGTTGTGTTGCAAGAGATCGATGATAGGATGCCTGTTGACATTTACCATATGAGAGGCAGACAATGGACTGGTAAAAGCACATAGGTATAGAAAGAGTACTCTTGCTAACAAAGTGTGAAATGGAACCTTTGAATGGATACTTTTTCAAAGACTTGCTAAAATAATCAGGATGAAATTGTATGTGTTGGCAGAGAAAGAGACAATGTAGGGAAAATGACATCACTTTAATCCAATCATGTTGGTTAAACGAACCATGACCTAATATGGTAAGATACCAGTACCTCAAGAAGGATAAAAGGCAGAGAATCTTAGACATTGTTGGTGTGGGAAGGAAGACAGAAAAATCACTTCGGTCAACGGAACATAACCAGAAGAATGGGCAGAATTATCCGTTTGCCAGTCGGGCGAGCCCAACCGACTCGGCGGCGGGCGGGCAGCCAATTGCTGCTGCCGAAACGGGCCGCGCCACCATTTTCCGCAGGCAGGCCAATTAAGGCCCGCCCAGCGGGTTAGCGATTCCCGTGGAGAATGGGAAAATAGTCGCGGGGGCGATCGGCCTTAGACTGCCGGTTCCAATGGGGAGCCGGCAGCCTGTATAAAGACTGGCCAGGCAGCCTGCTTGAAGCAGTGCACCATGGCCACTCGGGGAGCGAGAGAGGGAGGCCTGCATGCACAAGAGCATGAGCAGGAGGATGGGGGCAGGCTGCAGGAGAGGCCACCGAGGGGCCACTGTGCCCCCCGATTCTCTGATGCATGCCTCGCTGTCCTCCTCCAAGAGGTCTCCATCCGTCGGCACCTGCTGTATCCGGAGGATGGGAGGAGGAGGGCCTCCCATGTCACCAGACAGGTGTGGGAGGAGGTTGGTGATGCTGTCAGTGCCCATGATGATGTGCGGCGCACTGGCACCCAGTGCCGAAAAAGATTCAATGATTTCCTGCGGTCTGGAAGGGTGAGCACCATGTCGACCTTGGCCATTTGACCCCGAAGGTAGCCTTAGCCTTTGAGCCCATCCCCATGTCTTGCTGTCGTTATTGCATAGGGTATTTGGCGCACGCTGGGTGGGCAAAGGGGTACTGACCATGCTTACATCAGCCTTAGTGGTTGAGGAGAAGAAGGGTTCTCCCCACAGCATATGTTGGTGTTTGTGGCATTTGAGAAGTCTGGGGGCAACCTGCAGCGGAGGCAGCTAGACGCATACTCAGAACTCCAACACATGTCATATTGATGGTAATGAGATGGTGCAAGGTGTGCCTCAAGGTGTTGTGGCCAAGTACCATCTGTTAGCATCGGCGCCGCACCTAGTTGCGCCTCCTTGCCATGGGCGCTAAGACCCGTGTGTTATTCAAAGTGATGGATGCCGAATATGTCCAAGGTGGCCGTTGGGGGAGGGGGTTGGGACCAGCCGTACTATCTTCTGGGGACTGATCACCAGTCGTGTGGGCAGGAGCCGCTGGAGGCCTCAGATGGGCCACTGTGGTTGGGGTGCGGCGTGCGCGTGTAGAGTACATGAGCGATCAGCCCCAATAAATCCTCTTCTCTGTTTTGCAGGTAAAAACTCACCACAATGCCCGGGAGCCCCGGGGACTGGAGGTGGGTGCGCCCTCCTGCAGTGCCTCACACCTTTTGAAGAGCGGGCCGTGGAGCTGGGCAGGAGGCAGGAGGCCAGGGCGGCCGGAGGCGGCGAGGCTGGGGTCCAGCGGCCAGGTATTTGAGGTCCACAGTCCCATCCACTCTGTCTGCCCACCATCCAAACCACTGATGGTTGCTGCAATCGTTAATGCTGAAACAATGCTCATTCACAGACTGAGACATTCTGACGTGTGGGTCATACAGAAAGGACCCTCGTCCCCTTGAGGAATTGCGTCTCCACCACCTTCCAAAGTCACCTTATCCCATTTGTGACCACTATCCCCATGGTCTCAAATGCCATTGGATTGCTGCTGCACACCCAAAGACTTATTGCATCTGAGGGGGTTTGGGACCTCCAGCACCCTTTCAGCCAGTGCGCCCCATATTACTCGGTCCAAAAGGTCCTCAGCACCTCAGCTATGAACCTCATGGCACTCACCTTAGATAAATGCCATCACTTTACTCATCTCTGCGCCAAGGGGAAATGTTGCCTTCTGCCCACCCAGTCTATGCCCCTCCTAACGGAATGAAGGTCAATAATGTGACCTCTCAATCTGCTGTGATCCACGGAAAATGTCGCTACTGTTTGCGATGTTTCGTCAGCCCTGCAACTCTCCAGGCCACAATGCATCCAGGTCAGGTACCTCTGCACTCTCCCCACCCCTATGGTACATAACATGCCATGTGGCATTCCTGAGGCCATCTGACCAGTGTGTCTGCATGTGCCTTTAATGGTTGGTGCTCCTCTTGACTCTTTTCCACCCCACCAATGTTTGTCTCCTTTGGGTCTTGAAGGGTGAACGACTTATGAGGCTGGGGGGGAAAGAGATGAAAGGTTGAACTGAATGTACACTAACTGATGCACTGTCCTTGTTGTTAATTTCAGCATCACCACCAGAGCGACCCACACCTCGACCCCACGGCCCCCCCCTCTATACCTGAGGCCCAACATGTGCAACTTGCGGCACATCATTTCAGCCAGCCAGGCACCAGCGCAGACACACACACATCGGTGGGGACTTTACCGTCGGCTAGTGTCCCGGATCACAGTGGAGGAGATGGTAGGGGCAGAGAGTGCCGATGGCGCCAGCAGCCGGAGGGCTGCAGGGGACGAGGCACATGCTGAGTCCAGCACTGATGACGTGCCTCTGGAGTTGTCCCCAGTGCAGCAGCTGCAGGACAGGTGGCAGGAAGTGCGTTTGCATCTGGTTGCATGAGGGAATGCTTCAGTTGCTCTCTACGACGGAGGATTCTAGGCAGAGTGTACGTGAAGGTTTGACCCTCAGGGCAGAGCTTCAGGCTTCCTCCAATGAGCGATTGGTGTCTCTCATAGAGAGGGGCTTCAATCGGATGGAACATCTTGTGATTTGGATACGCTCTGACCTACAAGTCCTCACAGCGGTATTGGCCACGGGTGGTCATTCCCAATGTGGGAGATGTTGTGGGCACCAAGCGTCGGTGCTCGGTGCCCATGCATCTGCGGTGAGCAAGCGCAAGATTGTGCAGGGCACAGCAGACTACCACGATCAGAGATGTGATCTGGGGGGTACTGGAGTGCACCCCCTGAGCGGTCCAGGCAATGGAAGTGCATCTTGAGAAGGCCGATGGCTCTCTCCACCCCAGCCCTTGTGGTGCCCTAGCTCCTATTGTATCGCTGCTCAGCTTCTGTTCTTGGACGCCGTACTGGCATCATGAGCCACCTTCTGAGGGAATAGCCCTTGTCACCCACCGGCCAACCATCCAGCCGAGCCGGAGCACTGAAGAGCCCCGGCACCTGGGAGTGTCTGAGGATGTAGGCGTCATGGGAGCTGCCTGGGTACCTTGCACAGACTTGTAGAATCAGCATCTTGTGATCAGACACTATCTGCACGTTCATGGAGTGGAAGCTCTTTTTGTTGACAAAGGCACCGGGCTCACCTGCTGGCGCCTTGATGGCCACATGTGTGCAGGCTATTGCACCCTGGATGCGGGGGAAGCCAGCAATGGCTGCGAGGCCTCTGGCTCGCTGTGCCAGACTTGCTTGGTTGCAGCGGAAATGGATGAAGGTCGACACCCATCTGAACAGAGCACCTGTAACCTGCTTGACACAAGTGTGGACAGCAGATTGGGAGACACCGCAAAGATCACACACCGATCCCTGGAAGGAGCCAGAGGCATGGAAGTGGAGGGCAACTGTGAGCTTCAGAGCTGCTGGCATGGGGTGTTCACCCACACAGTTAGGGGAGATCTCAGGGCCAATCATCTGACAGATATAGTTGACTGTCTCCCTTGAGATCCGGAGCCTCCTTCAGCACTGCACCTCAGTCATATTGAGTTAGCTGGCAGCAGGATAGTGGCGTCTTCTGCGGCCCCTTGCACCTTGGACAACCTCTTGGCCCTGTGCCCCTTGTGCCTGCACCTGGCCTCCCAAAGGTGGCTCCCCTCGAGGTTGATTGTCTAATCCTGGCCTCCTCCTTATTCTATCCCCCCCTTCCTCCTCAGGGGAGCTGCCTCCAGTGGAGAGGTCAGAACCCATATCCCCAGGCTAAATGGAGGCCTCCGGAAAGCTGCAGGCCCAATAAAGATTACTGTCTGCAGACTGGTTTCAAAGTACACAAAAAGCTCTTGGAAATCGATGAGAACTGCTAACAATCACACAGGCAACTTTAAAACACTTTCAGCAATTAAAACTTTGTGGAAAACACAAACAACCCCCCTGAGTCCACATATCCCGACATTGTGTGAGTTTTATTAAAAAATCTCCTACCCGCCTGCCCGTTGTGCCCATGCACCAACCCAAAGTTCGCACGAGCCCCTCAAAATCCTGGACAATTGGCAAGTTAAGGACCTTAACGAGGCCTTCAATTAATGGCGGGTGAACGCACCGCTGATGAGCGCGCCTGTGACCGAAATATCGTGCTGACATCAGCACACTCGTGCGCCATTTTAAGCGCTGACATGCGGGCTCCGCCACCCGCTCGTCAGCCGGAAAATTCTGGCCAATATGTCCCAGTGACTTTGGAGAGCAAGGACCAGAGTTCGCTGTTGTTAAGTATCAATTTTGAGTATGTTAACTGAGCTTAATAAACTTGTGCTGATAATCGGAGCATTCAGTGTCTGTACCTGTTGGGTCAAGGAGTGGTTAAGATCCCTATATTTAAAATCCTTACAAGTGCCAGACGGATCAGTTCTGGGGCCTCAACTATTTACTAATTATATCAATGACATGGATGAAAGGACCAAATGTATGGTAGTCAAATTTGCTGATGACATAAAAACAGGTAGGAAAGTAAGTTGTCAAGAGAAGGCAAAGAGTCTATAAAGAGGTATAACTAGGTTAAGTGAGTGGGAAAACATTTGGAAAATTAAGCATAATGTGGGAAAATGTGAACTTGTCCACTTTGGCAGGAAGAATAGAAAAGCAGTATGTTAAAGCATAGAGAGAGACTGCAGAACTTTACAGTGCAGAGGGATCTGGGTGTCCTGGCACATGAATCACAAGAAGTTAGTATACAGGTACAGCAAGTGAGGAAGGCAATTAGAATGTTGGTATTTATTACAAGGGGAATTGAGTATAAAAGTAGGGAACTGTTGTTGCAGCTGTACAGGGCCTTAGTTAGACCAAATGTGGAGTACTGTGTACAGTTTTGGTTTACTTAAGGAATTGCAGCTCAGAGAAGATTCACTCGACTGTTTCCTGGGATGAAGGGGTTATCTTATGAGGATAAGTTGAGCGGGTTGGGTCTATACCCATTAGAGTTTAGAAGAATTAGAAGTGATTTTGTTGAAACTTATAAGATCCTGAGGGGACTTGGCAGGGTGGATGCTGAGAGGATGTTTCCCCTTAAGGGAGAGACTAGAGCTAGGGCACACAGTTTAAAATTAGGGGTCTCCCAGTTAAGATAGAGATGAGGAGAAACTTTTTCTCTCAGAGAGTCATTAGTTTGTGGAATTCTTATCCCCAGCATTAGGAAAGGTTGACAAAAAAGTTGCACCGTTAGTGGATAGAGCAAATCAGGGTGGATTGGCAACATGTTTTTGCCACAAAGTCTGTTTCAGTAATTTTGCTACTGTACCTGAACAATGATGATGTAGAGGAGCTATGTTGGAGTTGCCTGGTAACCTTAGGAGGACAATAGGGTGCAATGTGCCTGATAGAAGGAGTATACTAATGTTATGATCCCAGCTGATGTTAATATTGGGCAATTCAAATCCCAGAGTGAAACCTGACTTGATGGACGCTAACTTTTTTAGAAACCTTGGATGAAAGTTACTGAACAAATTCACAGGAGTCTGCTGATGAACTTTTAACAAAGAATAAAATATTAATAAACAAAAAAATGAACCATATAGCACAAAAAGGTTGGAACGATCTCAATACCAAACAGAAGAAGATACTTCAAATTCACACTATTCTTTTACCCCAGCAATATCTTTGCAGACACATAAACCAGTATGGAGTTACCACTAGTTTGACGCAAAGGCTTCTTGCTTGGAACTGGCATAGTTGCAAACGGTTATCTTCCAATGAATTCCTGAGCAGTCGCTCAGTGCTTTTCATCAAACTCGTATCTCTCCCTGAGACACCCAAAAACCACACTCTGAATTCATTCTTCCAGTAGCACCTCTGCTAAACTGATCAGTTTACTGAGTTCTATAACTGACTGTTCAGTCAACTACTTTTCCAATCGCCTTGTAATGTTTTCTTCTCAGAGAGTTGAAAATCCCTGTCTTCACTCTCTGACATGCACTAAACTCTTTCTTCTGTATTATCTCTGTGTCTGTGTCGCTGGACCATTGAAGCTAGGCAACAGTAAAGTTTTTTTTTCTACTTTGTATTTTCCTCCCCACAATCACTTAACCTATCCTTTCAAGAGTTGTAACAACTCATTAAAAATATATACAAACAAATGCAAAAGGCTTGGGCAAGAATTTTTCTGTCAGTGTGTGGGGGCGGGCCCCGCACGCCGACGTGTAAAATGATACGTGGTGACGTCGGATGTGCATCCTGACGTCACCGTGTGTTATTCCGGCTGCGCACCCACCAAACTGTCAAAGGCCTGTTAAGGCCATTAATAAACCAATTTAGGCCATTGACAGGGCTGTCCGTCCAACCTTAATGTTGGGGGGCAGGCAAAGAGCCCAAACGGCCTTTTCATGAAACCTTATCCACAGGCGGAATGAGGTTTCATGAAGGTTTTATTTAAATTAATAAATAAATTTTGCTCAATTCATAAACATGGCCCAGCTCATGGGGGCATGTCTGAATAATTTTAATCTTTCTTTTTTTCAAAATTTCAATGTGAACTTAACCTCCCTGAGGCAGCTCTGTACCCTCAGCGAGATTTCTGTGCTCTTTCACGCGCATGCCCGCCCACAGAAAATGGCGGCGCACAGCTGATCGCAGGCAGCAATCGGCTCCACGCCCGCCTGTACCTGATCCTGACCGGCCTGCCCGACAGGCAGGAGATTCTACTCCTGACCTTTCAGTCAGGAGTCCATCCAGACTCCCCAGCACCAAGGTTCACAAACAAAACCTAAATGAACCTGGCATCCTTTCTACCTTTCTTAACACACAAATGTATGGATTCAATTTTAAAATTATACATTGTTCCTAAAGCTAGCATGCAGTTATGTATTCATTAGTGTGAGGTAAGCGTATGCAAATAGGGGTTCGATGTTCTACAAATAAGTAGCAAAAAACGAGAATAGATCAACATGTAGGCGTTTCCCCAAGGCAAAGCCAATAGGTTTGGTGATGAAGTTATTTCAAGATTTCACTTTCGCAGCAGTTTACAGTAGATGGTTTTTGTATCTAGTGACCAGTTATGGGTGACACCCTAGTAAAAGGATGAGCCTTTGTCTTGGAAGTTGAAAACATTCGATTTCCCTCTGGATTTTGGGAATAGGGAAATCGACTAAGGCACGTACTTTGGCTTCGCAGGGTAGCACATTTCCCTGTCCCACTACATGTCTCAGTTAAGTCCCAAGGTCTTTGCAAACTCATTTTTTGCCAAGTTCACTATAAGGTTTTCCCTTTTTGGACATAGGAACACTGCCTCCAGGTGGTCTCAGTGGTCACTTAAGGTGGTCATCCTCCAAAATTCTATAGACTGCAGCCATGTAGATATTCAGAGCAGTAGGTCCTAATCATGCTCCCTGGGACTGAGGGTAGTACACCGAGGACTTCAGCTGGGTTATTCCTAAACTGCATACAACCTCCTAAAACACTTGGGACATGAAGTTGGCTCCCTGATCCAATTGGATCTTTCTCGGCAGGCCGTACCTGGTAAAGAACTGTATCAGCCCTTCGTTCACGGCCTTGGCTGTGATTTTCTTGAGGGGAATGGCCTTGGGGAATTAGGTGGATAAATCCATTATGGTGAGGGGGCATTGATAGCCGATCTGGGCTTTGGGTAGAGGCCCCACACAGCCAATCAGTACTGGGTCAAAGGGTTCACCCACTGCTGGAATGGTTTTGAGGAGGAGCAGTTTAATGATGGCCTGGGGTTTCCCTGGCCAGCATGGCAGGTTTTTGCAGTACTCAGCCGCAGCGGACCAGAGGCAAGGCCAGTAAAAGTGCTTGCTTATGGGGGCTAAAGTTTTATGGATACCCACATGTCCAGCCATCCAGATAGCATGGGCAATTCTTAGAATCTCCTGACAGTATTTTGGGGGTACTACAATCTGGTGGAGTACTGTCCGCTCCTCATCCACAGGTCTCCCGCGGGGTCTGCACTTCTGCATTGCTACCCCATCTCGCAAGTAGTAGGACTCAGGGACCTGGGTGGCTTCTGCCTCAGAGCGGGCAGCCTGTGCTATGCACTTTACTTCAAGGTCTGCCTGCTGTGCTTTAATCAGGGAGGCTTAGCTGAGCACTTCCTCCCCTTCAGACAGGCTTTAGAAAAAGGTCTCTGCTAACCAGGCTTCTGGCTCATCCAGCTGGGGCACTGGTTCCCTCTCGTCTAAGCTTGCCCATCTAGCTTCGGACTGGGTCACCTCACAATCGGGAATGATCCCTGAAATTTCCTCCTGCAGCTGTTCAGTTTCCTTTTTTTTTCGCTTAGCTGGTGTAGAAGTATAGGGGATGCTATCACCTTACTGCCAGCCAAATTATTCCCAAAAAGGGAATCTATTCCTGTCACCAGCAGTTCAGGGACAATTCCTACAATCACTGGACTGGAGACTAGGTCATACTGCAGGTGGATCCAGTAGAGGGGGAACACACATGTATCGACCTCTCACTCCACTGATCAGTGCCTTGGCTTTCAGGGATGACTCAGCGGAAGGCTTAGGTTTTTTTTCCAACAGCAAGGATTGAGTAGCTCCGATGTCCTGAAGCAGTACAATGGATTTGTTTGCATCCTGGGAAGGGTGCGGGCACAATGTTCCTGACAGGACAAAACTCCGGTAGTTCTTGGGGATTTTGTCTGGCTCGACCACACATAGGGCAATACCCTCAGAGGGGCGAGTTTTTGCAGTGAGGGTCCCTGTCCGATCTGTTGCACAAACTACTGGGGTATCCTCCTTGGGTCTACTCTTGTGGAGCCCTACAAGAGCCACGGGCTTCCCTTTTAGCTTCCAGCATCCCGGTCTGGAACGTCCTATTTTGTTATAGTGGGAACATATCAGTCTCCAGGTGTTCTCTTTTCAGGCTTGGGGAGGACTTCTTGCACCCACTGCTCCTCTAAGTTAATTCTGAGGTTGATGGGCATGCAGCTTTTAAATTCCTCTAGCAATATTAGCTCTTGTAACCCATCATAGGTGCACTGTATTTTTAGAGTGGACCCATCGGTCAAACGTAATTTATTTTAGCGTTTTGAACTTTAGGTAGGTCTGTATGGGCTTCTTATGAGCATTCTGGAATTGCTGGTGATACGCCTCCAGGAGTAACACATAAGCACTAAGGATGGCAGCTTTGGTCTGTTCATAACTAACAGACATTTCAGGAGTCAGCAGTAGGCTTCTTAGGTCTTTCCTGTCAACTGACCATGTACCATAAGGGTCCATATTTCTGATGGCCATTGTAGCTCTCCTGCTACCTCCTCAAAAGTGGTGAAAAATGATTCCACATCACTCTCTTCAAATATGGGAATGAACCTAATGTTTTTAAGAGCTTAAAAACTTGGTTCTGAGGTAGGGGGATTTGGATGGTTTTCAGGTAGAGGTTTTCCCTAGCAGCTTCCATCTGTCTGAATGCTCTCTCTTTCTGAGCCTATAACTCCATTTCCAATTTTCAGATCTGGAAAGCCCTTTCCTTCTCCCTTTCTCTCCTCCCTCTCTCTCTCTCTCTAGCTTCTGAAACTCTAACTGTATTTTAAGCTCTTCCAGTCCTATTTTGAATTCTGGTTTCAGATTCTAACTCTTCATCTATCTGTTCGGGTTGTGGACTGAGGTCCAAATGCTCAAACAGCATCTTGAATAACTCAGTTCTTTCTATCTTACTGGCTAGTTTTAATTGTGCCCCTCTAGCTAAATTCTCAGCCGTTCTGGGCTTAGTCACGCTTTGGTTTCACCAATCAAGCCTCCCTGTTGTACAAACATCCATGCATCGAAATTTACCATTTTGCTCTACTTTTAGGACATGGGAATTTGTTGCAGTGGTTTAATTTTTTAAAAGGTTGTTCCAGCTACTGAACTTTCCCTCTTTGCTTCCAATTGGTTCCTTTTAGTATCAGATTCAACTAATTTCTTAAACTTGGTCAAATTAGGCTCGTTTGAAATGGATTTGATCCCAGAGGAGCCCCCAATTTCTGTTACAGATAGGGGAGAGAGGCAAACCTGAACTCTTTTGTTTTCTCACCGTCTGTCCATAAGCAGAGCTATTTTAGTTTTTTGAAATAGTCTGTGCCGGTTTCCCCCAACCTCCTGGTTGTGAGGTGAATTTTAAAGTGACTTGCAGCAAACGCTCTTTAAGGTTTAAATTAGAAGTATTGTTTATTCATATATTCAAACCCGGCTGATGGTCCTCACAACTACACACATGCACACAAGAAATAGATGGGAAAGAAAAGAGTTTTACAACTATGAATAACTTTTAAAAAATGAATCAAAGATATGGATATTAATTCACATGCATGTCAGAGTCCAGTGAGAGTTCCGTCGTCTAAGAGTTAAAGTTCAGGTGGGTTCAACTAGCTAAAAGTAGGACTTGCAGAATTCCTTCAAAGGTGGTGATGGTGCGGTAAGATGAGGTTGGTATCCAGAGACTTGGTCCATTCCATTGTGGAGATGAAGTCTTGCCTTCACATTGGGGATACCCTCCATCGTATTGTATGGCACTACCACTGCGCTAAATGGGATAGATTTCGAACAGATCTAGCAACTCAAGACTCGGCATCTATGAGGCGCTGTGGGCCATCAGCAGCAGCAGAATTGTACTCGAACACAATCTGTAACCTCATGGCCTGACATATCCCCCACTCTACAATTACCAGCAAGCCAGAGGATCAACCCTGGTTCAATGAAGAGTGCAGGAGGGCATGCCAGCAGCAGCAAAAGGCATACCTAAAAATGAGGTGTCAACCTGATGAAGCTATAAAACAGGACTTCATGCATGCCAAACAGCATAAGCAACAAGTAATAGACAGAGCTAAGCGATCCCACAACCAACAGATCTGCAGTCGTGAATGGTGGTAGGCAATTAAACAACTCACTGGAGGAGGTGGCTCCACAAATATCCCCATTCTCAATGATGGAGGAGCCCAGCACAGCAGTGCAAAAGATAAGGCTGAAGCATTCGCAACAATCTTCAGTCAGAAGTGCTGAGTGAATGATCCATCTCTGGAGGTCCCCAGCATCACAGAAGCCATTCTTCAGCTAATTCGATTCATTCCACATGATATACAGAAATGGCTGAAGGCACTGAATACTGCAAAGGCTATGGGCCCTGACAACATTCCGGAAATAGTACTGAAGACTTGTGCTCCAGAACTTGCCGCACCCCTAGCCAAGCTACTCCAGTGCAGCTACAACAATGGCATCTACCCGGCTAAGTGGAAAATTGCCCAGGTATGTCCTGTACACAAAAAGCAGGGCAAATCCAACCCGGCCACATCAGTCTACTTTCCATCATCAATAAAGTAATGGAAGGGGTCATCAACAGTGCTATCAAGCAGCACTTGCTTAGCAATAACCTGCTCATTAATGCCCAGTTTGAGTTCTGCCAGGGCAACTCAGCTCCTGACCTCGTTACAGCCTTGGTTCTAACATAGACAAAAGAGCTGAGCCCGAGCTGAAGTGAGAGTGACTGCCCTTGACATCAAGGCAGCATTTGACCGAGCGTGGATCAAGGAGCCCTAGCAAAACTGGAGTCATTGGGAATCAGGGGGAAAACCCTCCGCTGATTAGAGTCAGACCTAGCACAAAGGAAGGTGGTTGCGTTTATTGGAGGTCAGTCATCTCAGCTCCAGGATATCATTGCAGGGATCACTCCAGGTAGTGTCCTAGGCCCAACCATCCTCAGCTGCTTCATCAATGACCTTCCTTCCATCATAAGGTCAGAAGTGGGGATGTTCACTGATGATTGCACAATGTTCAGCACCATTCGCGGCCCTTCAGATACTGAAGAAATCCATGTCCAAATGCAGCAAGGCCTGGGCAAAATCCAGGCTTGGGCTGACAAGTGGCAAGTAACATTCGCACCACACAAGTGTCAGGCAATGACCATCTCCAACAAGAGAGAATCCAACCATCGCCGCTTGATGTTCAATGGCATTACCATCATTGAATCCATCACTATCAACATCCTGGGGGTTACTATTGACCATAAACTGAACTGGACCAGCCATATAAATACTGTGGCTACAAGAGCAGGTCAGAAGCTAGGAATCATGTGACAAATAACTCACCTCCTGCCTCCCCAAAGCCTGTCCACTATCTACAAGGCACAAGTCAGGAGTGTGATGGAATACTCCCCACTTACCTGGATGAGTGCAGCTCCAACAACACTGAAGAAGCTGGACGCCATCCAGGACAAAGCAGTCCGCTTGATTGGCACCACATCCACAAACATTCACTCCCACCACTACCGACACACAGTAGTAGCAGTGTGTACCATCTATAAGATGCACTGCAGGAATTCACCAAGGGTCCTTAGACAGCACCTTCCAAGCCCACGAAGGACAAGGGCAGAAGATAGATGAGAATACCACCATCTGGAAGTTCCCCTCCAAGTCATACACCATCCTGACTTGGAAATATAGCGCCGTTCCTTCACTGCCGCTGGGTCAAAATCCTGGAACTCCCTTTCTAACAGCACTGTGGGCATGCCTGCACCACATGGGCTGCAGCAGTTCAAGAAGGCAGCTCACCACCACCTTCTCAAGGGCAACTAGGGATGGGCAATAAATGCTGGCCCAGCCAAGGAAGTCCACATCCTGTGAGTGAATTAAAAAAAATCTCTACAGACAACGGCAGGTATCTTTCAGGGAACCCTGTTTTGAGGAGGTTTGAACTTGAGGTAGGTTTTTTGTCAGCCTGCCAGTCCTGCTTTATGTTGACAGTCTGGATGTTTAACAGCAAGCTGCCTTGAGAGTCCAGGAATGTAACATTAAAATTCCAGAGGAGCTAAGGTTATGTGGCATTTCCCATTGAGGAGTCAATTTCAGGTAAGCTATCAATTTCTATGCCTCTGGTCAAAATCCATTGTAGCACTTTAGGAAACCGATGGTGGATATTAGCACTTCCACAGGTAAAGTGAGTTTTGATAACTCTCTCTTTGTTATAAGTCCAAGCTGGAAAGAGAGACCATCTGCTGCTCTTTTGTTTTATTGATTGTAATGGGTCCACACAGTGATAGGTTTAAGATTCCATAAAGTTGAGGGTTGAGCTTTGTCCTGTAATTACTGTTGGAAGTTTCCAGAACTGTAGCCAACTTGCAAATCATGTGACCTGTAGCAGCCATATTTTTGGTCCAGCAAAATCCATTTTGTAAAGAAGCAGAAAATAGGATTTGATTTAAACAATTTATGATTTCTTTCATGTCTTATGGACATGACAAAGTGTATCTTCAACAGCATTCTCATGGGAACACCACCATCTACAAGTTCCCCTCCAAGTCACGCACCATCCTGTCTTGGAAAATATATTGTGATTTCTTCACTGTCACTGGGTCAAAATCGTGAAACTCCCTCTGTGACAGCAGTGCAACATATGGACTGCTGTGGTTCAAGAAGGCAGCTCACTTTCACCTTCTCAAGAGCAATTAGGGATGGATAATAAATACTGGCTTTCTCAGTGACACACACAACCTGTGAATAAATAGATTTTAAAAAATGGAAAAGATAGAGGACACGGCCTTTGTGGAGTTTGGTTGAAGACAGCATTTCAGACAATACCCCATCAGCAGCTTCATATTAGTGAGTGTGGCTTCCAGAATGAGAATACTAACTTGATTGACAAAGGCACTATTATTAGCATAGATGACCTTCTGAAAACTAGTCATGGACCATTATTAACCGTATTCCTTGATTAACCAGCGCTTCTTAAAGGAGGAGCTGGTCTAGTGTTTCTTGCCCACGAAGCTGAAATCTCCATCATACAAAATTGTACCTGTAGCAGACAATAGAGAGCAGAAGCTGGCCAATAAGAGAAAGCTAATTCAAAATAAGAGTCAGAATTTGGCATCAAACTCAAATGTTCTGACTGGAATTTTATCATCTATTGCTATAGATTAAGATTTTTTGTTACAGAATTGCCTCAGCAATAATATGCAATGTTTTTATCATTTTTAAAAATTCATTCATGGGATATGGGCTTCCCTGGCTGGGCCAGCATTTATCGCCCATCCCTAGTTGCCCTTGAGAAGGTGGTGGTGAGCTACCTATTCATAAAGCTGCTTATTCATAAAGCAGACTCAGTTACTAAGGTTTACATTTTGCTGACACAAAAGCATCCTAACGTTCAGTTTGAAGATGGTGAAAAAATGTGAAGATTTTGTTCACTGATGGCATCGTTGAGAGTTTGTATGACATTGTTTAAACCAACTGTCAGAGATGAGACAAACAATAGAGATAGGCTTTTAACCATAAAGTGAAGTTGTTATCTAAGAAAGGAGTCTCTGTTGTTTGTGCTTTTCAAAGCATTTTGTAATGCATGATATTAATAAACTGTCAAGATAATATAAATTCTTAAGAACACAGTCTAAATATTTTAGTCAAGCTGTGGGGGTATAGAACCTTTTGAAATATTTCCCTGATCCGTCATGAAGTTACAATAGCTATTTCAGCTAATAAAGAAAAAAATGATTTAGTGCAAGTTAAAGCTTTGTAGTTTTGCTTTTTATATTGTCCAGTTCTTTATCATCCATCATCTGACTGTGAACCAAGGGGTAGATGTAATGCTTCAAAGGCATCTGGAGACAGCAGAAGCTATAATGTGTTTATCTGAAGGATAACGAAGATCCCAATGTTATTTCAGCAGCCTCCCCCAGCCAGCGATAGATAATCAAATATTGTGTTCCAAATACATCATCTCAATGGATTGGGCACTGTCATGACATTTTAAATAATACACCCCCTCAGGAATTTAATATGCAAGATTATAATGAATTGCTTTGTGCTTGCAATTAATTCTGCTTGAAATAAAAAGGAAGTAGATTGCAAAATATTTTTGTTGTAGGTAACGAAGATAATTTTTTGATAGCTGAGCAATGAATTTTCTGTATCAGGAAAACGATTTGGCATTTTGACTTTTGGTAATACTGTGAAAGGGGTGAGATCAGATAAGACATCTTTCTCGACATTCATTTCCATTGACTCCAAAACGTTCAAAATCTTCTGGCACTTTTTGAAGAAGGACAGGAATACTTCTTTCAACCAACGGCTAAATAACATTGTGCAACCTAGCATGGGAACATGACTGCCAGGGTTATCTCCAGAACTTTAGTTTGTGCATTCCAAAAAGTGATTAATTTTCAATGAAGTGCATGGAAAGGTCTCCCTGAGGCATGATAAGATGATGTGTAAATGCACGTGTTTAATTTAATACTTTGACTGTGGTAAAGTAAAATAAATATTTAAAGTTAGTGTCATCAGTTCTGTAAAGTAAGAGAGAGTTCTAGAGCATGTAAATTTTGCTTTTCAATCCAATGCTTTACGCAGGAAAGCTTGGTGAATAAGCCAAAACAAAAACAACCTAATGGAGTTGTATTTCTGCATGGATTCTGCTGCTGGTGCACTGTAACTTCGGCCATTTTTCTGGGGTTTCTGCAGCTCTTCCCTTAAAGCTATGGCAAACAAGCAAGGGAATCCCAGTGGAAATTCATCTCTGGAAAGTGCCTGAAAATTCTGATGAAAAGAGGTAAAATGGTTTTCTCTGCTTTCCAGAACTTGCAAATTCTGATGCCAGTTTATGAAATAGCCAAGGGTCATGATGAACAACAATGATGACAGCTCTTCGCCTTGTTATACTGATAAAATGCCAAAATGTTCCTTTGAAAGGGTAGCTTTTGGCAGGACAACTGCATAGAAGGTCAAACTATTTTTAACAAAGCTATAATTATTTATATGAAGGTGAATCTATTGTCATACCTACATGGATTTAATGATTGCAATTAGCAGTATTATGTGACATCCAGTTCTTGACCATATATTATGCATTTCCCAATGTTGTAGAAATCCAATGGCATAATATCATGTAGCTCATGCTTTCTGCTTATGTAAATCACCTTTGCATTCTTTCTGCTTTATAAACAAGTAAAATAATTTTAGATTTACACACAAGACAACATTATATGCAGAGGGGAGCTTATTGGATAATCATGGCTGCATTGCCTGCCATTTGTTGTCTATTGGATAGGATCAACTACCATATGGCGCAAAGTGTTGGAAAATTCCACCCCAACTGTAAATGAAATTTTATTTTCCAAATAGGTTTTAGATATCTATGCCAGTCATCTATTTTCACCCAGTAGAAAAAAGCAGTTTGGACCAGTGCTCTTATTTCCCAGTTTTTACTGGTGTCCCATTTTAAGGTATACGAGACCAGTTCAGGCCAGTATTCTTATTTCCCAATTTTTACTGTTTTTTCATTCAGGCCCAGACTCCGGAGCATCACAAGCAATTATCCCTCCAGCCAGTGCCTGTCATATTTCTGCAGAAAACTCACATGACAAGAAAAACCTTATGGACAGTAGACCTCAAGTAAGTTGTGGGAAATGGATTGAAGTGGCCAATGGAGGGAACCTGGGCTGAGGATTTGGGGGGAAAGAGCCTCATGGCTCCACAAAATGGTTACTTCTTAAAAAGAAGTATAATAAATCCCACCATTAGTTGGCAGCTGCAGGGGCTGCTGAAGGATCATGAGTGTGATAGGTCCTGACACTTGCCCTGCTTACACAGTGATTTTTCAACAAGTGTTAGACTGCTAATTAGCATAGTCAAGGGGCTTAACTGTCTTTTTTAGTCACCCGCCCATGATGCCTAATTTTGTTTTTGTTCATTCACGGGATGTGGGCTTTGCCAGCATTTATTGCCCATCCCTAGTTGCCCTTGAGAAGGTGGTGGTGTAAGGGGTGGTGGGGTGTATCAACTTCACCTCTGACTTCTGAGTGGTCCGAATCGCTCCCACTTCCTGGGTTCTAGACTTTGGACTTATTTGGGGGTTGTGACAAAGTGCAGCAGACAACTGGTTTTGGTACAAGAAAAGAAACTGGGTTTATTAAAGTCACAAATGAATTTATAACATTAGGATTACACTGACATTATACAGACCTACAAAGTACACTTAGTTAAGAATGGGGAACACAAGGCATAATGAGGGAAAATCACGCTACTAATCCCCTTACCCTTGTCCCACCTCCAAAACCTAACTAAATTGAACTAGGAGAGTTCAGGGATCATGCTCACCAACCAGGGTTCCTTGAAAGTTCGAAATCTAGCCAGGTAAGCCGGTTGCAGTTTTGGGGTACGCTCTTTGTGTCCTCTGGGGCCTGGTCTGTGGAATCTGCGAAGGTTCTTCAGTTGGGTGGGGGGCGCGGTTGTGGGTGGACGATCTTCATGGAGGGCTGCAGCTGTGGCCTTGTTGTCTTCAGTTGAGCCTGCCACCCCTTGCCCCTCGCCGTGATGTTGCCTGCGGGCCCGCAAACCTCCAGATCTCCTTCCTCCGCTTGGATCAGCACCCTGCTTAAACTACTCACTGCCCAAAACTGCTCACCCCTCCTGTGTTCTCTTACCCTTCGTAACTGCTGGCCCAGTTATACTGTTTTTTTGAATTTCTTATCTGAAACCAAATCAAGGTTAGTTCTTTGTCTGATTTGGGCTTCTTCAGGTGATTGTTGTCTCATTGTTTTTAATGGGCTCGCATGATGTTTATCATTGTCTTCCTGCCCCCGTAACTAGTCTTGAACTGAAAGCCATTGTATATGTGAAGTATTGATAAGTTCGCATAATTGCATTGATTGCAGCCTTCCTGCCTTAGTAGTTAGTAACGATTATTTATGCAAGATTTTGATGGGCTTTAGTTTCGTGTAAGATGAAGTCTTTCTCTGGGTTGATTGTTTTAAAGGGAAGAATGCGTATTCTGTCTCCTCTCATCCTAGCCTCCTGTCTACAAGGTTCTACACTTAACCCAGAAGTTGGGTCCTTTGCCATAAAAGTCCAAAAGTCGTATCCTTGTTGATGATATGAAAAATGTGGGAATTTTGAGAACTCTTCAGCCCCCCCCCGCCGTGATACTTAAATCTTGCTTCAAGTATCATACGGGAAAAAAAAAACAAAATTCCCAACCCTCCATAGTTAATCTTCCTCTGTAATTACCTTCTAAGATTTCATCACACATACATTCCCCATTCTTTAAAATGTGGTGTACGTAAGCATGCAAAGGCAAAATACAATTATTTACATACATCCAAACATTAAGGGGGTCCAACACCCCACTTGGTGCACATACATCTTTATCAAAAGAAAACAACACGTAAAAGCCTTTCTTAAAAATAACCGAACACAAAAAAACAACAATCTTTATTAAGGAACACAAAAAAATATATATATGAAAGATTCAAACAGGTGTATCTCTCTCCACCTTAGCATAATGCTTCTTCCAGGTCCTTTCGTTTTGGAACTCTAGGATTTTGCCTTTTCCCTTGCACTGAGAGCACAACAGGTACAACACTTCCCAGCTGACAAACCACGAGGATGTGGGAAGCCATTCTGACCCATGAAGGGACCTCAATGTTTTCGAAAATGTCCCACCAGGGTGGGACTGTGATACCTTGAATCTCTCCCTCTATGTCGTGTGTTTTCTGTTCCAAAGTATAGAAATACTTTTGTGATAACACTACAGCTTTTAGTAGTTTAGTGAGATGTTTTAGTTGAGGGGGAATTTCATAACAGATGTGTGACAGAGCTCTGCAGGTTGGTAATGTTTTCCCTAACAGTGAGGTGAACAGTGGAGGGTTCACGAATGGGGACAATCTGTTCTTGGACCACTTGAACTTCTGCCTCGGGTTTAAAACAAAAACTGCTGTCACTTATCGGACAACGGATGTGCTGTCCAAGCTGGTAGTGGGGCGCACTTGTGGTGACACAATATGTCCCACCCCCTATATATGCTACCGGTGGGGGACCATGGCCTTGTGCCATTACCTCCATGGTACAGTTTATAGGCCGTGCACCAGCAGTTTTAAACCCGCACTGTGGTCTGGAATAGGTGTTCAAGTGCTGGGGACACAGTACTACGTGTGCACCCCAGCTCCGGCACCCAGAGAGGTCTGTACCTGTCACCATGTGCTCCCACTTTATGACGTAAGGTGGAACCGCTGCGAAACGGACATGTGCACCCCCTTGAATGACTCCAATGTTCTCCCCCCTATTTACCGGTGCAGGTCGGGCTGTCCCACCCATGACCGGCATCCTCACTACTATACCCATGATGGTGTGGTTGGAGCACCCACAATCTACTGGGACAGGGTAGGCTTCAGCAGCTAGGCAGAGCTGACATGGGTTTAGTGAATTCTCAAATGGGTGGAGGGCTGCGAGGTGCTTGTTGCTGATCCAGGAGGGGACTAAACCTTGCTTTAAATCCTCCAGGTTGCTGCGGCCCTCGCCCAGCAACCATGCCCCGTACAGCACGCACACCTCATTCTGTGCAGCCTGGACTGATGCATTCCTATCCTCTCGAATGAGTGCATTCAGTGTTTTGGCGTGCCTTTCCAACTCAGCAATAATCTCCTTTAAATGGACCGTCATGACCTGGTCCTTGTGTAGCTCTGAGCCTATCACTGTGTTCTCCTCTGTTAAGATTTTTAGTAATTGTGTTTTTAAACCGTTTATTTGTGTCTGCAATTCTATGTCATCCAGACTGTTTATCACAGAGGACCCTGTATTATATGCTGTGAAAACATCATTCCAGGTTCCCCTTCTTTGTCTCCCCACATTGCTAAAGTGCTCAGTGTGGGTAGTGTACAGTTCTGTTTTGTCTACATTGGCAAAATCAAACTCGTAGAATTTCCTGAACATTTCTCTTAACAGGGCCTGGTATAGCTGTTCTGTCTCCTTGGGGCACCAGGTAAGTGTGCCTCTGTGAGGTTTAGAATCACGGAAGCTACCCCCTGGTACAGCACCTTTTCGGTCGGCACTAGTACCAGCCCATTCCCTGGTCCCTTGGTGGTGACAGGGCTCTTCTCCATATGTGTCCTTACTGTCGGGGCCATGGGCAGGGGCTTTTGGGTGCGTGCCACGAGTTCAGTGGCCTTAACTGAGGCTGGAGAGGATGGGGTTATGCAAGTGTGTAGGTGCGGATCCCATTCCACCCCCTTCCCCTTGTCCAGCCATGCTGTGGAAAAGATAATGGATACGCCCATGGGGCATGTCTTCCGCGATCCCCACATGCAGACATAGATTCCCTGTTCTGATTTCCACCACTTGTCCCAGCACACGCTCACCCCCTCCACGGTTCCCGGTAATGGTCCGATGGGTGTCGATCCCCAGTCGCTCCCAGTCAGCTGTACCGTCCCCCATGTCTCTGCTCAGCTTCCTGAGCCACCACCACCTTCCCAGGGGAATCTGTCCTCTGCAGGTCAGGCACACGCGTTTCCCCTCAGTGACCCCGACCCGTGTGGCCATAACCTGTATGCTGGGGCAGGGGAGGGAGGCCTCCCCGTAGGTGAACCCGGTCTGACTGGAGTATCGGGTGGAGTTAGATCCCAGCCACCCTGGCCATCTTCCCACATGGGAATAGGTAGTGATCTCCTCCATGTCACCTTCGCTGCCCCTCGCAGTCACAACCGGTGCTCTCTCCCCTGAGCACCCAAAAATGTGGGAGTCCTCCACATCACCTCGCCTCCCAGTGGCCATTCCTATCAGGGCGAGTAGGAGTATGCCCCCCATCCTATCGAAATCCTTTCTGTAGGGAGACATAACATCATTTCGCCAGGTCCCGAACAGATTCGCTGGCTTGGGTAAAGCATAGTCGAGTCTTGCGACCTTGACTCAATACAAACACTCTTAAACAATAATACTTAAACTACCAACCACCTTATTTAAAATTTAACTAAAACACCCAAACTTAACAGTCTCAAAATTAAATAACAGAAACTATGTACATCCACCGCCGGACGGCCAGGTTAATCCCTGTTCAGGCTACAGCACACTACTCCCTTCGGTGTGGCCGCCCTGTCCTGTACCTTTGGTCCCTCGCAGCCTGCAGCTGCTGGCTGGGGACCTCTGCCCTCAGATCGATCCCTGACTTGAGGAGCTGCCCTTTTAAACTGGGGAGCCGGTGACCACGGTTTCTTTGGCCGTGGTGTTCGTGGGGACCTCCTAGGGACTCTGGCTGGTGGGGGTTTTCTGGCTGGTGGGTCTTCAACCTGAGCCACTGTCCCCTCTTGTGCGGCCTGTGGAATCCACTGCCGCTGGCTGGGTATTTCTATCCTCAGGCTGTACCTCTTCTAAACCTGTGTCAGGGGCAGGTAACTCTCTGCCCTCAGCTCCCACCTCACCTGAGTCCCAGATGAGCGGGGGAGTGTCCCAAATGGTGGGTGGGATGGCCCTTCCCTTAAAACAAGCCACTGCACCTGCTTGTGCAGTCTGTGAGTTTGCTCCTGCTGCAGGCTGAGGATTTTTATCCTCAGACCTTGCCCCAACTGGCTGTTCCTTTCTCTCGGATTTAAACAACTTACATTGGTTAATGTGGAACCATTTGGTGCGCCAAGGCAGCTTTATGGCGTATACCATGGGGCTTGCCTTATCTACAATGCTGTCGGGCCCCATGTATAATGGTTCTAGGCTGCCTACCCGAGCAAAATTCCCAACCATAACCTGATCCCTTATCTCCAACTCGTGGTGCGTACAGGGTTCTAGCAGCAGTCGGTTACTCCGATGCTGTTTTCCCATGTTGCTAGCAGCCTGCCAGTGAACCTGTTTAAGGTGTTCAAACAGATTCCTGATGAAGCTGTCCCAGTTCACCTCTCTGAGCTGACCCCCGTGAGCACCGGGGCTAGCACCTGGGTGAGGGTCCGCATAACCCTACCAGTCATGAGCTGGTGTGGGGAATACCCCGTGCTTTTTGACTGGCTGGCTCGGATCCCCATTTGGATCAACAGTAAGACTTCTACCCACTTTCTAGGTGAGTCTACTGTCTCTTTCCTCAGCCTTTCTTTCAAGGTTCTGTTCATCCTCTCTACAATCCCTGAGGACTGTGGGTTGTATGCAACGTGCCATTTCCCCTCTATGCCGAGTACCATAAGGGTAGTCTGCACGACCTGCCCAGTAAAGTGGCTCCCTTGGTCGGACTCCACGTACTGTGGTAGCCCCCATTGTGAGAACATCTCCCTGACCAGGCTCCTGGCTGTACTCAGTGCTGTTGCTGTTCGGCACAGGAAGGCTTCTACCCACTTTGTGAACACATCTAACAGGACTAGGCAGTACTTATAGCCTCCCTGGGTGGTGGGTAGGGGCCCGATGTGGTCGACCTGGATCGACTGCCATGGTCCCTCTACCCTCATGATGTGTCCCATAGGTACCTTCCTTTTGTGCGGGTCAGGGTTGTTAGCAGCACACACCAGACAGCTGGCACAGAACTCGCAGACATCTTCCCTGAGTCCTGGCCACCATCCTGCCTGTTCCACCTGCTGCCAGGTGGTCTCAGGCCAGGGATGCCCCGCTCCTCGGCCCTCATGGGCCAGTTGAAGGAATTCCCTCCTGTGCTGCTGTGGTACTACCCATTGCTCTCCCTTAAACAGCAGGCCTCCCTTTACAGAGAGGGCTGCTGTGCTGTAAGGGCCCTCTACCCTTTTGCCTTCTGCCACTGCACTGAGGACTGCCTTGAGGACGGGGTCTTGGGTTTGGACCGTCTTAAGGTCCAGGGTTAAAGCTACCCCTGCACTCCCCCGTGTCCCATTCCTGCCCATGACTGCTGCTATAGGACGGGACCCATATGGGTCCTAGAAAATGCCTGTGTGGGCACCCTCCTTAGTTAGCATGTCGGCCTGCCGGTTGCCCTCACTCCGGGGTTCTGCGGAGGAATGGGCTTTCACCTTATGGATGAAAACCTCCCCTTCCTCCCCCACTGCTGCTAAGATTTTCTCCAGCAAGGGTTTCACTGTGAGGGGTCTCCCGTCAGCGGAGGTGTATCCGCGGCGGGACCAGATGGCCAGGTACTCCGCACACGAATTGCATGTGAACATGCTGTCCGAGCAAATCGTGTATGGGGTAGGGAAGATCGCGGGGTGTGTAACCGCGTGCACTACCGCGGACAGTTCAGCCTGCTGGGCGCTCATGGTGCTGGGGAGCCTAATTGCCCGGGCAAGGTTTGCCGCTGGGTCATAAACTCCACACCCCGTGAGTCGCTCACCAGCAGATACTGTGCTGGAGCCATCCACATAGATTTCACGGTATCCCGGCCCGTAAACCTATGTCTACTTCCCAAACCCCTTCTATAGAACACCGGTGGGCTGTTCCAGGATATCCCAGGTTAGCTGCGAGCTTTGGCTTGCAGAGCCCTTTTACTTTTAGGTCCATCTGTGAGAGAAGCAGGGTCCAGCGAGCAAAGCGGGCACTGCTCACTGTCACATCCTTGATTCTCCCGTCCAGGAGCATCTGGGTGGGCGTGTGATGGGTGAAGAGGGTGATGGGAGAGGTGCCTGTGAAGATCAGCGATCTTTTCACAGCCCAATGTGTGGCCAAGAGGTGCCTTTCACAATTGGAGTAGCTCTTCTCCGCATCTGTGAGTATCCTGGAGGAGTAGACTACCGGTCTCAGCTTGCCATGCCGCTCTTGGAGCAGCACAGCACTCAGGCTGTCCCCGCTGGCTGCTGCCTCCAGGAAGAACTCTTTCCCTCCATCTATGGCCCCTAGAGCTGGTGCGGTCTGCAGATCTTTCTTGAGCCTGACAAATGCTGCCTGGCACCCCTCATCCCAAACCCACTCCATTCCCTTATGCAGGAGTCGGAGCAGAGGGGCTGCTGTGGCCACATAGTCCTCAATGAAGTCTCTACAGTACCCGGTTAGCCCTAGAAACGATCTCACTCCCGTGACTGTGTTGGGGTCTGGTAACTCCTGTACTGCTTCCCGTATAGCTTTATCTATGGCCCTTTCCGCAGCGCGTATTGTCAGGCCCAGGAATTTCACCTCCTGCTGGCCGATCTGCGCTTTCTTTGGGTTCACTTCCTGCCCGAGCAGTTCCAGCAGTTTGGCCAGAAGTGGGCCATGCTCCTCTCTCGAATCGGTGAATAGGAGCAGGTCATCCACGTATTGTACCAGCCGCCTGGGCTGACTGAGGCCCTTTAAACTGTTTGCCATGCATTGGTGAAAATGCTGGGGATATCGTGGAAGCCCTGAGGCAGACAGTTCCAGGTGTACTGTTGCCCTTTAAAGGTAAAGGCAAACTTGTACCGATCCTCTCTCCTTAAAAGGATGGACCAAAACCCGTTGGAGATTTTCAGCACCGTGAAAGTGGTTGTGGATGCTGGGATACTTCCTATCAGGTCAGTAACTGCTGCTACCGTGGGTGCACAGGCTGGGATGTTACTATTGAGCACCCGATAGTCCACTGTGGCCCTCCAGGAGTTGTCCGGTTTTCTAACCGGCCACAGGGGAGAGTTCACGTGGGTGGCTATCGGTCTCAGGACCCCCTATTGCACTAAGGAGGACATGGCTGCTTCCATGTCTGGCTCCGCTTCCCTGGGGAAGTTATATTGCTTTTGAGGTCAGGCCATAGGGTCCCCATCTACACTCGAACCCGTTGACCCTCCCACAGTCATGTTTGTGTGTGGCAAATGTGGCTAGGTGGGCTCGCACAAATGCCTGGAACTCCCTTTGGGGTATTACTGACCATGAGTTTGAGGTTATAACCCTCTTTAGGCTTCATGGTGCACAGGGTCCTCTTCCCCTGTTTCCCTGGGATGAGTACTACTCCACCTTCCTTTCCTGTTTTTGCCCCCCATAGGCAGTGATTCCTCAAATCCACTAGGATCCCGTGGCCTACAATAAAGTCGGCTCCCAGGATCCCTTTTCCACCCTCCACTTCCCACTTCATTAGGATACAGGTCCACTTAGAGCGGAGTGTTCCTAAACGAATGGTCAGCGAGATGGAAAATGAGCCAGCCTGTTCTTTACCTGTGAATCCTGACAGACTGTATGGGACCCCGTTAGATAGAGGTGAGGTGGTGGGGTTAGCTGAATGGATCACGGTACATGATGCTCCTGTGTCCAACAGATAGGTCCCCTTTACCTCTTCTACCTCCACCTCAACGAGGGGTCTCTTCCATAAGTCGTAGGTAAGAGAACACAGGTAAACAGGCTGCGCTGGCTCTAGTCAGGGTTGTGGGTTAGATGGGGCTGATGGTCATGGCTGCTACCTTCCCTGGGCCAGTCAATAGGGTTCTCATGGCATCCAAAAATGACTCGACCATGGCGGGAGGGATTCCTGTCTCTGCCTTTTGGGCTGGGGTTGAGGAATTCTTTCCCTTGTTATCTTTCCAAGGATTCTTACACTCCTTCCTCCAGTGTCCATTCTTCCCACACCCATAACAGTTGAGCTTTGTGCTGGAAGGATTATTCCCCTCCTGATGCCACTCCTTCCTACCCTGGCTGGGTTTCATTTCATGCACTATCCCTTTAGGTGGGTGTGCATCAGTTCCTTTACCATTACGGTAAGCTATGATCAATTGTCTGATCACTGTGAGTTCGGCAGTCATGGGATTCTTTGGGTCAAACCACATTGCTGCCGCGGCCCTGACCTGTGGCAAGCTGTCTCTCTATCTGCTTCTGGCAGGGGCCATGGTCTGCATCCTCAAACCCCTGTGCGCTCACTATCTTATAGGCTGCCTGTAAGCCTTTTGCTTTCTCCTCCTGCTCTCTTACTTGTCTTGCTAGATGGGCATTCTTTTCCCGCAACCTCAGCTCATTGTTCTTGGCCTCGGTGACCTGACACTGTAAATATTCCTGCTGGGTCTTATGCTCCCCCACTAACTGCACCCTTTCCTGGTTCAGAGCCTACAATGCTAGCATTGACCCCCGAATCTCAGCTGCCTGTGCTTCAACGAGCCTGTCCAAAAGCTGGATCTGTTTCTTGAAGCACATCAGCCAGACTGCCTTTTCTATGGATTTTTTATGATCCTTCCCTTCTGTCCATTTAGCTGCAGCATCTACCGGATGCCCAGCCTTTAACAGATTAGTGACCCATTTTTTTCTATATTCACCTTACTGAACACATAATTTGAAAACCTCTCTTCCATTACAGTTCTCTCTTCCAAATCAGTGTCCACTGCATCGCATCCCTTTTGCCAAGGTCCTGCCGTGGTCGCCATTATGTAGGGGAAGGTGGTGTGTGTCAGCTTCACCTCTGACTTCTGAGTGGTCCGAATCGCTCCCACTTCCTGGGTTCTAGACCTTGGACTTATTTGGGGATTGTGACAAAGTGCAGCAGACAACTCGTTTTGGTGCAAGAAAAGAAACTGGGTTTATTGAAGTCACAAATGAATTTATAACATTAGGATTACACTGAGATTATACAGACCTACAAAGTACACTTAGTTAAGAATGGGGAATATGCGGCATAACGAGGGAAAATCACGCTACTAATCCCCTTACCCTTGTCCCACCCCCAAAACCTAATTAAATTGAATTAGGAGAGGTCAGGGATCATGCTCACCAACGAGGGTTCCTTGACAGTTCGAAATCTAGCCAGGTAAGCCGGTTGCAGTTTTGGGGTACACTCTTTGTGTCCTCTGGGGTCTGCTGTCCCCACGTGGTCCTGGTCTGTGGAATCTGCGAAGGTTCTTCAGTTGGGTGGAGGGCGCGGTTGTGGGTGGTCGATCTTCGTGGAGGGCTGCGGTTGCGGCCTTGTTGTCTTCGGTTGAGCCTGCCACCCCGTGCCCCTCGCCGTGATGTTCCCTGCGGGCCTGCAAACCTCCCTGCTTAAACTCTGCTTCAACTGCTCCAAAACTGCTCACCCTCCTGTGTCCACTTCACCTTTGTAACTGGTGGCCCAGTTATACTGTTTTTTTCAAATTTCTTATCTCATTCTAAATCAAGGTTATTTCTTTGTCTGATTTTGGTGGGCTTCCTCAGGTGATTGTTTTTAATGGGCTTACATGGTGTTTATCGTTGTCTTCCTGTCCCCGTAACTAGTCTTGAACTGAAAGCCATTGTATATGTGGAGTATTGATGGGTTTGCATAATTGCCTTGATTGCTGCCTTCCTGCCTTAGTAGTTAGTAGCGATTATTTATGCAAGATTTTGATGGGCTTTAGTTTCGCGTAAGATGAAGTCTTTCTCTGGGTTGATTGTTTTTAAAGGGAAGAATGTGTATTCTGTCTCCTCTCATTGTCTGGTTCCAGGCAACAATCCACACTGCACTCAACAAGCCCGGGTATGTCCAGTCCCAGGCCTTCATTGGCTGCAGGGTTCTACACTTAACTCAGCAGTTGGGTCCTCTGCCATAAAAGTCCAAAAGTCATATCCTTGTTGATGATATGAAAAATGTGGGAATTTTGAGAACCCTTCAGTGGTGAGCTGCCTTCTTGAACCATTACAGTCCCTGTGATGTAGGTACACCCACAGTGCTGTTAGAGAGGGAGGTCCAGGGTTTTGACCCAGCAATGGTGACGGTGAGTGGCTTGGAGGGGAACTTCCAGGTGGTGGTGTTCCCATGTATCTGCTGTCCTTGTCCTTCTAGAAGGTCGTGGTCGTTGGTTTGGAAGGTGCTGCCGAAGGAACCTTGGTGAGTTGCCCCCTAGGAATTTAATCATGGGATCAAAGCCTGTTCAGAGTGGGCTCAGATTATCCCACTGCTAAACTGGTGTGCTTTGCACCCATTTTAGGTCAGAAAAACAGGTACAATATAAAGAAATTTCTACAGAAAAGATTCTTTGTACTACAGGGTCATACTTTTCCTTCCATCACCTGCATAGTATGAAAACCTGGAATTTGCCACATGTCTTTTCCTATAACTTTAGCAGAAGATCAGAGCAGCCACCAGAAAAATTGCATAAATGCAATTATAGTATTGTTCCAGGCCGTCTGCAGCTCTGAAGGCAAGATAGGCCCCTGCGGAAATTCAAACTCGATGGTGTTGAAGTAAAAGCCCCTTTCCTACCCATTAGTCTTAATTCAACTTGGTGGCTACTACATTAACCTAACCACTTCAATGTAATGAAAGAAGAACTTTAAAATAGTTAAAAGGCCTGGCTAATGTACTAATCCTTGAAACACCACTGACAAATTATCGCGTTAAACTGTGACATAGAGAGAATGTGCGAACCAGCCGAAACTTTCTCTTCGGGGAAACTTTTCCCCCCATTAGGGGGGTTGTGCGGGGGCGGGCGGGAGCGGGTGCGAACCCGATCGGCGCCTCTGATCGGGTCCGCGCCGCCATTTTAAGTGGACGGGCCAATTAAGGTCCGCCCAGTGTGACATTCGCCCGGAAGCGCTGAGCACTCCCTATGTGGGCAAGTGGGGGGGGAATTCCCTGAGTCGGGACCTGGGCTCTTTCCCACATGCGCACGAAAGAGCACAGAAATCCCCCTGAGGCACAGAGGTGCCTCAGGGAGATTAGTTTATGGTTTAAAATTAGTTAATAAAGAAAAGAAAATATTTTAAGACATGTCCCCTCATGTGAAACTGTCACATGAGCTGGGACACATCCATTAATTTTATTTAAAAATTTTCAAACACTTTAAAAACGTTCATGAGACCTCATCCCGCCTGTGGATGAGGTTCCATGAAAAATCTGAAGCCTGCCTGGGCTTTTCGCCTGCCCATCAACATTAAGGTTGGACAGGCAGCTCAGATCAATGATTTAATTGATTGTTAAATGGCCTTAATAGGCATTTGACAGTTCACCGAAGTGGAAATCTAAATGGCGCACGGTGATATCGAGGCACATGCCCGACACCATCACGTGTCATTTTACGCCTCGGCGAGCGGGCCCTGCCCCCGCTCGCCAAGCCGAAGACTCTGCCCTTTGTTGCTGGAAAATTACATCAAAGATCGTGGCAGAAAAAGAAAAACCTTTCAAATTTATGAGTGGTGTGAAGAATAAAAAAGGTATCTTGTTTATAAACATATGCGCTGCAGCCTGGAGATGCAGAGTGAATGCTTCAGCTGAAAAACTGTAATGACATTTCAGGGCTGATTTATCTGCTTCAGGGTCCAAGGAAACTTTGATCCAAGATAAATCAAATTCTAGGTTAACTTTGAAGGACCAATTATAGGCTATTTTAAAGGACAATTTTATTATTGGCTTGCCAGGCTAAAGTACTGTTTTCTCCTAGTCGTTTTATAATATTAACATTAATGGTGCATTCCAGCATCTGTGAAGTAATTTCTAGATACATGGGATTCTTTGACCCCAATATAAGTTGGGATTCAATGTTAAATATGGCTTTGATTCACATGGTTATCACAGGATAACAAACATTTGTTGTTTTACTGTCTAATATAATCAAACTGATGAGGATATCAACTTCAAAAATCGAGTTGAACTTCAAAAGGGAAAGCATTCTTATGGCCTCAGGACTTTCTTGTGATCTTCAAGTTTCTATTCATCATACTCTGTTACAATTCAATCTGCCTCCGAACAATGTTAGGATTACAGCAAAGGTTGGTTTCCATAGACAGACCCTATTCCCCTTTCATCTGAAACCAGCAACTACTGCATGGAGTAAATGGATTAACATCCCATAGCATTGTCATGTGCTCTTCCACCAAATCACACAGCTCGCCTACCTCACTCACTTATCATAAGAACATAATAAATAGGAGCAGGAGTAGGTCATTTGGCCCCTCATGCCTGCCCCGCCATTCAATAAGACCATGGCTGATCTGCCCCAGGCCTCAACTCCTCTTTCATGCCAGCTCCTCATACCCCTCAACTCCCTGATATTTCAAAAATCTATCTACCACCTCTTTAAATACTTTCAGTGATCTAGTCTCCACAACTCTCTGGGGTAGAGAATTCTAGACATTCGCTACCGTCTGAGAGAAGAAATTCCTTCACATCTCAGTTTTAAGTGTCCCCTTATTCTGTAACTATGTCCCCTAGTTCGAGGTTTCCCCACTAGTGGAAACATCTTCTCAACATCTACCCTGTCAAGCCCCCTCAGAATCTTGTATGATTCAATAAGATCATCCATCATTCTTCTAAACTCTAATGAATAAATGCCTAACCAGTTTAGCCGTTCTGGATAAGTCAACCACTCCCTCCCAGGAATCAGTCTAGTGAATCTCTTTTGAACTGCCTCCAATGCCAGTATATCCTTCCTTAAATACAGGAACTAACACTGTACACAGTACTCCAGGTGCGGCCTCACCAACACCCTGTACAGTTGTAACAAGTCTTCCCTATTTTTAAACTCCAACCCCCTAGGGCCAAAATTCCATTTACCTTCTTAATTACTTGCTGCGCCTGCATGCTAACTTATTGTGTATCATGCACAAGAACACCCAGATCCCTCTGCACTGCATTTTTTTGGAGTCTCTCTCCATTTAAATAATAGTCTGCTTTTTGATTCTTCCTACCTCACACTTTCCTACATTAAACTCTATCTGCCAAGTTTTTGCCCACTCACTCAACCTGTCTATATTCCCTTGCAGATTCCTTATGTCCTCATCACAACATGCCCAACACATATTTTTGTATCATCAGCAAATTTGGATATATTACACTCTGCCCCCTCCTCCAAGTCATTAATATAGATAGTAAATAATTGAGGCCCTAGGACTGATCCTTGTGGCACTCCGCTAGTTACATCTTTCCAACCTGAAAAAGACCCATTAATCCCATCTCACTGTCTTCTGTGTGTTACCCAGCCCTTAATCCATGCTAATACATTACCTCCAATATTATGAGCTCCTATCTTGTGCAATAGCCTTTTATGTGACACTTTATCGAATGCCTTCTCTAAATCCAAATACACTACATCCACCAGTTCCCTTTTATCAACTCTGCTTGTTATATCCTCAAAGAACTCTGCCAAATTTGTCAAACATGATTTCCCTTTCACAAAACCATGTTGATTCTGTTTGATTGTGTTAAGTTTTTCTAAATGTCCTGCTATTTCTTTCTTATTAATGGACTAGCATTTTCCCAATGACAGATGTTAGGCTGACTAGCCTATAGTTTCCTGCTTTTCGTTTCCCTCCCTTCTTGAACAGGGGCGGCACATTAGCAGTTTTCCAATCTACTGGGACCCTCCCAGAATCTAGTGAGTTCTGGAATAATTAGACCAATGCCTTCATTATTTCTGCAGCCACTTACTTTAAAACCCTTGGATGCAGGCCATCAGGTCCAGGTGACTTGTCTGCCTTTAGTCCCATTTATTTCTCAAATACTTTGTCCCTTGTGATAGAGACTGTCACAAGATCTTTCCTCCCATTAGTTCCTTGCTTATCTCATATCTTTAGGATGTTTATAGTGCCTCCACCATGAAGACTGGTGCAAAATATTGGTTTAAATTATCTGCTATTTCCCTGTCCCCCATTATCAATTCTCCAGTCACATCCTCCAAGGGTCCCATGCTCACTTTAGCCACTCTCTTTCTTTTTATATACCCATAGAAGCTCTTGCTGTTTGTTTTTATATTTCTTGCCAATTTACTTTCATAATCAATTTTCTCCCTCTTTATTAGCTTTCTAGTCATCCGCTGCTGGTTCCTAAAAAATTCCCAATCCTCTGGCCTACAGCTAGTTTTTGCCGCTTTGTATGCCTTAGTTTTTGATTGGATACTCTCCTTGACCACCTTTGTTAACCACGAGTGGTTCATCCTTCTCATCCAGTCCTTCTTTTTGACCAAGATAAATTTTTGCTGAGCATTATGAAATATCTGCTTAAATGTCTTCCACTGCTCATCCACTGACCTTCCCCTTAGTCTATTTTCCCAGCCCGCTTTACACAACTCTTTCTTCATACCTCTGTAATTGCCTTTATTTAAGTTGAGGACACTGGTTTGAGAGCCGAGTTTCACGTTAACCTGCCAATCTGATTTGTCCAGTCAATACGCAGATTAAAATCACCCATGACAATTGTAGCACCCTTCTTACATGCCTCCATTATTTTCCAATTTATACTTTGTCCTACAGTGAGGCAGCTCTTCAGGGGCCTATAGATGACTCCTACCCGTGACTTCTTCCCCTTGCTTTTCCTTATTTCCACCCAAACTGATTCCACATTAAGATCTATTGCACCTATATTACTACTCGCCATCCCACTTATACTTTCCTTTATTAACAAAGCTACCCTACCTCCTTTTTCTTTTTGCCTATTTTTCCAGAATGTCGAATACCCTCAAATATTGAGTTCCAAGTCTTGGTCACCCTGCAACCATGTCTCTGTAATAGCCATCAGGACCCAAAGACTTGTCAGCCTGCAGCTCCATGAGTTTGCTCAGGACTGCTTCTTGAGTGATTGTAATTTCACTAAGTTCCACTCTCCCCTCCACCTCCCAATTTATAGCAATTACTAGAATATTTTTTGTATCCTCTACACTGAAGACAGAAGCAAAATATTTGTTCATTTCATCTGCCATTTCCTTATTTTATACTATTAACTCCCCATTCTCACCCTCTAGAGAATCAACACTCACTTAATCTACTCTTTTTCCATTTAATTACCTATAGAAACTCTTGCTATCTGTTTTTCCTAACTAGCTTCCTCTAATAATCTAATTTCTTTCTCCATGTTAACCATTTAGTCATTCTCTGCCATTCTTTCTATTCTGACCAATCATCTGACCTGTAAGTCATCTTTGCAGTTATATGCTTTTTTTGTTAAGTTTTATTATTTCCCTGAATTCTTTAGTTAACCATAAATGATGGGTCCTCCCTTTAGAATCTTTCTTTATTGTGGGAATATAATTTTTCTGAGTATTCTGAAATGTCCCCTTAAAAGTCTGCCACTGCTTCTCTATTGATCTATCCCCTAGCCTAGTATCCCAGTTCACTTCAGCTAGCTCAGCTTCCATGTCCACACAGTAGCCTTATTTAAGTTTAAAATACTAGTCTTAGGCCCACTTTTCTCCCTTTCAAACTCAATGTAAAATTCAATCATATTATGGTCGCACTCCTCATCCAGTCTACTACTGCCAATCTGATTTTTCCAGTTTGTATGTAGATTAAAGTCACCCGTGATTATTGCCATCCCTTTATCACACCCAATATTTATTCTTGTGTACTTTGTTCTACATTGTACCTACAGTTAGGGGGGCACTCCCACTAGTGACTTCTTTCCCCGATTATTCCTCATCACGACCCAAACCGGTTCTACATCCTGATCTCCTAAACCAAGATCATATTTAACTATTACACAAAAGCCTTCCTTTATTAACAGTGCTACCCCTCCACCTTTACTTAGCTTCCTATTCTTCATGAAGGTCATATACCCCTCAATATTCAGGACCCAATCTTTGTCATCTTGCAGCCATGTCTCCGTAATGGCTATCAGATCATATTTATTTACTTCAATGTGCACTATCAATTTGTTTACTTTGTTATGAATGCTATGCACATTCAGATACAGAGCCTTTAGTTTTATCTTTCTGTTATCTTTGTGACATCTAGTCTTAATTCTTTGTGCATGCTTAGATTTTTCTTTTTGTCCTTTCTTGCCATTATCCGGTCCTCATTCCCCATGTTACTATTTTCCTCTCTTACCTTGTCCCTATTCTTTGATATACCAGATCTTTCCACAGTTGATCCCTTGCCCCTACTCTTTAGTTTAAAGCCCTCTCTACTTCCCTAGTTGTGCAGTTTGTAAGAGCACTGGTACCAGCCCAATGGTACAGTCCCTGCTTTCCTCAATACTGGTACCAGTGCCCCACAAACCAGAACTCACTTCTCCTACACCAGCCTTTGAGACATGTACTCACCTCTCTAATTTTATGTACCCTATGCCAATTTGTATGTGGCTCAGGTAATAATCCAGAGATTATAACCTTTGAGGTTCTGCTTTTCAATTTAGTGTCTAGCTCCTCATATGCTCTATGCAGAACCTCTTTCCTAGTTATACCTATACTGTTGGTACCTACATGGACCACGACAACTGGGTCCTCTCCCTCCCACTGCAAGTTCGTCTCCAGCCCTGAGCAGATGTCCCGAACCATGACACCGGGCAGGCAACACAGCCGTCTGGACTCTAGTTCTTTGCTACAGAGAACAGTGCTGATCCCCCTCACTGTACAGACCCCGACTGTCACTACATTCATTTTTGCTCCCCCTATTTTAATGGCTTCCTTTAATGGTACCACAGTGCCACGGTCAGTTCGCTCACCCACGCTGCAGCCCCTACTCTCACCCAAATAAACTGAGAGAACCTCAAACCTATTGAATAATTACAGAGGCTCACACTCCTGCCCTCTGGGTTCCCTTACCTGCCTCACTCGCAGTCACACCCTCCTGTCCCTGATCTCTGACCAAATCAGAAGACCCTATCCTAAGTGATGTGAATGCCTCCTGATTTAAAACATCCAGGTAACTTCTCCCCCACTGGTGCGTTGCAGTGTCAGGATCTCAGCCTCCAACTCAATGAATCTGAGCCAAAGTTCCTCAAGCCACAGACACTTACTGGAGAAATGTTTGCCCTGGATCGTAATGTTATCCCGGAACTCCCACATGCTGCAGCCTTGACACATCACCTGTCCTGCCATCTTAATGTGTTTTAAATAATTACTTAATTATATTAATCACTTATTTATGTTACTTTTTAAATATATTTTATTAACTTTACCACAAATTTGTATATTATTTTAAACCTTAGGGATAGAATAGAACTTATCCACTTACCAGATGCTCATCAAATAGGTAGCTCCTTTTCCTATGGTAGAGCAAGGATCAATTCCTATGGGGTGAGAGAGATAGAAAACAAACACCTCCTTCCTCCCTTTCACCAAATTACCTCTCTTATCAAACTCCTGACTGATTAAAATAGTGATGAGCTGCCAGTAATACTCACACAATCCATTGGCAGCTTGCCTAATGGACCATCAATTTCACAGCATTGGTGACTCCATTTGAAGGCAGCATGGACCTCTTAAAGGAATGGGACACCATGTTACAGGCAGTTAGCACTGAAGTTTCTTGAAGATGTCTTGCTGAGGAGAAGCTGCAAGGGCCATGGTTTCCCTGATGCTACAATGGAGGTTTTGGTGAAGGAGGTTGGCAGGATAAGGAATATCTCCACCAGGCAACAAGAAATTATCAAGACAAACTATCTGACACCAGTAGGCAGAAATGGTAGAATGGATGAATGCCTGAAGCATCCCAGCACACCGTCACTGGAATGCCTTTTGAAAGCCCGCCATGATCCCACAACCAATGGATCAGATCTAAGCTCTGCCATCCAGCCACATCCAGTTGTGAATGGTGGTGGAAAATTAAACAACTCACTGGAGGAGGTGGCTCCACAAATAACCCCACCCTCAATGATGGAAGAGCCCAGCACAGCAGCGCAAAAGATAAGGCTGAAGCATTCGCAACAGTCTTCAGCCAGAAGTGCTGAGTAGATAATCCATCTCGGCCTCCTCTGGAGGTCCCTAGCATCATAGATGCCAGTCTTCAGCTAATTCGATTCACTCCACGTGATATCAAGAAGTAGCTGAAGGCATTGGATAGTGCAAAGGATATGGGCCCTGACAATATTTCGCAAGAGTACTGAAGACTTGTGCTCCAGAACTTGCCGTGCCCCTAGCCAAACTGTTCCAGTACAGCTACAACACTGGCATCTACCCAGCTATGTGGAAAATTGCCCAGGCATGTCCTGTACACAAAAAGCAGGACAAATCCAACCCGGCCAATTACTGCCATCAGTCAACTCTCCATCATCAGTAAAATGATGGAAGGGGTCATCAACAGTGCTATCAAGCGGCACTTGCTTAGCAAATAACCTGCTCACTGACGCCTAATTTGGGTTCTGCCAGGGCCACTCAGCTCCTAACCTCATTACAGCGTTGGTTCAGACATGGACAAAAGAGCTGAACTACCGAGGTAAGTTGAGAGTGACTGCCCTTGACATCAAGGCCGCACTTGACCGAGTGTGGCATCAAGGAGCCTAGCAAAACTGGAGTCAAAGGGAATCAGAGGGAAAACTCTCTACTGGTTGGAGTCATACCGAGCACAAAGGAAGACGGATGTGGTTTTTGGAGGTCAGTCATCTCAGCTCCAGGACATCACTTCAGGTGTTCCTCAGGGTAGTGGCCTCGGCCCAACCATCTTCAGCTGCTTCATCAATGACCTTCCTTCCATCATAAGGTCAGAAGTGGGGATGTTCGCTGATGATTGCACAATGTTCAGCACCATTCGCGACTCTTCAGATACTGAAGCAGTCCATGTCCAAATGCAACAAGACCTGGACAATATCCAGGCTTGGGCTGACAAGTGGCAAGTAACATTTGTGCCACACAAGTGTCAGGCAATGACTATCTCCAACAAGAGAGAATCCAAACATCGCCCCTTGATGCTCAATGGCATTACCATCACTGAATCCCCCAATATCAACATCCTGAGGGTTACCATAGACCAGAAACTGAACTGGATTAGCTATATAAATACTGTAGCTACAAGAGCAGATCAGAGGCTAGGCATCATGTGACAAGTAACTCAACTCCTGACTCCCCAAAGCCTGTCCACCATCTACAAGGCACAAGTCAGGAGTGTGATGGAATACTCCCCACTTGCCTGGGTGAGTGCAGCTCCCAAAACACTGAAGAAGCTGGACACCATCCAGGACAAAGCAGCCCATTTGATTGGCACCACATCCACAAACATTCATTCCCTCCACCACCAACGCACGGTAGCAGCAGTGTGTACCATCTACAAGATGCACTGTAGGAATTCATCAAGGCTCCTTCGACAACACCTTCCAAACCCACGACCACTACCGTCTAGCAGGATAAGGGCAGCAGATAGATGGGAACATCACCACCTGGAAGTTCCCCTCCAAGTCACTTACCATACTGACTTGGAAATATATCACCGTTCATTCAAAATCCTGGAACTCCCTTCCTAACAGCACTGTGGGTGCACCTACACCACATGGACTGCAGCAGTTCAAGAAGGCTGCTCACCACCACCTTCTCAAGGGCAACAAGAGATGAGCAATAAATGTTGGCCCAGCCAGGGAAGCCCACATCCTGTGAATGAATTTTTAAAAATGATGTCCTCCACCCCACTCTGGTCCCAAGCCCGTCACACATTCACACTGCTAGCTCAAGGAGCATCACCACTCACTCTCTCACTCACACCTTCACATCTCCATCTGGCCTCATCTCCTCTGGAAGGGACAGCTTTGATAGAATTTCAGAGTGATGGCATCTTGGCTCTAGGGTCAGGGATCTGACAAAAACTTTGAAAGTTTCTGTGAGCAGTAGAGAATGGTTCAGAGTGTGAGAAAACATACCAGGTGCTGCTTTAGGGATGTTTGCCTACTTTCTGTGTCCATTACCTTCAAAGCACTTTACTCATATGTGTTTGTAGATTACTACCAGATAACAAAAGGAACATGCTGAACAATTGAATTTCAACAGTTATAGTTTTGAATGTCAAAGGGTTGCTTGAGATCACCCAGTCAACATCCTTTGTATTTGATATTCTTTGAATCCTTTTAAAATGGAAGTATGTTTGATTTACAGTTCCTTATGAGCTTACAAAATGTATTTACTTCTTTTTTTGTTCAAGAATATCTTGAAGGGAATTTGAAACTCAATGTTGAGCTATTTTATGCCAAACCAGCAATCATTCTGGCAGCAATAGGGTAGGACCAAAGATGCTGTGGCAATCATCTGTCACATGTGGCACAAGGAAATGTGCTTCTTGGATCAATGGTATGTTGAGTGTTATTTTAAGGGAAATCCCTTTGTTATTTTCCATATTTCAAGTAGAATAATACAGACTACCATAGCTGTAAATTTACAGTCTGTGTTTAATTCTGCTGAATTATTTGCTCAATAAGTTAGTCTAGGTTTACAGTCTAAGCCATTGTCTGATAGAGTACATTTGCTGCCACTTTTCTAAAGTTGAGGGAGTCAAGTGATGCTGTGATATATTCAATAACCTGAGGTAAAGTGCCAAGAGTTCTCTATTCAAACCTTGGGCTCACTACATTTAACTAAATAATGGACACTTTCTGGCCCTCAAGGAGTACTGGCTCTCTTCAAGAAACACTCAACAAATCTGAACCCAAGAAATATATCTGGTGTAAAAAACCCAAAAGCATAACATTATTAATCCCCTAAAAAAATAACAGACAGGTTTGGGTCAGGTGGAAGGTTAAAATGTTGAAAACCTGAATCTGACCTCAATCAGCATCTAACCCAGCTACATTTCAGTTTTAATGGAGGCAGGGCAGGAATAGGTGACCAACCTATTCCATGGAGATGAGCTGACAAATTAAATGTGTGCCTTTTCACCAAACTGCTGGATCCAGGTGCTAGTCTAGACAACCCTCCATAATCAGACACCCATCCCAACCCTTTCTATCTCCGTCAAGTTCCTAATGATACCTTGGACCAACCCCACCCCCACCTCTGCTGCCACATTGGTCTCTCTGATATCCTCCATGTCTCCAATTCCTACTCCCAGCTCTCTCAGAGATCTTTGACACCCGCTGCTGCTAATTCTCCCCCCAGGCCTCCAACCTTCACTTGGGACCCTTCACTTCAGGGTCCCACCCTTGGGACCCTTCCAACCCACCCCACTGGGATCCTAAGATCCCATACCCCCCAACCCCCACAATATAGGGGAGGGGGCAGGACGGATGGGGCCCCAACACCCCAGGATTGTTCCCCAACAATTGGGGCTGGCCCCTCCAACCCTGGGATCACCCCTCCTCCCCCAATCCCTCCCCCAAATTAAAAGCGAACATGCCTCCAAAATGCTCCCCATCTGGCAGGTGCCTCCTTTTAAATGAGATGTTAAACTGAAGCCCACTGAAGACCTTGTCATGTGGATATTAAACAGGGCTGGGGAACCTTTTTCTTATCAAGGACCACTCACACATAAGCAAAATCAGTCATGGGCCACACACACACACATAAAAACCAACTTAATTCATTTTTTATTAGAGAGAATACAGAAACATTCAACTCACCCATTGTTTTAATGTGATGGCTGAGTTCGTTTCCCTTCATGAGCCTCATTATTGTGGATTCTATGCCATCTACATTCACTGGTATTTCAGTCTGCAAAACCTCCTGCCCATCACTACCTTGTTCGCCAGTAACTACTCAATGACAGCAACTGCCTTGGATAGGTAAGCAGCAGAGACCAGGGCACCTCTCACCAGGGACAATCCCAGGACATCTCTCACCTGGGACACCTCTCACCAGCGACAGCTCTCACCCGGGATACATGTCACCCAGGACACCTCTCATCCGGGACTATCCCAGGACAGCTCTCACCCGGGTCACCCCTCACCCGGGACTATCCAAGAGCATCACTCAAAGGAGTTTAAACTGAAGGGAGATTGGACGGTTCACTTTTTGCTCTTGTGTTGGTTTCAATCTTTAGCTTCTCGGTGTTGTCGCTGGTTTCAGTCCCGTTCCCAGATTGGCTCTCCAGGGTTTGGAGTTTTGAAATTAGTTTCCATCTCTGTTTAAACATAAAGCAAAGGAGCTAAATAACCAACAAATGAACTCCAGGAACACTATCTCAACAAGTCTCTGAAATCAGCGTAACTGATTTCTCAGACTGGTTTGTCCATCCTTCTTTTTAAAGGACTGGATATTGTTTATTCAAAGAAGGGTTAGGGTTAGGATCCTCCTTGAATCTCCTGCCTAAACTCTTTGTGCTGCACTTCCCCCATTCTGGCTGCGTATTTCGACAGTAAATAGCAGAGACGTGATCATGTGGACGTGATATATTTTTTTGAAATCTCACTGCGGGCTGAATGAAAAAGTGCAACGGGCCACATCCAGTCTCCGGGCCGGGTGTTCCCCACCCTTGGTATAAAAGATTACATGGTATCATTTATTCTTCAATCAGTATGAATAAAATCATAGTATTTATCTTCTCATGGTTTGCGGGAACTTGCTGTGCACAAATTCACTCGTATTTTGTCAAAGTACAGCAGTGACTATACTTCAGAAGTAGTTTATTGATTGTGTTCTGAGTTCATGAAGGGTGTTACATAAATGAAATTATTTTCTTTAATAGCAGTATCACAAACATGGAAAAATTGTCTAAAAAGCACTGCACTAATAAAACACTGTAAGCATTACTAAAATAACGTATAAAGACATTTATAAGATTCCTCACCCATGGAGTTTCTCTTGCTCCCATTCGAACTAAGGGGAAAAGAGCAAACCTGGCACAGCCACCATTACATTATGTTAGGTGTTCATTTAAATATGTTTTCCATTACATGTAAGGCCTTAATGAAGGACACAAAATGGACACAGGGGCCAAGAAATTCAGCAGTGCCCATTCTTGGGTGTCTCCCCCACAGAGTGCTAACAACTTGTACTCAAAGGGGGAGGTCCAAGTGCACAGGGTTTTGGGCCTTGGACTTGAATATCATGCAATGGACACAGCAGGAGCCCACACAGGTTAATGCATCAATCTCCAGGTCTGATTACAGGGCCTGGGACATTGTTGCCCGGGCTTCTAGGTGCGATCAGGGATTGGAAGGGTCAGCGGGGGGGCAGCTGCTTACGAGGTTGGGGAGGAAGTATTGTTGGAAGAGTCTAAGTTCTTCAGGGCGAGCACTAGATTGTAGGGCTCAGGACCAGGGGAAGATATTGAGGGAATTAGGAGTGACATTGGCGATCTCAAGTTCAGAAGCAGGGGTGATTAAGGTGAGTATTAACTCTTTTATTATTCCATGCTGCTTAGCATTGGTTTTCCTGAAAGCAGTCAGTGCTGGCTGCCTCAGACACAAACCTAAGTTGCAAGAGGGAGCAGAAAAGGCATTAGACCCCTTATTTGAATATATTAACAGCCTAATGCCTCTTGTTTATGTAGAAGGATGTGCACATAGCAGGTAGAGGTAAAGATTTCGGGGGGGAGATGTAGAAAAGAGGGTTAAATCTAACACTACTAACAACAGCTATTGAGCATGTGAATAAGGCATTATGTAATAATGATGTCACACAGAAGAGAATGAGCAGAATCTGAGAGACGAGAAGTGGCTCTGTCCCACTGCTTTGTAATCCCGTAGGTAGTAAAGTATATAAATAAATGTTGCTTTGAAAAGGGATTGTTGCCTCTAGCCAGATCTCATGCCCAGGGTGAGTCACCCAACATCTTCCAAGATCACCCAACAACAACAGGGTTTGGCCCTAGCAAAATAGTGTCTGGTGTGGCCCGCAGCAGAAATGTGAGTGCATGACATGGAAGCCATTTTGGTCACAAAATGGTGTCCATGAAAACCCAGTGCTCCTGAGCAGAATTTCTAGCTCAAACATGTCACCTCACCAAAATGATCACCAATTGCAGACGTAAAAGAAATAAAAACAGTTCAGCTCAGACAAACAGCTCTTTCTGCACCTGTTATTCACCTGCTGCCCTGGTGCACAGGATCACTGAGCAAGCCTATATATGTAATAAAAATAGAAAATGCTGGAAATATTCAGCAGGCCAGGAAGCATTGTGGAGACAGAAATAGAATTAACATTTCAGATTGATTATTCCTGTTCTTTTGTCCTTCATTTCACTGGCAAAGACAAGTTGAATTAATTCATCCGCTGTAATGACTTGACGTACCAGACAGGTTTCAACAAGAAACAGATAAACTTTATGACAGATAGCTTTCCAGATTCTACACGCTTGGTCCAGGTCCTCGACAAGAAGCCCCGCCCGCCAGATTACCCTCGCTTAGGGCTCATTGGCCGGAACCTCCAAGAACAATCACGTGACCCCGATAGACAGTAAGAGAGGCTATATCTTCAGATATTACATTTCCTCCCTTTTAGTTTCTTTTTACAATTTCTATTTGCAGACAACATTTAAGCATCAAACAGCATATACATATCTACAACTCAGGTGATTAAAGATCAAGCCTCTGAAATGCTTTTCCGATTTGGTTAGAGCTGCGCAGCTCTACCACTTGACGTTCTTCCACAGGATCGACATGATCAGGAACTACAGCACCAGATACATCATTAGAAAGTGGCAGTTCAGTGTTTTGCAATTCTACAGAAACATCAGGCATGTCTACTGTAGGTCGATCTATCAACTCAGGGACTAATGGTTCGGCGTTAATTGCAGGCGGAGTAGCTGGTTGTTGGAATATCTCTCTATCCCAAAGATGGTCCACGTGTTTTCGAACAATTCTGTCTTCCACTTCCACCTGGAAGGACAAGGGACCAGTTTTGGAGAAAATTGTTCTGGGAACCCAACAAGGTCCACTTCCAAAATTCCGCACGTAAACTGTACCTCCTATAGTGAATCTCCGAGCTTTGCTATGAATATCGTGATTCAATTTTTGATTATTCTGATTCTTCTCTTCCTTCTCCTCTAATTTTCGAAACACCAGGCCTAACCTTGTATATAGGCGGTGATTCACCAATAATTTGTACAGTGTTGAACCCATAATCGAATGTGGCGTTGTATGATAACTGAGAAGAAAGTGGGAAAGTCAACCTTCTGATAACCTCTTCATTCTAGATTTGAAAATTTGCACAGCCCTTTCAGCTAACCCATTTGATGTGGGTTAATATGGTGCTGTTTTAACATGTCTAATTCCATTTAAACTCATGAATCTCTGAAACTCTGTACTAGTGAAGCCTGCACTGTTATCAGAAATTATGATTTCCAGTAGGCCATGTACACTAAAACACTGACGCAGCTTTCTGATAGTTGCACTCAATGTCAGTGATCTAACTTCATACTCATCCATCCACTTAGATCAATAGAAACATGATAGCTAAGAATGGTCCTACATAATCAATACATAGTCTAACTCAGGGTTGACCAGTCCACTTCCACAGATGCAGTGGAGCTAAACAGGCAACTTCTGGTGTTGCTGACAATGGAGACAGTGCTTGACCATGCTTTCAATGTCACTGTTGATGTCTGGCCACCAGACATAGCTTCGCACAAGCATTTTCATCTTCGATGTGCCTGGATGCGCACTGTGAAGCTCTGTCAAGAGTGATTCTGTTCCTTGAGAAGGGACGAAAATTCTTGATCCCCAGAACAAAATTCTATCTTGACAACTTAACTCTGTTTTTCAGGCATGGAATGGTCTCACCTCTTCAGATACAGTTGAATTTGACCACCCTTGCAATACAAGGTCTCTGACTTTCGACAAAATTGGATCTCTGTTTGTCCAATTTCTAATTTGCTTTGCACACACAGGCAAAGAATCCAAGAAATTCAATACAACCACAACTTCTTCTGGCACTGGAGCATGTATAATGCTATCTGGTAATGGGAGATGACTGGGTGCATCTGCATTTGCAATATGTAAGCCAGGATGATGCATAAAGTTGTACTCATACGCAGATAATCTAAAAGCCAAACATTGAATTTTTGCTGATGCTATTAACGGAATGGCTTTATCCTCACTGAATAAACACATTAATGGTTTATGGTCTGACACAATGGTGAAATGTCATCCATGAAGATATTGGTGTAATTTCTTCATTTTGGATACCACCGATAAACCTTCCTTTTCTAGTTGAGAATAATGCTTCCCGGCTGTGGATAGGGTTCTTGAGACATAGCCTATTGGCCTTTCCGATCTATCTTCTATTCTATGGGCAGGATTTTCTGGTCATTGGGCGGACGCAGGAGCGGCCGCGAAACGGCCTGTGATTGGGCCCCGACTGCGATTTCTTACTGGCAGGCCAATTAAGGCCCTCCCAGCGTGAAACTTGGCTTCACAATGGCCGGAAAGGGCCAAACAAGGGTGGGGGCTTATCGGCCACTGGCTCCAATGGCGACCTAGTGGCCGGTTTAAAAACGGCCCAAGCAGCCCTTGGAAAGCTACCACGAAGGACGTCCCCTGAACCGACACTATGGACCCCAGTGCAGCTGGGCATGGCAGGCAGGAGGGCAGGTCGGGTGGGCACTCGGCCCTCCTCTTCTCTGATGAATCCCTCACTGGAGGAGGTGGCTGCCAGGCGGGACACTCTTGCCCCCAGGGATGGGAGGAGGAGGCCATCGCACCTCACCAAGAGGGCATGGGAGGTGGTGGCAATGCTGGTCAGCAACCATGAATTGGCACTCCTGGGTGCAGTGCTGGAAGGGTTTCAATGGCCTGCTGTGCTCAGGAAGGGTGAGTACCAAGTTGGCATGGGTCAGTGTGCAGATGTGTTAGAGCCTGGCCGTCCCCCTGTGAATCTCAGGCATGCTAGAATCTGAGTGTCAACTGTTAATCACCTTGGAGCTGGCCAGGAGGGGTGAGCCCTGGCTGTTTAGGCTGAGTGCCTTGCAGCTCGAGGGCCATGACTCGGAAGTGCCCTGCCAGGTGCTCCTCAGTTGGGGTTGGCCAGGCTGCAATGGGGCTGCAGGTACAGAGTGGACTAATCAGTGCTCCCTGTTGTTTCAGGAGAAGACGACCCACAACAATACAGAAAGGTCATAGACAGGCTGAGGCCCCGCTAGCCTCTTACTCCTTTCAAAATATGAGCAAGGCGCCCTGGAGCACAAGATCCAGTACGCTCCACGTGAAACCGGTGTGGAGAGGCAGGGGTGGCAGATGAAGGTAACAGTACAGTGCACAGAGGTGAGAATTTCAGCTTGTGCAACCATTCCAGTGTAGTCTCTTCATTGATGTGAGCCTCAAACCTGGAGCCCCCATTGATCATTGGAAGACGATGGCACCAAGATGTAGATCTCCGTTGTCTCACCGGGGTGCCCGGCATGCACAGTGACAGTGTGATGACTTTAACTAATGACATGCCCTTCTTCTCCCTTTTAGGTTCTCCAGCAGGCATTCACTCTCCGGACCCCAAAGGACCACCCTTGGCATGGAGGACCACCGGGCATCATTTGCACCTGCGTCACACCCGCTCTCTGAAGCAGGCACCAGCGCTTCAGTGGGCATTAGAGCGGTGGCTACTATCTCGGTGCACATTGGTGAGGGCACTTCACAATCACTTGGGTTGCAGGCAGAGGCAGAGTGTGCCCAGGGCGTTGGCAGTCGGAGGACTGGCGGGGTCCAGGACAATGCTCATTTGAAGGCTGATGATGAGCCTCTGGAGTCATCCAGTAGGCGGAAGATGCTGGATGTTCAGCAAGATGTGCGGGAGGATCTGGCGGCGATCGATGAGGGTGTGCATGCTCTGGTCTCTGTGATGGAGGAGTCCTGCGGAGTGTGAGCACTGCATTGATCATCATGGCCATGCGCTTGCCTCCTCCATCGAAAGAGTTGCAACTCTCATGGTGAGGCAGCTCCAGGGAAAGAATGAGGGATTCCTGGGTTTGCACTGGGACTTGCAAGTCCTCACACAGGCACTGACCTCAGGTGGTCATTGACAGTGTGGGAGATGGCTGAGGCACCCAGTATCCCTGCTAGGTCCCCATCCATCAATGACGAGCACGGAGGTCCAGTGCAACCTCATGTCTGTAGTCTCTGCGGGCTCCTCTCAGGGTGCTCTGGATGATGGCAGCAGCTCCTCTGCCCCCCTGCCAGTGAGCATGGCATCTGATGCAGCGACTGGGGAGATGCCAGCTGAGGTACTGGCCGCTCCCTCCCAGGCGGGGCCAGCACAGACTCCACTGGCCAGAGGACAACCGCCAAGGTCATCAAGGTCAACGAGGGAGCAGAGTCAGCGGGCTGTCTCCAATGCAAGTGCTAGTGAGGTGGGGGCACCTAGACATAGCACTTGCAAACGTAAGTTAAAGGCACCAAGAGCACAAGACGGACTGGTCACAGGTGATTCTATGTTTATTTTTGTTTACTTTATGTATACTGGTCTGATGTTGAATACCAGAAACATTTCTGTTAAGATTATTGAACTGTCAGAGTGACATAAAATGTGTTTTTGTCGTCGTGGCCTGAGTATGCTTCACCTTTTTATTTCATTAGTGCGGGGAACACCAGTATGTAATGCTCGATGTATGTTGCTCTGAACTTTATTGCACAGGCACAGAGAGTTCTTTGTGTTCAAATGAAAGGGTCCTTTCAGACATCCGGGATGGAGGAGGCGGCCCTGGCATGCGGTTGAAGCTGATCTTTGGTAGGCTATCTGAAGGAGCGTTGGATGAAGATGTCCCTGCCTCCCTGGAGGTTACCGAGGTCTGGCTCCACACCCTCAGCGTTCTCCTCACCATGCTCCTCTTCAGACCCACTACCGGACTCATCATCTGTGGCTTGTGCAGCTGCGTCAAGATCCTCTTCCTCCAGTGGGTCCCCCCTTTCCAGTGCCAGATTGTGGAGAGCACAGCATGCAACCTCGATTAATGACACCCACTCTGTGGGCTATTGTGGTGCTCCCCCCTTAACGATCCAGGCACCAGAAGCACATCTTGAGAAGACTTATGGCCCTCTCCACCACCGCCCTTGTGGAGACATGACTCGTATTGTAACGCTTCTTTGCCTCTGTTCTTGGGTGGTGGAGATGTGTCATGAGCCACTTCTTCAATGGATAGCCCTTTTCACCCTGCAGGCATCCACCCAGTCAGGCTGGAGCACTGAAGAGCCTCGGAACGTGGGAGTGTCTTAGGATATACACACCATAGTTGCTGCCAGGGTACCTTGCACAGACTTGCAGAGTCTGCATCCTGTGGTCACACACTATCTGCACGTTCATGGAGTGGAAGCCCTTCCTGTTGACAAAGGCACCCAGCTGACCTTGTGGTGCCTTGATAGCCACATGTGTGCAGTCGATTGCACCCTGGACAGGGGGAACCCAGCAATCGCTGCAAAGCCTCTGGCTTACCCAGCCTGGCTGGCCTCCTCAAGTCAGTACCAACCTGAACAGAGCTTCTGTCACCAGCTTGACGCAACTACGTACAGATGATTGGGAGACTCCACATGGATCCCCCACTGACCCCTGGAAAGAACCGGAGGCATAGAAGTTGAGGGCCACTGTGACCTTCAGAGCCACTGGCATGGGGTGTCCACCCACATAGACAGATATGATCTCAAGCCCAATCATCTGGCAAATGAAGGTCACAGTCTCCCTTGAGAGGTGGAGCCTCCTTCGGCATTGCACTTCGGACATATTGAGGTAGCGGCATCGTTTCCTGTAAACCCTGGCAGCAGGATAGTGGCATCTTCTGTGGCCCCTTCTGCCTTGAACTATCTGCTGGCCCTGCACTCCTTGTGCCTGTGCCCCTCCTCCCACAGCTCCCTCCCTCCCCTGGAAGCTGCACTAGGACACCTGGCCTCCTCTTCCTTCTGCTCCTCTCTTCCTCCTCAGAGGAGATGCCTCCAGTGGACACCACAATCCCCATTACCAGGGTAAGAGAAGGCTGTCTGATACCTGGAAGGGTCCACATGGTCTGACTCCTCCAGGGGCCTGGTAGACAGCAATTTGTCCTGAAATTAAGCCTGGGAATGCTAAGAATGAAGCGCTGAACAGAGATGAAGCTGCCAAGTACCAATAAGCAACCAACGGCAAACTATCTGCAAACTGCTCAGTACTCACACTGGCAATGCGGCTGACCCTTTTAATCCCGCCCTTGGATGAGGTTTGTGAAAATGTTGGCTGCCCGCCTGCTTGTCTTGCCCATGCGATGAGCAGAAAATCACACGGGCAAGGAAAAAATCACAGTCAATTGGACTGTTAAGGGCCGTAAGTGGATGCTTAATTAATGGCGGGTGCCGGAGCGGCAACCGTGCACACCCGCCGAGCGAAATATCGCGTGAGTGCACGATGACTTGGGGACGCTCACCCGACGTCATTGCGCACAATTTTATGCCTGATTGTTGGACGTAAAATTCTGCCCTATGTGATAACACAGCTCCCACACCAGTAATGGCATTCTGTTTCCTTGAATCTGCAGGTGTCCGTTCATCCGCACATCTATAACAGCTTAACCTTGGAGTCACTGCTGAAGTGCTTCTACTAGGCCTTTTCATGTTTCTAATAGCGGACATTGCCTCTAGCTTCGCTGCTGTGTCTCTGGTTTTCACGCCATACCCGGCGATAGGTTCCCACCCCACATGAAGAACAGCGCCATTTTGTATGTATTGCAAATCCTGCGAGTCTCTCGCAGCACTTTTCATGGCTAGTGCTATTGCCAGTTCGTGCTTCAAATCAATGTCGACCTCGGCGAATAAATGGCACTGAATGGGGTCGTTGTAACTCCACAAACTAATCGGGCCCGCAGCATATCATCCAGTGTGTCCCCAATGTCGCAGTGTTCTGTAAACTGCTCCAGCTTCGTACATAGGTTGCGATGGACTCTCCCGGGGCCCTAACTCTGGAATTAAAATTGAAAATACGTCATTACGAATGGCTTCGACTGGAAATGCTTTTTCACGAGGTTCACTAATTCATTAAAAGGCAGAACTGGGTGCATTTGGGGCCATCAGACTGCGAATGAGATTGTGTGTCTTGCTACCACATACACTTAAAAGGATTGCTTTCTGCTTTTCCTCCATGATAACTTTGTTCACTATGAAATAAAAATGAAGGCCCTCTGGGTCCAGTCTTCCATAGTCGCATCTTAAGGATCGATTCTGCCAAAGAATGGCTTGACTGGTGAGTAATCTTTTCTTTCTTCTAAAGGTTCAATGTACTCACGTTAACAAGGCAGGATGCAGCGTCGGATCTATTTCAACCTCGTCGCCAAATGTAATAACTTAACAGGCCAGACGGGTTTCAACAAGAAACAGATAAACTTTATCTCAGAGAGCTTTTCAGATGGTACATGTTCGGTTAGGGCTTTCATCAGGAAGCCCCACACCTACACATCTTCCCCTCACCAGGATTGCCCGTGCTTAGTGCTCATTGGTCGGAGCCTCCAAGAACATCAAGAAATAGATAAACTGTACTTTGGGAAGTAAAATTTTATATTTTCTCATGTCCTCCCTGCATTCCTCTCTTTCATTTGTAATTTCTGTTACAGTGGGGCGGAATCGTCCCAGATTTGCACTAAGTGCAGTGACGGGTGGGAAAAACGGCGCTTTACCCGTCGGCCACAATGGCCGTTTTTCATGCCATATCATCCCAAACCTGCCACATTAATTATGCATTCCCAGGATACATGCTGTTTCAATGGCGGGCGGGCTCCAATTTGCTTGCCACACCATCATCTCGCTGCTTCATCACGTCAGGCATGCTCGGTGCTTTCAGCCCAGGACTGCAGCAAAGAAGACATGGCACCGAAAGGCAAGAAGACATCAGCCCTCAAGCGCCTCTTGGATGCCCAAAAGGCCTGCATGTGATGTCTTCTATCCCCGCTCTGACCGCAGGGTGGGCAGCAACATTCTGGCTTGGCAGGCAATGGCAGTGGGGATCAGTGCCAATGCGCAACAGAAAAGATTGGCCATCCATTGCAGGTAGAGGATGAATGATCTCATCCATGCAGCCAGGGTATGACAACCATCTCATCACTCTAAACTCACACACTCAAGCCCATCACACATTCACTGGCATCTCACTCACTGCCAGCTCAAGGGACATCCCCACCCATTCTCACACACACACCCTCACATGTCCATCTGGTTTCATCTCCTCTGGAGACTGCTTCCTCAGCCCTCACCATCTTGAGGCCACTTGCACAGATCAACATGTGCCCCCTCAAACACCCTGGGATACCCTCCTTCCCCAGTATAGCTTTCATCCTGCTGCCTCTTCCCTTGCCTGAGACCACTTCTCTGCCTTCCCCAAGCAAGCCCTAGCCCTGCAGCTGTTGAAAAGCCACCCACATATGGATGATCTGGTAGGTACAGACCTGCCCATGAGCCACCCTAAAAGTAATGTGTTGCTGTCTGTGAAGCCTGGCACTGATGACTGTGAGTGCTGACCGAAGCAAGGTAGGTGAACAAACCTCGAAGTCACAAGCGAAGTGCAGCCTGTCAAGTGTACGCTTGTCTATACTATTGTGAGACATGTCGGCGTGCTTTTCCACCGATGTGGGTGGACGATCCAGCGTGGGGGGATGAGTCCAGCGAGCTGACCTTATAACGATATGCTGATGTATTGCAATGAGGTTCCCAACGTCCAATGGCGGGGAATGCAGCCCACTATCGGCAGGCGGAGCGGACGATCGCAAACTGGTTTACAACATCGTGAAACCGATTTTTGGCCTTCTTGCCATATTGCCCACTCATGCTACTGAACACGCCTGACGCTAGCGAGCATGGAAAATCCAGGCCACTGTGTTTCTTTTTCATTTTTTTGTTTTCCTGTTTTTGCTTTTGTTCCATTGTCTACTGTTACATCCATTGGCTACCTTGTTCCTCTTTCTATCACATCTCTTTTTGATTGCTGATCTTTATCTTGCTGGCTGTCCAAATCATCCATTCTGTGACTAGATCCTTCTAATTTTATAATGGTAACTGAGACATGCTGAGGTAACACTTCTGTGTAAAGCCAGATGTACTATTGAGACTTTTTATTTTCCATCCTGTATTTTATTCCACAGCTTAAACTAAGTTTTGGAATCCTCCCAGAATACAAAGCAGGAGCATAATTTGTCAGATATCCTATTTTCCAAGAGCTAGTCAGCTATATGTTGGATAATACAGTAAAATTTGCTTTTAGCTTTTGGAAGTCATATGAAAACCGTAGTCTAAGGAGAAGCAAACTTTAGAACAGGTTTTCCATATAATCACCAAATCATAAATTATATGCACTATATTAGAGGTTACAGTATATTACATAACAATGTGCTACTTTGTTTAACACTAACCAGAGGATTACACAAAGCAGCTGACTTATGTCAAAGCACAAATCAGTCCTCTGGCCTTACTGAAAATTGGAAGGAATTCTTTTCTCCCTTAGGACTTAGAAATAACAGTTTTGGGACTACATGCTTCATGATTTAAATAGATCTGCTGATTGTGTGAAAACAGAAGCAAAGGCAGCAGTGATGAGTGCACAGGATTTTCCTTTCAGAATGTGGTATTTTGTTGGAAAACAGAAACAAGGTTCAGGTAATAGTAACAGAGAAATGGAAAGAGGGATTGCCTACATTCCTTTTTGTTCCTGTAACATGATGTTTTTTATCTTGATTGAGGATTGTATAGATGGAAATACAAAGATAATGGAGAAGCCACTTACCACAGTAGTTTATTGAAAGCATGGAAGTCCAGTGGGAGCTTTTGTCTCTCTTCTTTTCATCCTGATTTTCAACATTATCATTCTCTATTGTAGAAGACACTATTTCTTGAAAAATAGAGCCGATGGTGAAATTGCCTTGACTTTCGATATTTGAAGTCAAATTGATTCAGGTCACATTACTTTAATACTTTTGGGCTCTTGGCAACAAATGTTTCAAAGAAATTGTAGGGAAGTGAAGATGGAGCACCTCTCTTCATAATTAAGAGCTTGTGTAACCCTAAGCTGATGGCAGCAATTCTTTACATTGTTACGATGACAACAAATAACATTCCCCATTACTGTCTAAACCTATTTGTCTGAAAAATGCAATGTAACTTTTAACATTGCTTTAAAAAGACTATTTTTTTTATTCACTCACGGGACGTGGGCTTCGCTGGCTGGGCCAGTATTTATTGCCCACCTCTAATTGCCCTTGGGAAGGTGGTGGTGAGCTGCCTCCTTGAACGACTGCAGTCCATATGGTGTAGGTAAACCCACAGTGCTGTTAGGGAGGGAGTTCCAGGATTTTGGCCCAGCAACAGTGAAGGAACAGCAGTATATTTCCAAGGCAGGATGGGAAGTGGCTTGGAGGGGAATTTCCAAGTGGTGGTGTTCCCACCTACATGCTGCCCTTGATCTTCTAGATGGTAATGGTCATGGGTTTGAAAGGTGCTGTCTAAGGAGCCTTGATGAGTTCCTGAAGTGCATCTTGTAGATGGTACACACTGCTGCCATTGTGTGTCAATTGTAGAGGGAGTGAATGTTTGTGGATGGAGTGAAAATCAAGCGGGCTGCTTTGAACTGGATGGTGCCAAACTTCTTGAGTCTTGTTGGAGCTGTACTCATCCAGGCAAATGGAGAGTATTCCATCACACTCCTGACTGTTGCCTTGTAGATGGTGGACAGGGTCTGGGGAGGCAAGAGGTGAGTTACTCACTGCAGAATTCCTAGCCTCTGACCTGCTCTTGTAGCCACAGCATTTATATGTGTAATATAAATATTATTATTTATATCCAGTTCAGTTTCTGGTCAATGGTAACCCCCAGGATGTTGATAGTGGTGGATTCAATGATGGTAATGCCATTGAACATCAAGGGACGATGGTTGGATTCTCTCTTGTTGGAGATGGTTATTGCCTGGCGCTTGTGTCGCGCAAATGTTACTTGCCATTTGTCAGCCCAAGCCTGGATATTGTCAAGGTCTTGCTACATTTGAACATGGACTGCTTCAGTTTCTGAGGAGTCGCGAATGGTGCTGAACATTATGTAATCATCAGCGAACATCCTCACTTCTGACCTTATGCTGGAGGGAAGATCATTAATGAAGCAGCTGAAGATGGTTGGGCCTAGCACACTACCCTGAGGAACTCCTGCAGTGATGTCCTGGAACTGAGATGACTGAACTCCAACAACAACCATCTTCCATTAAGCAAAGTATAACTCCAACCAGTGGAGAGTTTTCCCCTGATCCCCATTGATTCCAGTTTTGCTAGGGCTTCTTGATGCCACACTCGTCAAGTGCTGCCTTGATGTCAAGAGTAGCCAATCTCACCTCACCATGGGATTTCAGCTCTTTTGCCCATGTTTGAAACAAGGCTGTAATGAGGTCAGGAGCTGAGTGACCCTGGTGGAACACAAACTGAGCATCAGTAGTTAGGTTATGGCGAAGCAAGTACAACTTGATAGCACTGTTGATGACTCCTTCCATCACTTTACTGATGATCGAGAATAGACTGATGGGATGGTAATTTGCTGGATTGAATTTGTCCTGCTTTTTGTGCACCTGGGCAATTTTCCTCATTGACGGGTAGAGGGCAATGTTGTAGTTGGCTGTAAAGGGCAGGTATCAACACCAAAGAGTTTTAACCTTCATAATTTAGTTCAAATGGAGTATAGAATATTATCAAATGCTAAAAGACTATTGTGTTAGAGACAATTTATAGCTTTAAGCTTCATTTGTTTTTGTATTTGGGTGTTAAAAAATGTGAAACCTGGTTTTAGTTTCATTTCGAGATTTTTGTGAGCTGGGTGCCCAGAAGTCTGGTGCCCTGTTTGTATACATGTATTTTTAATGAGGTTTTACAACTCTTGATGCAAAGAGATGGATTACCAAGGGGTTAGTAGTCTAGTGACGTTAAAAAAAAGTAATAAAAAACTGTGTTGTTGCCAAGCGACAAGGGTCCAGGGACACACAAAGAAACAGGGAAACACAGAAGGTGGTCAGTTAATATGTGTATACCATAGAATTCAGGCAGAAGGTCTAATCTCTCTAATAAGAAATCTTGCAAGCCCGCTAAGGAAGTGAGTTTAGAGAACTCATGTTTGCTCTTAAGTTGAAGTAACAGTGAATTTAGGTTATGGTTTTTGGATGTCTCAGGGAGAGGTACCAGCTGAAGAAAAGCATCTTGTGAATGCTCAGAAGTCGGCCAGAAGAAAACTGTTTGAAACTGAGCCTGCCCAATCAAGAAGCCTTGGTGTTGAGACAGTGGTAGATCTTCACTGGGGCTTTATGTCTGTAAGGGTTGCTGGGATAAAAGGAATAATGTGAATTTTATCATTTTTTTGGTTTCTGCATTGAAACCTTTTCAACCTTTTTTGCCTCATGTAATATAGTTCATTTTTCTTATTTAATAAACATTTTATTCTTTGTGTTAAAAGTATACTGGCAGGCTCTTATGAATTTGTTCAGTAACTGGCCTCTAAGGCTTCGAAAAAAACAAAGTTAGGATCCACCAAGCCAGGTTTCACTCTGGGACCTCACTCATCCAGTATTAACTTGAGCTGGGGTCATAACAGTTGGAAGATAGCCAGTAAAGAACACTACTTCGATGTTTAGCATTATTGCAAGCACTGAAAAGCAGAGTGAGCTAGATACTTTTTACTGCTGGATTATGGGTTCAAATTCAGTTGAGCCCAAGGAGATGAAAGGTTCCTCTCTTTACAGCCTTTATTGCTCTGAAGTGACTTGTATTTAGTGAGTCTTAACTCAGTAAGTTTTGGGTCAACAGCATAAAACTGCCCATAAATCAGAACACCTTTGGAGCCCCGACTCAGAAGAATCAAGAAGGATTGGTGCTGTGAGGAACAGAAAGCTTCATAGGTGCTATTCATCTAGGTTTGTGGTTGAGATGCATCAGCTGGATTTTTACATCCAATTTCTCCACATATCTTGAGGTGCTTCATGCTACCACTGGGTCGCAAAGTAGGAAAGTTTTTCACTTCCAACATTAGTATTTCCCACTTTCCTAAGTCCAGAAAGAACAAAAAGAAAAATAAGTACAATTGTAATTATTCTTGACAGTTGTGAAAATCTGTCTTAGTGTTTGTTGTTGTTATTGTGCATGTTAAAGTTGATTGATTTTTTTTTATGGAATAGATAGGTAGAAACAGATGGTTCATAACTGGAGTCTCACTCATCTAGAGCATGATTCCTAGCTTTGGCAATTCAGGGACATATTAGGAGTTTTATGCACTGACTCTACTTCTATCTACATTTTAATCAATATGTCTGCCCTGTTCATTCAAGGTAAACATGAGTCCTCAAAGGATTTCTCAAGTGTTAAGCAACAGATTGATGAAACAAATCACATAAAGACATCAGACTTTGGAAACATGAACAGTCATTTCCAAATCACAGTACCTTTACTCGTTGTTAGTATTGCATCGACTCACTTTTACCAAGGGCATGACAATAAAGAATTATTTGCCCAAGCGAGTACTTATTTTATCTTTTTAATATTAATTTCAAGAACTATAATCAGTGAAGTATTAATTTTGTGCAGCTCAAATCTTTTCTTTCAGCAGTTGTTAGTGGAGTGATTCGCATCAGTAGTAACTTGAGTCTTAGTTTTATTTTGTTTTACATCAAGGTCAGATTGACATAAAAAAAAACATGCACACGAACTATGCAGGATAAATCCCTGTAACAGATAGCAGCTGCTGCAGAACTGGAAGAGTAATGGCTGTATCTTCAGATAGCAACCTTTATGTGTACCAAATATATGCAGCACACCAGAATGAGCTGCTATCTTGAGCTGCTTCAGTAATTTTCTGTTAATAGATGACATGAACAGGTGTTAACAACAAGACACATCCATGAAAGTGAAGACACTAATAGATCATGTCTATACTTATTCTAAAGGTCAAGTAACAAGGTTTTCTACTTTCTTGCTTATGTTCTTTACCTATTTTACCGGTTTCAATATAATATTAATACCAATTTCTATATTTGAAGAACTATGGTTCCTTGCACTTTATTACCTGAGATGATGGCCTCATTGTCCACGACTGTGATAAATAACGAACTATCATACATTTAAATAAATAATCGCAAAACATACAAGAGTATATTTAGAGGAGAGGGAAGACTAGAGAAGAGAGGAAACTTGAGATCAGTTAAAACGGAAGAGTCAACTTACCCACTCTGATCTTTCTACCTTCATAATTGGTCCAAATATTAACCTACAGCAGGGCACCTGTCTCAAGCTGGCAGCATCCAATCCACAATTTTAGTTGTAACCTGAACAGGAGAGCAGAGGCAGTTCCCCAGTCAGGCCAAACCTGTTAAATGATGGATTGTCAGCAGAAAAGACCGAAGCATGTAAGTTTAAACATTTCTTTGGGTTTCCTTGTGGGTCAAGAGGAGCAAGAGTGTTTTCTGGATCTCAATAGGAAGATTTGAGTCACCCTTATCAGGGCTTCTTCCCTCCCACTAGTTATCTTTGACCCTATGTTTGCACTCCCTCCTCATTCCACATGTCTTTGGCTGTGGTCTCCTGCCTGCAATCTTCCATTCTCACCCTCCACCCAGAGAATGCAGATGGTCAAGTGCAGGACAGCATCGGAGGAAAATTACTGTAATGAAGCCTGGCCAATCTAAATGGCCTACACTCTGGCCCCCCTGGGTGTTCTGTCTGCTTTGGAACTCACACACACTTGTCCCTGCCCCCACCATTATAATCAAGCCTATGTTACTATTATTATTAAATATTCATGTGACTATAGATTATTACCTGCTATATCCCTGTTAGTATCAGCCAAATTTCCCATCAGCAAGTCACTAATGGATTTCTAATCACTGGCTGTCTGCAATATGATCTGATTGCTTGGTTAATTGGCTGATGGTGTCACAATATTTTTAAGAGCAAAAATTACAAAACTGCTAATTACTCATGTAATCAACAATACTTAATTATGTAACAACTGTTTTGAAAATCTCACTCATTTTTACAATGAAATTGCCAGTGAGAGATTCAACTGTTGGGAGTGTCTTCACTATCTTGCATTTTAATTAAATGTCCCTGCCTACAACCTGAGCATTTAAACAATACAAGGCCCATTTATTGCCTCACATACAATGAGCAAATGGATTGAATTCTAGAATCCCTTCAATTCCTTTTATTCCCTTCAACTCCTGAACTAGTTTTATTAATATCGAGCCAAATCATCCCAGAAAATTAATGGTGTGTGAACAATGTACACTGTTATTAATTTGCAGGTCAGGCAACAAGTTTAGGGGATGAAGTGATACGTCATGAGTTGTGAATCTCCAGAAATTGCTGGTTGATATATAGCATCAGGCAGCTTGCTTTGTAAATGATACCCCCTCTCTGTTATTTTCTGCCTCTTTCCTCCCTCTCTCTCTCTTAATCCAATCATTCTTTCTGTTTCTGTGCCGCTGACCTGGGGAAAAGCTGTCTGTGAGGGGGGTGGGGGGTGGGGGGTGGGGGTGTGTGGGGTGGGGGAGGGGTTGGGGGGGTTGGTGGGGGTATTGATCTGCAACCCTCAACTGAGGATGTAGGAGTCTTGCACACTCCCTGGAAACTGAGTGCACTGCTGCAGGATGTGTTTCTGGTGGTCACACACCAGCTGCACGTTCAGCGAGTGGAGCCCCTTGCAGTTGATGTAGTTCACCATATGATGCAATGGAGATCGGAGCACAGCGTGAGGGCAGTCGATCGCAACCTGTACCTGTGGGAAACCCGACAGGTGGGCAAATCCAGTCGCTCTTGTATCCTGACTGTCTTGGTCCCGGGCAAAATGCACAAAGTTGTGTGCCCTCGCAAGATGACCGTGGCCTCATGGATCATTTATGGATGCAGGCTTATGAGATCCCACAGGGTTCACTTGTGGAGCCCTGAAAGGAGCCTCTGGCATAGAAATTGAGTGCTGCAGTTACTTTCACTGCCACTGGCAGCGGATACCCTCCATGTCCCTGTGGCGCCAAGTCCTGCAGTAGCCGGTAGATGTGACCGACCAGTTCCCTAGACATGCACAGCCTTCGGCAACACTGGTTCTCGGTCAACTACAGGAGTAAAAGGTGATATCTATAGAGTGTCACTAGGTGCCGAACAGCGAATGCTTTTCAGTGGGGTGTGCAGGAGCCCCAGCCACCCCTTCTGCCTGAGCTTGCTGCTCCTGCCTCTACGCAGTCAGGAGTCTCAGTCACTCTCTCCCCTGTCATCTTCACTCTCTGTGGGCCATCAGGCATACAGCCAGTTCACCAGGCTCCATGATCCTGATGTACTCCTCCTGCAGGATGAAAGAGAGATACACATGGGTTAGCATGGGTGTAGTAAGAACCTGTCCTGGTTAAGTGTAAAGGCCCCTCAATGCTTCCCAGAGAGTGCTGGCCACCACTTGGATGGCCAGAGTTTAGTGCGCTGCATGGCTGCCCGAAACCCCACCCACCTCTGCCCCACTCCACCTGGCCGATTGGCGGCAGCTTTGCCAATTGGACTGCATGCTGTGCTCTCAGCTCAGGCGCAGGCATTCTCCTAGTCTGTGCTGCAAAGCTGCGCTGCTATCTTGAACCATTGGGAAACCGGGATGCTGACGTTGCAAGGGGCTGTGAGTGTCTCCAGCAGTGACTGCTGCATGACCAGCTTTAGAGAGGAGAATGTACAACGTGCCCAGTCATCCAAGTGTTCTGCTGTACACTAAAACATTCATGACTTTGCAGTCTGTGCCAGGGGCAGGGGGTGGTGGTGGGGGGGGGGGTGGTGGTGGGGTGGGGGTGGGGGGTGAAAGGTTTTGGAGCACTTGGTGGCACTTTGATGCTACTGTGTTGCTTGAGTGGCCAGATAAACTAGGAGCCCGACTCCAATCATATTAATGTTATTAATGTGGATGCCCCTGAACTGTCTCAGTTGCAGAGGAATGGTCACTTTATATAAGGTGTCCCTAATGCATGGTTGCTTCCCTCACGCACCCTGCCCTCACCCCGAATGCCTGTGCGCTATATTCAACGGCAAGGCTGCCCTTGCTCCTCACCTCCTCCACAAGTCACCTCAACCACAAGGCAGCCTTTGCCCCCGCCACCCAACAAGTCGCCTCAACAGCAGAGTCGCCCTTGCCTTTCCCCCACAAGTTGTCTCAACTGCAAGCCAGCCCTTGCCACCACCCCCCCCACAAGCCACCTCAACTGCAAGGCTGCCCTTGACCGCACCCTCCACCCCCCAATGCTCCTCAAGCTTGAATTCCAACAGGCGACCCTGGTGAGCGCTGTACATTGTTGCTGTGTACTCACCTCCAAGTTCCCTTCAAAGTGCAGCCCGCCAAGTGCGTGCCTTTTATACGCTGCTGTGAAACATATCGGCCTGCTTTCTTGTCGACGTGGATGAGCAATCCGGTAGGGGGCACAATTCCAGTGGGCTGGCCTAATAATGATATGCAGATGTATTACAATGAAGTTCCCGACGTTCGATGGCTGGAAACGTGGCCCACCGTTGGTGGGCTGAGCGGACGATCGCGAACTGATTTCACGCTATTGTGAAACCGATCGCACTATATTGTCCACTCGTGCCACCAAACACACCTGATACTGGTGGGTATGGAAAATCCCGGTCCACATCTGGAGTACTGTGAGAGGTGATCTTACTGAAACATATAAGATCCTGAGGGGACTGGATAGGGTGGATACCGGGAGAATGTTTCTTCTTGTGGGGGAAACTAGAACTAGGGCACACGGTTTAAGAATAAAAGGTCTCTCTTTTAAGAGGGAAAAGAGGAGAATTCTTATCTCTCAGAGTTGCTGTGGAATTCTGTGGAATTCTCTTCCCCAGAAAGCAGTGGAGGTTAGGCCATTGAATTTATTCAAGGCTGAGTTAGATATATTTTTAATGGGCAAGGGCATCAAGAGTTATGGAGGCTGGACAGGAGAGTGAAGTTGAGACTACAACCACATCAGCCGTAATCTTATCAAATAGTGGAGCAGGCTCGAAGGACCAAATGGCCTACTCCTGCTCCTAAGTTCTATGTTCCTATATTAGTAATACAATGATGTTATAAATAGATTAATGGATACATGGGATTAGTTACAAACTGTACTCTATCATAAATCATGAGAGTGACATTTGAGCTGATTCATTTTGTGACAGGTTTTAATTATGCACTGGCTCAGATTTTGCATTTGTAATGATGGTGAAATTGTCAGCGTTCATTACTCTGAAAATGCCAGCAATTTCTGGAGTCTGCTGATGTGCAGCTAAATGCAAAAGTCAGTAATTGTGTGCACTGTTGAACTCCCTACAGACTACAGCCAAGTAGAATCTTTGTTTTCTTTATTCTTTCATGGGATGTGGGCATCTCTGGCAAGTTCAGCATTTGCTGCCCATCCCTAATTGCCCTTGAACTGAGTGACTTGCTTGGCCATTTCAGAGGGCAGCTAAGAGTCAATTATATTGCTGTGGATCTGGAGTCACATGGAGGCCAGGCCATATAAAAATGGCAGACTTCTTCCCCTAAAGTGTATTAGTGAACCAGGTGGGTTTTACAACAAGCATGTGATCATTACTGAGATTAGCTTTTATAGTCCAGATTTGTTAATTGAATTTTAATTCCACCAGTTGCCATAGTGGGATGTGAACCTATGCACCAGGCTATAATTAGCCTGGACATCTGGATTACTAGTCTAGTGGCCATTACCACTAGGCTACCATCCCCCACCACCCCCCCATGCCCCCATCTCTGAGCTGACAAAAAGTTGATATTTTATACCATTAGTCTCACTGCTAAAAAAAGTACAAAAAGTTTTACTTTGTTGCATGAAGTGTGACTGTTCTTTTAACACCATACTAAGTTCATAATCACTGCTGAACAGCCTCACTGTCCCTGAGAACCTTATTTTGCAAAATGTAAAATTTCTCCATTATGAAACGAAATTCAGATTTTTACTTTCTTTATTTCAGATTCTAACTTGATCCCATGTGCACACCCCAATAATGTATTTCATTCTCTGTAAAATGTTTATAAGAAGCGAAAAATTCACTGCATTTTGTTTCCTGGTTTGCTGACTGTGAAAATACTTAAGTATGATTAACCTTCTGGGTACCATCACTGTTGTTGAATGCCTGGTGAGCCACTCAACTTGGCACCAGTTTCAAACTAGTGTGAGAAAGGGGAAATCCACACAACAGAAATGACTAGATTTTTGTGGGCAATTTTTTTTCAATGAGAGTGGTGAGAGCCATTGCTTTACCACGGACTGCAAAATCTGCCAAAGGTATAGAATAGAACTTACAAGTCTGTACTGCTGAATGGACGTTCACTGAAGACTATTAATCTTGTCTGAGATAAAATCCCCATGTTTAGGAGAAAATAATTTGCAATGTATTACACATCATGCATGATATATAAAATAATTGCCTATTTGCAGTGTACTATCATGTTCAAACACAATGAAGCATCACAGATAATGGCATAAATTTTAAGAGGAAAGATCAAGTTCCTATTAAGAATCATTCGATCTCTGCGTTTTGATTCAGCATTTTAATACACTATTCAAATCAATTATACTTTTTATAGAACAACTTCCATTTTTGTTGCTTGGGCACATTCCTTTTTGCTATTAACAATAAATTTTACTGATCTCATTTGAAAGTCCAGCAACTGAATCATTACTGAAATGTAATTTTTTTGATGGAATGCCATTACAATTATGTGGACATGTGGAATTAAAAAAAATTAAGCAAGTTAGCTGACCAGTCTTCTGTAGGAGAAAAGAAAAACAACAAATAAATGAATACCAAAGATATACTTTGAATGCTTCTTACAAATTAGCATAGTGCTTCCCATTGTAATAAATGGATCTTCTATATACATCAGCTAACAACCATGTCAGATTGAGTGTATGATCAGAGCTGCTGTCTTCACCACTGTTCACAAGCCAGGTCCAAATACTCATGTGCAGCTACTGCCCATACCACTAACAGAATTCACCTTACCAATAGCATGATGCTACGAGTTGCATATTTCATTGTGTCATCATTTAAATCCACAGTCAAACAAAGAGCTTGCCATCGTTTTTTTTCCAGAATCGCAGTAGACTAATTTACACTGACTTGAATCTGGATGAAATGCATGGCTGAAAACGTAATCCTTTTATGCTAGTTTGAATTCAGAGTTTATGCCTATTTGCTCTTCAATTCTGTCTTTTACTTCCAGAGCTGAATACACACTGGCATAAATGCGGTTTAACCGACAGTTTCTCTGTAGCTTAGGGTCAGAGTATCATTAGGATGGGAGCAAACAATAAGTGAGAGATATTCCAGTAAAAGTAATCACTAGTCTTCAGTAAAGCCAACAAAACAACTACAATATAGCTATCCTTCATTTCCACTATCTCACCACAACCTCAGGATTGTATGTTGGATTGCTCATTATAGAGAGTTTTATCAAAAGCACCCACCTGGGCATTGGCACTGTTCTCTCCAGATGATTGTATATGTGTTTGTGTGTGTGCACATATATATATATATTTATTTATTTATTTATCATGTATATAAAGAAAGGAAGAACTTGCATTTATATAGCATCTTTCACAACAACTTCAGGACATCCCAAAATGTTTTACAACCAGTGAGGCACTTTTGAAGTCTAGCCATTGTTGTAATGTAGGAAATATGTATATTGTTTTATGTATCAACAATTAGTTGTCTCACTTAATTCCTCATTGGTATTCTAAATAATTTCATCCAGTTCCATTTACAATTGATCTGACATTCACACAGCCTCTCTTCTGGTGGAAGGTACAGCTAAATTCCAAATTGTTTACAACCATCAACAACCAGTCCCTAACCATAAAGGTGCCACCAGCAAACATGCTGTCTGCACAAAACTAAAAAAGGATGTCACGTTCTTCATTATTCTTTGTAAATATTTGTTTTGAAAGGATTCAAATGATTACGTTTCCTCTTTCGACTTCTTCATATTGAAAATAAGTCTAAATTGTGTTCTACTTTACAGTGGAGACAGCTAGTTTCTCAGCTGTATTTTTACTCAACCTCTGCACACTATGAAGACTTTTCAATCTTAGGGAGAATTTTCTGAGCTAATTCAGAACTGACCATTATCCATTTGATAAAACTTATCAGTGGACAGTCCTAACCATCCACAGTTTCTAAATCCTATGGCCTTTAAACAAATGGCAAAATTTAATAAGTTGTTCATATTTATTCAATAGTAATCTTGTTGTTAAGGATTTTTTTTTTTGCAGAGTTCTCAATTGCTACTAACACTGCCAAAACCACAAACCACCATGGATCAATGACAGTTCAAAAATAGCGCAGACAGATACTTAAAGGTAACCGGTTAATCAGGGCGCTAAAAATAGCACACTGAGGAAATTAAACTCCTACAGTAACAGATGCAGCTCCAACATCTGTCAACAGTGGTTCAAGGTTCATATAGTTGCTGTCAGTTCATGTTTATCCTATTCTGCCCTGTAGGGAATGTAGAGTCCTGAGCTGCAATAATCATGGTTTCAAAATATTGCACAGTGCAGTAATTGTTAAGGACCTCTATACATTGCAGATGTCATTTTAAAGATTGTTGTGGTGAATAGCGTATTTTCATCTCTCATAAATTGGGGACATGCCTGGGTTGAATCTTGTACCAAGCATAGGTGAGTTAATTTGTCTGTTTACTACATGTATTGATACTGTAAATCCACTTATAAAGAACAAGTTTGTGATTTTAAAACAAAAATAAAAATACCTGGAAAAACTCAGCAAGTCTGGCAGCATCTGCGGAGAGGAACACAGTTAACGTTTCGAGTCCGTATGACTCTTCAACAGAACTAAGTAAAAATAGAAGAGTGGTGAAATATAAGCTGGTTTAAGGGAGGGTGGGACAAGTAGAGCTGGATAGAGGGCCAGTGATAGGTGGAGATAGCCAAAAGATGTCACAGACAAAAGGGCAAAGAGGTGTTGAAGGTGGTGATATTATCTAAGGAATGTGCTAATTAAGGGTAGAAAGCGGAACAAGCAAGGTACAGATAGCCCTAGTGGGGGTGGGGTGGGGTGAAGGAATCGAAAAAGGCTAAAAGGTAGAGATAAAACAATGGATGGAAATACATTCAAAAATAATGGAAATAAGTGGGAAAAGAAAAATCTATATAAATTATTGGGAAAAAAGGGGGGGATCTGAAAGGGGACTTTCCCAATAATTTATATAGACTTTTCTTTTCCCACCTATTTCCATTATTTTTGAATGTATTTCCATCCATTGTTTTATCTCTACCTTTTAGCCTTTTTTGATTCCTTCACCCCACCCCACCCCCACTAGGGCTATCTGTACCTTGCTTGTCCTGCTTTCTACCCTTAATTAGCACATTCCTTAGATAATATCACCACCTTCAACACCTCTTTGCTCTTTTGTCTGTGACATCTTTTGGCTATCTCCACCTATCACTGGCCCTCTATCCAGCTCTACCTGTCCCACCCTCCCTTAAACCAGCTTATATTTCACCACTCTTCTATTTTTACTTAGTTCTGTTGAAGAGTCATACGGACTCGAAACGTTAACTGTGTTCCTCTCCGCAGATGCTGCCAGACCTGCTGAGTTTTTCCAGGTATTTTTATTTTTGTTTTGGATTTCCAGCATCAGCAATTTTTTGCTTTTATCCTAAATTTGTGATTTTGTTGTGCATAGTGGTATTCTTCGCCCTGGATTAGCACAAATAAGATTCAGGACAATTTGCACTTAGTTCCCTGGGCATACCAGGCAGCTGAAGCACATGACATTAACACTTCTTACAAAAAGAAATATACATAATTGCCATCCAAATTCACAGGAGCAACACAATCAGCAAAGGACAGAACAATGACAAGACATTCATCCTTTTGTGCAATGATTTGTAAGTAGCTCAGACTGCAAGTCCTTCAGATGAGCTAAAGCTTATTTCAACTTCTAAGATCTCAAGAAGTTGAAGGACAAAAGTAGGTTGTTGATAAATGTTCAGTTCTATCTGGGGGATATTATTGAAAGGTTTAAGGTTTGCGGTCTGCAAAAAATCCCTGGCCCAGATGGCTATCCTGTCAAATTTTATGAGACAAATGCTACCTTTATTGCCCTAGTTCCGATGTGATTATTCAATCATATATGGAAGTCCATAAAGCGACAGATACAATTCATGAGATAGTTGTCACAAAAAGAGAAAATACTTCTTCACAGCCAAATCTCATTCGGGGAATGTGTTTGCAAAACAACTCTTCAGTCAATGTAAAAAATTTTTGTTTCACACTGATAACACTTAAAAGCAGCCTAAACCTGGAGTCGGGGGCCAACATGGCACTGAAGTGACGCAGAATGAAACTCTCCAGAGGAAGGAGTCTCATTACATTAGTCTTTATTTCAGTCATTTAAATAACTGCATTTTGAGGTAATCACCTCCCTCAGCTTTCTTTCCCCGATAGTCCCATGGATCCAAGAGGCAGGGAGAACAAATGCCCATGGGCTCCATCCCCTACATAGAAAATTAGCTCCTTCTGCTCTCCATTTTCTGTGGGGAAGCCAGCCTCTGCTTATTGCTCCCAAACAACAGCATAGCTGATCAGGAACCCAGTGGATTCCTGTTGACATAACTTGGGCTTATCCCAACATCACTCTCATCCAAATGTATAATCTAAGAATTTAAATGACCAGATTGAACACATTATGACCCAAAATGTAGGTCTTTACTCACTGCCTTGTATGGATTAGCATAATCCATATTTTATGGCTGAGTTTGATGACACTACAATTGCAGAGTGCACACTTACCGCACGTGTAGTTGCAGTGCCTGTGGTGTTAAAGCCAGCGATGTCCCAGGCAGCTGCTTGCTTCAAAATCGACACAACTCTAACAATGACAGAAGAGAAGGAGCAGATTTGCTGTCAGAGACTATCGAGTCCTGGGGGGAGTGCAGTGACTGTATTCATCCCTTATTTAGCCACGAGCAGAAACATTGATCATTAAATGCTCTGTTTTGCAATTTGATGACTGCGTCACAGAAGGAAAAGAATTAAACTTTGAAGTGGAAGCTGCAAACAATGCTTCATCAGTTTTCATTAACTGGAAAGTTAACTCCACCAAATGAGATAGTACAACTCCACAATAATATCTATGCACTACAAATAGTAGTCTTTAGGCCAGCTGCATGAAATGGATTTCCAATTCAAATCCCACATTTTAACACAGAGCGGGTCTGCCGCGTTAGAGAGTGAGGCGCCAAGTCCCGGGGAACGCAAGGTTGAACGGCTGGTAATTACTGAAGACCAGAAAAGCATGTGGCAAGAGTGCTGGAGGGGGAGAAGAGGGCTTGGGAAAGGGGTTGAGCAAGGGCAAGAGTGCGGGAGAAGGCATCGCACCTGAGAGTGCAGCTGAGCGAGCAACTCCGCCACTGACACAGGCACAAACCAGTGCTGGCTCCCACTGTCAGGCACATGCTAATGTCATCAACAGTGGAAGCAACCAGGCACTGGCAGATTGTATGCGAGCTGAGTGTGAATCTACAACCATGCCTGGCATCTAGTTGATCAGTGTCAGGCAATACAATGATTTAACAACGAATCCCAAATCCTTATAAGTAATTCACTGAAGAATACATGGAATATCCAACACTTTATCTTGATAGCCTAGAAACAACAAGGTTTAGAAATTCACAGGCTGCTCAGTGAAATATGCTGACTAGGTTGCTGCAATGCTAGCAGCGATCTTCAGGTGGGTGAAGTAAGTGAGAAAGTGCGATGCCTGGGGTGGGGGTGAAAAGGATTAGTAATTAAGGGGTGGTTAGTGGGGTACCATCTTTTAAAGTTGGGTCAGGAGAAGCACTGGGCTGAATTATACATGCCCCTGGCGGGTGTGTTTCCCATGGAGGGGGAGTATGTTAAATGGTGTGAGCACCCACCCCACCTTCCTGCCCACTCCTGAGCTCACCCACATAATACATTTGGCCTGGGCAGCAGGACGGGAATGGGAAACCCGATTTTTAACCTCAAATGGTTAAAGGGTGGTAAGAAAGAGGGGGCTTGCTCTTTGGGGGCAGCCTTTTGCCGCTTGCGGGGTGCCCCCCACCCCCCCTTAGACTGAAACCCCCCTTCCTTCCTGCCCACACCCTCTCTTAAACCCACTCTCTCCCCCTCCACACCACCACTGCCCCTGTCCTTAATGTTCCTAATCCATCCTGACGCAAGACCCAGAACTAACCTGCTCCAGGGATCCCAGATCTTGGGCTCCTTTCTTCAGCTGCTGTCCCGGCAGCTGCCACTGATGCCCTCCTGACATTGCCGCGGCTCATAGAGCTGCCAGCCAACCAGAGACCCACTCTGCCCTTTTTAATGAGCCCCGCAGTGCTTTATGGCAGTGGGGCTCCTCGGGGTTGGAGTCAGTTGGCTTCACACCGACGTGGTTTCTGGGGGGTTGGGGGGGGTGGGATGATGTCCACCCCCTCCCCTCTTATTATTCAGCCTATTGTTGCTCCTCCCAGCTCCCTACTCTGTTAAGCATATTTTTAAAATTGACCTTGTTGGCTCCAGCCTAACAGGCAATCCTCTTAAGGACGTCCTGTTAGGCCACATATAAGCCTGCTTTTCCTGAGCACGACCAATGCAGGCTGCCTCAGGTCAAACCGATCTTACAGGGGGCACTTCAAACAGGCATTAAGTCTCTTATCTGCAAAAACAAATAAAAGGCTAACTGCCTGGTATGTTTTTTTGGCTTTACTAATATGGGTCATATAAACTATCTGGTTGCTGCCAACAATATTGGAGGATTAGCTGACATTTAGAGACTGAGAAATTGGCACTGAGTGACCAAACCTCTAGATTGATGTCTAATTCTTAATAGTTCTTCACGGATGATTAGAACATAAAAAATAGGAACAGGCGTAGGCCATTCAGACAATTGAATCTGCTCTGCCATTCAATAACATCATGGCTAACCTGATTAAAGCAAAATACTGTGGATGCTGGAAATCTGAAATTAAAACAGAAAATGCTGGAAAAACTCAGCAGATCTGACAGCATGTGTGGAGAGAGAAACAGAGTTAATGTTTCAAGTCTGTATGACTCTGCTGACTGTGGCTCTAACTTCATTTTCCTGTCTGCCCCTCATACCCTTTGAGTCTTGTAGATATAAAATCTGTCTCAATCAGCCTTGAATATATTGAATGACCCGGCCTCTATTGCGCTCTGGGAAAGAGAATTCCAAACATTAATGATGCTCTGAGAGAAAATACTCCTCTTCACCTCCCTCTTAAATGGGACACCCCTTATTTTGAAATTGTGCCTCCTAGTTCTAGATTCCCCACGAGGAGAAATAGCCTCTCAGCATCTACCCTGTCAAACCCCTAAGACATTATATGTTTCAATAAGATCACCTCTCATTCTTTCAAACTCCAATGCGTATAGGCCCAACCTGCTCCCCTTTCCTCATAATACAACCCCTTCATCTCAGGAATCAACCTACTGAACCTTCTCCAAATTGCCTTCAATGCAACCATACCCCTCCTTAAATAAGGAGATCAAACTGTACGCAGTACTCCAAGTATGGCCTCAGCAACATCCTGTACAGCTGTAACAAGATTTCCCTATTTTTATACTTCATCCTCCTTGCAATAAAGGCCAGCATTCCATTTGCCTTCCTAATTAGTTGTTGTACCTGAATGCTGACTTTTTGTGATGCTTGTAGGTGGGCATCTAGGTTCCTTGGTACTACAGCACTCTGCAGTATCTCTCCATTTCGATAATATTCTGCTTTTCTATTCTTGCCAACCTGAAAATGACCTGCCTTTGTTCCCTGTTAGTTAACCAATCCTCTCTCGGTGTTAATATATTACCCCCAACACCATGAGCTCTTCTGTGGTAACCTTTTATGTGGAACCCTATCTAATGCCTTTTGGAAATCCAAATACACTGCATCTACTGGTTCACCTTTATCCACCCTGCTTATTACATCCTCATAGAACTCTAATAAATTCTTCAAACACAATTTCACTTTCATAAAACCACGTTGATTCTGCTTGATTGAATTACGATTTTATAAATACCCTGCCACTACTTCCTTAATAATGGGTTCCAGCATTTTTCCGATGGCAGGTGATAGACAAACTGATCTACAGTTTCCTGCTTTCTGTCTCCCTCCTTTCTGGAATTGAAGTGTTATATCTGGGGTTTTCCAATCCACTGGGGCCTTTCCAGAATCCAGAAAATTTTGGAAGATTACAACAATATGTCCATTATCTCTGCAGCGACTTTATTTAAGACCCTAGGAGGCAGGCCATCAAGTCCAGGGAACTTGTCAGCCTTTGGGCACATTAGTTTTCGCATTACTTTTTTTCCTGTGATAGTGATCGTTTTAAGTTACTCCTTCCCTTTTGCCCCTTGATTTTCTAATGGGTTGTTTTTTGAGTTTTCTACTTTGAAGCCAGGTACAACATACTTGTTCCAAGTTTCTGCCGTTTCCTAGTTTCCAATTATTAATTCCCAGTCTCATCCTTTAAGGGACAAATGTTTACTTTAGCTACTATCTTCCTTTTTATATACTTTGAAAAGATCTTACTACCTAGTTTTATATTTCTTGCTAGTTTGCTCTCATATTTTAATTTCTCCCTCTTTATTTTTTTTCAGTCATCCTTTGATGGTTTCAAAAACTTTCCCAACCTTCTGGCCTACTACTAATCTTCACAGCACTGTATGCCTTTTCTTTGAATTTAATAGTATCCTTAATTTCATTAGTTAGCCACAGATAGTGCATCCTTCTAATAGAGTCTTTCTTTCTCATTCTATCTTTGTTGAGAGGTTATAAAAATCTCCATAAATGTTCACCACAGCTTAGCTACTGTTTTACCTTTCAACCTATTTTTCCAGTCTACTGTAGACAATTTTGGCTTTATACTTCGTAATTGCCTTTATTTAAGTTTAAGACATGAATGTCAGACCCAACTTTCTCACCCTCAAACTGAACGTGAAATTCTAACATGTTATTATCATTCTTAGAAACAGAGACAGATGCCCTTATAACAACTATAACTTGTTTTATACAGCACTTTGAATATCGTAAAATGTCCCAGGATGCATCTCACAAACAAAATTTGACATTGAACACAAGTACATACGAATATACAAATTAGGAGCAGGTGTAGGCTGCTCGGCCCCCAAGCCTGCTCTGCCATTCAATAAGATTATGGTTGATCTGATTTTAACCTTATATTCCCACCTACCCCAGATAACCTTTCACTCTCTTGCTTATCAAGAATCTATCTAACTCTGCCATATAGATAGTCAAGGACTCTGCTTCAATTACCTTATGGTGAAGAGAATTCCAAAGTCTCACAACCCTCTGAGAGAAAAAAAATTCCTCATCCCTGTCCTAATTGGGCAACCCCTTATTTTGAAACAGAGACCCGGAGCTCTAGATTCTCCCACAAGAGGAAATATCCTTTCCACATTCGCCCTGTCAAGTCCCCTCGGGATCTTAAATGTTTCAATCGAGTCATTTCTTACTCTTCTAAACTCCAGTGGATATAAGCCTAGCCTGTCCAGCCTTTCCTCACAAGATAATCCATACATTCCAGGTGTTAATCTACTAAGCCTTCTCTGAACTGCCTCTAATGCATTTACATCTTTCCTTAAATAAGGAGACCAATACTGTACACAATACTCCAGATGTGATCTCACCAATGCCCTGTAGAACTGAAGCATAAATTGCCTACTCTTGTATTCAGTTCCTCTTGCAATAAACAATAACATGCTATTAGCTCTGCTAATTACTTGCTGCACCTGCATACTAACCTTTTGCAATTCATGCACTAGGACACCCAGATCCCTCTGCATCTCACAGCTCTGCAATCTCTCACCGTTTAAATAATATGCCTCTTTTTTATTCATCCTGCCAAAATGGACAACCTCACATTTTTCTACATTATACTCCATTTGCCAGATCTTTGCCCACTCACCTAACCTTTTTGTTCTTTTGTAGCCTCCTTATATCCTCTTCATGACTTACTTTCCCACCTACCTACCTTTGTGGAGATATTAGGACAGATGACCAAAAGCTTGGTTAAAAAGGTGGATCTTAAGTAGTGTTTAAAGGGAAAATGTGAGGTGAATTTGGTTTAGGAAGGGAGTTCCAAGCTTAGGGGCTTGAAGCCACCAATGATGGAGTGATTAAAATCAGGAAAATTCAATAGGTCAGAATTGGAGGAGCGCAGAGGGATAAGGCGATGGAGGGGAGTGAAAACAAGGATGAGAATTTTAAAATTGAGCTGTTGTCAGATCGGGCGTCAGTGTAGATTAGCAGGCATGAGGGTGGGGGGATGGTGGTGCAGTGGTGTGAGAGTGGCAGACTTGGGGGGATTGGGTGCAAGAGGGTGATGGGCAAACAAAACTTGGAGGAATTTAGGACCCAGATAGCATTTGGATGAACACAACTTTTATGTAGGGTGGAAGATGGGCAAAAGACAGCACTAGGGAAGCCAGCCAGGAGCACCTTGGAATTGTCACATCTACAGGTGACAAAGGCATGGATCAGAGTTTCAGCATTGGGTGAGCTGAGGCAAGGCAGAGTAGGATGGAGCTGAAAATAGATGGTTTTAATGATGTTTTAATGTGGTTGGAAGTTTACCTCAGGATCAAATATGACACCAATCACCTTCCCATGAACAGCTTCTGAGATGGATTGAAGCTGCACATAATTGACAACATGGAGGTTCAGTCAATTCAACATACCAACCTTGAACAGTTGGATACAGGACTAGTCATCAACTGGGAATTAGATTTTTCAATGCATTTATTTTTATGTGCCAGTTTATTGATACTTGAATTACAATATTAATAATTTTAATACACAATCACAATATAAATGACTTTAAGAAATGATGTTTCGATAAACAGGGGGAAAAGAAACATGTTTAAATGTCACAATTTGTGGATGGATTCTTTAATTTAATATGCCTGTAGTCAGCAGATATGAAAATGCATATTTGAATGGGAACTTTATTAAAATTAATGAATAATGTTCTCACAATATGCTCTCAAGGTCAAGATTCTTGAGCCTCCATGTATTTGAAAGCAATTGGCTGATTTAAAGTGGTCATGATATTCTTCAACACAGTCCAATGAAAGCTGACAGAACACAGGGGCTCAGGCGGGATTTGTGAACGTACCTGTGTACACATTTCATTTGCATTAGTGCAGAAAGAATCAATTTCATTTCTGACATTATGCATTGCATAAATTTTCTTGAAGAAGCCTGGGGGAAATGGGAGGTCAAAGTATTTGGATGCTGCTAACTTCTGAATTAGTGAATAGAAGAATTTCCTTCGCAATAGGAACTGTTAGTTAATGCATCTTGAGAGCATGTATATGTAGTACAGATTCTTTTTCCTCATATTTGCTTGTGAAAATAGTAATTGTATTTTTACCTCATAGGACACCATTGAATGCCTTTTCTGTCAAGTTTTATAAAGTGTATTTTTTTTATCCCAGTGAACACGACATCTTCTTCATATTTCTTCCTGTCTAGTTAGAAATACTCACAACGATGACTAAATTATTAACATCATGCACGTGCATGGGTCTACGTGCCACGCATAAGCGGAGTGAATTTTGATCTTTGTATTCATGAAGATTTTAACCTTCTAGGAGATTTGAGATGAACGATATAGTTAGCTGCACCTTGAGACGAAAGTGCACCATTAAAGCCTGACATTAGAAAATGGAAAACAGAAGTTCAAAGACACTCAGTGATTCAGAGAATTCTCAGCACTGCATACACATTACTCTAGAACATTGCTCCCCATTACAATCCAAAGCTCAACAATTTCTTTTTAAAATGAATATTCCTTTTTTTATTTCATATTGCATGTGGAAATTTGTGTTTTGTTTTTCTAAAAAGCGCGAAGGAGGTTATAGTCTGTTCACAGACTTCCCTGAAAATATTTTTTCATTTGTGTTTTCATATCTCCAGCTTACATTACTTGTGTTAACTATCTCATGCCAACATCCCCAATTGATTTTCCCCGCAACAAATCAATAAGTTTTTCTTCATTGCACTAACCGCAGATCACATTGAATTTAGCTGTAAAACAGGATTACTTGTTTAGAACTGTTATGTATCGAGCTTATTTTGTTTTTACTTGTTTAGAACTGCTTTAAAATGTACATCTTATTTCAAAGGAAGCACATCAAATAACAGTTCTAGGAGAGGACATCATAATCCCTGTATAAAATACATTCAGCACAAAATTACGTGTACTATCACTATACCCTGGTAAAAGGATTAGACCCTTACTTAATTACATAGCTACACGCCTCCAACATGCATTACACATGGGGGAGAATTTTCTTCCTGTCGGGGACGTTGTGCGGGGGCGGGCGATTAAGGCCTGTCCAGCGTGATGCATGCCCGGAAGCGCTGAGCGCTCCCTGTGCAGGCGGGGCGGAGGGGGGGTGGTTTTCCTGAGTTGAGGAGTGCCTCAGGGAGATTACTTTCACTTATAAAACATTGATTAAAGGCGAAAAAAATTTTTTAACGACATTACTCCTCATGTGAAACTGTCACATGAGCTGGGACATGTCCATTAATTTTATTTAAAATTTTTCAAACACTTTAAAAATACTCATGAAACCTCATCCCATCTGTGGATGAGTTTGCATGAAAAATGCGAAGGCTGCCCGGGCTCAACATTAAGGTTGGATGGACAGCTCAGCTAATTGCTTTATTGGCTTTTTAAATGCCTTAACAGGCCTTTGACAGTTCAGTGGGCGCGCAGCCGAGCTGGCTGCGCACCTGCCAAACTGAAAATCTAAATGACGCGCGGTGACATTGGGTCGTCATTTTATGCCTCGGTGAGCGGGCCTCGTCCCCGCTCGCTGAGCTGAAGATTCTGCCCGTGGGGGAGAAACAAAGAGAAATGGTTAATTCTCTGAAAGGATATTGGAAGACAAGGCTGTCAAATGGAATTGCTCATCTTCTGTATTTCAATGGCTGAAACTTGATACATTGCTGCACTACAAGTATTATGCTGAGTTGAAGCGAGAGTCAATTAGATTTATATATTGTGAAACAAGTGCTCTGGTGCATTGTAATCACTGTGGATTGTGTGCCAAATACTGATGAAGTTAGCACACTTGTTTTTCTTTTAATTATTCATTCATGGGATGAGGGTTTCGCTGGCTGGGCCAGCACTTATTGCCCATCTGTAGTTGCCCTTGAGAAGGTGGTGGTGAGCTGCCTTCTTGAACCATTGCCGTCCATGTGGTGTGGGTACACCCACAGTGCTGTTAGGAAGGGAGTTCCAGGATTTTGACCCAGTGACAGTGAAGGAACAATATGTTTCCAAGTCAAGATGGTGAGTGACTTGGAGGGGAACTTCCAGGTGGAGGTTTTCCCATCTATCTGGCGCCCTTGTCCTTCTAGATGGCAGTGGTCGTGGTTTGGAAGGTGCTGTCGAAGGTGCCTTGCAGTGCATCTTGTAGATGGTACACACTGCTGCTACTGTGCGTCGGTGGTGGAGGGAGTGAATGTTTGTTGATGTGGTGCCAATCAAGTGGGCTGCTTTGTCCTGGATGGTGTCAAGCTTCCTGAGTGTTGTTGGAGCTGCACTCTTCCAGGCAAGTGCGGAGTATTCCATCACACTCCTGACTTGTGCCTTGTGGACAGGCTTTGGAGAGTCAGGATATGGGTTGCTCATCACATTATTCCTAGCCTCTGACCTACTCTTGTAGCCACAGTATTTATATAGCTAGTCCAGTACAGTTTCTGGTCAATGGTAACCCCCAGGACATTGATAGTGGGGGATTCAGTAATGATAATGCCAATGAACATCAAGGGGCGATGGTTGGATTCTCTCTTGTTGGAGCTGGTCATTGCCTGACACTTGTGTGATGCGAATGTTACTTGTCACTTGTCAGCCCAAGCCTGGATATTGTCCAGGTCTTGCTGCATTTGGACATAGACTGCTTCAGTATCTGAGGAGTCACGAATGGTGCTGAACTTTGTGCAATCATCAGCGAGCATCCCACTTCTGACCTTCTGATGGAAGGAAGGTTATTAATGAAGCAGCTGAAGATGGTTGGGCCGAGGACACTACCCTGAGGAGCTGCTGCAGTGATGTCCTGGAGCTGAGATGACCGACTTCCAACAACCACAACCATCTTCCTTTGTCCTTTTGTCTATGACATCTTTGGTAATCTCTTCTTTGCCTCCACCTATCACTGGCCGTTATTCCAGCTCTACCTGTCCCACCCCCCTCAAACAGCTTATATTTCACCTCATTTCTATTTTTCCTTAGTCCTTATGAAGAGTCATAAGGACTCGAAACGTTAACTGTATCCCTCTCCGCAGATGCTATCAGACCTGCTGAGTTTTTCCAGTTATTTTTATTTTTGTTTTTGGAAGAATTTTGCCCTCGGTTGGCGGGCGGGCCCCACCAGCTCGGCGGCGGGCGGACAGCCGACCCCCACCACCGATACGGGGCCCATCACCATTTTGAGTGGGCAGGCCAATTAAGGCCTGCCCAGCGGCCTGCCCGACAGGAAGCGCTATGCGCTTCCTGTGCGGGGGGGTGGAGGGAATCCCCATCTGTCAAAGTGCGCACTGCTCCCTGAGGCAAAGTCCTGTCTCAGGGAGATTAATGACAGGTAAATAATGTCTAAAAATAGAAAAATATTAAAATTATTAACATGTCCCCCTCATGTGACAATGTCACACGAGATGGGACATGTTAATAATAAACACTTAAAATTTATTACATTTTTAAAAAACTGGGGCTCCTGTCCTGCCCGCCAGCTTTAAGGTTGGACGGGCAGGTATTTAATTATCTTAACTAGCCTGTCAATTGCCTCAATTGGCCATTGACAGGTCGGCGGGTGGACAGCTGATTTCGTTGTGCGCCCGCCTTCCTGAAGATTTAAATGGACCGGGATGACGTCCGGGATTCCTCCCGACGTCATCCCGTGTCATTTCCCGTCAGCGAGTAGGCCCCGCCCCCAAATCACCGAGGGGAAAATCCTGGCCTTTGTTTCAGATTTCCAGCATCTGCAGTATTTTGCTTTTATGCTTTCATCTTCCTTTGTGCTAGTTATGACTCCAACCAGTGAAGAGTTTTCCCCTTGATTCCTATTGACTCCAGTTTTGCTGGGACTCCTGCCACACTCGGTCAAATGTGGCCTTGCAGTCAAGGGCAGTCACTCTCACCTCACCTCGGGAGTTCTTGTCCATGTTTGAACCAAGGCTGTAATGAGGTCTGGAGCTGAATGGCCCTGGCAGAACCCAAACTGGGTGTCAGTGAGCAGGTTATTGCTAAGCAAGTGTCACTTGATACCACTGTTGATGACCCCTTCCATTACTTTACTGATGATGGAGAGTAGACTGATGGGGCAGTAATTGGCCGGGTTGGATTTGTCCTGCTTTTTGTGTACAGGACATACCTGGGCAATTTTCCACATAGCCAGGAAGATGTCAGTGTTGTAGCTGTACTGGAACAGCTTGGCTAGGGGTGCAGCAAGTTCTGGAGCACAATTCTTCAGTACTATTGCCAGAATATTGTCAGGGTCCATAACCTTTGCAGTATCCAGTGCCTTCAGCCGTTTCTTGATATCACGTGGAGTGAAGCGAATTGGCTGAAGACTGACATTTATGATGCTGGGGATCTCCAAAGGAGGCTGAGGTGGATCAGCCACTCAGCACTTCTGGATGAAGATTGTAGCAAATGCTTCAGCCTTATCTTTTGCACTGATGTGCTGGGCTCTTCTATCATTGAGGATGGGGATATTTGTGGAGCCTCCTCATCCACTGAGCTGTTTAATTGTCCACCACCATTCACGACTGATATAGCTTCACCAGGTTGACACCTCATTTTTAGGTATGCCTGGTGCTGCTCCTGGCATGCCCACCTGCACGCTTCATTGAACCAGGGTTGATCCCCTGGTTTGATGGTAATGGTAGAGTGGGGGATATGCTGGGCCATGAGGTTACAGATTGTGTTCAAGTACAATTCTGCTGCTGCTGATGGCCCACAGCACTTCATGGATGCCCAGTCTTGAGTTGCTAGATCTGTTCAAAATCTATCCATTTAGCACGGTGGTAGCGCCACACAACACGATGGAGGGTATCCTCAATGTGAAGATGGGACTTCGTCTCCACAATGACCATGCAGTAGTCACTCCTACTGATACTGTCAGGGACAGATGCATATGCTGCAGGTAATTTGGTGAGGATGAGGTCAAGTATGTTGTTGGTTCCCTCACCACCTTGTTGGTTCCCTCACCACCTGCCACAGACCCAGTCTAGCAGCTACGTCCTTTAGGGCTCAACCAGCTCTGTGAATAGTCATGCTACCGAGCCACTCTCGGTGAGGGACATTGAAGTCCCCCACCCAGAGTGCATTCTGTGCCCTTGTCATCCTCAGTGCTTCCTCCAAGTGATGTTCAACATGGAGGAGCACTGATTCATCAGCTGAGGGAGGGCAGTACGTGGTGATCAGCAGGAGGTTTCTTTGCCCAAGAGGCTTCATGGGGCCCAGAGTTGATGTTGGCGACTCCCAGGGCAACTCCCTCCCGACTGTATACCAATGTACCACCACCTCTGCTGGGTCTGTCCTGCCGGTGGGACAGGACATACCCAGAGATGGTAATGGTGGTGCCTGGGACATTATCTGTAAGGTATGATTCTGTGAGGATGACTATGTCATGCTGTTGCTTGACTAGTCTGTGAGATAGCTCTCCCGGTTTTCGCACTAGCCCCCAGGTATTAGTAAGGAGGACTTTGCAGGGTCGACAGGGCTGAGATTGACTTTGTCATTTCCGGTGCCTAGGTCGGTGCTGGGTGGTCCGTTTGGATTCTTTCCTTTCTCGTGACTTTGTAGTGGTTTGTTACAACTGAATGGTCTACTAGGCCATTTCAGAGTAACCACGTTGCTGTGGGTCTGGAGTCACGTGTAGCCAGACCAGGTAAGGACAACAGATTTCCTTCCCTAAACGGCATTAGTGAACCTGATGGGTTTTTACAACAATCGACAATGGTTTCATGGTCATCTTTAGTCTTTAATTCCAGACTTTTATTGAACTCAAGGGGAGAATTTTCTCCCCGTCGGGGTGGGGAGGGGGCGGTTGTGCAGGGGCGGGTGTTGGCGGGTGCACAGCCAATCGGCTGGGCGCCGCCATTTTACGTGGGCGGTATGGAGTTGGAGGGTGGGAATGGCCATGCTGGAGTGCGAGCTGGCGGGGGTTGGGGGGTAGTGGGTGCTGGTTGTGCAGGTGTGAAGGGGCATGGGGATTTGTGCAGGTGTGGGGCATGGTGGGTTTGAGAGGTAGGGAAGGCCATTGGAGGGTTTAGAGGTGTGGACGGGCGTTAGGGGAAAAGGGGTAAGTGGGTCAGAGGGAGGGGGTCAGAGGAGTCAATGGAGGATTTCTGGGGGACATACTGAGGGTACCGGTGATAGGACGGGGTGGTGACAGTTAAAGGGGGCAGTGGGAGCTGCCGGAGTGGGAGGGTGAGGGTGCAGTGAGGTTGAATGAAAGGGCACTGAGGGTTGTTGTAGGGGATGCAGAATATGATACAAATTCAGGGGATCGTCAGGATGAGGCTGGGCATATCTATCGTAATGGGGTTGGGTTGTTCAGGATGGTAGGGCACTTCTACACTGACCTATATGGGACAGAATTCGATGGGCAAGAGTTGAAGGGTGACCTTGGGAGGTCAAAAGTGATTCCTGGGGGGTCAATGGTTATGGAGGGATGTTGTGGGTGACAAGGGGAGGGGAACAGTTATTAGACTCAACCTCGAAGGTGATGATGACCATGGCAGCAAGCTATTATGCTAAGCCTCGTGGTTGAGATCTTAAGATGCTGCATGGGAATTTTGGGACATTGGGGTGGGGTGCAGCGGGGTAGGGGGTGGGGTGGGGGCGCTGGGGGGAGGGTGCAGAGATGCAGGTGAACTCAACTGGACAACTGAAGGGGAACCCCAGCATGTAGTACTTACAATGTTAGGGCATTGGGACAGATAAGAATGTGAAGGGTAAAGACTCAGCGTGCGCGGGAGACTTCTTGCACATGGCTCGCAAGGGCCTGGCAAAGAGCCTTTGCCTTCCTGAACATACCTGACTCCGAGGGACATGAGGCACCCCTTGGAAGATGTTGATGGGGATCTGGGGGGTGCTTAAGGACTATCGCAAATAAACCACATCAGACCATGATTAAAGTGCAAGTGAACTACATTTACAAAAGTGTGATAAGTGTAACAATCATAGAACTTAAATTTTCTTGCCCTGCCACTTTTCCTAAGTGCTCCCCAAACACTCACAGCAGGGGCGGAGGCAGCCTGCTGACCAGTTTGCCCTGTTGGCTTTGTTGACCTTAGCGGCCGTCCTCTGGAGACCCGAGGCCTCGAGAGCCCTGGCTTACTTTGGCTGTCCTGCTGTGGGGCAGCTGCTTCCTCTGCGGTCACAGAGGACGAAGCTGAAGGGGTCAAAGGCAAGGGGGATTCGGAAGCGCCGGACACCCTCAGAGAGTCCTGAGTGGAGATCCCAGGGTGTCCAACTCCTCCTCTCTTTGAGTGCCTCAGAGCCCCTGCCTGACTCCTTGAAGGGAAGGGTCACCTGGAATGAGGTTGAGGAAGGGTCACCTGGAGGGAGGTCGAGGTGCCCCATCCCCTCTCGTGTAGCCACTGCAAAAGCTCAGCCATGGCTACAGCAATGGAGTGCAGGTCTTCACACATCTCCGGCAGAATCTGCTGGACAAGGTTCTCCATGGAGTTCACCACCCTCCCCATGGAGACCTCCATGCATGCATAGATTGGCACCACTTCATCAGCCAAGAGGCGGACGGACTCCTCTACCTTGCATGCCACTCTGATGAGGGCCTCCGACATCTCCGCCTCTTGCTGGCCCTCCTGCATCACTTGGAAGGCCAATACCAGAGGCCCAACATCAGGCACGAACCTCACAGATGCCTCTTTTCCAGCACTGCTCCAAGCCCCAGTGAGCTTGACTGACCCTGCCTCCTCCTGCTGCAGGCATGTGTCCATGTGGTGACCACCAGACTGAGACCTTTCCTAAACTAGATCTAATACCCATTGAAGTGTGTGTCCCTGGGCTGGTGGAGGGTGCAGGTGACTGCTGTGATGCCTTTACAGGTGCACTTTCTTATTCTGCAATGTCCTCACTCCTCTCTGGGCTTGTCTGAGTGCTGTACAGGGCTTTGTCACTTTTGGGCCTGGCCCTCTCCCTGTTGGCATCTGCAAGTGAGAAAGGAGAGAACGAGTGATACATGAGCTGCCTCCATCATGGAGGAACGCGTGACCCTTAGGTTTCTATGATGTGCATGGATCCTTAGTGGATGGAGGCCACAAGCACCTTCACAGGCTCTGTCCCACTCCAGCCCTGCAAGGTGGGCTGCCTGTTCCTCGAAGTCAGTCAGTTCTTTTAAGTGTGGCTGCCACCCCCCCCCCACCTTCTTCCTCTCCGATTATGGCTTAACTTCTCCTGTGCAAAGAGAGAAGATGATGCTGAGAGCATTGGGTTTCATGTATCTTTCTCATACTTCCAGTCTTAGGAGTAACCCACTGGATTGTGCACCATCTGATTGATGCACTGCAGGTTATCTACAAGGGTTCTGGACCAGCACCCAGCAGAGCAATGAGTCCATACAGAGAGAGAGATCAGGCTCAGAGAGGCATGTCATTAGTGGTGCTTGCTGGTGTCCTCAATGCCTGAGACCCTTCCCCAAACCTCTCCCAGGCTCTCTGTGTGGAAGTGTCAGTCATTCACACTGATCTTTTCACCTGCAGAGGCATCACCTTATCACATTGCCACTGAAGCCCATGTCCCCTGTGCCATTCAGTGAAGTGAGTGTGAGCAGTTGTATGTTCACTTTCCCTGGCAGCGCTGATGAAGTCATTCATTCTTTTGCAACATTACAGGGCAGTCCTCTGCTGGAGGCCCTGGGCACCTACTGCCCTGGAAACTTGCAGCCATGCCGGGTTTGTCTCTCTGCTCGGCCTCCTCTTCCCATCCTGTGGATCGATGGTGTCCCCTGTTGGCCTCCACTTGATCGATCAGGATGCCCAAGCAGTTGTCGCTGAATTTGGGTGCCGGAGCTCCCCGTCCTTTTCGCGCCATCTCCTGCTGCCCGGGAACCTTTTAAACATAGGCACCCAGATATGATGGCAGGTCACATGCTATCCAGCCCAACCCACCATGCAATATGTCAGGAAACCTCCAGCTGCACAATTAATAAGGCCAGGATCACAAGATACCTCGCGACTACCCAGTAGCCTCCATTGCGGGAAACACTCTCCATCCCTGCCCCCACCAAGGGGCTTAGTCCCAGAAGGAAAAATTCTACCCCTCATCTCCAATGCCCCAGCTAAGTAAGCCCACCTGCTATTTTATGATCTTTCTAGTTGTTAATCCCTTAGCTCAACATGGACCTAACCTTTTAAGTGTAATAGTCTTCAATCTGATTTAGTTGCATTTATCTACAGTTAAACTTTAATCTTCCCAGAACATGAAACTACCTCTAAAATATTACTATGAACCATGAACTAGGTATTTACAATGCTTGTCAATAAAGAATATATGAGTCAGCTGTAAAAATATTAATGAAACAAATGTAAATTACCACTAATCTTCAAGCATGTAACAATAATGAATCATTTTTGTCTATTGTGGATTACTTATTGATTGAAGCATATAGTGTTAAACTTGACTATTTCTGCAAATTTCAGAGAATATGAATCACAGCCAGTCAGCCTAAAGATCTTGATGACATTGACTGCAGATCAGTGGTAGTACTCTTGCCTCTGGGCCAGGGGGTTGTGGGTTCAAGCTTCTCTTGAACATGTAATCTAGCTCTGTTACTTGCTGCAGCCACAACATGAGCTTGATGTTGCTATTCTGACAGCATCCCTATCCTGCTTGACACAGAAACACAGCTATATCTGTCTTCAGTTTGTTGCCACTGAATGATTTAAACACTGGTGCGTTTTTTAAAGGTGCTCACAACACCAAAATGAAAGGGAGACAGAGGAAGTAAAGCTAAATTGTTTTAAACTTAAATGTTAATTAAAAGTTAAAATGGCTAGAACAGAGTATTAGTCAGAAAAAGGACAAAATCAAAGAAAATAAATAAAAGAAAAAAGGAATAAATGGATGAGGATGGGTAACATCCTTAAAATTGTTTAATATGTTTTCTAATAGTTAATTTAGTACTTTGGGGATATTATTGTATGAAATAAATCAATTTCTGATGATTAATTTTTGCTGTAATATTACTACTAATTTTCAACATCAGTGTCTGAGCTGACAGCCTGCTAAAGAGGTTGGCATAAGGAAACTGGAGTTTCTGCGGGCCTGCCTGCATTTTAAGGGTTAACGGGCACCTTCTTCTCAATATTATCATCATGTCACATGCTTAGAGATAATGCTGAATGCCATTTACACTGCCAACTATGTATGCCACATAACATTGCAGAAAATGTTGCATGACGAAAAGTTAATTGGATTGCCACTCCAATAGTTGGCTTAAATGGTGCTTTTATTCCACTAGGATAACAGCTTTACCATCATTTAAAATTTATGCCAGGAATTATGAATATTCATAAATATGGCTCAGCTGCACTTTTATGCCAAAGCAGCAATTCTCTGTACGGTGGTTAGTTTGGCTATCTGACTAAAAGGCACACACACAGTGGTTTTCTTGAGATTTTAATTGAAGTTGCATTTTCCTCCCTTTTACTAATAAAAAGCCATGTTCTATTTACAAAGACAGGAGTGCTACTTTGAACAAGAATGCTGAGAGTTGGGCGAGTGATGGCATGAGGTTAAGAGGGGAAATAGATGCTCCTTTGCCTTTTCTAACAGTATCAGCCTGTAGGATTTGGTTTTTAATCTAAAAAAGGGAAAAAAGCTAGATGTTTGGTGAGTATTTGGTAAGTATCTGGTAAGTGGTTAAGGTCTATTCTATTCCTAAGGTTTAAAACAGTATACAAACTGGTAGGTTAAAAAATATATAAAAAAGGAAAACAATTAATTGAATAAAATAATTAAGTAGTTAATTAAAATACATTAAGGATGACAGGACAGGCAAGGTGTCAAGGCTACAGCATGTGGGAGCTTCTGAATGCCATTGTAATGAAGGACAAACACATCTGCACTAAGTGTTTGCAGCTCAAAGAGCTTCAGCTCGCAGTCATTGAACTAGAGGCTGAGCAGCAGACGTTGTGATGCACCAAAGAGAGAAAAAGTTTCCTGGACACTTTGTACTAGAAAGCAGTCACACCCCTTAGGATGGGGTCTTCTGATTTGGTCAGTGGTCAGGGACAGGAGTGTGTGACTCTGAATGAGACAGGTAAGGGGATCCAGAGGCCAGGAGTGCAGGACCTTAGCCTTTGCCATTGTCCAATAGGTTTGAGGTTCTTCCAGCTTGTCTTGATGAGAGTGGAGACTGCAGGGTGGACTAGCTGACCGGTTATCGTATCGTGGTACAGGAAGCCATTCAAGTGGGGGGAGCAGAAAGGAATATAGTGGTAGCAGGGGACAGTATAGTGAGGGGGGATTGACACTGTTCTCTGCAGCAAAGAGCAAGAGCCCAGACACCTGTGTTTCCTGCCCAGTGCCAGGGTTCAGAACATCTACTCAAGGCTGGAGAGGGACTTGCAGTGGAAGGAGGAGGATCCAGTCATCGTGGTCCATGGACTTAGCAATACCATAGGCAGTTCAAGCAAAGAGGTTCTGCATAGTCAGTATGAGGAGTTGGGCACCAAAGTAAGAAGCAGAACCTCACGTTAATAATTTCTGGATTATTACCTGATCCATGTGCAAACTGGCATAGGGCAAATAATATTAGAAAAATGAATGAGTGGCTCAAAGGCTGGTGTGAGAGAAGTGGGTTCCAGTTCATGGGGCACTGGCACCAGCACTGAGAAAATTGGGAACTATACCATTGGAACAGTCTACACCTGAACCATGCTGGGACCAATGTTTTAGCGAGCTGCACAACTAGAGAAGTAGAGAACATTTTAAACTAAATAGTGGAACAAGGGATCAAATTTGAGAAGAATTTGGTAAATCAAAGAATAGAGACAAGGCAAGAGAGAAAAGTACTCATGCGGGAAATGATAGATAGACCATGACAGGAAAGGATAAAGGGTACAAATATAAGAGTAAATCAGCAGATAAGGCTAGACGTTGAAAAATAATACAAGGACAAAGCTAAAGACCCTTTTTCTGAATGCACATGTATTCGAAACAAAACAGATGAACTGATGGTGCAAATAGAAATAAATAAGTATGATCTGATAGCCATCACAGAGACATGGCTGCAAGGTAACATAGATTGAGACCTGAATATTGAAGGGCACATGACATTTAGGAAATACAGAAAGCAAGGAAAAGGTGGAGGGGTGGCTCTGTGCAATAGGGAAGGATGACCTAAGTTCTGGAAACCGGGATGTAGAAGCGATTTGGGTAGCGATGAGAAATGAAGTCATTTGTGGGAGTGATGTACAGGCCCCCTAACAGTATCAACATGGTAGGACGAAGTATAAAGGAAGAAATATTGGGAACGAGTCAGAAAGGTACGGCGATAATTATGGGGGATTTTAATCTACATATAGACTAGAAAAATCAGGTGGACAAATGTTGCCTAGATGAAGAGATCATAGAATGTTTTCAGGATAGGCCCTTAGAACAGCACGTTCTGGAGCCAACCAGAGAGCAGGCCATACTAGATATGGTATTGTGCAACGAGATAGTAATAATTAATGACCATAGTGAATTCACCCATAGGTAGCAGTGATCATAATATGATTGAATTTTACATCCAGTTTGAGGAAGAGAAGAGTGGGTCCAATACTAGTATTTTAGACTTAAACAAAAGCAATTATGAGGGCATGAAGGCAGAGCTAGCTAAAGTGAACTGGCAAATTAGGTTAAGGGATAGGTCAATAGAGATGCAGTGGTAGACAGTTAAAGGGGTATTTCAGAATATGCAGAATAGATACATTCCAATGAGAAAGAAAAATTCCAGGGGGAGGACATCTGTGGTTAACTAAAAAAGTTCAAGATAGTATCAAACTTAAAGAAAAAGCATATAATTGTGCAAGGATGGGTGGCAGGTCAGAAGATTGGACAGACTATAAAAAGCAGCAAAGAATGACCAAAAGATTAATAAGGAGGGAAAATTAGGGTATGAAAGAAAGCTAGCTAGAAGTATAAAAACAGATAATAAGGGGTTCTATAGATATTTTAAAAAGAAAAGAGTTAAAGTGAGCACTGGCCCTATAGAAAGTGAGTTTGGGTAATCACTAATGGAAAGTAAGGAGATGGCAGCTGAATTGAACAGGTATTTTACATCAGTATTCACAATAGAGGATACAAATAACATCCCAGTAATAGCTGTAAATCAGGAAATGAAAGAAAGGGAGGAATTCAACAAAATTACAATCACCAGGAAAGTAGTACTGAGCAAATTGTTGGAGCTGCGGGCTAGCAAGTCCCCAGGTCCTGGTGGACATCATCCTACGGTCTTAAAAGAAGTGGCTAATGAGATAGTTGATGTGTTGGTTTTAATTTTCTAAAATTCCTTAGATTCAGGGAAGGTTCCAAGAGATTGGAAAGTAGTGAATGTAACATATTTATTCAAAAAGGGAGGGAGACAGAAAGTTGGAAACTACAGGCCAGTTAGCTTAACATCTGTCATAGGGAAAATTTTAGAAGCTATTATTAAATACACGATAGCAGGGGACTTAGATAAATTTGAGGTATTCAGGCAGAGTCAACATTGTTTTATGAGAGGGCAATCATATTTAATGAATTTAGTGGAATTCTTTCAGGAAGTAACATACAAACATACAAAATTGGGAGCAGGAGTAGGGCACTCAGCCCCTCAAGCCTGCTCTGCCATTCAATAAGATCATGGCTGATCTGATTCTAACCTCAAACCCACATTCCTGCCTCCCTCGATATCCTTTCACCTCCTTGTTAATCAAGAATCTACCTAGATCTACCTTAAAAATATTCAAAGACTCTGCTTCCACCGCCTTATGAGGAAGAGAGTTCCAAAGACTAACAATCCTCTGATAGAAACAAAATTCTCCTCATCTCTGTTCTAAATGAGCAACCCCTTATTTTTAAACAGTCACCCCTAGTTCTAGGTTCTCCCACAGGAGGAAACATCATCTCCACATCCAGCCTGTCAACACTCCTCAGGATCTTAAATGTTTCAATCAAGTCGCCTCTTACTCTTCTAAACTCCAGCAGATACCAGCCTAATCTGTCCAACCGTTCCTCATAAGACAACCCACCCATTCCTGGTATTAGTCTAGTAAACCTTCTCTGAACTGCTTCTAACACATTTACATCTTTCCTTAAATAAGGTGACCAGTACTATACACAATGCTCCAAATGTGGTATCACCAGTGCCCTGTACAACTGAAGCATAACCTCCCTATTTTTGTCATCAATTCCTCTCACAATAAATGATAACATTCTATTAGCTTTCCTAATTACCTGCTGGACCTGCATACTAGCCTTTTGTGATTCATGCACTAGAACACCCAGATCCCTCTGAATCTCAGAGCTCTGAAATCTCTCACCATTTAGATAATGTTTCTTTTTTATTCACTAATTTAAAAGCAAAATGCTGCAGATGTTGGAACTATGAAACAAAAACAGAAAATGCTGGAAAAATCCAACAGGTCTAACAGCATCTATGGAGAGGAAGACAGAGTTAACATTTCGAGTCCGTGTGACTCCTCTTCAGAGCTAAAGAGATGTAAAAATGTGGTGAAATCTATATTGTTTAAAGGGGGTGGAGCAGGTGAAGCTGAACAGAAGGCCAGTGATAAGTGGAGGCAAAGGAGAGATTGACAAAGATGTCATGAACAAAAGGATAAAGGGGTACTACCCGAGCCACGTGCAAATTGGCATAGGGACGCGAGAATAAGGGAAGTAAACACGTGGCTAAAGGAGTGGTGCGGGAAAGAGGGGTTCCATTTCGTGGGGCACTGGCATCAGTATTGGAACAGGAGGGATCTGTACCGTTGGGACGGTCTCCACCTGAACCGATCTGGGACCAATGTTCTAGCAAAAAGGGTAAATAGGGTGGTCAACAGGACTTTAAACTAGAAAGTGGGGGGGAAGGGAAGGGTAAAACTCCAAGAAGTACGACTAATGGGAAACAAAGCAGCAGGTTAGCGTGTGGGGGGTGGATTCAACTTCATGGAAAATTATGAAAAAACTGAAAAGAAAGGAGAGCCCAGGAGAGGCTATTAAAGTCTCCAGAACACAAAATAAGACAGAGTGTTTGGAAAGGGCTAGGAATCTAATTTCAAGCACATCAGATAAAGGGACGACAATGAGAAAGGGGACGGGAAATATAGGAGTGAAGGTGTTGTATCTGAATGCACGCAGTATATGAAATAAGGTAAATGAGCTTGTGGCACAGATTGAAATTGGCAGGTATGATGTGGTGGGCATCACGGAGACATGGCTGCAAGGGAATCAGGACTGGGAGCTAAATATCCAAGGATATACATCCTATCAAAAAGATCGGCAGGTTGGCAGAGAGGGTGGGGTTGCTTTGTTAGTAAGAAATGAAATTAAATCGATAGCAAGAAACGACGTAGGGTCAGATGATGTAGAATCTGTGTGGGAAGAGTTGAGGAATCGCAAAGGTAAAAAAAACCATAATGGGAGTTATGTGCAGGCCTCCGAACAGTAGTCAGGATGTGGGGCACAAGATACACCAGGAGATAGAAAAGGCATGTAAGAAAGGCAAGGTTACAGTGATCATGGGGGATTTCAATATGCAGGTAGACTGGGAAAATCAGGTTGGTAGTGGATCCCAAGAAAAGGAATTTGTGTAATGTCTATGAGATGGCTTTTTGGAGCAGCTTGTGGTGGAGCCCATTAGGGAACAGGCAATTCTAGATTTAGTGATGTGTAATGAGGCAGATTTGATAAGGGTGAAGGAACCCTTAGGAGGAAGTGACCATAATATGATAGAATTTACCCTGCAATTTGAGAGGAAAAAGCTGGAATCAGATGTAACGGTATTACAGTTGAATAAAGGCAACTACAGAGGCATGAGGGAGGAGCTGGCCAGAATTGACTGGGAGATGAGCCTAGCAGGAAAGACAGTGAAACAGCAATGGTAGGAGTTTCTGGGAGTAATTTGGGAGACACAGCAAAAATTCATCCCTAGGAAGAAGAAGCATACTAAAGGGAGGACGAGGCAACCATGGCTGACAAGGGAAGTCAGGGACAGCATAAAAGCTAAAGAGAAAGCATACAATGTGGCAAAGAGCAGTGGGAAACCAGGGGATTGGGAAGCCTACAAAGACCAACAAAGGACAACTAAAAAAGAAATGAGGAGGGAGAAGATTAAATATGAGGGTAAACTAGCCAGCAATATAAAAGAAGATTGCAAGAGTTTTTAAGATATATAAAGGGTAAGAGAGAGGCAAAAGTGGACATTGGGCTGCTGGAAAATGACGCTGGAGAAGTAGTAGTGGGGAACAAAGAAATGGCGGAGGAACTGAATAGGTACTTTGCGTCAGTCTTCACGGTGGAAGACACGAGTAACATCCCCAAAGTTCAAGAGAGTCGGGGGGCAGAGGTGAGTATGGTGGCCATTACCAAGGAGAAGGTGCTAGGAAAACTGAAAGGTCTGAAGGTGGATAAATCACCTGAACCAGATGGATTATACCCCAGAGCTCTGAAGGAGATAGCTGAAGAGATAGTGGAGGCGTTAGTGGTGATCTTTCAGGAATCACTGGAGTCAGGGAGGGTCCCAGAGGACTGGAAAATCACTAATATAACCCCCCTGTTTAAGAAGGGAGTGAGGCAAAAGACAGGAAATTACAGGCCGATTAGCCTGACCTCGATCGTTGGTAAGATTTTAGAGTCCATTATTAAGGATGAGATTTCAGAATACTTGGAAGTGCATGGTAAAATAGGGCAAAGTCAGCATGGTTTCATCGAACGGAGGTCATGCCCGGCAAATCTGTTAGAATTCTTTGAGGAGGTAACAAGCTGATTAGACAAAGGAGAGCCAATGGATGTTATCTACTTGGACTTCCAGAAGGCCTTTGACAAGGTGCTGCACAGGAGGCTGCTCAGTAAGATAAGAGCCCATGGTGTTAGAGGCAAGGTACTAGCATGGATAGAAGATTGGCTGTCTGGCAGGAGGCAGAGAGTGAGGATAAGGGGGTCCTTCTCAGGATGGCAGCTGGTGACTAGTGGAGTTCTGCAGGGGTCAGTGTTGGGACCACAACTTTTTATTTTATACATTAATGATCTAGATGAAGGAACTGAGGGCATTCTGGCTAAGTTTGCAGATGATACAAAGATAAGTGGAGGGACAGGTAGTATTGAGGAGGCAGGGAGGCTGCAGAAGGATTTGGACGGGTTAGGAGAATGGGCAAAGAAGTGGCAGATGGAATACAACGAGGGGAAGTGTGAGGTCATGCACTTTGGTAGGAAGAATAGAGGCGTAGGCTATTTTCTAAATGGGGAGAGAATTCAGAAATCTGGAGTGCAAAGGGACTTGAGAGTCCTAGTCCAGGATTCTCTTAAGGTTAACTTGCAGGTTGAGTCGGTAGTTAGGAAGGCAAATGCAATGTTGGCATTTATTTCGAGAGGACTAGAATATAAAAGCAGGGATGTGCTGCTGAGGCTTTATAAGGCTCTGGTCAGACCACATTTAAAATATTTTGAGCAATTTTGGGCCCTGTATCTCAGGAAGGATGTGCTGGCCCTGGAGAGGGTCCAGAGGAGGTTCACGAGAATGATCCCAGGAATGAAAGGCTTAACATATGAGGAACGTTTGAGGACTCTGGGTCTATACTCGATGGAGTTTAGAAGGATGAGGGGGGATCTGATTGAAACTTACAGAATACTGAAAGGCCTGGATAGAGTGGACGTGGGGAAGATGTTTCCATTAGTAGGAGAGACTAGGACCCGAGGGAGCCTCAGAGTAAAGAGAAGACCTTTTAGAACAGAGATGAGGAGAAACTTCTTTAGCCAGAGAGTGGTGAATCTATGGAATTCATTGCCACAGAAGGCTGTGGAGGCCAGGTCATTGAGTGTATTTAAGATCGAGGTAGATAGGTTCTTGATTGGTAAGGGCATCAAAGGTTATGGGGAGAAGGCGGGAGCATGGGGTTGAGAAACTTATCAGCCATGATTGAATGGCGGAGCAGACTCGATGGGCCGAATGGCCTAATTTCTGCTCCTATGTCTTATGGTCTTATGAGTGTTAATGGCAGTGGTACTGGCTAAAGGATGGTGGCATTAAGGTAAGAAAGCAGAATGTGATAATAGGTGGCATTAAGGTGCTTTCTTACCTTAAATATACACATTTTACAGTTGTTCAGCTAAGTGATAGTAACAGAAATGCATTCAGATTCAGACTAATGTGCTTCCTCTACAGAAGATAGTTCTTATTTCTTACTGTTTTAATGCACAGAATTTTTAGAAATACAGCAAAGGAACAGCCAGAGTAATCCTGAATAACACTTAAAATGTAAATTTTACCTCTCGTAGCTTAGTTCTGTTATTTTATTTGGCAGCAGTCTTGTGAATATTCTTCTGTTTTGTAAACGGCAGTAGTAAATTATTTTATCAACACTGCCACGCTGACATTGCAGGCCCATAAGGAAAAGCTGAATAATATATTCAAGCACTACTTGGGACATACTTGACTAAATTGGGAAGTATGCCCACTCATAATGCAGAGGAATTAAACAGCATTGGTGGTTACGTGCAGTGTACTAGCTCTGTGGCATTCTGTGGAATACAAGGATATGGGTTCCCTCTCTAGAATTCCCGAGTGTCATGAGTCCCTGAGCTCAGCCTAGCCAGCAGAGGGCACTCCCAAATGTTGGGCTGCTGTTCTCCCAGAGGAGGAAGTCGACAATGGACAGCAAGTCATTTGCTGTTAAAATAACCAGTTACTGTTTTCTGGATAGCACTGGGAAAGGTCTAAGAATGAATTGGACATCAAGAATTTGATTTTCATGCTGCTGGGATCAGGCAGGTGCTCAAAATACCTCTGCAGCCTGCATGTCTCCATTCCGCCTCTGGGCCACTTTTGCAGCGGTGGAAAGGTACATTAAGTGCGCATTCAGCACAATTAAATGAGGCCAAGTGGTATTTCTGAGAGGGGGAGGGGGAGGGACAGGGTGGGGGAGAGAGGTGGGGGGAGATGAAGGGGGGAGGGTAGTGGGAGGTGAAGGGGGGGAGGGGGGACGGGGTGGGAGGTGAAGGGGGGGAGGGGGGTGGGAGGTAAAGGGGGTGGGAGATGAAGGGGGGGAGGGGGTGGGAGGTGAAGGGGGGGAGGGAGGTGGGAGGTGAAGTGGGGTGGGAGGTGAAGGGGGGAGGGGGGTGGGAGGTGAAGGGGGAGGGGGTGGGAGGGGAAGGGGGGAGGGGTTGGGAGGTGAAGAGGGGAGGGGGGTGGGAGGTGAAGGGGAGGGGGGTGGGAGGTGAAGGGGGGAGGGGGTGGGAGCTGAAGGGGGGTGGGAGGTGAAGGGGGGTGGGAGGTGAAGCGGGGGAGGGGGGTGGGAGGTGAAGTGGGGAGGGGGGTGGGAGGTGAAGGGGGAGGGGGTGGGAGGTGAAGGGGGAGGGGGGTGGGAGGTGAAGGGGGAGGGGGGTGGGAGGTGAAGTGGGGAGGGGGGTGGGAGGTGAAGGGGGAGGGGGGGTGGGAGGTGAAGTGGGGAGGGGGGGTGGGAGGTGAAGTGGGGAGGGGGGGTGGGAGGTGAAGGGGAGGGGGGTGGGAGGTGAAGGGGGAGGGGGGTGGGAGGTGAAGGGGGAGGGGGTGGAAGGTGAAGGGGGGAGGGGTTGGGAGGTGAAGAGGGGAGGGGGGTTGCAGGTGAAGGGGAGGGGGGGTGGGAGGTGAAGGGGAGGGGGAGGTGAAGGGGAGGGGGAGTGGGGAGGTGAAGGGGGGAGGGGGAGGGAAGGGGGGGAGGGGGTGAAGGGAGGGGGGTGGAGGGGGGAGGGGTGAAGGGGGGAGGGGGTGGGAGGTGAAGGGGGAGGGGGTGGGAGGGGAAGGGGGAGGGGGGTGGGAGGTGAAGGGGAGGGAAGGGGGTGGGAGGTGAAGGGGTTGGGAGGTGAAGGGGGGAGGTGAAGCGGGGGAGGGGGGTGGGAGGTGAAGTGGGGAGGTGAAGCGAGGGAGGGGGGTGGGAGGTGAAGTGGGGAGGGGGGTGGGAGGTGAAGGGGGAGGGGGGTGGGAGGTGAAGGGGGAGGGGGTGGAAGGTGAAGGGGGGGGGGTTGGGAGGTGAAGAGGGGAGGGGGGTTGCAGGTGAAGGGGAGGGGGGGTGGGAGGTGAAGGGGAGGGGGGAGGTGAAGGGGAGGGGGAGTGGGGAGGTGAAGGGGGAGGGGGAGGTGAAGGGGGGGAGGGGGAGGGGGTGAAGGGGGAGGGGGTGAAGGGGGGGAGGGGGGTGAAGGGTGAAAGGGGGGAGGGTTAAAGGGGGATGGGGGAGGGAGGGGGGAGTGGGGGAGGGAGGGGGAGTAGGGGAGGGAGTGGGGGAGGGAGTGGGGAGGTGGGGAGTGGGGGAGGTGGGGGAGGGAGGGGGAGTGGGGGAGGGAGGGGGCAGTGGGGGAGGGAGGGGGGAAGGAGAGAGGAGGGAGGGAGGAGAGAGGAGGATGGGGAGGGGGGAGGAGGGGGAGGGGGGAGGGAAGGGGAGAGGGAGGGGAGGGGAAGGGGCCAGAGTGGTGAGGGAAGGGGGGGAGGGGGGAGGAGAGGGGAGGGAGGAGGAGGGAGGGGGGAGGAGGGAGGGAGGGAGGGGGAGGTGGGGAGGGAGGGGGAGAGGGGTGATGGTCTCCACAGGCGGCATGGATCAGTTTAATTGATTGGAAGCAGTCTCCAGGTGACAGACAAGGCCGGGGAGGGGGAGGAAAGAGGGGGGAGAGGGGGTGAGAGTGGTGGGGGGGGGGGGGGTGGCGGAGAAGGGAGGGGGGTGGGAGGTGAAGGGGGGAAGGGGGAGGTGGAGGGGGTGAAGGGGGAGGGGGTGAAGGGGGGGATGGGGTGAAGGGGGCAGTGGGGGAGGGAGGGGGGAGGAGGGAGGGGAGGGGAGGGAAGAGGGCAGGGAGGGGAGGGGAAGGGGGCAGGGAGGGGAGGGGGGAGGGAGAGGGGGTGAGGGAGAGGGGTTGAGGGAGGGGGGTTGAGGGAGGGGGAGGAGGGAGGAGTGGGGGGAGGGGAGTGGGCAGCACTCCAGGCAAGCCTAAAGGCCATCTCTGCCTGCCTAGATGCACTGTAGAGGAGCTCCCACCCACCCTCACCCCACAGTGGTGGCCTGGCTGCAAAAACAAACCTTTTTTAATTCAAATCTAAAACTTGGGTTTTAAATTGCTGAAAAAAGAGACATGTCTAAGCTTTTCGTCTTGCACTCATCAGGACATGTGCAAGAATACCAATATAAGAGGAAGACAAACAATTTATACTGTTTGTGAAGAGAGTGCTGATTGGTTGGCAAGTAGAGTTGCCATGGAGAATGGACCATCGATGGTGACTGACAATTAACTGCCATTCATTTTTTGAAATTTAAACCATGTAGCTTGACCCTGATTGGCCAAGTCATCGCGCTGAGGAATAAATCAGTGAATGGTTGTCAATTATTTTGTTTAGCTGAAACAGGAGCAATGTGTGTACATGTTCTTTCTGTCTGCAAAGAACAGGGCCCCGTGTATTGATATATGTAGCTTCCAGTACATGCAAATGCACCACACTGCGAGCCCCAATGACAATCTTAAATTGGTTGTCAGCGTAATGACACCTAACCTCCTACCTCTCACACATTTATGATATGTGGATAACACATTTGTTATATTTAAATCTGCAGCTGCATGTAACAATTTCCTTACATATCTTAATGGGTTCCATCCTGCGCTCAAATTCACCTATGAAATAGAGCAGAAAAATGAACTCCCCTTCCTTGATGTACTAGTTGGGAAATATGTTAGGGGATTCTCTACCGCGGTCTACCGCAAGCCTACCTTCACTGGTCAATATATGCGGTGGGATTCTTTCAGTTCCATGGCTATAAGAAAGGTCTTATTGGCAACCTTGTAAACAGGGCCCAAGCCATTTGCTCACCATGCAAGCTTGATGCTGAAATAGGACGCATCAAAGGCATCATACAGGATAATGGCTATCCTGATCAGATCATGCTGCCCCTAATTGGAGGCGAGCCTGCCCCCTTTGGCTGGTAATTGGCCTCCCCAGGGAAAATCCCAGGTAAGTGCTTGTTTCCCACACAGTGCAGGCCCACATTTCAGCCTGGCAGTGGTGTTCAGAAGCCTGCAGGGAAAATCTCTCCCAGACCTCCAGGTTGAAGGAATCATAGAAGCACCTGAATGGAAATAAGTGACCAGTAAAATGGGGAATAATACAAAAACTATTTATTTTAAACTGCTGCTGTATGGCCTGAGTATTTCAGTCGGTGTGCGTGCACGATCAGCAGGCTCGGTAGCAGATGTAAACTCTGCTCCCTCCCAACAGCGGCAGCCAACAGCAATCCCGTGCTGGCTGTCCAATGAACAATCATACTGCATGCAGCTTGCTCAATGATAGGGTCAGCTGTGTCAGTGAGGGGAATAGGGCAAGCTCCTCCATGGAGCCAGCTGCAGATGGTTATGGCCAAGGGGAGGGAGGGTGTTAAAAGGCCACGAGGAAGGACATTGTAAAAACTGTGGTGAACAACTTTGGGAGTTTGTGCAGTAGCAGGAGAAGGTCAATTTTTGCTATCCAGAATCAAAGGAAGGACCAACTTGTCAAAAGATTTGTGTCATGTCGTCCAAAGGACCAAGCCAAGCAAGTGGCCATGGAAATGGCCGCAGCCAGGCAACCCCTCATTTCTCCGACGACTGCTTGCAGAGCCCCTGCCATGTGATAGCAAGGGGAAGCCTCCACATGTTAGCAAGAAAGCATGGACGGAGGCTGCAGCGATAGTGAGCAGACCTAGGGTCATGCATGGGTCCTGGGTGCAGTGTCGGAAGAGGATGAATGACATTCTCTGCTCTGCAAGGGTAAGTAAGGAAGCCCATTTGTATCTTGTGTGAATGCAGATGCGTGAACATGCACTTGGTGGGGCTGGAAGGTGGTCGGCTTCAGTCGCCATGGTGACCTGTGCTCAATAAGGCTTTCTAGGACTAGACAGGATGATAGGCATGCCTAGTAGGGGGAGGTCCTGCAATGTGTTGGGCACATGGAGCAGCAATGTTGGCAAGGAGCAGGTAAACCTTAGCCATACAGGAAAGGGAGTCATGAATTTTCTCGTGTCCTCACAGGAGAAGAGGAAGCTCAATGTGATGGAATGCAGCCATACTGGTGGCGGTGTCCCGAATCTGACTGTGCTGACACCAATGGAGGACATTTTAAGAGTTGGCTTGCAAGCATAGGGAGAGATCTATTGGTCGAGGTGAGGTAGGGGTTTCAGAGGAGGGGAAGAGTGAAGAGGACAAACTTTCGATGGGGAGGGTGACTCAGAAATGGAGGGCACCAGGGCAAGGGGTGCAAGGTTATGTCATAGTTCCTCTATGTTCTTGCATCAGTAGATGTTTGGATCACACAATACCGATGTGCAGAATGCAGCAGCAGCTACTTACTTGGCTTCTTTAATGCACATCTATACTCACTGCTGTTTATCATCCATCAAATGTACCTACACCATATGAACTGCAGCAGTTCAAGAAGGCAACTCACCACCACTTTCTCAAAGGCAATTAGGGATGGGCATTAAATGCTGGCCTAGCCAGCGATGCCCACATTCACGAATGAATTTTTTTAAAAGTCAGGAAGATCATTGTCCGGACGTGTAAAGAATCTGAATAGTCCACCATTGACAGCGGAGGAGGAGGGACCCTCAAATGCTGCTGTGTCACATCCTCGCTCCGCACCTCAGATACTGGCACCTCGGTGGGGTTGAGCACATCAGTACAGATGTTTGCACATACTGGGGTAAGTATGTCACATTTGCCTGAGAAGCTGTTAGAGACAGAGAGTTCCCAGGCCTCTGATATTCGGGAGAGCGTTGGAGACCAGGAAGATGCTGATCCCCAGATAGACGATGAGCCTCCAGAGTCATCCATCAGGCAGCAAGTACTGGATGTCCAGCAGGATATACATGGAGATCTGGCAGAGATTCCTGAGGGTTTGTGTGCCATGGTTCATACAATGAAAGAGTCAATGTGGAGCATGAGCACTCCAGTCACTTGCAGCTCTGAACGCACAGCATCAAGAGATTGGAAGCTCTCATGGAAAGCCAGCTCCAGGAGTTGAGTTAGAGGTTTCTGGGGTTGCGTTCAGATCTGCAAGCCCACACACACTGGCAGTGACCTCAGCAGAACGTTGCCAATGTGAGAGATGGATGAGGCACCTGCTCGTCCATCTATGGTGAACAGGGAGGTACAAGCAAACTTCATGTTGGCGGATGAGCGGCAACTATCTGCACCTGGAGGCTCCTCTCAGCATGCCCCTGATAATTACAGCAGCTCCTCCACCCCTCTGCCAGTGACCATATTGTCTGAAGAATTCACAATCACTGAGGAGTGTCCCTCCACTGTATAGGACTGTCCCGCCCAGTTGGAGGCCTCACAGCCTCCAGCAACCAGAAAACACCCACCAAGGTCATCCAGGCCAATGGGCCATCTGAGTCAGCAGCCTGCCTCAAATGCAGCTGCCAATGACAGGGGAGCACCAAGGCAAAGCACTAATAAATGGGTTAAGAAATCACAGTAAGCACAGAAGGGCAATCACAAGTAAAATCTTTAGCTGTCTGACTTATGTATTATGTATTGTTGTTCCACATCACTTTATTAAATTGTCATTTCATATCACGTGTCGTTCTTGTACTATGAGTGCCATTAAGATAGGAGGCCTGCAACTCAAACCAAAAAAAATGATTGAGCATGGCAGCTCTTTTCTGGAGGAGATGTGGAACAAAGAGGCTGTTCGGAGGGATTCATGAGCTCCAAGCGGTAATATCATTGCAGCTTTTTAAGGATATGGAATGTTGACTTTGGAAGTCTGCTGGAAACTCCTTTGAACAAGAGCTTTCCCTGATCTCCCTGGCTCCAAAAAGCGGCTACCCTGTTGGGTCCTCAACATGTCTCTGTGGCTTTGCAGGTCCTTCCTCTGAGTCTGTATTGGATTCGCCATCAAACATTTGCAGCTGTACATCCCAGTCTTCCTCCTCCATCTGATCTATCCAAGAGAGAGCCAGGTTGTGCAGGGCACAGCACACAACAACAATGAGTGACACGTGATCTGGTGCATGTTGAAGAGATCCTGCAGACCAATGCAGGCAATGGTACCTTAATTTGAGGAGGCCTATTACCCTCTCAATTATGGCCTTCATGGAGACATGGCTTCTGTTGTACCTCTCTTCAGTGGGCATTTGTGGATGTCTTGTTGGTGTCATTAGCTATCTTTTATCCCCACCAGCCAGCCATCCAAGTGTGCAGGGGGGAATGAAAAGCCTCGGAACCTGGGGTGCTGGAGAATATAAGAGTCATGGCAACTCCCAGGACACCTTGCACAAAGCTGGGTGATCTGGTGATGATGATCACACACTAGCTGGACATTGAGTGAGTGGAAGCCTTTACGATTCACAAAGGCCTACAGCTCTCCAGCAGGCTCCTTGATCACCACATGGGTGCAATCAATTGCACTCTGAATCTTTGGCAAGCCTGCAATAGCTGCAATTCCTCTTGCACTCTCTGGCTATCCTCATCTGTTCTGGAATGCATGAAGTTATTCACCCTCTTAAAGAATGCGTCTGTGACGAGATTTATGCAGTTGTGCCCTGCAGATTGTGACACACCGCAGAGATCCCCTAGAAGACCCTGAAAGGATCCTGAAACATAAGAATTGAGGGCAACAGTTGCAAAGGGTGCCTACCAGCACAGTAGGATGCGATCTTAGGCCAATCATTTCACAGCTGGAAGTCACTGTCTCCCTTGAGAGGTGGATCATTCTTTTGCACTGCACCTCGGTCATGTCCAGATAGCTGGATCTAACTCTATACTCTTCCAGCGGGGTAGTGACGCCTCCACTGGCCCCGTCTCCCTTGCAAGCATCACTGGCCTTCAGCCCCTTCAGGGTGTGCTGCTTGCTGTTGTGGGTGGAGGTGCTAATGATGTCTCCGGCGAGCTGGCCTCCTCTGCCTTCTTCACACCTCCTCCTCATCTGAAGAAGAATCTCCACCTGACACAACAATTCCAATTTCTAAGCTATTGGGTTGCCAATGTGCAGACTTAGTGATGCTATGGCCAGGCTGTAAATGCCTCTTTAAGGACAGAAGCCTCCTTACCTTTAGAAAATATGAGCAATATGGTTAACAGAGTAATCAAGAAAGTCCAGACTTTACTCCTACCTCCACAGCCTTTGCTCCATCCTCGGCCTTATATCCTGCCCTAGATTTAGAAAGTCCTAATTGTGAGTTCCCCGCTTGCCTGTTCAGCCAGTGCACTGGCCATAAAAATGCATATGCTGCTTAAAATTGCCATGCATTGTCTTTTTAATTGGCTGATTTGCCCTTTTAATTGATGTCAGGTGGGAGCTGACATTCGGGCACACTTGTCCACCAAAATATTGCATTGCGGCACGATGACATCAGGAACCCCTTCTGACGTCATCACGCTCTATTACGCGGCATGTCACGAGTGCTGTGTGCCCACACCCACGCCGTGAAATTCAGGTTTATCTTTTAGAAAACATTGGTTGCTTTTAAAGTATGGCTCCACAGGTATCTGAATCCTTCTGTGCTTGGTTTGTGATCATAAACAGTGACTGTGAGTAGGCTACACTCCAACAGGGCATCATGGCAGAATCTCATTCCCTTCTCATGCGATGCCCATGCGTGTACGTTTTTCATCCCTGTATAATGGTCAGGATTATGGACCATAGCTAATTTTGACCTTCCATTATGAAGTGGTGCTAAGGCTAATTGTGCTCTTCCCCTATTTGAGATCTAACAAGGATCTAATATGATCCTTGGTCAGGGCATAGAAACTCCATGGACAGAATGTTATGTTCGTCGGTCGGGCGGGCAGCCGACTGCCGCTGGTGAAACGGGCCTCGCCGCCATTTTCCGCGGGCGGGCCAATTAAGGCGCACACTGCGGCTTTGCGACTTCCGAGGAGAACGGGAAAATAGTCGTGGGTGTGGGCGGCTTCAGACTGCCGGTTGCAATGGGGAGCCACAGCCTGTTTAAAGAGTGGCCAGGCAGCCTGCTTGAGGCAGTGCACCATGGCCACTCGGGGAGAGAGGGAGGGTGGTCTGAGTGGACAGCAGGATAAGCAGGAGGAGGGGGGCAGGCTGCAGGAGATGCCAGCGGGGGGCCACTGTGCCCCCCGATTTTCCAATGCATGCCTTGCTGTCCTCCTGCAAAAGGTGGGCATCCGTCGGCAGCTTCTGTGTCCGAAGGACGGGAGGAGACGGACCCCCCATGTCACCAGCCAGATGTGGGAGGAGGTGGGTGACACAGTAAGCGCCCATGGTGATGTGCGGCGCAGTGGCTCACAGTGCAGGAAATGATTCAATGATTTGCTGCGCTCTGGGTGAGTACCACGTCTGTCTTGGACATTTGACCCAGAAGGCAGCCTTAGCCTGTGAGCCCCCCGCACCATGTTTTCCTGTCGATACTGCATAGGGCATCTTTCGCACGCTGGATGGGCAAATGGGTACTGACCATGCTTACATCAACCTTAGTGGTTGAGGAGAAGAAGGGTTCTCCCCACAGCATATGTTGGTCTTTGTGGCATTTGAGTAGTCTGGGGGCAACCTGTAGGGGAGGCCGCTAGACACATACTCAGAACTCCAACACATGTCATATTGATGGTAATGAGATAGTGCAAGGGGTGCCTCAAGGTGTTTTGGCCAAGTGGCATCTGCTGGCATCGGCACCGCATCAAGTTGCATCTCCTTGCCATGGGCGCTAGGAGCCGGGTGATATTCAAAGTGATGGACGCCAAATGTGTCCAAGGTGGCCATTGGGGGAGGGGGTTGGGACCAGCCATGCTATCTTCTGGGGACTGATCACCAGTAGTATGGACAGGAGCCGTGGGAGGCCTCAGATGGGCCACTGTGGTTGGGGTGCGGCGTGCGCGTGCAGACTACATGAGCGATCAGCCCCAATAAATCCTCTTCTCTGTTTTGCAGGCAAAAACTCACCACAATGCCCGGGAGCCCCGGGGACTGGAGGTGGGTGTGCCTTCCTGCAGTGCCTCACGCCTTTTGAAGGGCAGGCCATGGAGCTGGGCAGGAGGCAGGAGGCCAGGGCGGCTGGGGGCGGCGAGGCTGGGGTCCAGCGGGCAGGTATTTGAGGTCCACAGTCCCATCCACTCTGTTTGCCCACCATCCAAACCACTGATGGTTGCTGCAATCGTTAATGCTGCAACAATGCTCATTCACAGACTGAGACATTCTGACGTGTGGGTCATACAGAAAGGACCCTCGTCCCCTTGAGGAATCGCGTATCCACCACCTTCCAGAGTCACCTTATCCCATTTGTGACCACTATCACCATGGCCTAACATGCCATTGGATCGCTGCTGCACAACCAAAGAGTTATACTATCTTAGGAGGTTTGGGACCTCCAGCACCCTTTCAGCCAGTGCGCCCCACATTACTTTGTCCAAAAGGTCCTCAGCACCTCAGCTGTGAACATCAATGGCCCTCAACTTAGATGAATGCCACCATGTTACTCATCCCTGTGCCAAGGGGAAACGTTGCCTTCTGCCCACCCGGTCTATGCACCTCCTTACGGAATGAAGGCCAATAATGTGACCTCTCAATCTCCTGTGATCGATGGCAAATGTCGCTACTGTTTGCGATGTTTCCTCAGCCGCGCAACTATCCAGGCAACAATGCATCCAGGTCAGGTACCTCTGCACTCTCCCCACTCCTATGGTATATAACATGCCATGTGGCATTCCTGAGGCCATTTGACCAGCCTGTCTGCATGTGCCTTTAATGTTTATGGCTCGTCTTGATTCTTTTTCACCTCATCAATGTTCTTCTCCTTAGGGTCTTGAAAGGTGAGCGACTTAGGAGGCTGGGGGGGAAGGGGATGAAAGGTTGAACACTATGTACACTAACTGATGCACTGTCCTTGTTGTTAATTTCTGCATCACCACCAGAGCGACCCGCACCTCGACCCCACGGTCCCCCCTCCACACCTGAGGCTCAACATGTGCAACTTGCGGCACATCATTTCAGCCAGCCAGGCACCGAGCGATGGGGTGGCACCTAGATGTAGCACCCGAAAACATAAGCATAAGGCACCTTAGGCACTCCACGGATATGTCACTGGTGATTTTGTGTTGGCCTTAGAATAGGGACCCATGTTTTTGTGATCGCAAAAAAGTGCTGTGTGTTTTTCTTTTGGACGAAATAAAGTCCACCTTTGTAACCATGGCTGAGGGTCTTTTGTTTGTGGTGCATTTTTCTTTTTCACATGTTTATCATGAGTGTTTGAGTGGAACATTGATGTTTCTGTACTAAGCCCTTATTTGCAGCTGAACAGGTGGAAGATGTGGCACCTAAGTGCCACGTGTGGAAGTTCCAGGCAATGCTGTTCCTGCTGATCCATGTGTGTGGAGCTAGCTGAAGGTTCTTTGGATTAACTTGTCGTGGGTGTCCCTGCTTCCTTGGTGTAAATGCAGGTCATTGTTCTGCCCCTCATCATTACCCTGTGCTTCCTCATCCTCTGAGGCACTGCTGGATTCATCATGTGCAGCCTCATCCAGGGCATCAAGCTCTTCATCATCAACTGCATCCCCCCTTTCCAGCGCAAGATTGTGCAGGGCGAAGCAGACTACCACTATCAGAGAGACGCGATCTGGGGGGAACTGGAGTGCGCCCCCTGAGTGGTCCAGGCAACAGAAGCGCATCTTGAGAAGGCCAATGGCTCTATCCACCACAGCCCTTGTGGTGCCCAGGCTCCTATTGTACCGCTGTTCAGCTTCTGTTCTTGGACGGCGTACTGGCGTCATGAGCCACCTTCACATGGGCTAGCCCTTGTCACCCAGCAGCATACCATCCAGCCAAGCCGGAGCACTGAAGAGCCCCGGCACCTGGGAGTGTCTGAGGATGTAGGTGTCGTGGGAGCTGCCTGGGTACCTTGCACAGACTTGTAGAATCAGCATCCTGTGATCACACACTATCTGCACGTTCATGGAGCGGAAGCCCTTCCTGTTGACGAAGGCACCGGGCTCACCTGCTGGTGCTTTGATGGCCACATGTGTACAGTCTATTGCACCCTGGACACAGGGGAAGCCAGCAATGGCCGCGAGGTCTCTGGTTCGCTGTGCCTGACCTGCCTGGTCACACGGGAAGTGGATGAAGGTCAACACCCATCTGAACAGAACGTCTGTAACCTGCTTGACACAAGTGAGGACAGCTGATTGGGAGACACTGCAAAGATCACACACTGAGCACTGGAAGGAGCCAGATGCATAGAAGTGGAGGGCAACTGTGAGCTTCAGAGCTGCTGGCATGGGGTGTCCTCCCACACAGTTAGGGGAGATCTCAGGGCCAATCATCTGACAGATATAGTTGACTGTCTCCCTTGAGAGTTGGAGCCTCCTTCGGCACTGCACCTCAGTCATATTGAGGTAGCTGCTTTGCTGCCTGTATACCCAGGCAGCAGGATAGTGGCGTCTTCTGCGGCCCCTTGCACCATGGATAACTGCCCTGCGCCCCTTATGCCTGCGCCTGGCCTCCCAAAGGTGGCTTCCCTGGAGGCTAATTGTCCAGTCCTGGCCTCCTCCTTATTGTATCCCTCCCTTCCTCCTCCGGGGAACTGCCGCCAGTGGAGATGTCAGAACCCATATCCCCAGGTTAAACGGAGGCCTCCAGAAAGCTGCAGGCCTGAGAAAGATTACTGCCTGCAGACTGGTTTCAAAGTACACAAGAAGCTCTTGGAAATCGATGAGAACTGCTAACAATCACACAGGCAACTTTTAAACACTCTCAGCAATTAAAACTTTGTGTAAAACACAAACAACCCCTCTGAGTCCACATATTCCGACATTGCAAAAGTTTTCTTAAATAATCTCCTACCCGCCTTCCCGTTGGGCCCGTGCGCTGACCCGAAGTTCTCACGGGCCCCTCAAAATCGTACACAATTGGCAAGTTAAGGGGCTTAACGAGATCTTCAATTAATGGCGGGTGAACTGATCGTGCCCGCCCACCGAAATATCGCGATGGCGCGCGCTGACGTCGGGACGCTCACGTGATATCAGCGCGGGTCATTTTACGCGCTGATGTGTGGGCTACGCCATCCGCACGTCAGCCGGAAAATTCTGGCCCATGTGTTGGGCGACCCCACCCCTCTGAAGTATCTGCCCTAGTGAGGAGTAATAGGCATGCAAGACTTGTGTATGCTCCTGTGCAAATAAGTGACTCCCCAATGACATAGAATCATCCCCCTCTGCTTTCCATTAGAGTCAACAACATCAGTAAGAGGAAATCTGTACCTGGATAAATAGTCATAACTTTACATAAAATTTAATTGAAATATAATTCCAGCAGAATAAATAACCACTTGAGAGATTTTAGTGCCTCCACATTTTCAATATTTTGTTTGGGGAATTCATAAGTTTGCAATAGTGTGACAAGTTATAAATGCCCCCCATAATTTCTGGAATGCGTCTGTGTCTTACATGAAAAATGTATTTTCTTGGGACATGCTACTTGTAAGGAGGAAGAGCAATCTTCACCAAGATATTTTGCAAGCGTCACAGAGGAATGTCATTAGTCAATTTATTGAGTTGGAGAAATGATCAATCTTTGTTTCAGAGCTGTCTTGTTTTATATGTGTACGCATTATTTCAAGTAGCTTCTGGGTCTTTGAACCACATTTGCAACTGACAGCTCTTTATAATTGTGAAAGACACAGCTAGGGTGACACATATTGGCATAGGTGCCTCGATATGCCCAGCTGGAATTACTGCCACACCCTGAAGGATTTTCAGGGATCAGGGGTGGTCCTTTGTCTAACATGTGAACAATAGGCACCTGACAGGCATCTTGGTTACATCTTGGCCAGCTGCTATATTCAATGGCCAGGAAAATCCAGCAGAGAAGTGCTGGGTCAGGGGTAGTACTGCATTTCCCCCTCACTTAAGGAATTGATAGACTGTCCTTTCTCAAACCCACACTTTCCTACATTACTGCTTCCACTCCATACTGCATGCCCCCCCCCACCTCCACCCCCTAACGCTATCCCTGTCCTAACAGTCCATTGAGGAAACTTTGGCACAATGCTGGGACACAGTTATATTAATGTCCCAGTCTCGATTTAATTCTTTTTAACACGTTTTATCTCTTCAGAGAGTAAACTAACCTGTACTGCCCTCTCAGACCTCTTAGCCACTCCTAGAACAACATTGGCAAGGGTAAGGAAGAAATTACCTACCCACCAATACTTCCAACAGAAAATGCATGGCCTGGGAATCCAAAGAACAGGAAAATGGGAAGAATGATGAAATAATTTGATGCTGAAAGAAAATAGAGAAGCTGCTGACAGAACAAGAAATAGTCTGTAAACTGCGACCAGAGACAATTCCTGATTGTGCAAATGTGTGCAAAGATTAAGCATAAATTTCTAATTTTCTAAATTTCTAAGGTAAATCACAGAAAAAAAATTATATTATGGAATAGTAACACTATGGTGAATGTCTGGCTGATGCAAAATTCTAAGAATCTTAAACATTTACCCAATAATTTCATTCTTTATCCATACAGATGCATTATAATCAAATGTGGACATGTTCTACTCTAACCTGTGGTCCAGATTGATGTCCTCTCCTGAATTAGTTTCTTATTAACACCCTGCAGGTAATCAGCAGTGAAGCCAGCATGCATCTACTTTTATGGTTGAGGCCACTTTAAATACCTATATCGGAATTAAATGAATTATGCACTGAATCCCTATTTTCTTCTAGTAGCTAGCTTCCAAAACTCATATAAACAGTTCGAGCAGTGTCACTTTCTGAAGCCCATTCAACATGTGCCCATTTGTAAAGATTATTTTACATCATATTACAACTTTCCTATTCCAATTATTTTAACTGTTATCTAATTTAACAGTTGATATCCTACTGGAAAAATGCCACTTCTTCTCTGAATTGCTCAAGCTTGAGTAAAGTCAGTACTTTAGGACTTTAATTTTCTAACCAAAGAGAGAACTATGCATCAAAAGGCCCAGGAGGTTGGCAGAGGAAGAGAAAATTGAAAAGAAGGAGGGAGGAAGCAAAACAGAAGAAAAGAGAAGAACTTATCTGTGCATGTACCACGCTTCGTTAAATCTTCAGGACATCTCACCGTGCTTCACAACGAATTATTTTGAAAATAAACTGTTGTTAAATAGACAAACATGACACCTTGTTTTTGCACAGCAAGGTCCCACAAATGACAAGCAGCAGATATCCTCTTCTTTTTGGTTGCAGGATGAATTGTGGTGAGGATGTTGGGAGAACCCTTCTTCAAATAGTGAAAGGGTATTTTCAGATCCCAAGCTAAACAATTGAACAGGCAGACAGGACCTCAGTTTAATGTCTTATCTAAAAGGTGGCACTTCTGAAAATGTAGTGCTCTCTTTGTACTGCATTGAAGCATCATTCTTGATTAAACATGCACGACCTAGCTGAAGTATGATCAACAAATCTTCCAATTCAGAGCCAGTGAATTACTATCCAACCGATTCTTATCTCCTTCATTTTTATTAATGTGAGGCACTTAATTTATTATTGGATTATCTTAACCCAACCATTCTGATACTTGGAAGCTATTGGAATGTTATAAGTATTTCATATTGTCTTGCCTTATAAATTGCTGGACCGATATATGGGCCAGAATCTTTCCCTCGTCAGGTGGGAGTGGTTGAGAGATTGACCACCGCCCATAAACGGCTCCGCACCGCAATTTCATCCGGGCAGACCAATTAAAGCCCACCCTGCGTGGATTGTGAGCAGCAGTGCTCAGCGCTACCTGTGCGGGTGGGGGGGAGGAGGGAGACCGGGCCTGGACTGCAGTTCGTGCATGCGCGCGAAAGAGCGTTTCAATCTCCCTGAGGCAAAAAATTAATAAAGACAGCAAAAATTTTTTTTTAAATGTTCCATCATGTGACTCTGTCACATGAGATAGGACATGTTTTTAATTCCAAAATAAAGTTTTTATTTAATGTTTATTTGCTTTAAAAAAACCTCATCCCGCTCATGGATGAGGTTTCCTAAAAAAATGTAAAGGCCGCTTAGCATTTTCACCTGCCCGCCAACCGTAAGGTTGGACAAGCAGTGTAGATTTGATTTTAATTAGCTTGTTAATGGCCTTAATAGGCCTTTCAATTGTTGGTGGGCGTGCAGCCGACTCCGGCGCGCATCCACTGAACGAAATATCGCACGAGTGCGCGATGACGTCGGGATGCACACCCGACGCCATCGTGCATCATTTTATGCTTGGGTGGGTTGGGCACATGCCCACACACCAAGCATAAAATTCTGCCCATGATGTTGTTTTGCAATGAAATCTATCATCATATTAACTCAGACCATGACTTAATAAAAATGGGGATGGCGGATCAAAATTTCGTACAAGTGTTTCAACCAGTACAACAAAAATAGTGCCCCACAAAATTTCAATAGCTTTGTGTTTGGAAATTACATCAGGATATAGGAGCAGGAATAGGCCATTCAGCCCTTCAAGTCTGCTTTTCCATTTAACTAGATCATGGCTGATCTTCTAACTGAACGCCATCCTCCTGCACTAACCCATATTCCTTAACATCATTGGTATATAGAAATCTAATGACCTCTGCTTTGAACATACTCAATAACTGAGCCTCTACAGCCCTCTGGGGTAGAGAATTCCAAAGATTTACCACCCTCTGACTGAAGAAATCCCTCCTCATCTCATTCCTAAATGGCCTATTTCTTATTTTGAAACAGTGTTCTCTGGTTCTAGACCCCTCCAACCAAGGGAAACATCCTTCCTACCTCTACCCTGCCAAGCCCGATAAAAGTTCTGTACACTTCAATGAGTTCACCTCTCATTCTCCTAAACTCTAGCAAATACAGGCCCAGCCTCCTCAATCTTTCCTCAAAGGACAATCCCACCATCCCTGGGATTAGCCTGGTGAAACTTCGTTGCACTCCCTCCAAGGCCAGTATATCCTTCCTTTGGTAGGAGGCCACAACTGCACACAATGCTCCAGGGGCTGAATAATACACTCCCAGATCGGGAGCGTTCACCACTTCGCAGAGCATATTATGGGGTGTGATGACATCGGATGCCATTTACGACATCATCACGCCGGTTTCAGATATGCAGAATGTGGGCAGGTCAAAAAGTCATGAGCGTGCCTGTGTTATTTAAATTGCAATTGTCAAGTCAATTAAGATCATGAATGACCCAACTCACTGCTAAAATATATTCAGAAGGTAATAATACACCTTCAGTATGAGATTCACAACTGTTTGAACACATGCTGTTTAAGCTCTATTGACTGCAAGGACTGCTTTTATGACTGAGTAGAGGAACCTTTTGGAGATTTTTTCATGAGCAGGACTCTCCTGTGATTCCGGGGACTCTTTTGATTGAATATTCTCCTGTCTGTGACCTAGAGGTGAGGGCTGAAAAGAATCTGAGACTGATCAGGATTGCAGTCTCAGTTGGAGACACAACCTCCAGTGAGGAGGAGAGAAGTTTGAGGAGGAGGGGGAGGGCAAGAGAAAGAAACGTACACAGGGAGGTTTAGGATGATGTAGTTCTTCAGGAAGGGGATAAAGCAGTGCCACAACCCCAGGGTCAGGAGGAACCCGGAAACACTCAGCGGAAGCGCAGACGATCTTATGCCACTCCAAGGGTAACAGGCAGAGATTTAGCTACCTGCAACTGAGTGAGACTCAGGGGTGGAATTTGAATTCAATAAAAATCTGTAATTAAAAGTCTAATGATGACCATGGAACCGTTGTCGATTGTTGTTAAAAACCCACCTAGTTCATTATTGTCCTTTAGGGAAGGAAATCTGTCTCCTTACCTGATCTGTCCTACACGTGACTCCAGACCTGCAGCAATGTGGTTGACTCTTCCATGCCCTCTGAAATGGCCTAACAAGACACTCAGTTGTAAAAAACTGCTACAAAGTCACAAAAAAGGAATGAAACCGAATGGACCACCCGCCATCGACCTAGGCACCAAAAATGACAACGGCAATCTCAGCCCTGTCGACCCTGCAAAGCCCTCCTTACTAACATCTGGGGGCAGTGCCAAAATTGAGAGAGTTGTCTCATAGACTAGTCAAGCAACAGCCTGACATAGTTGTCCTCACAGAATAATACCTTACAGATAATGTCCCAGACACCACTATCACCATCCATGGGTATGTCCTGTCCCACAGAGAGGGTAGACCCGGTAGAGGTGGTGGCACAGTGGTAAACAGTCAGGAGGGAGTTGCCCTGGGAGTCCTCAACATCGACTCCGGACCCCATGAAGTCCCATGGCATCAGGTCAAACATGGGCAAGGAAACCTCCTGCTGATTACCTTGTACCGCCCTCCATCAGCTGATGAATCAGTGCTCCTCCATTTTGAACACCATTTGGAGAAAGCACTGAAGGTGACAAGGGCACTGAATGTAGTCTGGGTGGTGGACTTCAATGCCCATCACCAAGAGTGGTTCGGTAGCACCATCACTGACCAAGCTGGCCAAGTTCTAAATGACATAGCTGCTAGATTGGGTCTGTGGCAGGTGGTGAGAGAAGAAACAAGAGGGAAAAACATACTTGACCTCATCTTCAACAACCTGCCTGCCGCAGATGCATCTGTCCATGACAGTATTAGTAGGAGTGACCACCGCACAGTCATTATGGAGACGAAGTCCTGCCTTCATATTGAGGATACCCTCCATCGTGTTGTGTGGCACTACCGCAATGCTAAATGGGATAGATTTTGAACAGATCTAACAACTGAAGACTGGGCATCCATGAAGCGTTGTGGGTCATCAGCAGCAGCAGAATTGTACTCAAACACAATCTGTAACCTCATGGCCCAGCATATCCCCCACTCTACCATTACCATCAAGCTAGGGGATCCATCCTAGTTCAATGAAGAGTACAGGAGGCCATGCCAGGAGCAGCACCAGGCATACCTAAAAATGAGGTGTCAACCTGGTGAAGCTATAACACAGGACTACTTGCATGCCGAACAGCATAAGCAGTAAGTGATAGACAGGGCTAAACGATCCCACAACCAACGGATCAGATCTAAGCTCTGCAGTCCTGCCACATCCAGTCATGAATGGTGGTGGATAATTAAACAACGCAGTGGGGGAGGAGGCTCCACAAATATCCCCATCCTCAATGATGGAGGAGCCCAGCACATCAGTGCAAAAGATAAGGCTAAAGCATTTGCTACAATCTTCAGACAGAAGTGCCAAGTGAGTGATCTATCTCGGCTTCCTCCGGAGGTCCCCAGCATCACAGGTGCCAGTCTCCAGCCAATTTGATTCACTCCACATGATATCAAGAAACATTTGAAGGCACTGGACATTGCAAAGGCTATGGGCCCTGACAAAATTACGGCAATAGTACTGAAGACTTGTGCGCCAGAACTTGCTGAGCCTCTAGCCAAGCTGTTCCAGTGCAGCTACAACAATGGCATCTACCTGGCTATGCGGAAACTTGCTCAGGTATGTCCTGTACACAAAAAGCAGGACAAATCCAACCTGGCCAATTACTGCCACATCAGTCTACTCTCCATCATCAATAAAGTAATGGAAGTGGTCATCAACAAGCAGCACTTGCATAGCAATAACCTGCTCACTGACGCCCAGTTTGGGTTCTGCTAGGGTCACTCAGCTCCTGACCTCATTACAGCCTTGGTTCAAACAAGTACAAAAGAGCTGAACTCCTGAAGTGAGGTGAGAGTGACTGCCCTTGACATCAAGGCAGCATTTGACAGAGTGTGGCACCAAGGAGCCCTTTGCAAAACTGGAGCCAATGGGAATCAGGGGGAAAGCTCTCCACTGGTTGGAGTCATACCTATCACAAAGGAAGATGGTTGTGTTGTTGGAGGTCAATCATCTCAGCTCCAGGACATCAGCACAGGAGTTCCTCAGGGTAGTATCCTCAGCCCAACTATTTTCAGTTGCATCATCAATGACCTTCCTTCCATTATAAGTTCAGAAATGGGGATGTTCACTGATGAATGCATGATGTTCAACACTATTCACGACGCCTCAGATACTAAAACAGTCTATGTCCAAATGCAGCAAGACCTGGACAATATCCAATATGACAAGTGGCAAATAACATTTGCGCCACACAAGTGTCAGGCAATGACCATATCCAACAAGAGAGAATCCAACCATCACCCCTTGATGTTCAATGGCATTATCATCACTGAATCCTCCACTATCAACATCATGGGGGTTACCATTGACCAGAAACTGAACTGGACTAGCCATATAAATACTATGGCTACAAGAGCAGGTCAGAAGCTAGGAATCGTGTGACGAGTAACCCACTCCTGACTCCCCAAAGCCTGTCCACCATCTACAAGGCACAAGTAAGGAGTATGATGGAATACGCCCCACTTGCCTGGATGAGTGCAGCTCCCACAACACTCAAGAGGCTTGACAGCATCCAGGACAAAGCAGCCCACTTGATTGGCACCACATCCGCAAACCTTCACTCCCTCCATCACCGGCACACAGTAGCAGCAGTGTGTACCATATACAAGATGCACTTCAGGAATTCACCAAGCTCCTTCGACAGCACCTTACAAACCCATGACCGCTACCATCTAGAATGACAAGGGCAGCAGATAGATGGGAATACCATCACCTGGAAGTTCCCTTCTAAGTCACTCACCATCCTGACTTGGAAATATATCGCCGTGCCTTCACTGTCGCTGGGTCAAAATCCTAGAACTTCCTTCCTAACAGCACAGTGGGTATACCTACAGCACATGAACTGCAGTGGTTCAAGAAGGCAGCTCACCACCACCTTCTCAAGGGCATCTAGGGATGGGCAATAAATGCTGGCCGAGCCAGCGAAGCCCACATCCCATGAATGAATTTTTTAAAATGTACATGCTGTTCGTTTCTAGAGTGGACTCAAATTTTCCTTCTCCATGGTGTCCGCCATGTTCTTGCTGGACCTTGACGTTTTGCAAATGGAATCTTCATTTCCACTTGTTTCACACTTTCAGCCAAATATTTGTTTTTGCTGATTTATTTTCAAATCCTTCTGTAAGCTTATGAATCTTTTCATTTAGCTCAGCCTTTTCTCCTTCTGGTGCTTTGTGCTTCTGTGCTGGATTTATATTTTCTATTCTCATTTCTGCCTTTTTCTGTCTGCAACAGAACTTTGTCCTAGTCCTTAATTTTGGCTTCACTGTTGGCCAGGTCTGTCCCCAGAGAAGTCTCAACATGTTTCAGTTCTGTAATTGTGTAACTCATGGTTTTATTATACGCTTGGAGTTTGGAAAGTTCTACAGCTTTTCCTTTCAATGCCTCCTCTTTTCCATTCAACTGCTTCTTCAGCTCTTCAGTCTGTTTCTTGTAGCTTTCAGCTTCCCCCTGGAATATGGGACACTCCTGAATCTTTTCTGCCAACAGGTTATTCAGTTTGTTCACAGTGATGTTACATTTGTCTTGCTTCTCTTCGTAATTTTCCAGAATAAACTCTGTCCTGAGGGCTTCTTGTAACATGTGAAGGTCTTTCAACACATTTTCCTTTTCTTTTTGAAGCTTGCTTGCTTCACCTTGAGTTTTCCTGTAATTCAGGAGAGTCTCTTCGAGTTTCTTCTGCCATGCTTCCATGCTACTGTCTTCATCTCTTCATATTGCTGAATAGTTATTCTTTCATTTTACATTGGATCTTGAAGGACAATCAACTGTTCTTTCAACTGTTTATTGTTTTGTTGACCTCTGGGCTTCAGTGCATCATTTTGTTGCTACTGAGTTCGAACACAGCATTTTCTGAAGTAATATTCAATGTGCTTTTTAGCTCCTCATGTCTTTTTCCATGGCTGCATATTGATTATTCAAGGAGTCCTTCAGGGTCACAACTTCTTTGTGTGTCTTTTCTGCCTGCTGCTTTGCCTGGCTGTACATCTGATTGAGTTTTCCCAATTCCCGCTTTGATTTGCCAACTGTGGAATTGAGGGCCGTTATTTCTCCTGATACCTTTGTGTCATCTCTGAAATTTGTTTGTTCAGATCTCAAACAGCTTGGTTCATTGAAGATTTCAGTTTATCATATGTTCTCATAGGTATATACACAGCTTGAATCTTGTGCTTTAAATCTTCCAGTTCAGCTCTGATGGAAACATTTTCCTGTAGAACAGTGTCATTTACTTTTTGCACATTTTGCTTCTTATAAATTACCTCACATTCTGGGGTCATTTGTTGCCCTCCCTCTGGGGTCTTTTGTTGTCTTCTCTGAGGTCTTTTGTTGCCTTTGCCCTGGGGCCTTTTGCTGTCCTTGGCACTTTGTTGGGAGTTGCCACCTCACTGGGATCTCTTGTTGCCCTTGGCAGAGTTACCCGTCTTCTAGGGTCTCTTCCAATTTTCTGTCCATGGCTGTTTTTTTTTCTTGTAGTTACAGCTTTAAATTGTGCTGCTTCTTTAAGACTGTGAATGCAGTAACCATTTTGTTTTTACACTCAGGCTGTAGGCAGCTGTTGGCTTTCTTTGTTGCAAGTTTCCCACGCTGTTGTGGTTTTGGTGAGCTCTCCGGAAATTAGCCACCTTGCTTTTAAAAACTTATAAACTTTGAAAACTTTGCCTTTTCTTTAATTTAAAGCCACTGCAGTGATTTATTTTCTTTCTTTCCAACTCTGCAGGTTCCATTTCTTTGAATGGTTTGGGAGTTTCAGCAGGCTCAAGGTCCAATCAATGCCCTTTCTCTTAAACTTGGAGGGCCAGCATTTCTGTTTGCTCTAATCACCATTTTTTTAATCTTCAGAGCAACAGCAATTATTTGTTTTTCTTAAACTCTGCAGGCTATTTTTGTTCTTACTATGCTTTGCAGGCTTCGCTATTGTAGGCAACCACTTCAAGTTTGTAAACTATACATGACATGACTTAAAGCATTTAGAGGTGGTTGTACACAGATTTGAGAAAAACAAGTGTCTGAAGGAAAAAAATGGAGTTAGCTGAATGACATAATGTACGGTGAAGTGAGACGGGAAATGGGGAAGTAAGCATATTGGAGTCTGGAGGTAAAAGCAAATTACTGCGGATTCTGGAAATCTGAAACAAAACAAAAACTGCTGGGAAAACTCGGCTGAACTTGTTCTCTCACTGAACAATTTCTCCTTAAACTTGTCACACTTCCACCAAATAAAAGGTGTGGCAATGGGTACACACATGGGTCCCAGTTATGCCTGTCTCTTTATGGGGTACGTGGAACATTCCTTTTTCCAGTCCTACCTCCCACAATTCCTTTCTGGGTACATCGATGACTGTTTCGGTGCCACTTCAGGCTCTCGTCTGGACCTGGAAAAAATGATCAATTTTGCTTCCAATTTCCACCCCTCCATCACCTCACATGGTCCATCTCTGACAATTCCCTTCCTACCCTTGACCTCTCTCCCTCAATTTCTGGTGATGATCACCCCACCAGCCTCCGCATTCAAAGGATCATCCTCCGCCATGTCCGCCAACTCCAACATGATGTACCCACCAAACACATTCTCCCTTCACCCCCATTGTCAGCATTCCATAGGGACCGTTACCTCTGGGACACTCTGGTCCACTCCTCCATCACCCCCAACACCTCATCCCCTTCCTATGGCACCTTCCCATGCAATCGCAGAAGGTCAACACCTGCCCCTTTACTTCCTCCCTCCTGACCGTCCGAGGGCCTAAACACTCCTTTCAGGTGAAGCAGCTTCACTTGCACCTCCTTTAATTTGGTCTACTGCATTTGCTGCTCCAAATGCAGTCTCCTCTGCATTGGGGAGACCAAATACAGACTGGGTGACCACTTTGTGGAACACCTTCGGTCTGTCAGCACGCATGACCCAGACCTTCCTGTTGCTTGTCATTTCAACACACTATCCTGCTCTCATGCCCACATGTCCATCCTTGGCCTGCTGCAATGTTCCAGTGAAGCTCAACGCAAACTGGGGTAACAGCACCTCACCTTCCGATTAGGCACTTTACAGCCTTCCGGACTTAACATGGAGTTCAACAACTTCAGACCATGAGCTCTCTCCTCCATCCTCACCCCTTTTTTATCCTTCTTTTCAAAATTCATTTATATTTTTTATTTTTATTTTTTACCTGTTTATTTTTATTTTTATTTATTTTCATTTTTATTCATTGTTTTATCCTCACCTTTTATCCTATTTTGGATCTTTTTCCCATCACCGTCCTCTCCCCCACCCCATTCCTACAAGGGCTGTCAGTCACTTGTTCATGTTGTTCTTTCCAGAGTGCTTACCCCTGTCCTGCTATTATCACATTCTGCTTTCTTACCTTAATGCCATCATCAGCACCTACTTTAGCTAGCACCACTATCATTAACACCCCTTTGTCCTTTTGTTCATGACATCTTTGTCAATCTCTCCTTTGCCCCCACCTATCACTGACCTTCTATCCAGCTTCACCTGCTACACCACCGTACACTGTACAAATTTCATCACACTCTTACTTCTCTTTAGCTCTGAAGAAGAGTCATATGGACTTGAAACGTTAACTCTGTTTTTCTCTCCACAGATGCTGTTAGACCTACTGAGTTTTTCCAGCATTTTCTGGTTTTGTTGGAGTCTAGTGGTCTGTAAGGTGAAGGAGTGAAAAACTGCTAAATATACATTAACAATGTAATCGGGACTGGTTGCTTGGAGACCCAAGAGACCACGGGATGAGATAATGTCTACTTATCTCCCTGAGAGATAATAGCTAAGGGAACTAACTGCCCTGTGTGGTCAAAACTGAGAGATAAGACTCTTAAAAACAGCAGATGCTTGGACTGGTGAAACATCAACTGACTGTGGTGGACGAGGCATAATTGTGACGCCTGCCAGTGGTCAACAGACCAATCATCAAGAACTGGACATTGGGGTCGACCTATCAAAGCCTGATCACTCAGGCTGCATGTGGAGAACAGAGTATAAGAGAAGGTGCCAAAAAGGTGATAAGCTAGCTAGCTCGGGAATGAAGTAGTCTGATCAATTACTTGGAGATCAGAATGAGGAGGACCAATCATCCCCTCCAATCTGATCCTCGGAGTTTTCAAGCAACCAAGCAACCCGACCTGTGTGGATATGTGAGTATATAATTGTGTTAGAGTCATGAAGCACTAAATAAACTTGCTAGTGTGGACAAACTTGATAGTTTTGAATTGTTGATATCTAGAATAAACCTACTAACCAGGGGTAGGAACAGCCTACACTATTTACCTCTGTCAGCCTTTTAATTTTTTTTTACTGCAACTGTCTTCCACCTGCCCTCTGGATGCTGAGCCCTTGGGACTGCCACCTTTTCGAAAATGTAAGTACAGCTACTTTTTTTGTATTTTTGTTCACCATCTCATGAACTGTATCACTCAGGTTCTTGCCATTTTCTGTAATGAATTTCCACTCATTCTGGTGGATTCCTCACTTCCAAATCTGTAGCAAAGCTTCTTCAATTTTTCCTTCAAGTTTTCTTCTTAGGTGCCGGTCTCCCGAGTTTGGCTTCAACTGCTTTTAGCGCTTCAAAACTTGAGATGCTGTTCTGGGTTCATCGTTTAAAATGCTGCCACCTTTCATCTTTTAGGAGCTCCCACTGCTGTAATGTGGGTTCTTTAGATGTCTCGATGATGAGGTTTTGAGAGCTGTATATTTAAACATGAACTATTTATTGTTAATCTTTAACTATTTACAGGTCTCAGGGTACTGTCATGCATGGTGCTGTTACCTCCATGCCAGCTGCTACAAAGCGTTCTCTCAAGACAGTTCTCTCAATCTATTACCATGTGATTCTACACATCATACCATGGGCAGTGCTATTCTCCAGTCCCACATTAACCTTTGCTCTGCCAAGCACCTTTACATTACAATGGCATGCAGGCACACAACATCCACAACAGCCATGATGCATATATTCTTAGGAATCTGACTTTTTAATCAGCCTGGATTCTTTTGAGGGATGGCTCCTAGATGATAAGGGCTATCCACTCAAAAGATGTCTAATGTGAAGGTGTCAAGGTCTGACACAAAGGGGAGATACATGAGAGCCATATCAGCACCAGGGCCATAGTGTGGCAAACCATCAGCCTCCAAAAGATGCGCTTCCAAAACCTGGACCGATCTTGAGCTGCATAACAATACTCCCCCTCACGTGTGTCCCTGATGGTCATGATTTGCTGTGTACTCCATGATCATGTCATCCAAAGAATGATGTCCTGGAAGATGCTGGCGAGCCAGATGGGGGCCAATCCCTGAGGATGATGGTGGTGATGAGTTGAGGGACCATGGCAATGATCCTGCTGATGGTCGAGTGGATGACCATGACACCAAGGATGCCCTAATACGGCTTGCTACTGCAATAGGAGGGGTTCAGTGAAATTTTGGCCTTCCTTTTCCCAGTTGCAATGAGAGAGTCCTGAGGCTCTTATATCCAGACATTCTCCATCACCCCACAAGAAAATACCATTCCTCCTGCCCTCCTACAACTCTTGATTTCTTCCCTCAACCTTCAGATACAAGTCACACAGCCACAGCAATCAATAAGAACATCAACATGAGGGAATCTAAGTTTTATGTTTATCCACAAGCTTAAAGGCCTAACAACATCAATAAATAATAATGTCACAAATGTGCCTCTATCTGTAGCTAATGTGGATATTTACTAACACGTTTACAGGTGCTCCGGCGCAGTGCTCGCCCCTTGTTTGCAGCTGCACTAGCGAGAGGCATCTGATCTGCCACCTCCCTTGCCCTGCATAACTTCGGCAGGCATCCTCTGCACGGCTGTGGCCTTGGGCGGCTGGCCACTCCGGGAGATTCTTGCTGAGGTGCTTGTGAATCTTCAGTCACTGTGGCGATGGTCAAGGACTATGTTAATGGCCGATGGACAGAGAAGATGCTGCTCTCATCAGAAGTGCCTTGGGAGGAAATTCCAGATGGAGGCAGTTGCTGCTCACCACCCCCCCTCATTATCAGATCAGTGCATGCCAGGCTGAAGCCTATGCTTATGCTTTATAAGGTGATCCTGCCAACCACCCGCTGTATTACTAGACAATGGCTTGAAATGCACAATGGCATGGCTTAGGACAGCTGTGTCCTTCTAGAATCATGTAACTTCTGATGAGCAGCTAAACTCAATTACCTCCTACTTTCACTAGTGAGAACTGTATCACACGCGACCCAGATTGCTCATACTGTTGCCATACTCACCCTGGCTGACCTCATGAGGTAATTGAGCCTTTTGTGAAACTGGGACCAAGTCTTCCTCACCACACCAGCACTGTTGGCCTTTTTGGCCACCTCCTCTCCTGCAGCACGAGTCTGCCTGGGCTTCCTCCTCTTCCCAGCGCTCAGCACGAACTGGTCACGTCAATCTTGTACTGCACACAGGAGGGCACCAAGGGCAGTCTCATTGAACCTGGGGCAGCTTTCCCCCTCTGGAATACCTCTCCCTTTGCTCTGATGGCGCAGGCATCTGTGCATGGAAATATGTAACAAATGGACAACTCCTCAAAGCCAAAGGGTGGGAAACTTGTTGATTTTTTAAAATTCTGCCACCTATGAAGATTGACATGGTTGGCAACAATGAGTTAAAATGTAAATTGAATTACCTGGCCAGACTGGAAAATTCACAAATCTTCACTATGTCTAGTATGTGCATTCGATTCATCATCTGATGGGTCACCTGACACTGTCCCATTCCAGGGGGGCCATTAAACGTGCTGGCTGTTCCAGGTCACGACCTGCAGCCTACGAGATGGGACATCCTGCCCTTCAGCACTCGTTGGACGGGATGATGGTCCGTTACCCGCACTTTCCACTAATTAGCGCCAATTAACATGTTATCGGGCGTGCTCCAACGATAGGTCCGGAAGTCAGAGCACCATCAATCTCCAGGTGCAGAACCTGCCATCAGTGTGTGGACATATTATTCAGCCCCAGGTGTGGCCTCACCAAGGTTCAGTACAACTGCAGCAAGACTTCCTTATCTCTGTACTCAAATTCCCGTGCAATAAAGGCTAACATACCATTTGCCTTCCTAATTGCTTGTTGTACCTGCATGTTTGCTTATGAACAAGAATAACAAGGTCTCTTTGAACATCAACACTTCCCAATCTCTGCCCATTTAAGAAATACTCTGCATTTCTGCTTTTCCTACTAAAGTGGATGACTTCACATATTTCCACATTATATTCCATCTGTCATGTTCTTGCCCACTCATTTAGCCTATCTAAATCTTTTTAAAGCCTCTTTGCACCCTCCTCACAATTGATATTCCCACCAAGTTTTGGGGCAGAAGTTTTCACTCATCGGGCGGTCATGCGCCGTACGCGAATCGGAGTAAAATAGTGCGTGATGACATCGGGTGAGCGTCCAAAAATCATTGCGCACTCACACGATATTTCGCTCGGCAGCCACACGGAGTGCCGGAGCAGCGTCTGCCATTAATTAACAGGCCACTTAAGGCCCTTAACATTCCAATTGAATGCGATTTTTCCCTGCCCATGCGATGCTCTGCTCATCGCATGGGCAAAACAGGCAGGCCGCCAGCCAACAATTTCATAAGCCTCATCCAAGGGTGGGATAAAAAGGGTCAGCAGCATTGCCAGTGTGAATAGTGAGGAAGTTTGGAGATAGTTTGCGGCTGGTTGCTTATCGGTACTTGGCAGCTACATCTCTGTTCGGGGCTTCATTGTTAGCATTTCCAGGCATCATTTCAGGACTCATCGCTGTTTGCCAGGCTCCCGGAGGATTCAGACCTTGTGGATTCTTCCAGGTATCAGACAGCCTTATGTAACCATGGTAATGAGGGTTGTGGTCTCTGCTGGAGGCACCTCTCTGAGGAGGAAGAAAGGAGCAGAAGGGAGAGGATGCCACGTGTCTCTATGCAGCTTCCAGGGGATGGACCTGTGGGAGGAGAGGCGCAGGCACAAGGGACGCAGGGCCAGTAGGTAGCACAAGACGGAAGGGGCTGCAGAAGACACCACTATCCTGCTGCCAGGGTTTACAGGCGGCGGTGCAGCTACCTTAACATGTCCAAGGCGCAATGTTGAAGGAGGATCCATCCCTCAAGGGAGAGAGTAACCTCCATTTGACAGATGATTAGGCCTGAGATCAATTTCGACTGTGTGAGTGGACACCCCATGCCAATGGCTCTGAAGGTCACAGTGGCCCTCAACTTCTATGCCTCCGGCTGTTTCCAGGGTTTAGTGGGGAATCTTTGCGGAGTGTCCCAATCAGCTGTCCACAGTTGCGTCAAACTGGTGACAGAAGCTCTGTTCAGGCAGAAACTGACCTTTATTCTTTCCCAAACGGATGAGGCCAGCCAGGCTGAGTGAGTCAGAGGCTTTGCAGTGATTGCTGGGTTCTCCCGCACCCAGGGTGCCATCAACTGCACACATGTGGCCATCAAGGCGCTAGCGGGTCAGCCGGGTGCCTTCGTCAACAGGAAGGCCTTCCACTCCATGAACATGCAGATAGTGTGTGATCATAGGATGTATATCCTGCAAGTCCTGTGCAAGGTACCCTGGCAGCTCCCATGATGCTTACATCCTGAGACATTCTCAGGTGCCATGGCTCTTCAGTGCTCTGGCCCGACTGGATGGGTGGCTGTTGGGTGACAAGGGCTACCCATTGAAGAGGTGACTCATGACACCTCTCCACCACCCAAGAACAGAAGAAGCGGTACATTAGGAGTCATGGCTCCACAAAGGCGGTGATAGAGAGGACCATGGGTCTTCTCAACATGTGCTTCCGATGCCTGGACCATTAAGGGGAGCAGTAAAATACCCCCCAGAGTGGGTGTCACTGATCGTGATTGCATGCTGCACTCTCCACATACTGACCCTGGCAAAGGGAACCCACTGGAGGAAGGGGATCTTGATGCAGCTGCAGAGGCCACAGATGATGAGTCCAGTAGTGAGCTGGAAGATAAGCACAGTGAGGAGAACTCTGAGGGTGTGGAGGCAGAACTTGGTGACCTCCAAGGAGGCAGGGACACCAGGGATGCCTTGATCCAATGATCCTTCAGCTAGGATATGAAAGATTGGCTTCAACCGCATGCCAGGGCTGCATCCTCCATCCCGGATGTCTGAAAGGACACTTTCATTTGAACATAAAGAGCACTCAGTGCCTGTGTAATAAAGTTCAGAGACATTTATGTCCAGCATTACGTACTGGCCTGAATCAATAAAATAAAAAAGTGAAACACACTCGGGCCATGTCGACAAAAACAAAATTTATCACGTGGACAATTCCATGTGGACATATTTACATAGACTTGCGGGCCTTCATATCCAGACCAGTATGGATAAAGTAAACAGAAATTTCACTGACGCAGGTGAAAGTGATGCCCGGCGGTCCTCTGGTATCAGGGGTGGACCTTTGAGGTCTGCAGATCGGACGCTTGCTGGTGAACCTAAAAGGGAGAAGAAGGACATGTCATGAGTTAAAGTCATCACACTGACACTGCCCATGCCAGGCATCCTAGTGAGACAATGGAGATCTGCATCATGGTGCCCTCATCTTTCAATGATCAATGGAGACTCCAGGTTTGAGGCTCCCATCAATGAAGAGACTACACTAGAATGGTTGCACAATCTGAAAGTCTCACTTCAGTACACTGCACTCTTACCTTCGTCTGGCACCCCCACAACTCCACGCCCAGTTGCACGAGGAATGTGCCAGCTGTCCAGCTCTAGGACGTCCTGCTCGTACCTGGTGAGCAGCAGCAGGTTAGGCGGGCCTCCGCCTGTACATGCCCTCTTGGCTTGGTTACGGCTCATCTTCTCCTGAAAGGACAGAGGAGCATTGATTAGTCACTCTCTACCTGCAGCATCATTGCAGCCAGGCCAACCCCAGCTGAGGAACATCTCAGAGGCACATCTAAATCATGGCCCTCAAGCCGCAAGGCACTCAAGCCGCAAGGCGGAAGGGGCTGCAGAAGATGCCACTATCCTGCTGCCAGGGTTTACAGGCAGTGATGCAGCTACCTCAATATGTCTGAGGTGCGGTGCCGAAGGAGGCTCCGTCTCTCAAGGGAGACAGTGACCTCCATCTGTCAGAGGGTCGGCCCTGAGATCAGCTCCAACTGTGTGGGTGGACACCCCATGCCAGTGGCGCTGAAGGTCACAGTTGCCCTCAACATCTATGCCTCCGGCTCTTTCCAGGGGTCGGTGGGTAATCTTTGCGGAGTCTCCCAGGCAGCTGTCCACACTCGTGTCAAGCAAATGACAGACGGTCTGTTCAGGTGTGCATTAACTGTCAATCCCTACCGCTTGGACTATGCCAACCAAACGGAGCGAACCAAAGGCTTTGCAACGATTGCTGAGTTCCCCCGCATCCAGGGTGCAATCGACTGCATGCATGTGGCCATCAAGGTGCCAGCGGGTGAGCCCAGTACCTTCGTCAACAGGAAGGGCTTCCACTCCATGAACATGCAGATGGTGTGTGACCATAGAATGCAGATTCTGCAAGTCTGTGCAAGGTTCCCAGACAGCTCCCATGATGCTTACATCCTGAGACACTCCCAGGTGCCGAGGCTCTTCAGTGCTCCAACCCGTCTGGATGGATGGCTGCTGGGTGACAAGGGCTATCCCCACAAAAGGTAGCTCATGATCCCCCTCCAGCATCCAAGAACAGAAGCTGAGCAGCGGTACAATAGGAGCCACGCCTCCACCAGGGCTGTGGTAAAGAGAACTATCGATCTTCTCAAAATGCGCTTCCGATGCCTGGACCATTCAGGGGGCGCACTCCAGTAACCCCCAGGTCGTGTGTCGCTGATAGTGTTTGCATGCTGCGCTCTACACAATCTGGCGCTGGAAAGGGGGTACGCTGTGGAAGAAGAAGATGTAGACGCAGATGCTCTGGCTGCACACTATGGGCAGAATTTTGCGCTTGACGGGCGGGCGGGCCTGACCGACTTGGTGGTGGGCGGGCAGCCGATCCCTGCCGCCAAAACGGGCCGCGCAGCCATTTTGCGTGGGCGGGCCAGTTAAGGCCCGCCCAGCGGGGTTCCGACTCCCGTGTTCATCGGGTAAATTAAATCGGCGGCGGGCATGTTCAGGCCGCCGCTTCCAAAGGGGAACCGGCAGTCTGTATAAAGAGTGGCCAGGCAGCCTCCTTTAGGCTGTTCACCATGGCCAGTCACCGGGCAGCACAAGAGGTGAGGGCAGAGGAGGAGGAGGGGTCAGGCTGCAAGGTAGGCCAGCGGGGGGTCACTGTGCCCCTCGATTTTCTGATACCTGCCTTGCTGTCCTCCTGGAAGAGGTGTCCAACCATCGGGATGTCTTATTTCTGGAGGATGGGAGGAGGAGGGCCCCCCCATGTCACCAGGCAGATGTGGCAGGAGGTGGCGGAGGCTGTTAGCTCTCAAGATGCTGTGCGGCGCACAGGAACGCAGTGCCACAAGCGCTCCAATGATTTGTTGCACTCTGGAAGGGTGAGTATCATGTCAACTTTGGCCATTTGACCCAGCAGGTAGCCTTATCCTTTGAGGCCTCCCCCCCACACACGTCTTAGTGTCGTTACTGCATTGGGCATTTGGCACATGCTGGGTGGGCAAATGGGTACTGACCATGCTGACATCAGCCTTAGTGGCTGAGGAGAAGATGCGTTCTCCCTGCAGGATATGTTGGTGTTTGTCACATTTGAGTAGTCTGGGGACAACCTGCAGGGGAGGCCGCTAGACACATACTCAGAACTCCAACACATGTCTTATTGATGGTGATGAGATGGTGGAAGGGGAGCCTCAAGGTGTTGTGGCCAAGAGCCATCTGCTGGCCTCGGCGCTGCAACTAGTTGCGCCTCCTTGCCATGGGCGCTAAGACCCATGTGTTATTCAAAGTGATGGACGCCGAATGTGTCCAAGGTGGCCGTTGGGGGAGGTGGTTGGGACCAGCCGTACTATCTTCTGGGGACTGATCACCAGTCGTGTGGACAGGAGCCGTTGGAGGCCTCAGATGGGCCACTGTGGTTGGGGTGCGGTGTGCGTGTGCAGAGTACATGAGCAATCAGCCCCAATAAATGCTCTTCTCTGTTCTGCAGGCAAAAAGCCAACACAATCTTGGGGAGCAGCAGCGGACTGGTGGTGGGCACGCCATGCTGCAGCATCTCACCACGTATGAGGAGCAGGCCATGGAGCTAGGGAGGAGGCAGGCAGCCAGGTTGGCAGGTGTCGGTGAGGCTGGGGTGCAGCAGCCAGGTATTTGAGGGCCACAGTCCCATTCACTTTGTCTCCCCACCATCCAAAGCACTGATGGTTGCTGCAATCGTTAATGCAGCAACACTGCTCATTCACAGACTGATAAAGTCAGACGTGTAGGTCATACACAAAGGTCCCTCAGCCCCTTGAGAATGTGCATCTCCAGCACCTTCCAAAGTCGCCTTATCCCATTTGTGACCACTATCCCCATGGCCTAACATGCTATGGTATCGTTGCTGCACAGCCAAAGACTTATTGCATCTTAGGAGGGTTTGTACCTCCACCATCCTTTCAGCCAGTGCGTCCCACATTACTTTGTCCAAAAGGTCCTCAGCACCTCACCTGTCAACCTCATGGCACTCAACTTAAATAAATGTCACCACGTTAGTCATCCCTGCGCCAAGGGGAAATGTTGCCTTCTGTCCACCCGTTCTATGCCCCTCATAACGGTATGAAGGTCAATAATGTGACTGTCAATCTTCTGTGCTCCATGGAAAATACCACAAGTGTATGCAATGTTTCCTCATAACTCCAACTCTCCAGGCCAGCATGCATCCAGGTCAGGAACCTCTGCACTCTCCCCACTCCAATGCCATCCCTCCCATGAAGCGCAGGTCACAACTGAACGCAGAAGTGTAGATGTGGCCTCGACAGTGTTTTCTGCACTTACAACATGACCTCCCTTTTCCTACATTCTATTCCTTGGCTAATAAAGGCAATTTTGGCTTTGACCTTGTTAAACGCCTTACGTTCCTGTTCTGCTACCTTAATGGGTCTGCCCAGCAAGGTCCCTGTAATCGTTGTGACTTCCCATGGTCCTACCATTATTCATGTATTCCCATACCTTGTTTGTCTTGCCCAAGTGCTTAACCGAACACTCATCCACATAACATTCCATGTGGCATTCCTTGGGCCATCTGACCAGCCTGTCTGTATGTGCGTGTAATGTTTGGGCCTCCTCTTGACTATATACCACCCCACCAATGTTCGTCTCCTTAGGTTCTTGAAGGATGAGCAACTTATGAGGCTGGGGGTGGGGAGAAAGGGATGAAAGGTTTAACTGACTGAACGCTAACTGATGCACTGTCTTTGTTGTTAATTTCAGCATCACCATCGCATGGCCGCCACCAACACGTCCAGAGCCCCCCCTCCACACCTGATGGCCACTTGCGTCACATTCTTTCAGCGAGCCAGGCACCAGCACAGCTACAAACACATCACTGGGGATTATGACGTCGGCTACTGTTCCGGGGCACAGTGGAGAGGGCACTTCACAATCGCTGGAGGAGATGGCACGAACAGAGAGTGCTGATGGCGCCAGCAGCCGAAGGACGGCAGGGGACCAGGTGCATGCTGAGTCGGGCAGTGATGATGTGCCTCTGGAGATGTCAGCCATGCAGCAGCTGCAGGACAAGTGGCCGGGTGCGCGGGAGCATCTGGCAGGGTTGCATGAGGGAATGCTTCAGTTGGTCTCTGTGGTGGAGGAGTCCAGGCAGAGTGTCAGTGAAGGCATGAACCTCAGGACAGAGCTTCAGGCTTCCTCCACTGAGAGATTGGCGACTCTCATGGACAGGGGCTTCAATCGGATTGAGAATCTTCTGATTGGGTTACGCTCTGACCTGCAAGCCCTCACAGCGGTAATGGCCACAGGTGGTTTATTTTGGTGGGAATAAAGTCCACTTTTCTGACCATGGCTGAGGGTGTTTCCTTTGTGCTGCATTTGTATGTTTCACAGACATCTCATGAGTGTTTGAGTGGACACTGATGTTTCTGTACTAAGCCCTTAGTTGCAGCTGATGAGGTGGAAGAGGTAGCACCTGCCATGTGTGGAGGCACCAGGCAATGCGGGTCCTGCTGATCCATCTGTGTGGAGCTAGTTGAAGTTCGTTGGATTAAAGTGTCCCTGATGTCCCTGCCTCCTTGGTGTGGTAGCAGGTCGGCGTGCTGCCTCTCATCATCGCCCTGTGATTCCTCATTCTCTGAGCCACTGCTGGATTCATCATGTGCAGCCTCATCCACTGCGTCAAGGTCTTCATCGTCAACTGCATCCCCCCTTTCCAGCGCAAGATTGTGCAGGGTGCAGCAGACTACCACTATCAGAGAGACATGATCTGGGGGGTACTGGAGTGCGCCCCTGAGCGGTCCAGGCAATGGAAGTGCATCTTGAGAAGACCGATGGCTCTCTCCACCACAGCCCTTGTGGTGCCCTGGCTTCTACTGTAGCGCTCCTCAGCTTCTGTTCTTGGATGGCAGAGAGGCGTCATGAGCCACCTTCACAGGGGATAGCCCTTGTCACCCAGCAGCCAACCATCCAGCCGAGCTGGAGCACTGAAGAGCGCCAGCACCTTGGAGTGTCTGAGGATGTAGGCGTCATGGGAGCTGCCTGGGTACCTTGCACAGACTTGCAGAATTTGCATCCTGTGATCACACACTATCTACACGTTCATGGAGTGGAAGCCCTTCCTGTTGACGAAGGCACCGGGCTCACCTGCTGGTGCCTTGATGGCCACATGTGTACAGTCTATTGCACCCTGGACACGGGGGAAGCCGGCAATGGCCGCGAAGCCTCTGGCTCGCTGTGCCTGACTTGCCTGGTCGCAGCGGAAGTGGATGAAGGTCAATGCCCATCTGAACAGAGCGTCTGTAACCTGCTTGACACAAGTGTGGACAGCTGATTGGGAGACACCGCAAAGATCACCCACCGAGCCCTGGAAGGAGCCAGATGCATAGAAGTGGAGGGCAACTGTGACCTTCACAGGCGCTAGCATGGGGTGTCCACCCACACAGTTAGGGGAGATCTCAGGGCCAATCATCTGACAGATATAGTTGACTGTTTCCCTTGACAGACGGAGCCTCCTTCAGCACTGTACCTCAGTCATATTGAGGTAGCTGCTTCGCCGCCTGTATACCCTGGCAGCAGGATAGTGGCGTCTTCTGCAGCCCCTTGCACCTTGGACAACCTCTTGGCCCTGCACCCCTGGCCTCCCAAAGGTGACTCCCCTGGAGGCTGATTGTCCACTCCTGGCCTCCTCCTTATTCTATCCCTCCCTTCCTCCTCAGAGGAGCTGCCTCCAATGGAGATGTCAGAACCCATACCCAGGTTAAATGGAGGTCTCCGGAAAGCTGCAGGCCCGATAAAGATTACTGTCTGCAGACTGCTGAGCTGAAGCTTCAAAGTACAGAGAAAGCTATTGGAAATTGATCTGAACTGCTAACAATCACACAGGCAAGTTTCAACACTTTCTGCATTAAATACTTCAGAAAAAACATGAACAAACCCTCTGAGCCCACATATCCCGCCCGTGGATGAGGCTTGTTAAAAAATCAGTTCCCCGCCTGCCCGTTGGGCCCGTGCGCCAAGCTGAAGTTCGCACGGGCTCCTCAAAATCGGCTTCAATTGCTGAGTCAAGGGCATTTACAAGGCCTTTAATTAATGGCGGGCACACGTCGCGCTTCATAGCGCACCGAGCTAAATATCACGATGCCGCGCGCTGACGTCAGGACGCTCACGCAACATCAGCGCGCGACATTTTAAGCGCTGACGTGCGGGGTCCACCACCCTGAGCATGCACAGGGAAATGCTGAGGGGATAGATGCTGACCCGGGCATACTCCAGGGAGGCAGGGACACCCGGGAGGCTTTGATCCAAAGATCCTTCAGCTAGCACACTACAGGTGGACATCCAATACATGCCAGGGCTGCAGGCTCCATACTCGATACCTGAGAGCAACATCTGCCTGGTCAGCAACATTAACTATGTGCCTTCTCAATAAAGCTCAATTACAAGCAAGTCACTCATATCATCAAGGGTTCCCGTATACCTGCAGAAGTAATGAGGCACCCAGAGGCTTTTTGATAGCCAAAACATTTAATGATTTCATACTGCAAAACAGAAATGAAAGTGCATTAAAAGTTGTTGAGCTGCACACCGAATGAAAAGCAACTAATCCGGGGCAACATAAAAGCACCAGTGAGAAGCCCGTGTTGTGCCTAAGATGCTTTACGTTTACATTTGTGGGTGCTACGCCTAGTTGCTCCCCCCTCGCTGGCACTGGCATTGGAGAAAGCCTGCTCACTCTGCTGTCCTGTTGGCCTTGATCACCTTGACGGGCGCCCTCTGGCCCATGGAACTTGTGCTGGCCCCGACTGGGAGGGAGTGGTCAGTGGCACGGCTGGAATCTCCCCAGTCGCCGCAGCCTCATCGGATTCCACGGTCATTGGCAGAGGGGCGGAGGAGCTGCTGACCTCATCCGGAGTGCCCTGAGAGGAGCCCGTAGAGACAACAGGCAGCTTGTGCGCCAACGTGAGTTTGCTTCGGACCTCCCTGCTCACCATTGATGGATGGGCACCTAGCTGGGATACTGGGGGGCCAATCCATCTCCCACATGGACACTGACCAGCTGAGGTCATTGCCGCTGTGAGGGCTTGCAGGTCTGAGCGCACCCCTAGGAAGCCCTGATGGTTCTCCTGGAGGATCCTCTCCATGAGAGTCGCCACTCTCTCCATGGAGGAGGCAGTGCGCTCGGCCATGAGAGTCATTGTATTGCTCATGCTCCGCATGGACTCCTCCATCACAGAAACCATGGCACGCATTCCCTCATGTATCTCCACCAGATCCTCCCGCACACCCTGCTGGACTTCCAGCATCTGCTGCCTCAGGGACGACTCCAGAGGATCATCATCAGCCGCCAACTGAGCATGTTCCTGGTCCCCTGCAGTCCCCTGACTGCTGGTGCCCTGGACACTCTCTGTCTCCGCCTGCTCCTCACGTGAGTGTGAAGTGCCCTCACTGCTGTGCCCGGGACACTAGCAGATGATCTTATCCCCACCGAGGTGCTGCTATCTGCGCTGGTGCCTGCCTGGCTGAGAGGGTGTGACGCTACTGCATGTATATCTTCAGGGCCCTCAGGGGTCAGTGGTGGTGCCTTTGCCTCCTCAGTCCGGGCGTGCTCTGGTGAGGCTGAAAAGAAGAACAAAGACATTTGATTAGTTGAAGTTGTTACACTGTTAATGTGTAGGCCTGGCCCCCGGATCAGGATGCGCTCCTCCTTCCATTATCAATGGGAAACCCGTGTTAGAGGCTGAATTCAATAAACAGTCAACAGTGGAATGTTTGCACTGACAGACATTGTGACCTCAGTGCCCGGCACTCTTACCTCCCCCTGGCATCCCAACCTCACCGCTGCTGGTAGACCTGGGCACCTGGTGCCTCTCCAGCTCGAGAGCCTCCTGGTTGTATCTGGTGAGAATGAGCAATTGTGTCTGCCCTCTGCCAGTCCGCATCCATTCAGCGTTATTGTGTGCTGTCTTCTCCTGAAAGGAGAGAGGAATATTGATTAGTGCACCCTGTACCTGCATTGCCATTGCAGCCCTGCCACCCCCACCTGAGTGAAACATTGCAGGGCTCATGTGAATCATGACCCTGGAGCCGCCCTACACTCACTCCAAGCAGCCAGGGTTGACCCCCTTGCCCAGATGCTGCCTCCATCATATTTGCCACTCACACTGTATCCCCTTCCAAAGCAAAGAAGCACAACCACCTAGAAGGCCAAGGGCAGCAGATGGATGGCTGCCCCGACACCTGGAAGTGCCTCTCCCAGTCACTCAGTATCCTGACTTTGAAATGTTCCAGCGTTCCAGGTCTGCGCCTAGGTACAGATCCTGGAGGTCACCCCAAAAACACTACTGTGGGTGTAAGTGCAACACATGCAGCGTATACAGAAGGCAGCTCAGCATCACCCTCTCAGGGGCAACTAGGCATGGGCTATAAATGCTGGCCCACCCAGCGAAGGCCACATGCCATGAACGAATCAATGCACTAACTAAATTCAGAGTTGTGCTGAGTCCTGGTGAGGGCAACCTAACAGCTGTGCTAAGTGACCCATGCTAACACAGTACTTACCCTTCCCAATTGCAAGAGGCCGTTGAAATGCCTGCGGCACTGAATCCAGGTGCTTCGCACCACATTGTGTGCGCTGACCCTTTCTGCCACCTCCTCCCAGGCATGTTTCGTCATGTCGGGGGTGGGGGGGGTGTCCTCCTCCCGTCCCATGGCACGATGATCTTGCGCCGTGCTGTCACCTCCTCAAGAAGGGCAGCGAGGCACTCATCTGGGAATCTCAGGGCACAATGCCCTGCCAACCTGCCCCCCTGTTTGGCCTGCACTCTGAAAGCACTCTTGGGCATCCTTCTGTGCGCCATCGTTGGCAGCCTTTGGAAGGCTGCCTGCGCCATTTTTAAACAGGCCGCCAGGTCGTCATTGGACCTGGTGGCCAATAGACTCCCACCGTTGCCCGCCCCCTCCCGCTGTTCTTGGGAGCCGTGATTCACGCTGGGCAGGTCTTAATTGACCCGCCTACATAAAATGGTGGCCCGGAGCCGATCACGGGCGGCGATCAGCTCGGCGCCCGCCCATGCCCGCTCCCGCCCAACCAAAAAACTAAAAATTCTTCCCATGAGCTCTAATTTTGCTTACTAACCTCTTGTGTAGGGCCTTATCAAAAGCCTTAAATCCAAATACGCCACATCCACGAATTCTGCCTACCTATTCTGCTAGTAACATACACAAAAAACTCCAGCAGGTTTGTCAAATGTGATTTGCCTTCCATAAATCCATTTGACTCTGCCCAATGTCACCATTATTTTCTAAATGCCCAGTTGTCACATCATTTAGATCAGATTCTAGCATTTTCCCTACTACTGATGCCAGGCAAACAGTTCTGTAGCTCCCTCTGTTTTCTCTCTCTCCCCTTTCTTAAATTCTGGCATTACATTTGCTACCTTCCAATCTGCAGGCACCATTCCAGCATCTATAGAATTTTGAAACTTGATCACCAGTGCATCCATTATCTCTACAGCCAGCTCTTTCAACCCTCTAGGATGTAGATCATAAGGCCTAGGGGATTTATCAACTTTCAGCCCCATTAATTTCTCCAGCACTACTTTTTACTAATACCTTCTCCAGCATTACTTTTTTACGAATTACTATCAACACTTAATGCAAGAAAGACTTAGTGGTCTTTGATATGCAGTTTTCAAGATTACAACCGTCGTAGTGAATGCAATTTTTTCACTTTGGGTCATTTTATAATCCACAGATATTTCTGCTTGAAACTTTTCTTCAGAATATAATAAACACGCTTTATCTCCCTTTGTTATCTGCTCTTTTTCTTCACTTTGAAGATATTTCCCTTTTCACAAAAAGTAAAACATCAGCCTCAGTATGACAATATAACCCAAAACGCACAATCTCTATAGTTTTTGGAATCATTCATCACATGTGGTCTGGTATTGCTTTAATTGACACAATAATGTGGTTTAATATAAATTATGTATCAAAACCATTAATATCCACATACACATTTTTCAAAGATAATTATTCATGATAATACAGCAGAATAAGTCAGTGCACATACAAGATTACATTATGAAATTTAGCACTCACCAAATGGATGAAAGAAGAAATGGTTTACCACTAAGGTTCCTTATGATGAAAAAATAACATTATAAACTATATTATGCCATAAATCAAAAAACAAAGTTTCAATAACAAATTTTTTTCATTGTCTTTCAAAGGCTATACAGGTTATAAAACCTGATTTCTTTGAGCCTTAATTTCACACTTGATGGCTGCAGTTAGCATTGTGTTGTGGCTGTATTGATGAGTATGCCCACTAAATTGATCATTTAGACATAGCAGAAAGTAACCTTCATGTCAGAAATTCTGAAAATCCACAAAATCTTTTGAAATTTAGTTATAAAATTTAAGGACTTGTGGAAAATAGGCCTCTTTTAATGGTGAAACATGGACTAGGTAATATTACAATAAGACTCTTGAGAGCGAACTCACAAAATTGTGATCTGCTATATTCAGTTATTGGCTTTACCTGACACTATACTGTATACACCATAAAGGCATTTACCCTACATTAAGAGTTAAAAAAAAGTGTAACTCAGATGCAGAAGTAACACTTCACTGTGAACGGAATAACTCATGTTTCATAGCTATTATCCATTGTTAACTGCCTCTCTCTTTCTCTAACCTTTCTCATATGTACATCTTTATATGCCTTAATTGTAAGCTTGGAACAGGCAAAGAAAAACTTCTTAGGAGATGGCCTCCCACTCACTAATGTAACAAAAGTTTTTTGTAAAGGAGCTATGGCCTAGGCTTTACGTTTGAAGTGGATTTTTTGCCAGAAATTTTGCCACTGGTATCCATTTTAATCCTTCTGCATTAATGATCTAGCGTTGGCAAAGGAAAGGTCAGAAACTTGCACTGAAAGAATGTAGGCCATGAAAGACAGAACTCAATTAGATAAATATTGTCTTCTTAAGCATAAGCTATGTTTCAGAAACTCCAGATATTCTATTTTTAAAATTTATTGCTAGATTAGAAATGTGCAGTGATCCTGATCAGAGACTGAAAAACAGTAGAAAAGAGCATAAGGATACAGATTATGAAATAGTCACTTTGAAGCTTTTAGAAAGTCATCTGCATGTACATTGAATAAAAGTGAAAGCTGTGCTGTCACTAGATCGCTGAGTAACACTTCCCTAATTTTAGAAAACATGTTCCAGTCTCCAGAATATCTTTGTAAGTCTATTGCGCTGTGGGATGCAAGGAAGGTTTGGAAAACAATCCCAGGTTAGTAAATTATAAGGTTAGGAAAGTTATTTTTATAATAAAAATTCCAGTATATTACCCATTAAATGCCAGGACAATGTAATAATAATTTTTCAGCCGTTCAGGAATGTCATACCAACAATTCAGGAAAAAAACAATTCATTTTCATTTGTACACAAACAGCAGCATAATGGGGCTATATTTTACAGAGGACAGGGGTCCCTGGACCCCCAGGTGAACAAGTCAGGGGCAAGCCCACCCCCCTCTGGGTTACCCTGCAGTGATTAAAGGCCAAAAGAGCAGGAAGTCCCACCTCTGAGAGCTGCAGACCACTGCTGACACTATGACAAGGAGCCACAGGGCAGGTGGTGGCATAGTGGTATTGTCACTGGGCTAGTAATCCAGGCACCCAGGATAATTCTCTGGGAATCCAGGTTCAAATCCCACCACAGCAGATAGTGGAATTTGAATTCAATAAAAAAAAAAGTCTGGAATTCAGAAGTACCAGGCAATGAACATCTCCAACAAGAGAGAATCTAATTATTGCACCTTGACATTCAATGACATTATTATCACTGAATCCCCCACTATTAAGGGTTAGCCATATAAATACTGTGGCTACAAGAGCAGGACGAGGAATCTTGCAATCAGTAACCCACCTCCTGACTCCCCAAAGTTTGTCCACTATCTACAAGGCACAAGACAGGAGTGTGATGGAATACTCTCCACTTGCCTGGATGAGTGCAGCTTCAACAAACCTCAAGAAGCTTAAAACCATCTAGGACAAAGCAACCCACTTAACTGGTACCCCATTCACTCCCTCCACCATTGACGCACAGTAACAGCAGTGTGTACCACCTATAAGATGCACTGCAGAAACTCACCAAGTCCACTTACACACCTTCCAAACCCACTACCACCTAGAAGGACAAGGGCAGCAGACACATGGGAACACCGCCACCTGGAGGTTCCCCTCCAAGTCACTCACCAACCTGTCTTGGAAATATATTGCCTAACAACACTGCAGGTATACCTACACCACATGACATGGACTGCAGCGGTTCAAGAAGGCAGCTCACCACAACCTTCTCATGGGCAAATAGGGGTGGGTAATAAATGCTGGCCTGACCAACGGTGCCCACATTCCATGAATGAATAAAAAAAATTCACAAGACCATCACACATTCACTGGCATCTCACTCACTGCCAGCTCAAGGGGCATCAACACTCACTCTCACACACACACCCTCACATCACCATCTTGCCTCATCTCCTCTGGCGACTGACTCCTCAGCCCTCACCATCTTGAGGCCATTTGCACAGACCGACATGTGCGCCCCTCCCCCAACACACACACACACACACACACACACACACACTCTGAGATAACCCTCCCCCACTTCCCCACTACATCCCTCGTCTTACAGCCATTGAAAAGCCTTATCACTGATCTGGTAGATAGAGACCTGCCCTTGAGTACCCCCTAAGAGTGATACAGTGCTGCCTGTGAAGCTTGGCGCTGATGACTGCGAGTGCTGCCCGAAGCCAGGTAAGCAAACAAACCTTGAAGGCCTGAGCGAAATGCAGCTCACCAGGTGCACGTCACTTATGTACCATTGTGACACGTGTTGGCGTGAGCTCATGGTCCAGCGTGGGGGAATGGTTTCAGCGAGCAGGACTTATAATGGAATGCTAAAGTATTGAAATTAGGGGCTGAATTTTTCGCTGAGTGGGCGCGTACCCGACCCGCTCAAGCATAAACTGACGCACGATGACATCGGGTGAGCATCCCAATGTCATCGCGCACTCGCGCGATATTTTGGTTGGTAGGCACACGCCAGAGTCGGCAGCATGCCCATCGATGATTAAGGCCACCAACAATGTAATTAAATGTTACTTTTCACTGCCTGTCCAACCTTACGGTTGGCGGGCAGGCGAAAATCACAAGCAGCCTTTACATTTTTTTAGGAAACCTCATCCACAGGCAGGATGAGATTTGCAACAGCAAATAAAAATAAAACAAAAATTTTAAAATTTAATTAATAGCATGTCCCTGCTCATGTGACAGAGTCACATGAGGGGACATGTTTATTTTTTATTTTGAAAAGTGTTCATCTCCCTGAAGCAGCTCTGTGCCTCAGGGAGATTTTCAAGTGCGCACCCGCACACGTGCGCAAAGTTCACACTGGCCCTCCTCTCCCCCCCGCCACGCAGGCAGCACTGCGCGCTGCCGCTTGCATTTCACACTGGGCAGGTCCCGCCCGCCCTCGCCAACCCCTCCCAACGAGGGAATAATCCTCCCCTAGATTTTCGACATGTGGCGGTGGGAAACAGGGCCAGCCATTGATGAGTGGAGTGGACGATCACAAACTGGCTTTACAACGACGTGAAACCAACTTATAGATTTCATGATATTTTCCGCTCCCACCCGCTAAGGTGTCCGCCACAAACAAGAGTGGATAATCCCAGTTATTTTGTATAACACCCAGTTAAATCAGGAATAGCAATTCGGGGGAGGCGGTGGCATAGTGGTATTGTCACTGGGCTGGTAATCTAGAGACCCAGGGGAATGCTTTGGGGACCTAGGTTCAAATCCCACCATGGCAGGTAATAAAGTTTGAATTCCATAATAAACTGGCATTAAAAGTCTAGTAATGACACTGAAAGCAAAATGCTGGAAATCTAAAACAAAAATTGCTGGAAAAACTCTGCAGGTCTGACAGCATTTGTAGAGAGGAAGACAGAGTTACCAGAGAGGACACATACAGGCTGGGGCCCACCCGACCTGCTGCTGCTGACCAGATTTGAGCCAGACACCCCTGAGCTGGAGAGTCGGCACGCTCTCCATGCAACTGGGCGTGGAGACACGGGGGGTGCCAGATGAAGGTAAGAGTACAGAGGCAGAAGTTTTGGATTATGCAACCATTCTAGTGTAGTGTCTTCACTGATGGGAGCCTCAAACCTGGAGTCCCCATTGATCATTGAAAGACGATGGCACCATGATGCAGATCTCCGTGGTCTCACCAGGGTGCCTGGCATGCACAGTGACAGTGTGATGACTTTAGCTAATGACATGTCCTTCTTCTCCCTTAGATTTTCCAGCAGGCACTCACTCTCTGGACACCGAAGGGCCACCCCTGACACCGGAGGACCACTGGGCTTCATTTGCATCTGCGTCACTCTCGCTCTCTGAACCAGGCACCAGCGCAGATACCAGCACCTCGGTGGGCATTAGATCTGTGGCAAGAATGTTGGTGCACATTGGTGAGACCACTTCACAATCAATTGAGGTGCAGGTGGAGGCAGAGAGCAACCAGGGCACTGGCAGTCGGAGGACTACTGAGGACCAGGACGATGGTCAGTCAAAGGCTGGTGATGAGCCTCTGGAGTCGTCCATTAGGCTGCAGATATTGAATGTCCAGTAGGATGTGCAGGAGGATCTGGCAGAGATCCATGAGGGCATGCCGTGGTTTCAGTTGTGGAGGAGTCCATGCGGTGTATGAGCACTGCGTTGACCGTAATGGCTGAGTGCAATGCTTCTTCCATGGAGAGGCAGTTGCAGGGACAGAATGAGGGGTTCCTAGGGTTGCGCTCGGACCTGCAAGCCCTCACACAGGCAATGACCTCAGGTGGTCAGTGCCAGAGTGTGAGATGGATGAGGCACCCAGTATCCCAGCTAGATGCCCGTCCATCAATGGGGATCAGGGAGGTCCAGAACAACCTCATGTCGGTGCACAAGCTGCCTGTCATCCCTGCGGGCTCCTCTCAGGGCACTCTGGATGATGGCAGCAGCTCCTCCACCCCTCTGCCAGTGACCATGACATCTGATGAGGCTGCGATGACTGGGGAGATGCCAACCGTGGCACTAGCCGCTCCCTCCCAGTTGGGGCCAGCACAGGCTGCACTGGCCGGAAGACAACCACCAAGGTCATCAAGGCCAACAAGACAGCAGAGACAGCAGGCTGTCTCCAATGCTGGTGCCAGTGAGGGTGGGGGGCACTGAAGTGGAGCTTTCGAGCTGTACAGCAATTATGGGCTTAAAATGATTCTTGAATGCTAAGCTTGTTAGTGCGAAAGCAACAGAGCAACTTTATTGCAGACATGTGAGTCACACAGTTTGTTTCAGTAAACAGTATCACAAACAAATCTCCTGAGGACATCTTGCTGCATGATTAGTGCTTAGCACCCACTTTGATCCAGCAAGTCTTATCTGGCCTTCCAGACTTAATATTGAGTTCAACAATTTCAGATCATGAACTCTCTCCTCCATCCCCACCCCCTTTCCAATCCCCCTTTTTCCATAATTTATAATTTTAAAATATATATATTTTTCTTTTCCCACCTATTTTTAAATTTATTTCGATCTATTGTTTTATCTCCACCTTTTAGCCCATTTCGATCCCTTCCCCCCCACCCCACCCCCACTAGGACCATCTGCCACTAGCTTATCCTGCTTGCTACCCTTAATGTCTCTATTAGCACATTCCTTAGATAATATCATCATCGTCAACACCCATTTGTCCTTTTGTCTATGACATCTTTGGCAATCTCTTCTTTGCCTCCACCTATCACTGGCCCTCTATCCAGCTCCACCTGTCCCAACCCCCCTCAACCAGCTTATATTTCACCTCATTTCTCTATTTATTTAGTTCTAATGAAGAGTCATACGGACTCAAAGCGTCAACTGTATTCCTCGCTGCAGATGCTGTGAGTTTTTCCAGGTATTTTTGTTTTTGTTTCAGATTTCCAGCATCCGCAGTATTTTGCTTTTATCTTATCTGGACTAATCTGCTCAGTGCTGATGTTATTTCCACAACTGAAAATAATGGACCCTACCAAGATGAGCTGTCCCTGGCTCCAAAGGTGATCTTTATGTAAAAGATTTCACCCCTTCCATGACAGGGGTGAATGGATGTTGTCTGGGGCCATTTGGTTGTGGCAATGGCCTCCTCCATTTTTTAATTAGATTATATGATGGTGGTTATCCTGTGTCACTGTTGTGATGTCCTAAATGTTAATAGTATCAGCTCTGTTGTAGGTGGCACTATGATTGTAATGCAATTAGAATACTGTATAAACTGCTAGAAACTCTGCATCGTTGGAGAAGTTTCCTGGTTTACCAGTAGAGATTGTCTCCCTACTGGTGTAAAAAATAAGGGCTACTTGACATTCGAACGAAATACCCTGTGTTGGTCTAAAATACTGCACAGCAGGCACCAAGTTGTAGCACTTGGAAATATAAGTTAAAGGCGCCATGAGCACAAAAGGGACAGTTCACAGGTGATTTTAAGTTGATTTTGGTTTGGTTTGTATGTCTGCTGCTGTGGACATCAACACTAGTAATGGTAATGTCATTATGCATTCAATGTGACAATAACATTAAATTTGCTTTGGTTCTGGTGGCCTGAGTATGCTTCACCTTTATTCTTTCTGGTATAGGGTATGCCAGGACGTAATGCTAAACGTGAGTGGCTTGTTACTTTATTGCACAGGCATTAAGTGGACTTTGGGTGCAAATGAAAGGGTCTTTTCAGACACCTGGGATGGAGGAGGCAGGCCTGGCATGAGGTGGAAGCAGATCTTTGGTAGCCTAGCTGAAGGAGTGTTGGATCAAGGCGCCCCTGGTATCCCTGCCTCTCTGGAGGTTACCAAGGTCTGCCTCCACACCCTCAGCATTCTCCTCACTGTGCTCCTCTTCTGACTTGCCACTGGATTCATCATCTGTGGCCTGTGCAGCTGCATCAAGATCCTCTTCCTCCAATGGGTCCCCTTTGCCAGCTGTAGAGAGTGTAGTATGCAAACACTATCAGTGACACCCACTCGGGGGGTGGGGGGGGTGGGGGGGGGGGGGGGGGGGGGGAGGGGGGTGGCATTGTAGTGCTCCCCCTAAATGATCCAGGCATTGGAAGCACATCTTGAGAAGACCTATGGTCCTCTCTATCACCGCCCTTGTGGAGACATGACTCCTATAATAATGCTGCTCTATTCTTAGGTGGCGGGGAGACGTCATAAGTCACCTTTACAATGGATAGCCATTGTCACCCAGCAGCCATCCATCTAGCCGGGCTGGAGCACTGAAGAGCCTCGGCACCTGGGAGTATCTCAGGATGTATGCATCATGGGAGCTGCCAGGGTACCTTGCACAGACTTGCAGAATATGCAGCCTGTGGTCACACACTATCTGCACGTTCATGGAGTGGAAGCCCTTCCTGTTGATGAAGGCATCCGGCTAACCCGCTGGCGCCTTGATGGCCACATGTGTGCAGTTGATGGCACCCTGGGTGCGGCGGAACCCAGCAATTGCGGCAAAGCCTCTGGCTCTCTCAGCCTGACTGGCCTTGTCCACAGGGTAAAGAATAAAGGTCAGGACCCATCTAAACAGAGCTTCTGTCACCAGCTTGACGTAACTGTGGACAGCTGATTGACAGACTCCACACAGATCCCCCACTGACCCCTGGAAAGAGCCGGAGTCATAGAAGTTGAGAGCCACTATGACCTTCAGAGCCACTGGCATGGGGTGCCCATCCCACACACTTGGGGCTGATCTCAGGCCCAATCATCTGACAAATGGAAGTCAGAGAGGCAGACCCTCCTTCAGCATTGCACCTCGGACATACTGAGGTAGCTGCATCGCCGCCTGTAAACCCTGGCAGCAGGATAGTGATGTCTTCTGTGTCCCCTTCCACCTTGAACTACCTGCTGGCCCTGCACCCCTTGTGCCTGCACCTCTCCTCTCACAGGTCCCTCCCCTGGAAGCTGCATAGGGACACCTGGCTTCCTCTCCCTCCTGCCCCTCTCTTCCTCCTCAGTGGAGGTGCCTCCAGTGGAGACTACAATCCCCTTAACCAGGATAAGGTTGTCTGAAAACTGGAAAGGCCCACACAGTCTGAATCCTCCGGGGGCCTTGGAGACACCAATAAGTCCTGAAATGAAGCCTGGAAATGTTAACAATGAAGCCCTGAGCAGAGATGAAGCTGCCAAGTACCGATAAGCAACTAGCAGCAAACTGTCTCCAAAACTCCTCACTACTCACACTGACAATGCTGCTGACCCTTTTTATCCCACCCTTGGATGAGATTTAACAAATTGCTGGCTGCCTGCCTGCCTGTTTTGCCCGTGTGACGTGCACGAAATTGCACAGGCAACGTAAAATCTACTTTAATTGCCTTTTTAATGGCCTTAACTGGCCTCATAATTGATGGTGGGCGCAGCTCCGACTCCCGCAAGCAACTGCTGACCAAAGTATCGTGTGAGTGCACAATGACGTCGGGCCGCTCGCCCAACATCATCACACGTTATTTTACGCTCCAGCGACTCGGGCGAAAAATTCTGCCCCTAAATAAATAATTGAATTTAAGGAGAAGATATAGCAGTAGTCCCTCGATACTAAAGGGGAGCAGGGCATAAGGAAGAATGAGCCAGAATTTTACACTCACCCACTGACGGGTTTTTAGGTAGGGGTGAGTGCGAAATTGAAGGGTTGGGCTTCCCTCCAGGTTCCCGCCCACCCCGATCACACACAATTTTGTACTGAGGCAGCCAAACCCCAACTGAGTCCCTTAAATAGCCAATTATTGGCCACGTGAGGGCTATTTCCCACACAGCTTCAATGTATAGGCTGACGGGTAGATTGAAGTTGCATGGGGGCAGGCCAAAAATCAACAGGGTTACATCTTGGGTGGGAAGGGATGGGAGGGGAGGGCAGAAGCCCCTTTCTGAAGTTGGACACTCCCCCATCTCAAGTTGGCATCCGGACCTCCACCCTGCCCCGCGCTGGCCTCTCCCCTGGTCATCCCCTTTGTATCCTCCCAGGCATCCCCTAACCTCCTTGCCATGGGAACCCATGAGCTTACCTTGGCCTCCGGTGGCCGGACTTAGTCCCTGCAGCACTGTCGCTGCAGGGACTGCCGAGCTGGCAGTCAATCAGATTGGCCGGCAGCTCTCTAAGGCGGGACTTCCTCCTGAGGGGCGGAAGTCCTGCCTGCAGCCACTTAACACTCATTCGAGCATGAATTGGCTGCAGGGCACTCAGAGTCGGTGGGGATGTGTTCCCCACCGACTCTTCAGGTGACAGAAAGTGAGACCATGCCATCCGAAAAATTCAGACCATGAAGAACTTAGGAGCAAAGTTAAAAAAACATCAGGGAGGCAAAGAAGAATTACACAATTAAAAATATCGAGGAATATAAAAAGAAATAATAATATTAAAGTGTTCTTCAGATATATAATTATTAAAAAGAAAATTAAAGTAGAAAAAGAGACACATAAGGATTGTCCAAGATAACGACAGGTGATCGCAGATAAATGGCAGAAGCTTTGAAAATCTGCTTCACTCAATCTTTACTAAAGAGAATGAAATAAGTACTTCACTAGAGGATGAGCTGAAAAAAGACCTATTAATACAGTCGGAAGAGAGAGGAAGAAAATGATTATCAAACTAGCAAAACTAAAAGAGGATAAGACCCCAGGTCTAGATGGCATGCACTCACAAATACTCAAAGAAAATAGGGAGAAGCTAGCAGAGGCACTAATTTATATATACAAGCGATTCATAGAAGAACAGGTAGTGCCAGAGGACTTACAAACAGGTACTTTTGTTCGTACATATAAAAATGAAGATAAAACTTAACCTAGGAACTACAGATCAGTCAGTGTAATGTCAGTGAAAGGAAAGATACTGGAATACTGAAGCAGTCCATGTCCAAATACAACAAGACCTGGACAATATCCAGTCTTGGGCTGACAAGTGACAAGTAAATTTCATACCACACAAGTGCCAGGCAATGACCATCTCCAACAAGGGAGAATCTAACCCTTTACATTCAATGGCATTATCATTGCTGAATCCCCCACTATTAACACCCTGGGGGTTATCATTGACCAGAAACTGAACTGGACTAGCCTTGTAAATACTGTGGCTACTGAGCAGATCAGAGGCTAAAAATCCTGTAGGGAGTAACTCACTTCCTGACCCCCCCCAAAGCCTGTCCACAAGGCATAAGTCAGAAATGTTCTGGAATACTCTCCACTTGCCTGGATGAGTGCAGCTCCCACAGCACTCAAGAAGCTTGACACTGTCCTGGACCAAGCAGCCCACTTGATTGGCACCTCATCCGCAAACATTCACTCCCTCCACCACCAACAAACAGTTCCAGCAGTGTGTACCATCTGCAAGATGCACTGTAGGAACTCACCAAGTCTCTGCAGACAGCACCTTCCAAACCCACGACCACTACCATCTCGAAGGACAAGGACAGCAGGTACATGGGAACACCACCACCAGGAAGTTCCCCTCTGAGCCACTCACCATCCTGACTTGGAAATATATTGCCATTCCTTCACTGTCGTTGGAATCCTGGGACTCCCTCCCTAACAGCACTGTGGGTGTACCTACAGCACAAGGACTGCAGCGGTTCAAGAGGCAGCTCACCACCACCTTCTAAAGGGCAATTAGGGATAGATAATAAATGCTGGCCTATCCCACAATGCCCAGATCCCATTAATGATTTTAAATATATATATACACTGAAGGAAGTGATAGAAGAGCATCTAGAGACAAAATGTATAATAAAAAAGCTCATTTTTATTCTTAAAGGTTAAGTCATGCTTAACTAACCTGATACAATTCTTTGAAGAGATAGCAGAAAGAGTAGACAAGGGTAATGTAGTAGATGTCTTGCAGCTGAATTTTCAAAAAACCTTTGATGGGGTACCAAATGGTAGAATCATTCTGAATGTTAGGGCCTGTAGGGTCAGGGGACAAATACATGATGATAGATGAGCCTAGGACACTACACTGAGGAACTCCTGCAGTGATGTCCTGGAACTGAGATGACTGACCTTCAACAACCACAACTATCTTCCTTTGTGCTAGGTATGACTCCAACCTAGTGAGTTTTCCCCCCTGATTCCCATTGACTCCAGTTTTACTAGGACTCCTTGATGCCACACTCAGTCAAATGTGGGCTTGATGTTAAGGGCAGCCACTCTCACCTCACCTTGGGAGTTCAGCTCTTTTGTCTATGTTAGAACCAAAGCCTGGAATGAGGTCAGGAGCTGAGTGCCCTGGCGGAACCCAAACTGGGCATCAGTGAGCTTAGCAAGTGCTGCTTGATAGCACTGTTGATGACCCCTTCCATTACTTTACTGATGATGGAGAGTAGTCTGATGGGGCAGTAATTGGCCAGGTTGGGTTTGTCCTGTTTTTTGTGTACAGGACATACCTGGGCAGTTTTCCACATAGCCGGGTAGATGCCAGTGTTGTAGCTGTACTGGAACAGCTTGGCTAAGTTCTGGGGCACAAGTCTTCTGTACTATTGATGGAACATTGTCAGGGCCCATTGCCTTTGTACTATCCAGTGCCTTCAGCCATTTCTTGATATCATGTGGAGTGAATCAAATTGGCAGAAGACTGGCATCTGTGATGGGAGGAGGCCAAGATGGATCATCCACTCAACGCTTCTGGCTGAAGGTTGTAGCAAATGTTTCAGCCTTACCTTTTGCACTGATATGCTGGGCTCCTCCGTCATTGAGGATGGGGATATTTGTGGAGCCTGCTCCTCCAGTTAGTTGTTTAGTTGTCCACCACCATTCACAATTAGATGTAGCAGGACTGCAGAGCTTAGACCTGAACCGTTGCTTGTGGGATCGCTTAGCCCTACCTATCACTTGCTGCTTATGCTGTTTGGCATGCAAGTGGTCCTCTGTTATAGCTTCACCATGGTGACACTTCATTTTTAGGTATGCCTAGTGTTGCTCCTGGCATGTCCTCCTGCACTCTTCATTGAATGAGGGTTGATCCCCTGGCTTGAAGGTAATGGTAGAATGGGGGATTTGCCAAGCCATGAGGTTACAGATTGTGTTTGAGTATAGTTCTGCTGCTGCTGATGGCCCACAGTGCCTCATGGACGCCCAGTCTTGTGTTGCTATATCTGTTCGAAATCTATCCCATTTAGCATGGTGGTAGTGCCACACAACACGATGCAGGGTATCCTCAATGTGAAGGTGGGACTTCGTCTGCACAATGACTGTGTGTTAGTCACTCCTACCGATACCGTCACGGACAGATGCATCTGCAGCAGGCAAGTTGGTGAGGACGAGGTCAAGTATGTTTTTCCCTCTTGTTGACCCAGTCTAACTGTTATGTCCTTTAGGACTCGGCCAGCTCGGTCAGTAGTCACTCTTGGTGACGGACATTAGAGACCCCACCCAGGTCACATTCTCTGCCTTTCCCACACTCAGTGCTTCCTCCAAATGGTGTTCAACATGGAGGAGCACTGATTCATCAGCTGAGGGAGAGTGGTATGTGGTAATCAGCAGAAGGTTTCCTTGCCCATGTTTGACCTGATGCCATGAGAATTCATGGTGTCCAGAATTGATATTGAGGACTCCAGGGCAACTCCCTCCTGACTATATACCACTGTGCCGCCACATCTGCTGGGTCTACCATGCCAGTGGGACAGGACACACCCAGGGATGGTGATGATGGTGTCTGGAATATTATCTGTGAGATATGATTCCATGAGGATAACTGTGTCAGGCTGTTGCTTGACTAGTCTGTGGGACAGCTCTCCCAATTTTGGCACTAGCCCCCAGATGTTAGTAAGGAGAATGTTGCAGGTCTGACAGGGCTGAGTTTGCCGCTGTCGTTTACAGTGCCTAGGTCGATGCCAATGCCAGGTGGTCCATCCGATTTCATTCCTTTTTTGAGGCTTTGTAGCAGTTTGATACAAATGAGTGACTTGCTTGGCTATTTCAGAGGGCATTTAGCAGTCAACCACATTGCTGTGGGTCTGGAGTCATGTGTAGGCCAGACGATTTCCTTCCCTAAAGGGCATTAGTGAACCAGGTGGGTTTTTACAACAATCGACAATCACTTCATGGCCATCATTAGACTTTTAATTCCAGATTTTTATTGAATTCAAATTCTGCTGGATTCAAACCCAGAGGTCCTCAGAGCATTACCCTGAGTTTCTGGGTTACTAGTCCAGTGACAATACCACTATGCCATCGCTTCCCCTATGCCTGTTACCTCCGCCACCCAACACCCTTAATTCAACCCACAGAACCCCAACATTGACCAACCACATTTTTTAGTTTCATCATTCACCTTATACCCCTGCCTGGATTTGACTCCCCCCTCCCCCCTTACAGGATCACCACACCTAGGACACCAGATCCTTCCCAACTCTGCACCTCCCTGCATTCAAACGCATATCTTTCCATACCCCCCGCTATCCCCTTGTGCCGCAGAGTTCAACATGGACAACTGCTCATCTTAGTCACAACTGCATAAAGCTGACTGCTGCACGCCACTTTTAAATGAGCATGAACCGGGTGCCATGAGATTCTCATGCACCTCTAACTTTAACCTAAGGGTAGGACTTTATTAAAGGCTGCTTCGTGAGTATTCATGGCATGCAAATGTATGGCAACATGAAACCACCATAGGCTGGTGTGCATCTAGAAACACTTTATCTCAAGTGACTTTATCTCTGCATCTCAACCCGCCATTGGGAAATCGAAATTTTGCATCCCACCTAACTCAGTCACTCGCACGCCACATTTCCAACTCTTACGGTCGCCATAAAACCTGTCCCCTCCCTTAGGGTACTGCTCATAGTTCTGATCTCCATACTGTAAAAAGGTCACAGAAGCACTAGAGAAAATGCAAATAAAGATTTACAAGAATGGCACCAGAACTGAAAGATTGGAGTTACTAAGCAAGATTGGATATGTTGTGGCATTTTTCTTCAGAAAAGACAAAACATAGTGGAGACCTGATAGAGGACTTTAAAACATTGAATGGGTGGGGCAGAGTAGAACTGGAGAGAATCTGAGAGAAGCCAAACTAGAGGTCATAGATACAAGATAGTTATTAATAAATGCAATAGAGAAATAAGGAGAAATATCTTTATTCAGAGAGAGGTTAGAATGCGGAACTTGTTACTGTGAGAAGTAATTGAGGTAAGTAGTTCAGATGCTTACAAAAGGAAGCTAGGAAAGTATGTAAGAGAAAAGGGAATCGATAAACAAGATGAAAGGCTGAGATGAGGGAGATGGACTGGGAGGAGACATGTTTGGAGTATAAACATCAGAGAATAATTGGGTCAACTGGCCTGTTTCTGTGCTATACATTCAATGTAATCCTTTGTAAATCATAACTTTTTCAATTTTCTCCTTTCTTCAACGAAAATAAATTAACAAAGCTCATCTTCTATCAGAACTTGGATTCCTAGTTCCCAAAATTACCCTTGCTGCATTTCTTTGCCAAGATATTAATATACTTTTCATGAAAAGGTCTCCAATTCTACACACAACAGGTGGTAATTAATGGAGCGGAGTGGGGGTGGGGGGAGGTGGTGTGGGGGGAGGGGGTCTCTCACCCATCAGCTAGAAAGCCAGCCAGAGCGCCACATCACCTCCTTTATGAAAGGCCTACTGCATTAAGTACCACTCAGACACTTAATTGGACAACAGCAGGACAAGAGTCCAGGACCCAGTGGGGGTGGGGGCGTAGAAATCCTGCCCATTCAGAGCTGCAGACCACTCAGAGGCCGGGCAGCTCTATTGACCAAGGAGACATTGGCTGCTGCCGGTACAACAGCCACTCTAGGCCAAGTATTCTCGATGGATCCAAGGCCACAGCTGACTGATGGCAGGAGAGGATGGAGGTCGTGGGGAAGTCGGGTCAGCAACTAGGGCAGAGGGGTGGCTCTGAGGGGGCATAGATTTGCTTGTCATTCTTCCTACATGGCGAGCCCCGCCCACTGCTGGGTTAACCCCAGAGGCGGTGGGATGAGTTTGATGAAGGATTGGTGGCGGGATGAAAAGGCCATCCACAGGCCTTCCTGCCATGGACTTAATCGGGGAGGAAGCAGGAAGGCAGCGGGGCTCCGATCCACCTCCCTCTTGCCTGATTAAATGCCCCCCGCCACCAAACTCTCCACAAGGGAGGGCATTAAATTCCACCCAATGAAGCTGACATTGTAATCCTGTCACAGTAATTTGGAACTGCTGCTCTCATCAACTATTAACAACACATGCAACCAAAATCTCATTTAAATATTTTCCTGTCACTAATGTGAAAGAGTCCGTGATGCACTGGAAACAACAGGGATGTCAAGGAATTTCAGGTTTTGTAATTTTGCATATTTAGGGTGCAAAGTTCCTACTGAAGAGGGGAGGCCTTTGAAGGCCTGGGTGAAGAGGGAGATGCGCATACAGGGTTTCCATAAGAAGTAAAGAACCACCTCGAGATGGAAATCTTTATTTCAACAAAGCTCATTCAAGTGTCAAGAGAACTACTCCGACATTCCGCTAACATTATGGCAGTTTCCTTTCATTGGCAATGTTTCTGAGGCTTTAGTGTGCATTACATGCAGTTTGTATGCAAGGCTTTCAGCGCATATATGTGGCAGGCAGCATGATTGACAAACGGAGCATCAGCATTAATTTACCGGTAGTGGGAATTTACATTCTTATGGCTTATCATGAATGTACAAGGCTATTAGTCACTGATGATTAAAGGTTATTCTTAAAAGTGCAATTATCCTAAGAGTCTGTGCATTTCCTAATTTTTATAATTCTCTCTTAAAAAGTACCTATTCTAATTTAGTCATTGAATGCAGTCAAATAAAGATCAGAATTTTTAATGTAATGTTTAGAGTTTTTAAGAAGCAGGTAAATATTTACCACCTTTGAATTATGCTGAAACCATTGCGCAAACCAGTCCATGCCCAGTGTATTTATACTATAAAATATCTAGTCATATGTGAGTTGTCATATGAGCTGTATGTTCTTCTTCACTCATGCAATAAATTGGGTAATGCACTCATATTAACACTCTTTTTCATCTCTGTTGATTATTTCACAAAAATACTCTTGTTTAATGCTGAATATAGACAGCATGATATGGTTTTATGAAATTACTAAATCTGACACTGCAATGAAACTGAACTGGCATCAATAGGCACAATCATTAACTTCGGGAACTTTATCAGTCATGCAATTTAATGCTACTAAATAGAGCTGAATCTAGATAAGGAAAAAGTAATTTGTCAAGAAATGTTTGAATCAGGATTATGATTTGATAATTACTTTCATGCAATGAGTGAAGTGGAATTCCATGCTGTAATTATTCAACATCACTCTTTTTTCAAGTGATTGGGCAGAATTTTCCCAGATTTGCACTAAGTGCGGTCGTGGGCGAGTAAAACGACATTTTACCCGCCGGCCACAATGGCGAGTTTTCACGCCATATCATCCCAAACCCACCTCATTATTTATGCACTCCTGGGGAACATGCCGTTTCCATGGTGGACGGGCTCTAATTCACCCACCAGCCATCACCACATCACACCGGGCACCATATTTAAAGTCTAGCCTCAAGAACACATCTCAATGCTTTAAGCTCACCACTGCTGCATGGAAGATATGACTAGCAAAGGATAAAAGACTGCAGTCTCCCAGTTCAATGACGGGTCACTGAAGCGACTGCTGCATGCTGTGGAGGCCCACCAGGATGACCTCTACCCATGCTGTGGCTGCAGGATGGGCAGCAACGTGAACAATCCAGCTTGGGGTGCGGCGGCAGTGGTGGTCAGCACCAACGCCCTTCAGAAGAGGACAGCCACCCTGTGCCGCAAGAGGATGAATGAGCATGTAGGCGTCGTGAACACTCCCTGGAAACCGTGCAGGATGCGTTTCTGGTGGCAGCATGTCAACTGCACATTCAGTGAGCGGAATCCCTTGAGGTTGATGTAGTCCACCATGTGTAGTGACGGAGACCTGAATGCCACATGGGTGCAGTCAATCGCACCCTGCACCTGTGGGAGTCCCGAGATCTAGGAGAATCCAATGGCCCTTGCATCCTGGCTGTCCTGGCCCCGGGCAAAATGCACAAAGTTGTGTGTCATGGAAAAGGTAGCATCTGTGACCTCATGGATGCATTTGTGGGTGGCGGATTGTGAAATCCCACAGAGGTTACCTCTGGAGCCCTGAAAGGAGCCACTGGCATAGAAATTGAGCACCACGGTCACTTTCACATTCACTGGCAGTGGATGCCCTCCATGTCCCCTTGGCAGCAAGTCCTGCAGTAAGTGGCAGATGTGAGTGACCAGGTCCCTAGGCATGCGCGCCATCGGCAACACTGGTTCTCGGTCATCTGCAGGAATAACAGACGGCGTCTTTGGACCCTGGGCGTCGCTAGGCACCGACCAGCCACGGCTCCCTGTCACTCCTGGGCAGCATGTGTGGGACCCTCTGCTGTCCCTTCTTCCTGAGGTTGCTGCCCAGAGCCTCAGTCGCTCTTTCCTCCATCTTCTCCGCCCTCTGTAGGACACCAGGCATACAGCTAGGCCACCAGGCTCCATGCTCCTGATGTGGTCCTCCTGCGGCATGAAAGAGAGAGAGAGAGACGTGGTAAGCACGGCTGTACTTAGCACCTTTCCTGGCCCTTTGTGACAGCTTCTTAACGCTTCCCGGAGAGTACTGGCCATCCCTCAGATGACCACAGATGAGTGCGCTGCATGGCTGCCCTGTCAGCCTGCGACATGGGGGAAACTGCTCCTAACCAGGATGCTGAGATTACAAGGGGCTGTGAGCACCTCCAGCAGTGACCGCTACATGGCCAGTGTTGGCGAGGAGATTGTACAATGTGTGGTCTCCAACTGCTCCGCAGTCCAATGAAGTGGTCAGGAATCGCAGTCTGTGCCAGCGGGGGTGCTGGGGGGGTTGAGGGTGGGGGCGTGGGCTAAGGTCTGGAGCACTTGGTGGCACTCTGGTGCCTCCACAATGCTTGCATGGGCAGGTAGTCTAGGATCCTGACCCCAATCATATCACAGTGGCTGCGCCTGAGCTGTCTCAGCTGCAGAGGAATGGTCAGTTTATACAGGTGTCCATACTGCATGGCCACTTCCCTCGCCCACCCTGTCCTCAACTCAATTTCCTGTGCGCAGGATCCAACGTCAGGGTAGCAGTTGCACCCCCAACCCACACCCCGACAACAGTCGCCTTCGAGGCTGGGCAGCAGTTGCCCCCAGACACGCCCCCCCCACTCCCCAACAACAGTCACCTCTGTGGCAGGGCGGCACTTCACCCCAGCCCCCCAGACCCCCTGAAGTCTACAAAGCAACAGGTAACCCTGGCGAGCTGTGGAAAACAATACTGTTCGCTCATCTCCTGTTCCCCCAACGTGAAGGCCGCCAAGTGCACGCCACCTGCGTGCTGTTGTGAAACACGTCGGCGGGAAAGCATGCTGACATGGACAGATGATACGGCGGGGGCCCAAGAGCCTGGCAGGTTGGCCTTTTAATGATATGCTGATGTATTACAATGAGCTCCCCGGCGACCTTTGGCTGGAAACGCAGCCCACCATCGGCAGGCTGAGCGGACAATCGCAGCCTGCCTTCCTGCCGTTATGAAACAGATCGTACCATATTGTCCTTGCACACTGCCTATCACGCCCGCTGCCAGCGGGCATGGAAAATTCTACCCATTATTTTAATGGAACATATTTAACCAAAGTATCACATTCTTGCTTATATTGGGAAACTCTTTGCTCTGGGGATTTTAAATGTCAAATATCATCCTAGACACTACATTTACCTAATATTCTTCAGAAAAGTGCCAGACGATCTTGATTATCCATCAGGACAGACAGAATTTCCTAGAAATTTTAGCACAGCAAATCATTTGGCCAATCATGCCTATACCTGCTTTTAGCACTGGCTCAGAGCTGTCTGATCTAATCCCATTCCCTGTCTCTTTCCCAATACTCTTTCATATTTTACTGCTTCAAGAGTTTGCATTATTTTCTTTTAAAATGACATGATTGGTTTTGTTTCAATAGCCATTTTCAGTAACTTACAGTTTTATATGTTCTAATCGTCATTTGTGTGGAAAATGGTAACATTTTTCTCCCTCCTTCTAAAATTACTCCTAAATCTGTGTTCTCGTTTTTGCTGCTTTTGTCAATGGTCTGATAGCCTTTCTCGAAGTGAGAATACTGCACGTCATGCAGAAAAATTATGTTCTACAGGGGATTTGGCAGCATTCTCTCCCAAATACTTTTTTGGTGCATACATTTCTAGTATTTGGGAGTAGACTGCTCATGTATATACATAATTATTTATGATGTGTACACCAATTCATAATGCATTAAACCATACAATTAAAATGTACAACAGAAGCTCAATTGGCAACTCCATGAGTTTATTCAGTCAGCCATGCAGACTCCACCAACTAACCATTTAGCCTGTGGCTACTCTTTAACACAGCAATCCAAATGTCCTACATCTCAGCACATAGCAATGTATCTTCCTCTTTTCTCCCTTAAAAGACCTGTTTCAACTATTTTCTGTGGCATAGCAATACCTGCTCCATCAAACCTCTAGCTGCGTAAATAAATTCTTCCTAGCTTCTGTTTTATTGATCATTTTAAATTGTTGACTTCTCATCACTGACTCCCCAGTCTTTCCCTCTGCACACTCATCCTTCAGCAACTTAAAGGCATTTATTGAATCCCCCTTAATCTTTTCTGCTCCAGTAGAAATATTCAGGGGCCGGGATATTGAGGTCGGCGAGCAGGAGTCGGGGCCCGCTCGTCGACCTGTAAAATGACACGGGATGATGTTGGGCGGAACTCCCGATGTCACCCGCGTCATTTCAATTTTCAACAGCTTATTGAGGCCCTTTAAAAACTAATTGAAGTCATTAATGGGCCTATCTGTCCAACCTTAAGGTTAGCAGGCAGGCCAGGAGCCCTGGCAGGCTTCAGAAAAAGCATGAAACCTCATCCACAGGCGGAATGAGGTTTCATGAGGGTTTTTAAAAATTTAACAAAAGTTTGAATGAAAGCGATGGACATGCCCCAACTCATATGACAGTGTCACATGAGGGGACATGTCAGGGAAATTTTATTCTTGTCCGTTGTCCATTTTTGAATTTGGCGCCGATCTCCCTGAGGCAGCGCTTAGCCTCAGGGAGATGAATGCGCTCTTTCGCGTGCATGCACAAAAGATTGCACTCCCGTCTTAGGGAATCCCCCCTGCCTGCACAGGGAGCGCAGAGCGCTTCATGGCGGACGTCACGCTGGGCGGGCCTTAATTGGCCCATCCATGTAAAATGGAGGCGGGACCCCGATCGGGGGCGCCAATCGGAGGCGCACCTGCATGTGCCCGCTTCTGCACTTCCCCCCCGACAGGGGGGAAATTCTTCCCAGAGTGTCTCGAGTCTGCCATCATAACTATAGTTTCCTCGCCAAGTATCACTCTGTGAATCTACACTGTAACACATTCATTTTAACATCTTCCTGCAATGAGGCATTTAAAACTGAAAATAGTACTAACTTTGACCTAAACAAAATCTAGCACAAATCTAACTCTACTTCTTTACCCTTGCACTCTGTGCCCCGGTTTATAAAATCCATATATCCATCCAAGGCACCAGCAGCAACTCCCTTGCAGGAACAAGCTTGTGTTCACTTTTGAGTTACCTGTAATAAAGTAGTATGTGAGCTTAGTTCCTAGTCAATTATTCAAGGAGATATAGTCACACACAAAATTGGCATCCTCAGTTATTCATTCATTCATTCATTCATTCACTTTATGTAAATTTGTATTAGTATTTATTTTAATGATCTCCCTCCCTTCCACTAGCAGTGGTATGTAATCTTCAAGAACATCTCTGGCCACAACGAAACCACAGTGCTGCCATCACAGGGTGAAACCCAACAGAAATGGCCCCATAATCCACCTGCAACACCATTTGAGAAGGCATGGCCCTGATATTTACAGGGTTGTATGTTCGTAGCGGGGGTCAGGGAGGGGTTGGGGTGCTGGAGGATTTATAAATGGGACATTCAGAAATAAAAATTGAAGATTACTTTTAAATTTAGTTGAGGAGGGGGAGAGATCATGGTTGGTAGAACGTTATCATGGAGTGGGGGAGATAATTGGGGGGATAAGTGCAACGAGGCTTCTCAGAGCTGGAGACAAGTTCACTTGTTAGTCTGAGTGGGAAACACTCCTGCTCTTCCTGGTCCACAAACAGGGCACTTGGGTTTTGGATCCAGCCGTTCACAACTGCTTTACCTGCCGGGTTTCCCCAAAGTCAGGAAAATTGAGGAAATCCAGCTGACGTTAACTAAAAATTTAAAAAAGCTTGAGGAGGCATATAGTCTTACTTAAATCTATTTCTGACTGACTTGCATCTTAAGAGCAGATTGAATCCCTGCACCTATCACCCAACCACCACCACCATTACACCCTCACATTCTGGCTCCAATAAAGGCTCCAATAAGGGCTTCAAAAGTGGGGTCAGGTCTGGAACTTTTAAAATTGCAATTTTCCTTTGAGACCTCTAGCATAAAATCTGCACTTTAGGTAAGGGGAACTTTGGTGCGGCAGCCACCAAGGACTTGGGTACAAATTGCCCCCATAAGTGAATTTGAACCTCTGGTGCTAGTAGAAGCTGATCACCACCTCATTGGGTTGAATAGTACTGTTTCGAAAACAAAAAGGACATTGTTCTCTTCAAATGTTTCCTTTTCCAAATTATATTTAATTGGTGATTTATTGTCTTTAAACTCTTGCTGTAGCTGGTTTAAACAGTTAACAAGAGTATTGGCCAATTCACAAAGATGTTTTATCTAAATAGTGAGCATTTTCAGTATTTTTATTGCGCCATTTCTCAGCCTTAGCTGATAACTGTACTCCCTAAGGATCTCTATCTCTCTGTCAAGCCGATAAGCATTTCATCCCCAGGAGGCAAAACACAAGTTTAACTGAAAATGCTCCTTAACCAAATGTGCAAATGGATTTTTATTGGCCATTACCTTGATAACCTAATCTTAAATAGACTCAGAATTAGCCCATGGGACTTTGTCACAGGAAACCATTAAGTCCTTGATGTTTTTACAAAGTTAAGCAAGCTTTTGTAATTAGAGCTCAGTGAGTCACTGGCAGAAGTCATTTTAGTTCTTCTACTGCCAGCTTTGCTAGTAGTGTATTGCTACCTTGCTATCTGAATGATGTTTTGATATGAGTTACCATGGACGTTCTTCAGATGAAGTCCACAATCAGTATTTATGCTCTTCAACATTCAACTTCCAAACTAAAACAGATTGGCAACATATGAGTGATATTAAATCACAAAATCAGCCAGAAAACAAATGATTCTGATCAAAGGGAAATCAGTGATAAAGATACATGACTTTATAGTGAGTGGCATTTACAAGTTTTGCTTGGAAATTTACAATGTCTAGACATGTATTTAAGATATCAAGGAGTTCAAATATTGCACAAGATTAAATACAATTTCAAAACAGCATGAAGGAGAAATTACAAGCTCTAGGTTTTGAAAATTTGAAAGTTTATAGCAAATGTTGGCAAGCTGGCCACAGAGCATTCTTATTTCTAACTCTATTGGAACTGGTGATTTGTACCTTTCAGGTTTTATTAAATCATGTAACCATTATTTTTCTTGTGCAAAGGCCATTACTAATGAGATTAATTATGGAATTTTAATACCAAACAGAAAATATAAGAAGGCTGAAAATCAGCATAGGGGTTCACCCTGGCATGATTGCCAGGTGCGTCTATCTGAGAACTCTGACTACCCCACCAAAGATCCCTCTGCCTAACCTGCACAGGCCACAAATTGTGGTATAAAGGCCCAGGCCATGCCCAGAAAGAGAACAGCAATGACTCCATCACCCCCACTACCCCTTTGTAAATATTCTCTGGTTTTCTTCAATGGTCGACGCCATGATACCAGCTTGAGCACTCAGCTAGATGCCACAACTGGCAGCTAGGAATGCTTGCTTTTGATAGGCATACTGATAATGTATCAGTTCCCCGCAAGACCAAGCATTCCCAGGATTGGGATTTCTTGCCCTTACCCAGGATCTGCTGACACCATTGGGCAGAGGCTCCACTACTTAGGAGGGTTTGGAATTCAATCCAGTGTCTTCCAGCCCTGAACTAATTACCAGATCATCCAGCATATTGTCACCAGAGTTATGACAGGAGTACGGTAAAAGCCTAGAGATTTTGAGTCCCAAATCATTAAAACTAAGCAGACTAGCTCAGGCATAACCAAGGGGGAAATGTGATTGCATTGTGGCTTTAGTTTAGAATAAAACTGCCTTTAATCTCCAAGTTTTGTTTAGATCTTATGCTTTTAATCTGTTTTAAGCAATGGAAAGCACAAGTTGAGCGCATTCCAACTGAAAACTCCCTTAAACTATGTAGCACAAAATACATTAAAGTATTAACCTGTCTGATTTCAAAGTGTGAAAAAATATAATTAATCAGATCTTAAGTTTCCTTTAACCTTGGTTCTCAACAGCCATGATTTAAAGAGGCAGCTGATGGAAAGTATAACTAGGTGGGATTGCTTCAGTAAGAGGAAAGTGTGGTGGTGGCATAGTGGTACTATCACTGACTAGTATTCTAGCAGCCCAGCGTAGTGCTTGGGGGGACCCAGGTTTGAATCCCACCACAGCAAATGGTGAAATTTTAATTAATAAAAACCCATCTGGTCCTCTTTACAGAAGGAAATCTGCTGTCCTTGCCTGGTGTGGCCTCCATGTGACTCCAGACCAACAGCAATGTGACTCTTAAATGCCCCCCTAACAAGGGAAATTAGGGGTGGGCAATAAATGTTAGCCTAGCCAGTGAATTTTTAAAAAATTATCAACAGACAGAAGCCAATATCCTGTCAATTCAATTCAATGATAAGGTTACAGAGACAAGGACCTTGTTTGTAAGTGAATAGACAAGCCAGGGGAGATGCAGAGAGTGGTGATGATTGTTGATCCTCTGGCAGAATTCCAAAAGGTTAGTGGTGGGGAGGGAGGATTGGGAAGAAAGTTGGCAAGGTTAGCCCACAATGGTCTAGCTGGGCAGAAAGGTCGAAGTCGGAGTTTCTGCTCGTAAGGAGGAGGAGACAAATACCTCAATAGGCTCCTCAAAGAATGCCAAGAGAGGTACAGAGGTTAGCTGTGGTCATTTCCAAGAGGAATTCATGCACTGGACACCAGCTGAACAGTAGGAAGGCAAAAGAGTGGTGATGGTTAAGGTAGGAATTAGGGGAGGCAAAGTCTCCAACAGGGGGGATTTGAAAGAGAACATGGATGGGGAACAGATAGGTGAGGAAGAAAGTATCCAAAAGGGGTATAGACAAGAGAGGAAGAGGAAAAATAGAAGTAATGAGCCAAAATTATGCATGTGAATAGATACAGAGGAAATTCAGGTCACACAGGCGTGGCAAGGATTAGGATAGATAACTGAAACAAAAACAGAAAATGCTGGAAAACTCAGCAGGTCTGACAGCATCTGTGGAGAGAGAAACAGTTGACGTTTTGGGTCCATATGACCCTCCTTCAGAGCTACAGAGAAGTAGAAATGTAATGAAATTTATGCTGTTTAAGGGGGTTGAAGCAGGTGAAGCTGGATAGAAGGCCAGTGACAGGTGGGGGCAAAGGAGAGATTGACAAAGATGCCATAAACAAAAGGAACCAGGGAGTGTTAATGGTAGTGGTAAGGGCTAAAAAAGATGCTGATAGTGGCATTATGGTCAGAAAGCAGAATATGATAATAGCAGGACAAGGGTAAGCATTCTGGAAAGGACAACATGAACAAGTGACAGATGGCCCTTGTGGGGGTGGGGTGGGGGGAGACCAAACGCAGACTGGGTGACCACTTTGCGGAACATCTTCGGCCTGTCCGCAAGCATGACCCAGACCTCCCTGTTGTTTGTCATTTCAGCACATCACCCTGCTCTCATGCCCACATGTCTGTTCTTGGCCTGCTGCAGTGTTCCAGTGAAGCCCAACGCAAACTGAAGGAACAGCACCTCACCTTCCGATTAGGCACTTTACAGCCTTCCAGACTTAACATTGAGTTCAACAACTTCAGACCATGAGCTCTCTCCTCCATCCTCACCCCTTTTTTATCCTTCTTTTCAAAATTCATTTTTATTTTTATCCACTTTTTTTTCATTTTTATTTTCATCCATTCATTCATTGTTTTGCCCCCTTTTTATCCCCCCTTCTTGTCCCATTTTCGATCCCTTTTTTCCCCCACCGCCGCCCCCTTCCCCCCACCTCACCTCCACAAGGGCCATCTGTCACTTGTTCATGTTGTTCTATTCAGAGTGCTTACCCTTGTCCAGCTATTATCACATTCTGCTTTCACACCTTAAAGCCACTATCAGCCCTTACCACTACCATTAACACCCGCTTTGTCATTTTGTTCATGACATCTTTGTCAACCTCTCCTTTACCCCCACCTATCGCTGGCCTTCAATCCAGCTTCACCTGCTCCATCCCCCTTAAACAGTATAAATTTCATCACATTTCTACTTCTCTGTAGCTCTGAAGAAGGGCCATACAGACTCGAAACGTCAACTCTGTTTCTCTCTCCACAGATGCTGTCAGACCTGCTGAGTTTTTCCAGAATTTTCTGCTTTTGTTTCAGATTTCCAACATCCAAAGTATTTTGCTTATATCTTAGGATAGATATATCCTGGTTAAAGGATAGGGATAAAATAATATGCAAGAGTCTAATGTTGAGGTCTAGGGTCATGTGGTGAAGTAAAGTCGACTTGAGTCAGCTTAGAGCATTGATAAATTAATATCCAGATGCAGAGACAATTGCTGAGGGCAAAGGGAACTTGGAGCTGTTTGTAGAGCAGAATATCAGTCATTTCCTCCCCTATCTGTTACACAGCCATATGTATGTTTTCTCATAGGGAATCAACAAGAGAGCCAACATATATTGATCCAGGGGTCCAACAGCTGTGATAATGATATCAGTTATTGGTAATGCACACAAACAAATCCAGTTTAGTAGTGGAGGGCGTAATGTATTGAAAATTGCATTATGCATTTTGTCCACCTAAGACTACCATACACACTTATACCAGTAGAGGGAGTTTGGAGAAGGAAATCAAGGAATTCATTGTTTTAACAGCACTTGTAGTTCTGATTCTGAATGCTTCTTACTGAATATCTTACTGTTTCTTCGCAAGAACTTCACAATGGACCCCCATTCAACAGTGATGAGTTTAGAAAATTTGCCAACTGGATTTCACTATTATCAAAAAATCACACCCTGTTGAGAAGTTAAAGGAGAAGTCAAGAGATTTACGCATACCAAGTCGTGGAAATGAATTGTATCATTTTCTTCACAATCACAGAGTGACTTCTCACTCGGCTACTGGAAAGCCCCCAACTATACTCATCTTTGCATATCCCATGCTCACACACCTTCCTGAGCTACCCTGCATTAATGATCAACATATGTGTGATCACGATCGAGAACAGAAGAATCGAATGAAAGTAAACACAGAACAAAACAGAAAATTTAGAGCTACACTGTTAAAGCCAGGAGGTGAAGTACTTGTGAAACATGATGGTCAAGATGTCCCGCCTTTGGGAAAGGGCAGCGGGAGAGGTGCCCACTGCCAATACTGCAGTGGCCCAAGATTGAGAATCATTGCTGGAGCCTCCGGACGAAGGTGAGTGGGGCAGGATCGCCAGGGCCAGTCATTGAGCTCTGGTCAGGTGGTCATTGTGAAGGGCAGCTTCCTGAGGGTTCCTCCCTTTCCACCAGCGGGTCCCCGAATTGGGCATAAGGTGCCAGAGTAGGAAGGATCCCCACCTGTTCTCTCCCGCAGCAACCCCACCCCCCCACCAGCCCAACTAGGCTGCTAGGCTGCTGCAGGCATACCTGCCAGTGTTTATCTGGCAGTTTGTTTAAATGGATTGGCCCCTCCTGCCATTGTCTGCGTACCAGAATATCAGTAGCAGGTAGATGAGGCCCTTAAGCCGCCCTTAAGTGAGCTTGTAAAGGCCTCAACTGGGCTTTGGGCAGGAAGGCCATACTCAACCCTTTCTGCCCTGGACTTAATTGCGGGTAGTCAGAAGGTAACAGGGTCTCCACCCTGCAACTTCCTGCTCCATTATATGCATCCCCCATGGCTCCGAGACCACCTCCGGGGGGAGCATTAATTTACGCCAAACGTTCAACTGAAAATAAAAGTAATAGAAAATAGTTCCCTCAATCTGTCAGTATTGGTTTTGTCCAAGGTATTTTGCTTGAGTAAACTGCAGAAACAAAATATTGGGTTGGATTTCCACCCCTGCATGGTTACTGCTCGGCCATATGGGGAAATGCATTTACTCGCTGCCTAAGTCCCAGTGGAGCCTATTCTGATGACCTGTCCTCATCTGGCAAGCTGCTTTTGAACTACCGTGGTGGTGGACCCATCATGATTCAAGTATGTCCAAGTTGTAAGTGATTTCATCACCTTCAACAGGTCCTTTCATCAGTGAAGAGTCTGAAGCAAGATAGGCACGGACATCCACAGAACTGGTAGCTTATGTTAAAAGCAAAATACTGCGGATGCCGGAAATCTGAAACAAAAACAGAAAATGCTGGAAAAACTCAGCAGGTCTGACAGCATCTGTGGAGAGAAAAAAATCAGAGTTAACGTTTCAAGTCCGAATGATTCTTCATCTGTTTTTTTCTCTCCACAGATGCTGTCTGTGGAGAGAATGGGCCATGGGCGGGATGAGGTTTCATGGGGGCTTTTAAATGTTTATCAAATGTTTAAATAAAAGTTAAGGACATGTCCCAACTCATGCGACAGTGTCACATGAGGGGACATGTCAGGGAATATTTTTTAATACCTTTATGCCAACTTTTGAATCAGAACTGATATCCCTGAGGCAGCACTTTGCCTCAGGGAGATCTGTGCACCCTTTCGCACTCCTGGCAGAGGGAATCCCCCCGCCTGTCCACACAGGGAGCGCATAGTGCTACCTGCTGGACGTCACACTGGGCAGGCCTTAATTGGCCCGCCCACGTAAAACGGTAGCACCCCCCCCACCCCCCCCCCACCCCCCCCCCCCACCCCCCCGACCAGGGGCACCGATCGGAAGGCCAGCCACTGGCGCACGACGGGGGGAAAATGTTCCCCTAGATGTTACAAATTTGACAGATGGATAGATGGTCCTCAGAGCACGCTGAACCAAATTTCAGTGCCTGCCTCCAAATGGGCTGGTTGTCCATGTGTTGTCTGTACTGACCACCTCCATGTTGTTTGTCCTGAGGCATTCACCATAGAAGATCTGTTTGGGGATTCTGTAGTCATCCATGCTGAAGACATGGCCTGCCCATCACTCCTGAGATCAGAGCCCCCTGCACCAATCTTCTTCTAGCCTGATTTTCCGGTAGCATCCCCTCAAAAAAGTTGGGCTATTGTAATATCAGGCCAGAAGTAGACTGGTGTAGGGAGCTGTGATCTCTGTAATGACCATCCACACTTGGTAAATTCAGATCTGAAAATGGAAAAGATAAAGTGAAAGACAATTGACGTTATCAATAAAGAAACATCCTATCTTAAATTGAAAGCTACAATTGGTACATTTACATAGTTTTGAAAAGGAGATGGGGCCTATTACATTATTCTGCCTTGAGGGACCATATTCCATTGAGACTTCAACACTCCCCAAAACTGCAGCTTTACTCAAAGATTTTACCTTAAGTATTTATTAAGACTGAAAGGGAACCTAGATCCTTTGAAGTTCTTATGTGACATAGGACAAAGATTTCAATGCCACGTTCGGTACTTTATATCCCCCCTAAACAAACAAAATTTGTTATTTTTACAAACTTTGTTGTGATGTTGTTTTAATGTATGAAGAGCAGTGTCCTGATTAGCATATCACTGAAGATGTATATAATTAAAATACGTCATCACCACAGGAAGTGATGCAAGACAACATGTGACACAGAGATTTGAGCAGCGGTGATCCCTTGATATCATGTGTATGTAGAACACTCCTGTAACCCTGGATCTGGTCTGCTGTTCATCAATAAAGAACCCAAGCATTTGTTACCATTTATAAATGTGTGATTGGTAAGTTTGTGTTAGAGACCAATAACATAGCACACTTCAGATAATATTATTGCTTAAGGCACGATGTTATTTAAATAAAACATGAATCATACAAATGGTTGCGCAGCCACATTAACATGGTTGTAAAATAATCATGGTCAAAGTCTATTTTTTCTCAGTCCCCTGTAAAGTACATTGGAATGATTTTCTATATTAAAGTTGTTATACTTTATATGTTAATTTTCTTGGGATGCCAGCATCACTGGTAAAGGTAGAATTTGTTGCCAATCCCTTGTTGCTCTGAGAAGGTGATGGTGCAGTTTCTCAAACTGCTGCAGTCTGTGATGAAAGTGCTCCCACAATGCTTTTGGATAAGGAGTTCCAGGATTGTGGCCCAGCAACGATGAAGGAATGGGGATACATGTTCAAGTCAGGATGGTGTGTGATTTGGAGGAGAACTTGCAGGTGATGGTGCATCTGCTGCCCGTTACTGGACTTATGAAGGAGATAAGGCCTTTCTTGAAGCTGCTGAAGATGGTTGGGCCTAGAATGCTGCTGTGAAGATGTCCTGCAGCAACGTCCTGGGCATGAGCTGACTGGTCTCACAGAAACACAACCATCTTCCTTTGTGCCAGTTATGACTCAAGCCACTGGTGAGTTTTCGCCCCTGATTCTCATTAACGTCTGTTTTACTAGAGCTCTTTGATGCCACACTTGTTTGAATTCTGCAGTCACTCACATATCATTTCTGGTGCAAGCTCCAACTGCGTTTTTCCCTATATTCTTCTGTGTTTACAACAGCAGGAGTTAAATATGGATATAAAATCATTTGACACATTTAAATTTGTCTCATCTTCACAGTGATGATGATGAAACTTCAACAAATGTTGTTTTATAATGCTCCTATGAAGCACCTTGAGACATTTTATTACTTTAAAGGTGATATATAATCCAAGTTGTTTTTGTATAGCATGACATATATGTCAAGCTAAGTGGGACAGACTAAAGACACATCTAGCAGCTAAAGAATGGGGCATCCATGAAGTGGTATGGCCATCAATAGCAGTAGCATTGACTATATCTACAACTACTTAGCCCAATACATCCTTAATTTCTCTGTCATCAGCAAGCTGCTGAAGCAACCTTGGTCCAACAGAAAGTGTTGAACAGCAATAGATATATTTTAGAATGTGTTGCCAACCTAGTGAAGCTGCAATGTGGGGCTACCTGCATGCAAAACACAAAAAGCAGCAGGATATGGACAGATAAAAGCAAAATACTATGGATGCTGGAAATCTGAAATAAAAACAGAAAATGCTGGAATAACTCAGCAGGTTGGACAGCATCTGTGGAGAGAGAAACAGTTAACGTTTCGAGTCTGTATGACCCTTCTTCGGAGACTATGGATAGAGTCAAGTAGTCCCACATCCAACAAGTTAGAACTAAATTCAGTGGCCCAATTGCATTCAGTCAAGAATATGGTGAACAATCAGGCAACCAGTGGGAGGAGGAGAGTCTCTGAGCATCCCAGCCTAAACCATGGCAGAGTCCAGCACAAGTGTAGAAGGAACAAGGAGGCGTTGGCAAACACCGTCAGCCAAAAGTGCCGAGTAGGCAATCCTACCTAGCCCACGCATAAGGTTTCTATCATCATAGATGCCAGTGTCCAGTCAATCTGGTTCACTTCATCTAACATTAAAAAATAACAATGCACTGTACATAGTGAAGGTTACCAACCCGAACAACATCCCAGCTGCATTGCTGCAGGGTTCTGCATCGTAATTATTTTCCCTATAGCCAAACCATTTCCGTGCAACTGTAATACTGGCATCAACCCCGCAATGTGGAAAACTGCCAAACTATGTTCTATCTACAAAAAACAGGATAAATATAACCCAACCAATTACCACGCTATCAATCTCTTCCCAATCTTCAATAAATGGTGGAAAGATTCATCAACGGTGGCATCAAGCAAGGCTTATGCTCAGTATGGGTTTTGCCAGAACCATTTGGACCCAGACCTCATCATAGCCTTGATACAGATTTGGACACAAGAAATGAATGCCAGAGAAGAGACAAATTCAATAGGGAAAACGATAGAGCAGGATGTCAATATGCTACCACTGGTTTTGTGCTGCCACTGAAGACTAATTTAATTCCCTGGCTGTCAAAAAGTAACTCATTGAATGTGAAACATTTTGGAATATCTTGAGGATGTGATATGTCATGTATTTGAAAATACTTTGTTTCCTATGTGTACTATCAGATTAAATGAGTGTTCATATCTCCATATAGATACTGACCATCACATCTAGCAACCTGTGAAAAGCAGGGTTGGAAGGAAACCTTTATTACCTGGTCATCTGTCCTCGAAGGTTACTGGCAAACTGGATGAAACTGCCAGTGTTTGGATCAGAGCATATGTCACTGCTAAATGCAGATGGACATGGTGCACTGGGTGATGCCAACACAATTATTCCCTGATGTCTGGAATAAATCCATAGTCAGAAAATGAATTGTTGCATTCAATTTCACAGCCACAGGCAGAACAGTTGGATTCAGGAATGGTCCCTCCACATTGTGCAAAATGAATTGATAAGCTGAGACATTTTCTCTCAGGAGAGCATGCAACATCTCGCACTTTGCTTCTCTAATACATTTAGGGAATTCACCCATGCTGGAGTATATATTTCCCAGGTATCTGGGAAGATCTAGTTTCCCCTCCTCCATTATTCTTTGATCTGTATCTGTATCTTTGTCTCAGCCAAATCCATTTCTATGTACAGCTTACCCCATTAGCCATGTTATGTCAGCTTCCATGGGTATATTAAACAAAAATGCTAATGATGATTGCAGAGTGATTATTTTACACAGGTGTAGGCTTTTGTAACTTCTGAAACCAGTATGTTGCTTTAACTGACAGATTCACCATTAATGATCGGCTTGATTTGTGCTTTAACCCACGAATAAAAGCATTATGATTCTTGGTGTGATATCTTAGTGATGCACATATCAGAAAAATAGTGATCCATGTGAATAGCATACACAACATTTACATTGCTGTGTTCTCAGAATTTTGCTCCTCTGCTCTTTCTCTGATATTTCTCCCTTCTTCCAATTTCTGTTTTCTATCTCTAATCTGCTTTTTAAAAAACCTTTGATCCTATCTCTAGCTATAGTGCGTACCCCATTTTTACCAGCATTAGCTTTAACAAATTTGTTTCAATATCCTTTGTTGCTTAGTATCCAATAATGTATCCAATGCAGCTGCCTTTACATTGCTTTTTACAGTGTTCTCTGCATGTGTTGCATTTTACTAGTCAAACTGCAAGAACAAATGAGTATAGATATAGGGCAGGATTTTGCCCCCTTCGGGTAGGCTCAGCGGCGGTGGGAGGGAGTGGTCAGGGAGCCAACCACCGCCCACTATAGGGGCTGGACTGTGATTTCACTCTTATCACGTTAGCAGGGACATGTTATTAATGAAATGTTAATTTCTTTATTTTATTTTTATTTGTTGCTGGAAACGATCATCCCACCCGTGGATGATGTTTCCTAAAAAATGCAAAGGCTGCTTGGCCTTTTCGCCCACCTGCCAACCGTGAGGTTGGATGGGCAGTGAAAACTTTAATTCAGTTATAACTTTAATGGCCTTAATAGGCCTTTTAATGGTCAGCGGGTGCACTGCCGACTCCCGCACATGCCCGCCGACTGAAATACAGTGCAAGTGCGCGATGATGGTGGGACACTCGCCCGATATCATCGCGTCTCGTTTTATGCTCGTTCAGGTTGGGTGCACACCCGCCCAACAAGGTAAAACTTCTGGCCACAAGATTAATTGTAAGAGATTCAGGGTAGAATCGTCCGGTCCCATTGGCAGTGGACATCATGGCGGGTGGGGGGGCAAGGGGAGAATTCGGGTGAGGGGCAAGAATCTATCACAGCAGAATCATCCAATAGTACCCACAGATTGCGAATCTAGCTGGAGGCCTGCGTGAGCCTGATTTGCTTCCCGGTAATGGGATGCGAAGAAAGACCTGACCTGAATCGTCCCCGCACACCCAATTTACCGTTACGCTGGTGGGAAAGCACAACGGCCTAGAACATGTCTGGACAAGTATGACGTGCAGAATTCAGGGCTTATCTTTAGGCCTTTCACAGATTGCGGACATCCAAGGAGAAGATGATGCTGGAGCCCTACAGGTACTGGGCCCCTGGAGGAACACGTGCATCGCATGCTGAGTGGATTCTCATGGATATGGCTCCACCATGAAGCAGCTCATGGAAGGTGGGATGTCTTCGTCGATGCTTCAGGTCTGCTTCGGAACACCACGGTCTTGGCCATAGGTGAGGGTGGGGGACGGGAAGGTCTAGCTGTGAGCGAGAGAGCAAGAACATAAGGATAAGAAATAAGAACAGGAAGGCCTTGAGCCTGCTCCACCATTCAATAAGATCATGGCCGATCTACTTGTGTTTCGATTTCCACATTTCTGTCTAACCCCGTGTACCGGGGGTGGGTGGGTGTGTGAGATTGGGAGGAGGGGGGAACGAAGCTGTCAGGGGAGGGTGGGGTTGGTGGGGGAGAAATGAAGGTGATGGGGGGAGGGGGGGGAGGAGGGAGTATAGGGGGGAGGGGTGTGTAATGGGAGAGAATGCCTCATGTAGGAAGGTAGGTATAAGATGGGAGGAACGCATAGAGGGAGGGAGTTGGGGGTGGAGGTGGGAGTTCAGAGAGGGGATGGCATCCAGGTGAGGGGAGGGAGATGTTCAGCGAGGGGATATTGTCGGGCAGGAGGAGAGAGTTCAGAGAGGAGAAGGTGTCCAGGGGGAGGGGGGAGTAAGGGTGGAGGAGGGAGTCAGAAGGATGAATGTCCAAGTGGACGTGCAAGAGAGGGGTCTGAGGAGTCAATGACTGGGGCCGAACTGAGGGCGGGCATTATCCAAGGGAATGGTGAGTGTGAGAAGGGGCAGAGGGAGCCAGCAGGGTGGCAGAGGGTGAGCGTTCATCAATAACAGTAGAAGGGGCAGAGAGGGTGGTTGGTGGGAACTCAGAGGCAGACACGGACCCTGGGAGTGGGAAGGAGGAGGTTGGGGAGGTCAATGTGGATTGGGCTGGTGTTCTCCAGGAGGTGGGGAACATGCACGTTCACCTGAACATCCTGGAATGACAAAGATTCAGGTTGGTAGGTGACGGTGGGAAGGTGGAAGGCAATGCCAGGGGGTCCACAGTAATGGGGCAAAGGACATGGGTGGCTGGAGGAGGGGAAAGGATGGGGGAGCTGATCAAAAACTTGACTACGACCACAGTTTTCAAATTGAAAGTGAGCGGATCCTCATGTTGGGTGGGCACAGGTGCTGCATGTGAGTGTGATCAGTGGGTGGGCAGAGATGCAGGTCAGCTCAGATGGACAACTGAAAGCGAACCCCAGCAGACAGCATTGAAAATGCTCAGGATGGTGAGATGAGTGTGATAGATGAAGGCTCCGGGTGTGTGGGAGAGAGCTTGCATGAGGCTACAAAAGGCTCTTCCACAAACACTTCTCCCTCCAAAATCACTTATGGTTCGGCTGCATACAGATGAACTGCTATTGGAGGGGTTGGGGGGAGGTGGGGGCTGTGGAAGGAGGGCTCACGAAGCCTGTCAATGAAGCTGAAAGACAACATTACACATTATTCAGTGAAAGTGAATATATTTTCAGATTATAAAGTGACAAAATGTGCTCACCTATGCAACCACTTGTGATCAGAATTCCTTAACTTTTCTAGGCCTACCACTTCTTCTAGGTGCTGCCCTGACATCTGCAGCAGGGGTGGAGACAGCCTGTGCAATGGTCGGCCCTGTTGCCTCTGATGACTTTGGCATGCGTCCTCTGGACAGCTGAGGCCTTGAGGGCCCTGGCTTGCTTTGGCTGTGCTCCTGTGGGCCAGCCGTTCCCTCTATGGTAACAGAGGATGAGGTTAAAGGGGTCATAGGAAAGGGGTTCTAGGAGGGAGTGGACAGCCTCTAAGATTCCTGAGTGGATGACCCTGGAGTGTCCAGCTGCTGCTCCTCCTCGCTTCGGGTGCCTTAGGGCCCCAGCCTGACTCCTTGAGGGGAAGGAGCACTTGGAGGGACGTCAAAGGGCTCTGTTTCCCTCTCACATTGACACTGCAGGAGCTCACCCATGGTTCCCGCAGCGGAGTGCAGGTCTGCATGAATCTCCATGTTCTGCTGGACCAGGATCACCATGTCTGCCATTCTTCCCATGGAGACCTCCATACATGCACATGGGCACCACTTCATCAGAGAACAGTCAGGCGCACTCCTCCAACCCACGTGCCATTCTGTTGAGGGCTTCCAACAGCTCTGCATGATGTCCCCAGCCTTCTGCTGACTCTCTACGAGGAGTTGGAAGGTCGAATCCAGAGACTTGTCACCTGACTCTTACTTCACAGATGCCTCTTCCCCATGTGCTGACCACCAGATTGTGAACCCGAGCCTGCTCTAGATCTAGATCTAGATCCCACCGAGGTGTGTGTCTCTGTGCTGGTGCAGGGTGTGGGTAAGTGTTGTGACGGGTCTTCCAGGCTGCTTATTTCCAGCTCTTCAACGGAGGAGTCATCTCCTTTGCTGGAGGTGAGGACATGGATGGAGCTGAGGGACTGACTGACTGAGGGAATCCATTGCATGGCAGAGCTCCCTGTGAACCAAAAGTAGACATAATTTGTAAATGGCAGCAGAGTCAAAAGTAGGCAAGAGAGCACTCACAGTTGTGCTGAGAGAGAGATGATGTGGTGCAGGATCATCACGTGGGCCTATGCCGCTGACCTCACCATCACCGCAGGCATGGCCCACTTCCTCACCAGTCGGCACGATGGCACGCTCCTCAAAGTGAGGAGGGGCTTAATGTGGGCCACTTCACCCCCCTCAGTCTGGGACCGCTCCCTGTTGTTGTGACCCAGTTTCTCTTACATGAAAACAGATGGAGAGTGTGAGCAGGACACATGGCACTGAGTGGAGAGTTTGTGTGGTGGGCAGAGACACGGACGGGATGAGGACACGAGCTCCAGAGGATATAAGCCTGATAGAGATGTGAGGGTATGTGATGGAGTTGTGGTGTTGTCCCTTGAGGTGTGAGATCCCTGTGGATGTGTGAGGATTTGTGAGTGTGTGAGTTGAGAGTGATGATGTGGTTGACTTACCCTGGTGGAACAGATGAGAGCGTTCATCCTCTTCCTGCACTGGATGGCTGACCTCCTCTGTGCTCTGGTGACGCTGACCACCGGATTGGTGACTCTGGTGGACCTCCTGCAGCCAGAGCGGGGGTAGAGGACATTACAGCGGCCTTCCACTGTGCCCAGCAGCTGCCCTAGATAGGCGTCGCTAAATTTGGGGGCTGCTGTCTTTTTTGCTTTCGAGGCCATCTGTGGCCCAGAGCAGTCCTGGTCGGTAGACATAAAGTAGGCTGCGCTCTGGAGTGCTTTAAATATGTCGTCTGGAGCGAGGAAGAGCTGAGGTCATGGTGTGGTGGGCAAATCTGAGCCCACCCACCAGCGATGCGACATGTTTCCCGTGAATGCATTTTTAATGAGGTGGGACACGTTGGGAAGGGGACAATACTGCACAAAAACCCGTCATTGCGGCCGGCGGGCAAAAAAGTCTTTTTTCACGTCCACTGCCGCACTTAGTGCAAATCTGGGATGATTCTGTCCTCAGGACAGAGAGAAGGAGAAACCTCTCTTACACAGCTTATTGTCAGGCTGTGGAATGAACAACTGGAGTTAGTGATTGAAGCAGAACCTATGTCAACCTTTAAGAACAGGTGAGGTATGTAGTTGAAGGAATGGGGGTAAGGTACATGGGAACAGGACAGGCACATAGGATTAAGATTACAGCCAATTAAGAGGATGAACAGCAATATGGATTGATTGTGTTTAATGACCTGTCTTTATGTTGTAATTTCTATGTAACTCTATGAATAGTAAAATTGAGAGCCCTCTGGCAATCTACTAGTCATTTGGGCTGAATGCATAATGCCTAGAATCGGAATGACCTAAATCATTTCCAGTAATGAAAACAACCAAATTGTGTTTGTGTCAATGTGCTTTCACAGAAGGTGATATGATGTTGTCAGTAATCAACAATACCTTGGTGGCTCTAATGGCTGTATAATTTGCAGAGTGGTTTTATATTAGATTGGAATTTACGTGATAAAGGGAGTTAGATGTAGCAATGATAAACAAAGACAATTTTTTGTGTGTGGCACACTGCAGATCTGCAACACGACACTGCAATCCTTGCTCTATACACCATAGAAGCCCAAGTACATTAAAAAAAAACCAAAAGTGACTCTCGTGATTAAAGCTAGCCTTAAATGATGTTTGATGTCCTGGGGTGTGCTCTTGGGTACTTCTAATGATTTGCTTGTGGGATATAGATCCTCCAAAAGAAAGAACTTTTATTTATTGTGCTCCATATCATGTCTGCAGGCTGTCTTTGGAAAGCGTTCAGCAAAAGGCTTAGGTCAATTTACACACAAGGCCCCACAAACAGAAAATGAACAAATTACTAAATAACTCGCTTTTATTGAGGATATACATTTGGCCATGACCAATGTTCCTGCTAAACCCCTTGTGTTGTGCGGCTCCACAGCACCCTGGAAGGTACAGCACAGGCCTTGTTCCATGTTAAAGCAGCACCTGTACAGCTATGCAAAAGGTACCATGCCTTAAAAACCGTTCACACACAGCAACAACATTTTACAGGGACACCACGAGCACTCCCTGCTCATCTGGTCTGCAGCGGTTCAAGAAGGCAGCACGCCAGCAGCTTCACAAGAGCAATTAGGGATGGGCAATAAATGCTGGCCTAGCCAGTGACGGCCACATCCCATGAATGAATAAAAAAGTATCCGAGTAGTGCTATATGGTAACTTTTACATTCATCTGAGCAGGCAAGTGGAATCTTCATTAAAGGGCTCAGCTGAAGAACAGCACCCCTGCGACTAAGCACTCCCACAGTGTTGCACTAAAGTGTCAGCCTAGATTACGTGCTCCAGAGTGGGGCCTCGACCCATCTGTGGAACAAAATAAGAAACATTAGAATATCTTATATAAGTTCACCTGCACTAGAAATGGAAGCATGCTGCATTGGCATTGTCCCTGCAAATAATATATGCAGATCACTGCAGCTGTATCACACAAAGGACATTTTGGAGACTGCAGACTAATATTGCTAGCTAAGTTGATTTATGTACAGTGCTTTCGAACTATCCATGCACATTGCACAGAAGGAAAAAAATGTACTTTAAACATAGCAGAGCTCTGGAGAATAAGATGTCTCTCGGAAAATTGTCTGACAGTTTTTGGTATCCAAACATTGTCTTTTGAAGGGTCTGCACTTCATTAATGCGTATTTGAATCTTCTGAATGTTGAATTCAATCTTTCTGATTCACAACCTTTTAGAAGTAGCTTTTGCAGTCACGTTGCCTTCCATAAACTTTGAAAATGTTATTAACATTTATCTCAAACATGGGGTGCAATCTTACATTCTGGAACCTGGCAGACAGGGAAATCAGAGTGATTCCTGCTGGGTGGCAGGACAGCTGAACACGTGCCATCTTCCTGTCCCACCGTTACCTCATGGGATCGACGATCCTGGTGCCATATATAAAGAGCACCCGGACAGCCATTCACTCACTGCAGACCAGGAGCTCCATGTTACTCCTCCTGAGTCCTTGTAGCTACAGCTCGTACTGGAGAAGCTGGCAGATGTAAGCTAGCACGTCTCAGGATATACAAAGGCACCTCCGGCATTGCCTTTCGTTCGCTCTTAGATAAGACCGCCTGTGATACACCCATAGTGAGGCCAGTGCTTGCTGTTGCAGTGGACCCTGGTCGCCAGCATCTTGACCTCCTTGGGGCTCCGCTGCCTCTTATTGCTCAGGCTCTTGATCCTCCTGACCCTATGCCAACCTGTGATGGGCTCCTCCTACTCATTTGGATGAGAGCCATTACCCAGGCAGGGTTGTGTGCAGCCTGCATCATTGATGCCGCAGCGGATCTGTGAACGAATTGAACTGATAGATTTAATGAGCATTTCCTTTCCAGGTTTCCCTCCATCTCAAAGCCCACAGGCCAGTGCGAAGCCCTTCACCTGGCCTCTGTCTAAACATGGCATCCCCACCCCACCCCTTCCAGGTGAAGAAAATCCTGGAGGACCAGAGGTGGGTGTTCCTCCCATTCATACATGACCACGCATGGAGACATTGTCCTTTGACCAGGGTGATGAGAGCCATGTGCAAGAAGCCTCCCTCTGACACTATTGCACTTGCCTCTACTACCCTCGAGACTCTATAGAGAGACCATTGCCTTGGCAGTTTAGAAAGACTAAACACATGAGCCCTTGTCAGCCATTTCCATTCTCCCAGGAGGATGAAGGTTTGGAGTCATGAGTTGGCTGCCCTCCACCAACCGTGCCCCTTGGAGGCATCCACCTCCCTCCCCCACTACATCCCGGACTCTAACTGCAGCCGATGGCAAATGGTACAGAATGAATGGCGGCTCCACACCTTGCTGGGATCTGGATGTTATGAGACCCCTGAGTTGGGAACAACCCTGCTGCCATGTGGGCATCAACATAGAGAGGAGAACACAGCCAAGCATGGTTGATATCCAGTTGCCTCATAATTATTAGTGTGTCCCTTTAGTCGGCCACTTGTGCTGATTTTGAACTCCACCCACTTGAAAAGACCCTCCTCCCACTTCTAGGGATCTCACTGACTGACTAACTGTGTGCTCAAGGTCAGATTTGAAAAATGGTGTGCGTCATCTTTCAGACTCGGTCCACCACCTTCTACACTTTCCCTGTCACCCAACTTTCCCACCATCATCTTTGACTCACCCAATATCACCATTCCTCTCCCCTCTCCACATTACCTCCCCCCGTTACCCCAGACCCTATTATGATCCACCTCCACATGCCTTTCCTCCCCTCAGAACCGACATCCATTACCGAGCCCATGCCCCCCCTTGATCCTGCACCCTCCCATTATCCACAAGTCTAGTCCCCCTCCACGACCCACCCCCGATGAGATATTCACCTACCAGACTCTCACCCTGGACCTGCTGCCCTATTGCATCCCATTCCCCCTCCAATTACCAGTATCCTCAGTTCCACCCCCAGGACCCCACCATCGACACCAGTGAGCCCTCCCTCTAAGACACTGCCCCCACCACCCTTCCCTGGACACTCTATCCCCCAGCTTTCCTGCACACTCTCACACAGCCCCCCACTTCCCCAGTTAGCCTGCCTCCTCATTCAGCCTTTACTCCATCACACCCCCACACCCCCACACCCGCCTTCCAGCCTTTGCCTGCACCCCATGTCTAGCCTTGGTGCAGATTTTGCTACCGCCACTCGATATGAGTGAAGTTATGCATAGTCCCCAAGAAGGATAAAGTAGCATCTAATGGTCTCAAGGTCATGGAAGTGAAGCTCACCAGGTGCACACCACTTATGTACAACCGTAAAATTTAACAGTCTAAATTCCCACTGGCAGGGAACTTAATTTGGAGGGCAAAGTTAATTCTGGCAAGGTGGCCTCTTAATGAGTGTGCATGAGATGCTAATGCATGCAGACAGGGTTTCTGACATTGTTGATCGGGAAGTTCGACCCACCTTTAAGACCAGGAGAACAAAGTTAAACCGTTTATCCCGGCATCGGGAAACAGATTTTTCGCCTCCTGCCAAATTAAGCCCATCATGATTCCTGCTGCTGGCAGGACCGGAAGATTCCACGCATGATCAATGGAAGTCACTTGGTCAAAATCCTGAAATTCCCTTCCTAACAGCTCTGTGGGTATACCTACACCATATGGACTGCAGCGGTTAATGAAGAAGGCTTACCACCACCTTCTCATGGGCAGTTAGTGGTGGATAATAAATGCTGGCTGTGTCAGACACCATGAATGGAGAGAAAAGAAAAAATAAGCACCACCAGCCCACAGAAACCATGATTTGGGATGATTAAAGTCACCCTGGTCACTTACCCACCCAGGGTTTGCTAAGAGCTGACCATTTCCAATTTTAACTTATTAAACTGAACAGGCAGCAAGGACACTGGAAGCCAGTGGAGTCCTTTGTAGCATATTCATGTCACATCTCGATGGCTTCATGACTAGCAATTTTTCTCGACGACCTGAGTGGGCAACTGTTATGGCTTGCCCAGCAGGTTAACTGAATGCCGAAGATGCCCAAAAAGTTATGTTTTTTTTTTAACTGTCCTTGAGGTGTTGTTACAAGCCCCACAGAGACAGATAGCTTTAAAAGAAAGAGGAAATTTGAACTCTCAATTGATCGCTGAAAGGATTACATGAAAACATTTCATGTTTTAAGACTTTTGCTGTAACAAACAGACTAAAAGCCCTATTAACTAAACACTGGTCAGGATTTTCTGGCCCTGCTGTGGTGGGACCGGTGGCGGGCCAGCCAAATCCATTGACTTTTGACAGGATTGGAAGATCCAGACAGCATCCAGGGCCAGAAAACCCTGGCCACTATTTTTGTCGGTAATATAAACTACAAAGGACAGAACAGAACTTTTCTCTTTTACCTTCAGCACAACCAAGTAACCCACTTCACAGATATACACTACATTGTCCCCTAAGTAATCATTCGACTTTCCCTTGGACCAAGTCCAAAGTGATTCTCAGCTCCCAAAGGTTTACTTCAGTTCCATTTCTTTCCTTTCCCAGCCTGGTAACTTTTAACCCCAGAACTTTCTTTCATGATGAAAGATGAAAAATTTTCCTGGTAATTCTCCCTCTAATGCAGGCTAGGTAAATCTTCTAGCCTCATTTCAATCCTCACCAACTTGATCACTTCAATCCAAGAGATCCCTCCTACATTCTTGTATGGTGAACCTTCTCTCCTGGACCCTCGCAGAGTGCCTGTGCTTGTGAGTTTCAGGGATATCTTTCAGGGATACCAGTTGTGAATGGTGGTGGACAATTAAACAACTCACTGGAAGAGGAGGCTCCACAAATATCCCCCATAATCAATGATGGGGGAGCTCAGTACATGGATGTAAAAGAAAAGGCTGAAGCATTTGCAACAAATCTTTAGCCAGAAGTACCGAGTGGCAGATCCATCTCGGCCTCCTCCAGAGGTTCCCAGCATCACAGATGCCAGTCTTCAGCCACATAGAAGGACTAGGGCAGCAGCTACATGGGAACACCACCACCTGCAAGTTCCCACCAAGCCATTCACCATCCTGACATGGAAATGTATCGCTGTTCCTTCACTGTCGCTGTCAAAATCCTGGAATTCCCTCCATAACAGCACTGTGGATGTACCTACACCACACAGACTGCAACGGTTCACCACCACCTTCTCAAGGGCAGTTAGGGATGGGCAACAAATGCTGGCCTAGCCAGTGATACCCGCATCCCATGAATGAATAAAAATAAATAACTGACTTACCAAACAGCTGAACGCTGAACCCATTCGCTTTCAAATCCACCCAGGTGAAAGCTGGAAATAGGCGAGATGATATCCTGATCCTGTCCCAACATCACTTTTAGGAGATTTAACATTCTGCACGCACCCAAACCAACCTCCTTACCTGGGAAAACCATCCCCAATGGCTTTGGACTTCCAAATAAGTGACTGGAGGAAATTTCTGCTCATCCAGTACTGGCTGTCAGATAAGCAATCTAACAATTTAACAACAAGAGTCGAGAGAGGTGGTAGAGATTGGTGTCATCAGCATACATCTGAAAAATAACACCGTCCTTTCAGATGATGTCACCCTGGGGCAGCATGTAGATGAGAAATAGGAAGGGGCCAAGGCTCAAACCTTGAGGTTATCCGAAACTCCCCTGCCCATGTCTTAACTCATTTCTAGTTCCATTCCCCAATCACCTCCATGCACACTGACCTACACTGGCTCCTGACCAAGCAATGTTTTGATTTTAAAATTCTCATCCTTGTTTACAAATCCCTCTATGGCCTATCCCCTCCCTATCTCTGTAACTTTCTCCAGACCCACAAGCCCCTGAGATATTTGTACTCCTCTAATTCTGGCCTCCTGAGCATTTCCAATTTTAACTGTTATATCATTGGTGGCCATACCTTCAGATGCCTAGATCCTAAGCTTTAGAAATCACATCCTAAACCTCTCTGCCTCTCTACCTTGCATTCCTCCTTTAAGACACTTCTTAAAACCTCTTTCGTTGACCGTGGTTCTGGCCACCTGCCTCACTATAGCCTTAAGTGACTCAGTACCCAATTTTGCTTTATAAACGCTCCTGTGAAGGATCTTGAGTCATTTCATTATGCTAAAGGAACCGTGTAAATGAAAATGGCTTTTGATGTTGTTGTTGAACTGCTTAACATAAACAATTTAAGTTGGGAGAAACATCGTCATCCTCATCTCTGTATTTCACTCCTTTACTACCAGCAGCATATGGTATCATTTTAATTAGCATTCATTCTCATGTATAACCATATGTAAAGTTTAGTCACTGAGGCAATCGATTTGAATAATTCCATCTGATATTGATTAAGTGTCTTAACTTGGTGGCAGTAAATTAAATTTATGCATTTTGGAATTTGCAGCATCCAGTTTGGCTGATAAACCGAGACATTTACCATTATCTGTCTATAAATTGCCTTGATGTTTGCAAGTTACAACACCATATCCAATTTGCATTGAATTAATATATTTTTCTGCCCTATAATTCTGTAAGATTGTGCTAGAGGCATGATAAGCATTCTTCTAGAGTTCATTTATTGCTCTCTGTCATGACAGAAATATCGTTCAAAGCACTAAATTTAGAGAGAAAGGATCCTAAACCATCTAATACATCACAAATGATAATCGCACACCTATGGAAAACAAGCCAAGGACAGAACAAAAGAACTGCTAGTGCAGTCATTTTTATCTTCCTTAAGGTTTTATTGCTTTCCTTATGGATATGAGGAAAGGTTTTCGATCTATAAAATCTGGAGAGTGAATTTACCCTGCATGTGTATGTATAATTGATTTCTATGTTTCTATCGGTGTTTCTGTGAAAAGCAGACATACAGAGTTGTAGTAGGAGAATTATAGTGAGAGAAGGGGCTGACAGTTCTTGTTTACTGTTTCTTGTTGGCTTCCATCTGAACTAGAAAGTCTTTTTTTTTAAACAGACAAAAATAGTTTGACCTTTTTTTAGCACTCCTCATTGCTTTGAGTGAGCAGGAGATGTTTATGGGAGTTGAGGCAAAGCAAAAACAAATTAAAAAGTCATGAAAATAGTGCCCTGGCCAGGAGGCCAAACATCACATGGTAGGACTTAAAGATAATTAGTTTATAATTAGAGTTACATTTTCCACATGAATACTCAAAAAGATAACAACTGTAGGCCTTGATCCAGAGTATTCCTTTAATATATTTTAAGCATCTTGCCATGGGATTCTCTCATGTCCATTAATTAATTGCTTTTTGGAAATGCTATAGGAGATCACAAGATTGATTTCTATGAAGAAGATATTTCAATCCATTTGATCTCATCCTTCAAAAATATCAACCCTCCCATCTCTCCATTATCCCATCTGTTGTTTCTTAAATTAAGCCTGTTCTCATTCACCCTTCCATCCGCTGATCACTCTGAGTAAAGAAACACTCCCTGCCATCGGTCATAAACTTGTTCTTCAAAAATCCTGAACCTATGCCCTCCTGTCCTGCTGGCCTACTATAACAGAATGTATTGTTCCAGGTTTAAATCCCTGTTTTGTTGGTCTTCTATTGTTCTATAAGTTGCTCTTTGAGATGTCTCTTTACAATGCTGAAGATCACTACCTTAGCAAAAGTCATTCTATATCATTTCTGAAGCACTGGGGATCCTTGTAGCACTGGATAGAACTAGAAGAGAACAATGCTAGTTATTTTTTGATTGTGGAACTGCAGCTGTGTTTATTGTTAGAGAATATTTATGCCCTTACATCTGCTGCAGAGCAGGATTATGAATTGAGGTTTTATAGTTATAGTTTTATAGCGATATTTTATATTTTAATAGCAGATGTTATCAGCGATGCAACTAAATCATCCCATGTGGTTCCCACACTACATGTTCCTCTCTATTCATTAACCTGATAACTTGGAAAACAGGGCAATTTCTTTTAAACAACCGATTTGTCCTTGAAAAGAGAGTGGGAGCATTTACTCACTATTTACAGCATATGTGCCACACAGGAACAATGCAGGGGCGTCTTCAACAAACAAATTCAGGTTGAAGGTATTTCTGCTGCTTTTAAATCTTTAAACCACTTCCTTCATATTCTCTCACAGATTTGAATGGTGCCACAATCTGCCCGTTGAGTCAACATTGACCTCATCTGCATCTGTCAAAGTAAGTGCCAGTGACGAATCAGTTCAGGGTTTCCTGAGTTTCCACTGCTGCTGCAATGTAAGTTACATTGAGTTCTTTGAAGCACAGCAGTTATCAGGATGAACTAATGGATGTGAAGGTGAGGACCTCCTCTTTTTTATTCGTTCTTAGGATGTGAGTGTCGCTGCCAAGGCCAGCATTTATTGACCGTCCCTAATTGCCCTTGAGAATCACAGAATTGCTACAGCGCAGCAAGAGGCCATTCAGTCCATCGTGTCTGCACCGGCACTCCGAATGAGCATTTCATTTCTGTCTTTTCCCTGTAACCCTGCACATTCTTCCTTTTCAGATAAGTCTCTTTTGAATGTTTCAATTGAACCTGTATCCACCACACTGTCAGGCAGTGCATCCCAGACCTTAACCACTCACTGTGTGATAAAGCTTTTCCTCATGTCACTTTTGCTTCTTTTCCCAGTTACTTTAAATCTGTACCCTCTTGTTCTCAATCCTGTCATGAGTGGGAGCAGTTTCTCCCTATCTGCACCACCCAGAAAAGTTAGTGGTGAGTTGCCTTCTTGAACTGCTTTAAACCATCTAGTGCAGGTACACCCACAATGCTGTTAAGAAAGGAGTTCCAGGATTTTGACCCAACGACAGTGAAGGAACAGCAATGTAGTTCCAAATCAGGATGGTTTGTTGCTTGGAGGGCAACATGCAGGTGGTGGTGTTCCCGTGCCTCTGCTGCACTCTTCCTTTTAGGTGATAGAGGTCACAGGTTTGGAAGGTACTACCCCAGGAGAGTCTCAAGTCCTTTAGTACAGCTTTCGCCAATTGGAAAACCATTTTCAGCTTTTATCTTTGCCAATTGCACTTGCTTCTAACTACATTTCACTGTGTCAGACCAGCGGCAGATTTTCAGACCTCAGACAGCCTCATCACCAAGACTTCTCAGGAGTGGTTGTGTCAGTTGCGACAGGCATATTCTTCTATGCCTTTATCATAGAGGAGGAACCACACCACTAAGTGGAGCAAAGCAGATTCAGGTAGAATTGAACAAAAGAAACATCATGGCACATCTCAGAATTAAAGCCTTTTCTTCTTTGGAACACAGTCTACCTTTGGCACCACCTCCTTCTCCCTCAATTTCAAATAAGGAGACAGTTCCTCAAAAGGCTATCCTTCCTACCACATGACAACATAGGAACCCTCTTTGTGTCTTCATGACCAGGCTAATTAAATTAGACATCACCACTTCATAAGAAGCCCCTTTCCTCAATGACTAACTTGCATCACTAATGAAGTCCAATGCCAGCGCACAATCTGTTCTGTGAAATCCATAAATGGCACAATGAACCTAGTTTGTGTTAGCACCATGCTTCCCCTGGGTGCTTGAACATGCTTTTTTCTTGTACCCTATTTTGATGCCTTTTGTAGATGTCAGCTGAAGGCCAGGGTGGCAGAAGGTGGTCAATGGTTTATGCTCTACAAGAGGCTCATAAAACAGAAGCGACAGCAGCTTGCTCCCTGGCAACTTGTGGCATCCCAAGAGGAAAGGGCTCATGTACGGCTCATCGGAAAAGTGGCTGTATCATGCAGCAGTGCCCCCTGGGTGAGGGATTTGGTTCTCCTCCTGTGTTGCTAGAAGATTTGGTGGATCTACAGGAAAGGTGGATAGAGGCCAAATGTAAGTCAGCATCAACCCCTCAGGATGAATGTGACAAAAGAGTTGAGGGGTGAAAGATTGTGGTAGTCACAAACAATTTATTACTTTATATAAAATAAGAAGCAAGCTGCAGGGGTTCAAGAAGGCAATTCATGCACAGCCACCTTCTCAAAGACATTTAAGGATGAGAAATAAATGCTGGCCTAGCCAGTGACACCCGCATTCCATGAATGAAAAAAAAGCTCAGCACTTTAACTACTTTGAATATACCAACAGCAACTTGCATTTATATACCTCCTTTAATGCAGTAAAATGGCATAAGGCACTTCCTTGCAGTGTTATTGGACAAAGATTAACATGAGTCAAAGATGATGATGTTAGAACATACTAATTTATATATTTATTAATATTAGCTATGATAGCTACTATCTTTAGTGGCACATTAAACAAGACTCTCCAACATACATTGGGCTGGACTTTACAGCCCCCATGCTAAGTGTTTTTTCAGCAGCAGGCATGTGAAATATGAGGAGTGACAAACACACCACCTTCCTGCCCATCCCCGAGCTGTCTCTCATAACACATCATAAAACTCAGAACAAAACCATCAGCCTGCCCATCATTTTTAAATAAATCATTCATGTATTGCTGAAAAAGAGAGGCATTTTTAGTCAAACGTTTTTGTCTTGCACTCATCAGGACCATTCGCAAGAAAATACCAACATCAGGGGAAACAACATACTTATACTGTATGAGAAAAGAGTGCTGATTGGTTGGCAAGTGGACAACCAGTTTGGGCAAGTTTTCCAGATACACGGTGAAGGTCTCCTTCACATTTGCGAAGACCATACAGGACTTGCATATCGATAGCAATGCTTTCCACGTGTCCATGGATGTGGATCCATGTGCTCATTTGACATTGCTAGTCTATTCACCAATGTTCCACTTAAGGAAGCCATAGATATTTGCGCTGTAGCACTATATCATGGCAATCTAGACCCGTCACCATTGCGTGCGTCAGTATTCATTGAGCTTATGAACTCAGCAACTCGCACAGTTGAGTTCAGCTTCAATGACACCATGTATGTCCAAATAAATGGGATGGGGCCCATGGAATCCCATCTAGACCCATCTCGCAAATATCTTTGTTGGGTTCCATGAGAAACATGTCTGCGATGGAATGACGCCCAAACTCCTAGCCCTTGCATATTCCGATGTGTGGATGCTACGTTTGCTATATTCAAATCTGCAGCTGCATGAAATAATCTCCTTGTATTTCTTAACAGGTTCCATCCTGCGCTCAAATTCATCTTTGAATTGGAGCAGTCAAATGAACTCCTTTTCCTTGATGTACTAGTTGAGAAACCACGGTCTACCGCAAGCTATAAGGTTGGCCTTATCGGCAACCTTAAAAATAGGACCCGAGCCATTTGCTCACTATGCAAGCTTGATGCTGAAACAGGGCGCATTAAAGACATCCTGCAGGATAATGGCTACCCTGATCAGATCATTTCACGCTGTATATCGCACAAACTCATGAACGAGCCCAAGGTCATCACGTTCAGCCCTGAAAAGTGGTGAATCTACCTCAGCTTATCCTGGAAGGGCAAGGGATCTCCAAAGTTGGAGTAACACACTGCTACTACTGCTACTATGCAGTAGCAACATGAGTGGTATTTGTCACGAACAGTATGCTGCCGCCAAGCCAAAAAGACGTTCTGCCTATCACACAAATGAATAATGTGGTATATGAATTTCATTCCAGTGGGATGCTAAGTATGTGAGGCAGGTAAGGGGATACAGAAGGGAGAAGTGCAGGAGTGTGAGCTTCTGCAATTGTCCAATAGGTTTGAGGTTCTCTCAGCCTGTTTGGATGAGAGAGGGGGCTGCAGAGTGGATGAGCATACTGACCATGGCACCGTGGTACAGGAAGCCATTCAAGTGGGGGGACCAAAAAGGAATGTAATGGTAGTAGGGGACAGCATAGTGAGGGGGATTGACACTGTTCTCTGCAGCAACTAGCAAGAGTCCAGACTGTTGTGTGGCCTGCCCAGTTCCAAGGTTCGGGACATCTGCTCAGGGCTGGAGAGGAACTTGCAATGGAAAGGAGAGGATCCAGTTGTCATGGTCCATGTAGGTGCCAATTACATAGGGAGATCTAGGAATGAGGCTCTGCATATAGAGTATGAGGAGCTAAGTATTAAATTGGAAAGCAGAACGTCAAGGGTTACAATCTCTGCATTATTACCTGAGCCATGTGCAAATTGGCATAGGATATATAAAATTAAAGAGATGAGGAGATGGTTCAAAGACTGGTGTGGGTGAAGTGGGTTCCAGTTTGTGGGGCACTAGCACCAGTACTGGAGAAAGTGGGATGGTCTACACCCACACCATGCTGGGACCGATGTTCTTGCGAACCGCATAACTAGGGAAGTAGAGTGGGTTTTAAAGTGAATAGTGGGGGCAAGGGATCAAATTTGGAAAGACGTGCTAAATCAAAGAGTAGAGAAAAGGTAAGAGGAAAATAGTGATATGGGAAATGAGAGTTGGTGGATGGCAGACAGTGAAAAAAACCTAAGAATCTACCAAGAATCCAGACTAAATGTATCTGGATGTGCATAGCATCCATAACAAAGTAAACAAATTGATGCCGCACATTGAAGTAAATAAATATGATCTGATAGCCATTATGGAGATGTGGCTGCAGAATGACAAGGGTTGAATCCTGAATATTGAGGAGTATATGACATTCAAGAAGAATAGAAAGCTAGGTAAAGGTGGAGGGATGGCACTGTTAATAAAGGATGGCATTTGTGCAATAATTAGAGATGACCTTGGTTCAGGAGATCAGGATGTAGAATCAGTTTGGGTGGAGATGTGGAATAGTAGGGGAAAGAAGTCACTAGTGGGAGTGTTTTACAGGCTCCCTAACTGTAGCCACAATGTAGGGCAAATTATACAAGAATAAATATTGGGTGCTTGTGATAAAGGAACAGCAATAATCTTGGGTGAATTTAATCTGCATATAACCTGGAAAAATCAGATTGGCTTAGTAGCCTGGATGAGAAGTTCATAGGATTTTGAGATAGTTTCTTAGAGCTGCACATTCTGGAACCAACTGGAGAGCAGGTTATATTTGACTTGGTATTGCATAATGTGACAGGATTAATTAATGACCTCAGGGTAAAGGCACCTCTAGATAGCAGCAACAACAATATGGGTTGAATTTTACATCCAATGTGAAAGGAAGAAGAGTGGGTCTCATTCTAGTATTTTAAACTTAAATAAGGGCAACTATGTGAGCATGAAAGCCGAGCTAGCTGAAGTTAACTGGGATACTAGGCTAGGGGACAGACCAACAGAGAAGTAGTGGCAGAGATCAAAGGGGAAATTTCAGGGTACTCAGAATAAATATATTCCTACTATAAAGAAAAATTCTAAAGGGAGGACCCACCATCCAACTAAAGATGTTAGGCATCAAACTTACGGAAAAAGCATACAACCACACAAAGATGAGTGGCAGGTCAAATGATAGGTCAAAATATAAAGAACAGCAGAGAATGACTAAAAGGTTAACCAGAAGAAAGAAATTAGAGGATGAGAGGAAGCTAGCTAGAAATACAAGAACAATATCAAAAGTTTCTACAGGTTTTTAGCAGGAAAAGAGTAAGTAATGTGAGTGTTGGTCACCTAGAGAGTGACAGAGGGGAGTTAATAGCTGTTAATAAGGAAATGGCAGATGAAATGAGCAAATATTTAGCTTCTGTCTTCACTATAGAGGATGCAAAAAAAAAATTCCAGTCATAGCTGTAAATCAGGAGCTGGAGGGGAGGAAGGAGCTGGTGAAATTACAATCACCAGGGAAGTGGCACTCAGCAAACTGATGGAGCTGCTGGCTGACAAATTTCTGGGTCCAGATGGACTTCATCCTAGGGTCTTAAAAGAGGTGCCATAGATGCGCTGGTGTTAATTTTCCAAAATTCCCTAGATTCTAGAAAGGTTCCATCAGACTAGAAAGTAGCAATTATAACCCCTCTAGTCACCAAGGCTCCTTCAACAGCACCTTCCAAACCCACAACCACTACCATCTAGAAGGACAAGGGCAGCAGATAGACGGGAACACCTCCACCTGGGAGTTCCCCTCCAAGTCACTCGCCATCCTGGCTTGGAAATATATCGCCGCTCCTTCACTGTTGCTGGGTCAAAATCCTAGAACTTCCTTCCTAACAGCACTGTGGGTGCACCTACACCACATTGACTACAACAGCTCAAGAAGGCAGCTCACCACCACCTTCTCAAGGGCAACTAGGGATGGGCAATAAATGCTGGCCCAGCCAGCGAAGCCACATCCCATGAATGAATTTTTTAAGAGTCCAGAAGGGCGGAAGGCAGAAAACAGGAGATTATAGGCCAGTTGGCTTAACATCTGTCATGGGGAAAGTGTTAGAGTCAATCATTAAAGAGGTTATAGCCGGGCACTTAGAAAAACACAAGGTAATTGGGAAGAGCCAGCATGATTTTGTGAAAAAGAAATCATGTTTAACCAATTTATTAGTGTTCTTTGAAGTGGTAACGTGCTGTGGATAAAGCGGAGCTTGTAGATGTACTGCACTTGGATTTCCAGGAGGCATTTGATAAGGTGCCAGATCAAAGGTTATTGCAGAAAATAAAAGCTCAAGGTGTAGGGGGTAACATATCAGTCTGGATAGGAGATTGTCTGGCTGGCAGAAAACAGAGTATGCATAAATGAGTCTTTTTCTGATTGGCAGAATGTGGCTAGTAGAGTCCCGCAGGGGTCTGAGCTGGGACCTTAACTTTTTAAAATTTATATCAATGACTTAGATGAGGGGAGTGACGACATGGTAACTAAATTTGCAGACAACACAAAGATAGGTAGGAAAGTATGTGAAGAAGTCATAAGGAATTTGCAGACTGATATGGATAAGTTGAGCGAGTGGGCAAAAATCTGGCAGATGGAGTACAATGTGGGAAAGTGTGAAGTTGTTCACCTGGCAGGAAGAATAAAAAAGCAGAGCACAGTAAAGTCCCACCGTTTGCGACTTCCTGATTCATGTTTTCACTTACCCGCGCTTTGTACTTTGTACACAGAATTGCGCATCGCTGGAGCAATGTTCGCTCACCTGCAGTTTCTTCTCTCTCCCTCCTTTCCCTGGAGAGACAAGCACCATAACGGAGCAGAGACTGGAATGGTTGCAACTGAAGTGCAGCCCGAATGAAGGGATTAACAAGGAAATGTCTGAATCTTGCTAAAAAATAGCTTTGTACATTTTGAAATCTTCGCCGACGTATTGCTCAGACCCTCCCCATCTGTTGGATACAGGTACTGCACCACAATTTAGAGTAGAGAAACTGCCCAAACCAATGCTCCCCTCTCATGGCTGGAATCTATCTAATTCAGCCCCATGGAAAAGCATGTTCGTTGTTTGCGATTTTGCCATTTGCGATGTTTCATGGGAACATAACACCCATGAACGGTGGGACTTTACTGTACCACTTAAATGGAGAATAACTGCAGAATTCTGAAGTGCAAAAGCGATCTAGGTGTTCTCGTGCATGAGTCACAAGAAGTTAATATGCAGGTACAGCAAGTAATCAAGAAGGTTAATGGAATGCTATCCTTTATTACAAGAGGGATTGAACATAAAAATAAGGGTGCTATATTTCAGTTATACAGGGCAATGGTTATTTAAGAAAGGATGCAAATGGGTTGGAGCTGTTCAGAGGAGGTTTACTAGATTGATACTTGGAATGAGTGGGTTGTCTTATAAGGAAAGGTTGGACAGACTGGACTTGTTTCCATTGGAGTTTGGAAAAGTGATGATTGATTTGATTGACGTATATAAGATCCTAAATGGTCTTGACATGGTGGTCTTGGAAAGGATGTTTCCTCTTGTGAGTCAGTCCAGAACGAGTTGGCACAGTTTTAAAATTAGGGGGCTGCCTTTACAGGACAGAGATGAGGAGAATTTTTTTTCTCTCAGAGGGTTGTGTGACTTTGGAACTCTCTGCCTCAGAATGTAGTGGAAGCGGGGTCACTGAATATTTTTAAGGCAGAGGTAGATAGATTCTTGTTAGGGGGTAGATGGGAATGTAGAACTCTAAACACAAAACAGATCAACCATGATCTAATTGAATGGTGGAACAGGCTCGAGGAGGTGAATGGCCTACTTCTGCTCCTATTTCACATGTTTGTACGCTCATATGTGGGCTGTATGTCTCAAAGACTAGTGGATTGTATCAAACAGCATGTTCCTTCCGCTGTTCACAATGGGCAAGGTACAGAATATACCCAACCATCCCTTGCTTGCAAACCTCAAAACGGTGTCCAGCATTAGATATGATTCTGCAATTCGACAACATTTGCTAAATAATCCTCAGTGTGCTAAGAATTACGCTGACAACCAATTTAAGATTGTCAATCGGGCTCTTGTGACGCATTTACATGTACTGGAAGATACATATATATGAATACACAGGGCCCTGTTCTTTGCAGACAGAAATAACATATACACGTTGCATCCGTTTCAGCTAAACAAAATAAGTGACAGCCATTCACTGAATCATTCCCCAGGGCAATGTCTTGACCAGAGTCAAGCTGCCTGGCTTAATTTCAAACAATGCTTGGCAGTTAACTGTCAGTCACCATCAACTGGTGAATTCTCCATGGCAACGTCTCTACCAATCATAGTCCACTTGCTAACCAATCAGCACTCTCTTCTCCTAAAGTATAAATATGTTGTTTCCACTGACATTGATTTTTTTTGTGAATTGTCCTGATTAGAGTGCAAGACAAAAAATATTCCACAAAAAATGTTTATTTTTTCAGCAATGCTCATTCAGTAATATCAAGTGACTTAGTAAGTGCATCGGAGGCCTCAAGATGACACCCTACCCCATGTTTCTCCCTGCCTTACATCCAAAACCTACCCTCCTACCCCATTCCTAGGTCCTGGATCACTTCCACTCTAAAAGTTCAGGGTTTACCCCATTCCTGACGCCACATCGCTCTTCTTCGTGGGCCTACTTGCAGTCCCAAAATGACCGCTACTGAATTCTGGCACTGCTGGGACTGTTAGAGCTGCCGGCCAATCTGATTGGCCAGCAGCTCTTCAGGATGGGAACTCCTCCCACTAAAGGAGCAGAAGTCCCACTCTCTGCTCATTTAGCCAGCCGGTAGCACGTTATGTCTGTGGGGGGCCGGGCTTCTTTTAGGTATGTCAGCTGTTGGCTGACTCTTGCAGCAGTGGGGAAGGGGGAGAGAAGCACGTTCCTCCCTGAAATCCAGCCCTTTGAAGATCCAAAGCAAATTGATTGATCTCCATCTTTCAGAAGAATGATGCTATATTGATAACACAAATATTCACTGGAAAAACTTTTCAGAATTTACAAATGAAAGGTATTGTGTCCCAGGACTGGGTTTTAGTGTTTCCAATGAGGTAAGGGAAGCAGAATGTGAAGTGTGCTGTCCGCTCATTCCCACCCCTGCCAATTCAGCACTTCGAATCAAGCATCATCTGGCCAATTAGCAGCCAACCAGCACGAAAGCCGGCCAATTAGCATTGGGGTTGGGGTGGTTGCACCCCAATCAGGCATCTAGGGCAGGACGTCTGGCTGGAGAGGGGTTAGGCCATGAACCAGAAGTCATTTCCAGCCACCATTTTAAAGGCCCCTTTCCCTCCCATTCTCTCCTTAATTGTTATGTCAGCCTATATCTACTAACAGCCAAATGCTCCCGCCTTCAGCAGCAGACTCTGCTGCCACTTGCAGCCATGGTCCCATTTACAGGACTTTCATCCGCCCTTGTACCACCTCCTCATAGATTGCGTAACTCACTCTCAACACTTTTCCTGTGTGGCTGGTGAAAAATGGAGTGAGCAACAAAAAATTGCAAACACTTAGCTTTTTAACAAGCTCAATAGCTTGTTCATTGTTTTGTTGAAAAGGGCAGGTGGGTGGGCGGGCTTCCGATTTCGGTACCGCTTGCTTTTCATAATATCGGGAATTGGCGGGACGATGTCGAATTGCCAACCCAACATCATCAGCGCAGGAGGCAGCCTACCCAATTTGAGACCATAAAATTCAGCCCTCAGTCTCTTGGAGGAAGATTCCTTGCTTGTTGTCACAAAATTGTAAACAGATTTATAAAAAACTATTTCATCATTACACTGTATGTCAATGAGAGGAAATTTTGCTTTGAATAATGCCAGGAAGTGTGACTGATGGCCAATGTAGAGAATTACAAAGCTTGGAGGCAGAGACAGATGTGTAAACACCCTATAAAAAAAGGGAAAAATGAAATAAAATTAGGAATGGAAGAAAGCAGTTCAATACACCACACAGATTAAAACAGTATTTATTCACGTACTGAATGTGTTATTTCTATAAAGGGAAAGGTTAAGATGTTTTTCCTCCTTGCCACATTTCCTGTTGGCACTGGCTCCATGGTATTCTAAAATACCAAGGGTGCTGGGTACCATCTTTTATCAATAAAACTGACCTTCCATTTGTGAGCCAAACCACTGATTATTGACACAGTACTCAACTATAAGGAGTTGAGAGGACAATAGGCTTTTCATCCTGCCAGATGTGTATATCTGGAGTACTGCATCCAGTTCTGCATGCCATAGCTGAGGAAGGATGCAAAGGCACTGAAGAAAATAGAGGAGATTCATGAGATTAATTCCAGGGATAAAGAACTAGCTATGAGGATAGATTGGACAGGTTGGATAGCTTTCCTTGGTGAAAATAAAGCTGAGAGGAGACTTGATAGGGGAAGAAGGCACAGGTGGGGGTAGTCTACAGGCCCTCTAATGGTAGCTATACTATAAGAGAGAAAATAAATCAGGAGTTAATGAGGGCATATAAAAAATGCAGTACATTAATCATGGGTGACTTTAATCTTCATGTAGATTGGGAAAATCAAATTGGCAGAGGGAGCCATGAGCAAGAATTCATAGATTGTATTCGGCACAGTTTCCTAGAAAAATATGTTGTGATCCAACCAGGGATAAGGCTATTTTGTATTTTGTAATGTGTAATGAGGCAGGATTAATAAATGATCTCAAAGTCAAAGATCCCCTAGGAAACAGTGACCATAACATGGTAGAATTTAGAATGCAGTTTGAGAGTGAGAAACTTGGGTCACAAACAACTGTGCTAAACCTAAATAAAGGTAATTACAAAGTAATGAGGGCAGAGTTGGCTGGAGTGGACTGGGAAAGGAATTTAGCAGAAAAGATGAACAATAGCAAGCGCTTAAGAAAATAGTTCATGACTCACAACAAAGATATATCCCAGTCCTCACTGAAGGGCTCAAGGCAAAGGATAAACCAATCATGGTTACCCAAGGAAGTTAAGGATAGTATCAAATTTAAAGAAAAAAAGCATACAATTTAGCAAAGATTAGTGGTAAGCCAGAGGATTGGGAAAGTTTTAAAAACCAACAAAAGATGACCAAAAAAGATAAAGAGGGAGAAAATAAACTTTGAGGGTAAATTAGTAAGTAATATTAAAATGGACAGTTAGAGCTTCTTTAAATATATAAAAAGGAAGAGAGAGGCCAAAGTGAACATAGAGACTGAGGCTGAGGAAATAATAATGGGGAACCAGGAAATGGCAGAGGAGTTGAATAAATACTTTGCATCAGTCTTCATGGTAGTAGACACTAATAGTATTCCAATATTACTAAATAATCAAGGGGCAAAAGGAGGGGGGGCAGTGGAGGAAATAAATACAATAACTATCACTAGAAAAAAAGTACTAGGGAAATTAATGGGGCTAAAGGCTGATAAGTCCCCTGGACCTGATGGGTTGCATCCTAGGATATTAAAGGAAGTAGCGACAGAAATAATGGGTGCATTTGTAGTAATCTTCCAAGAATCCTTAGATTCTGGAAAGTCCCAGAGGATTGGAAAACTTCCAATGTAACACCCTTATTCAAAAAGGGAGACTAAAAAACAGGTAGCTATAGGCCAGTTAGCTTAACATCTATCATTGGGAAAATGTTAATTTATTATAAAGGATGTAATAACAAGCATTTAGGAATGCATAATATATTCAAGCAGAGTCAGCATGGCTTCATGAAGGGGAAATCGTGCTTGAAAAATTTATTAGAATCCTTTGAGGAGGTAACAAGCAGGATGGATAAAGGGGAACCAGTAGGTGTAATATATTTGGATTTCCAAAAGGCATTTGATAAGGTACTGCACATAAGGCTACTTAATAATATAAAAGCTCATGTTGTTGGAGGTAGTATATTAGCATGTATAAGGATTGGCTAACTAATAGAAGACAGAGAGTTGGGATAAGTTGGCAAAAATGTGATGTGAAGAAAGTTTTTCACCCAGGGGGTGGCTGGAGTCTGGAACAAACTTCCTGAGAGGGTGGTGGAGGAGGTTTGATCAAGCAATTCAAAAGGGAATTGGATTGCTACCTGAAAAGAGAGAATGTGCAAGGTTATGGGGCTAAGGCTGGGGAGTGGAATTAGGTACAATGATCTTTCAGAGAGCCAGCGCAGATTCGATGGACCGAATGGCTTATTTCTGCACTGTAAATATCTTGTGATTCTATGATCTTGTATGCACATTATTTCATAGTTGTTGCCCTTGAATTGACTACAAGGACATCACTGAAAGCCTGTAATGGCTGCCATGCCAATAACAGAAGGCCAGAAAGCTTTGATCAAGTCCAAATAAAGTTAAAGGTTGCTTTTGAAGTAAAATGAATAATTTAAAATGCTAATCAAGTGATCAGCATCAAATCAAGTACATTGCTCATAAACAAAACAAAAAAAAAATCTGTAGATGCTGTTAATTTGAAAACAAAATAGGAAATGCAAAAAACATTCAGTAGGCCAGGCAAACGTTGTGATAAGAATTGATAGGTATACTGTTTATGTGTGTTGTTCATATTTGAAGTGGTGCGTTTCCTTGCATATGGATTAACTGCAAGGTGCATTCAGCCATTTTTTCTCCAAAATTACTAAGCAACAGAAGACGGCTGTAAGTCACATCTTTGGTTTAAGATTGTTTTCATGAAGAAGACATCTGGTAAATGAGGAGTTGAATCCCCTGCCTGATCCATCCCTTCCTATATCCTAATAAAGCAGGCAGCTCCTGGAAAAGCCCTGGAGGTGGAACAGCAGCCTTGCAGGACACGGAAAGGACCAGCTCTCATGCCAGCAATAACTGGCCACACAGATTTGTCTCAAAAATACCTCCAAAGAAATTTATTTGGACCCCGCAGTGAATAGGACAGCTGACATGCAAAAGACTGTTTGAGCTCGCCAGAAAAAAAAGATTGAAAATGACATTCTGTTCCAGACAAGTATCTTAAGATCATCCTGAAGAAGTTTAAGGGGCTGTTAATTGGCAGTGAGCGAATACCCTACTCAAACCCCCAGCTTGCGGCCTCAGGTCAAAGAATGTTTTTAGGGAGACAGTGATGTGCTGAATCCTCTGCACTCACTTCAACAAACATTTCACCGTTCAAGTCGTACAAGTCACATGGTAAAAAATACCCCCCAGCTTACCCATTCAAAATTCAAAACTGTCCTGGGAGGTGTCGGGATCCTCGACCTGGATTGTCTCAAATTGATTTTTGAGGAGGTGACCAGGTGTGTAGATGAGGGTAGTGCAGTTGATGTAGTTTATATGGATTTCAGCAAAGCCTTTGACAAGGTCCCACATGGAAACTTATAAAGAAGGCAAATGCACGTGGGATACAGGGTAATTTGATAAGGAGGATTCAAAATTGGCTTAGTTTTAGGAGACAGAGTGTGATGACAGAAGGATGCTTTAGTGACTGGAAGCCAGTGTCCAGTGGCGTACTACAGGGGTCTGTGCTGGGTCCCCTATTATTTGTCATTTATATAAATGACATAGATGACTATGTGGGGGATAGGATTAGTAAGTTTGCGGATGACACAAAGATTGGCCGGATGGTTAACAGTGAGGTTGAGTTTCTTGGGCTACAGGAAGATATAGACGGGATGGTCAAATGGGCAGATAAGTGGCAGATGGGATTTAACCCTGAAAAGTGTAAGGTGATACACTTTGGAAGGAGTGATTTGACAAGGAAGTATTCAATGAACAGCATGACACTAGGAAGTTCTGAGGGACAAAGGGACCTTGGCGTGTGTGTCTATAGATCTCTGAAGGCAGTGGGACATGTTCATGGGGTGGTGAAAAAGGCTTATGGGACACTTGACTTTATCAATCGAGGCATAGATTACAAAAGTAGGGAGATCATGTTGGAGTTGTATAGAACCTTGGTGAGGCCACAGCTGGAGTACTGTGTGCAGTTCTGGTCACCACATTATAGGAAGGATGTGATTGCACTGGAGGGGGTGCAGAGGAGATTCACCAGGATGTTGCCTGGGATGAAACATTTAAGTTATGAAGAGAGGTTAGATAGACTTGGGTTGTTTTCATTGAAGCAGAGAAGACTGAGGGGCAACTAGATTGAGGTGTACAAGATTATGAGGAGCATGGACAGAGTGCATAGAGAGCAGCTGTTACCCTTAGTTGAAGGGTCAGTCATGAGGGGACACAAGTTCAAGGTGAGGGGCAGGAGGTTTAAGGGGGATGTGAGGAAAAACTTTTTTACCCAGATGGTGGTGACAGTCTGGAATGCGCTGCCTGGGATGGTAGTGGAGGCGGGTTGCCTCACATCCTTTAAGAAGTACCTCGATGAGCACTTGGCACGTCATAACATTCAAGGCTATGGGTCAAGTGCTGGTAAATGGGATTACGTAGGTAGGTCAGGTGTTTCTTACGTGTTGGTGCAGACTCGATGGGCCAAAGGGCCTCTTCTGCACTGAGTGATTCTGTGATTCTAAAATCCTGCCAGCTGGATTTTTGCAGAGTTGGGATTACGTGGGAACCCTTTAAAAATGACAGCCGGGACCCAATTCCGGGATTCCCGATTTTCAGGAGTACCTTTTAAGGATGTGCACTGGTTCAGGTCAAAAGCCCACACCCTGCATCCACGACCTGGCCAGCTCCATTGCGAAGATTGGCATGTCCAAGTCCTCTGCAATATTGATGGAGTCGGGCCAGGTTTTCAGTGAGTCATGGTTCACAGTACCTCAGAGGTGTCATTAAACATGGTCTGCATGAGGGGGCCTTTTGAAAGGTAAGTTCAAAAGGTTCTCCTCATGTCCCCCATGCCAAGCTATGCCCTCCCCCAAAAAACCCCTATAGCCCCTCATGCCTCCCATGCCAGGGGAGGGCATAGCTTGACATGTGGGGCCACAAGGTGTAGGTAGGGGGCATGAGGTGGCATGGCTGGGGCATGGGGGGGCGGGGGCGGTGAAGGCTGGAGTTCCTTTTTGTTTTTATTTTAACTGGGACAGAGTCCCACAGCACCAGTGTGGGCCTTTTAAACAGCCCACCTCCTTACCTAGCAGGCCCTGTGGCTGCCTCTGAACCTACCAGTCTGCACCCACAGCTCCCCCAACAATGAAAATCCCGCCCTTGCAGGTGCTTTCTCCTGAGGTGAGTTGGAACCTTCCCAGCTCCGCTACCCACCTTGAGGTGGAAAATTCAGCCCAACATCCAGGATTGTGATTTTCTGGGTATCAACCCTTTGGAAGTCAGCTAGTCCCTTTTCTGGTATATGCTACTTAGCTACTCATTGCCTTGACCAGCTGAACCATCAGGAGTGTGAAAGAACGAATACTATTTTACTCCATTTATTTTTACTTGACCAAAACAAGATCAGAATTTATTTTTTAGTCCCTTCATGTGCATTACGCCGAGACTACACTAGAATTACAACTTCTAGCTCACTCTATTTCAATATATAAAAGATGGCAGCTGATATTGAGCAGTTCAAATGCATTCTATTATTAATGTTTCATATAAAATATATCAATATTGAATACATTAGGTGGCAATAGGAATCATTCTTCCAGGTCACAGCATCAGAACCACAGACGGCCCAAACTAATGGAATCAGAAAGAAATAGGTCACATGCGCAAGCTGGATTTAATCTTCAGAAACGAGTCATTGGAAAAGATAGGACAAAAAAAAGGTGCATTGAAGACAAACGAAGAAAGTAATTTAGGTTAGTCTTAGTGCTTGAGCAGAATTCCAATGTGTTCTTATATCACTACGTCTGTGATATAAAAACAGCAGTGACAAATGTGAATTTCTATTTTTGTTTAGCAAATTCAATTATTTTTGATAGCTGATTAATAAATAATGCTGAAATTTCTGAAATCTAATCTCACAAAATAAATCTAATCAACATTTAATAAATCTAGAGACAATATTATAGTAAATAAAACAATACAACAAAATGGGATTTACTAAATCATATTTACCACAGTGGATATTAAATTCTAGGATGCTACCCCATTGATTGAAGATATAACTTGTGCCTCTCGTGAGTGTTGAATGAACACTGAGTTATCATTCATTTGTTCGTTTTCCTTTCTCCCTAAAACAGTTATCCAAACCATTAATCCTGCAGTGGATCACTGTCTTGATGTTGTAAAAGTATTAAAATATTTAATTTGATTTATACTTTAAATATTTTTTTAAAAATTAACACCAATTAGGATACTGCTTCATTAAATTCAGCTTGGGATGCTCTCCTAACTGCCACTCGAATTGTTAGTAAATATCTTTCAACAACTAGAATAATAACCAACTATTGAGTTGGTGGATAGTCTGCCCGAATTTATAGTTCCAACATTGTCACTCCATTATGATGTATTGTTCCAGCTCTTTAGTATACTTTTAATTGATCACTTCGCATCACACCAATTGCTTGATTTAGGAATATAGCAAAGTCTGAGAAATGCCTGAATGTGATGCCATGAAATTGTGCCTTTATTGCTACAAATACAGTATTGTCATCAGTTGTCATCTACGTGAAAAATGCCCATGTTAAGCTCAAAAAAGCTGAACATTTCTGTAATATAACAACTTAAAAGGGCATTTGTATACCGTCCTCATCCTGCTTATAATGCATTGGAATAATTAAGCAGGCATGCTTTTCACATAGTAATTGCTGGGAATAGATGATAACCAGTTGAGTCATAGACCAATGTATCAATGTGGTGTCACATTAGGTATGTAATTAGGCATTACTCTTACTTTTATACTTCATTATATAATTTGAAGAAAGTTTTGAGAAACTATTTTACATGAAGACAGTTCACAGAATCCTTATACTGATGTATTTGTTGCTTTTATTCATTATATTTTGGTACAAAATTAAGGTATTACTATTTCCAATTCATTACCAACCTAGTAAATAAGTTATAGTTATGTAATGGAACCCCTTCCAGTTCTAAGCAAGTTTAGCTGAAGTTTGAACTAGAATCAAGGTCAGTGGTATGAATGTTCAGTTTTGTAAAGTTCCAAAAATAGGTTGAATCACATATCTATGACACTGCTCACATGTGGAATCAAACATTTTTCACCTTGGAGAAAAATAGCATTATTTTGGGGTAAATTTACGACTTGCAGTTATCTTTATGCTGAGTTACTGCGGCACAGAAGCAATTTTTTTGTAGCATAGGTTTATACTGTTAGCAAGATTTTTATGTTCCCAGAAAGATGGTATAAAATTAGCCAATAAATGAGGACAGGTGGGGGCAAATCAAACTAATGTTAGACATGCTAGAGTTTCTGATAGCTATATGGTGTGAAAATTTGGATCTGCTGACATGTCAGTGCAGTGCTGAGGGAGGTGCTAGCTTTCAGATGAAACATTAAACCGCGGTCCTGTCTGCCCATTCAGCTGACTTAAAGATCTCTTGGTACTACTTTTAAGGAGGTTAGGGGAGTTATTCCCATTGTGCTAGCCAATATTTAACCCTCAATCAACATCACAAAATCAGGTGATCTGGTCATTGTCGCATTGCTGTGAGTGGGAGCTTGCTGTGTGCAAATGCGTTGCTGCGATTCCTACATTACAGCAATGACACTTTAAATAGTACTTAATTGACTGTAAAGAACTTTGGGACATCTGGTAAATGTGAAAGATGCTACATAAATGCAAGTCTTTTTCTTTCTTGCTGTAAATCATAGTGCATGTTTATTCTAATGCGCAGTGTCACAATAAATACCTGGGATATTTCTCCTGTTAACCTATATTTCCATATCCAGTTTTTTTTCCTTTGTCCATGGCTGTTGGTGTCACTGACAAGGTTAGCATTTATTGCCCATTCCTAGTTGCCCTTGAGAAGGTGCTGGTGAGCTGCCTTCTTGAACTGCTGCAGTCCATGTGCTGTAGGTGCTATTAGGGAGGGAGTTCTGGGATTTTGACCCAGCGACAGTGAAGGAATGCAAAATGTTTCCAAGTCAAGATAATATGTGGCTTGGAGGGAACTTGTAGATAGTGATGTTTCTATATCTCTGCTGCCTTTATTCTTCGAGGTGCAAGAGGTCACCAATTTGGGAGGTGCTGTTGAAAGAGCCTTGACAAGTTGCTGCAGTTCACCTTGTGGACAGTACACACTGCTTCCCACACCATGAGCTGAATTCTGCATTTTTTACATGAACATAGTGCTTTGATTATTACACTTTAACACAAATGCTACTGCACAGTAGCGACATTTGGGTCCTAATTGCTGATTTCCATAACTTAAACTTAGCTGGTGGTGTGAACTCAGACACCAGTGGGTCTAACACCCAGGCACTGATTAGACACAATTTTCATGGAGCAGTATATGTGGATTCTGTAGTATAACAGTCTGGAAAACATAGAGTCAATGTGGAACTGAGTACAGCATCGCCCAGACAGCGATGTAAGAGAATACATGACCTGCACCTCGGGTTCAGTCTAGTGTTGGACAGAGCCATGTGCACAAACAAGCATGGGGACAGCTCCTAGCTTGAACTCTTTACTGTATATATATATCTAGTTCTTATAATTAATAAATACATACAGTTAACCAACTTAAGACTACGAAGACTTCATTAAGACCTACTGAACGGTATCCAACACTCTACAAAATGGTGGCAGCTAATGGAAAATCCCAAAACCTTACAAAAAATTGGAGAGAGAAACAAAATTCCTGCAAGACTAAAGAAAAATCCAAAGAAGCATTCTGACGTGAAGAAAAACTCGAGAAGCAGATGTGCAGGGAAAAATCGCCAGGGAAAAGCTCCAAAGAAAGGCTTAGATGCTGAAGGCAAAATCATAAAATACCTCACTGCAGCAGGAGTCCTGAGAAACTTAAGTCGTTCAGTGGTCAGACATTGCTGTTTAAAAACTCCATCGGAAAAATCAGACTCCCAAGTCAACACCTGAACACGTCTGAGCTCGCTCCGAAAAGGAAAAAGAAATAAATAATGAACTTGGAAGAATTGCAACTGAAGAATCAACTTGAAAGACCAGCATTGGTCAGGATTCAACACTTTCGTGACCCTAAAGCATAGTGCTGAAACGGAGAAGTCTGCAGCTCGTCAATCCAAGGGGCCATTGTTTCAATTTTCTCCAAGGCTGAGCACAAGTGCCATTGCAGTGGGATCCTGCCAAAACTGGTAAGCATGGGTAAACCTTTTGTCTTCAAATGAAAGGCAGCACCATCTTGAATTCAACAACTTCTTAAAGCTGAACCTACACTTTAAATTTTTTTAACTATGGGTCAGAAATCCACTCTGCCAGGTCAATTTGGATTTACCCAAGGCCCAGATCAGTCACAGAGTTGGGGGCTTTGGAAAAAAAGATTCCTTAGATACATGACTGCTTCTGGTCTGGATAAAAAGACAGAAGATGAACAAGCTAGCACACTGCTTTATTCAGTAGGCCCGATAGCAAACAACATTATTGTTAGACGAGGAATCAACAAATCATCTGCTAAATTTGAAGAAGCACTAAAATCATTCGATGTTTATTTTAACCTAAGAAGCAACAAAACCCTTGAAGGGCAAAACTTAATAAGTGTGTCCAGCAGCCAGGAGAACCTGTCAACTCATTTATTAATGATCTGTACAAGATGGCTGAAGGCAGTGAATGCAGAGACCTAAAATCTGAAACTATCAGGGGTAGCAGAGCTGTAGAATAGTGAGCAGTGCACTCTCAGGCATGCTACAAGTGAAGGAGGATCCAACTCTTGAGAAAGCTATCCAGATTGTTAGGCAGCCTGAACTCTAAGTGCAGCACAGGTCCATTTTAAGAGTAGAAAGTAAACCCTGGAACAAAGGGAACCCCACAGTCCAGTTAGTTAAATAGCACACAAACAGGGACACTTAATGCCAAGGGAAGTATACCCTAACTGACCAGTACAGTGGCCATGCCCGCACTGTGGAGCAAAGTGCCCCCACAAAGTGCCCCTACATTGCAAGATCAAGGTCCTACAATTTCAGCCCAATGCTTTCAATGCAACAGAATTGAACACTTCTTTGGCAAACTGCAAGGCCAAAACATCTAAATACAGAGAAGACCCAAAGATGATTCATGAGGTCAAGACTGCACACCAAGAGGACACACAGCCATGCTTCTTGGGTGATGTCAAAGATTCTGGATTTTCATTTTGGAATGTGGACATTTCAGTTAAAGGCCATCTCACAATTGGACACAGGGGCCAGTGTTATGGTCTTGTCGGACAGAGATCCATGGCTGGTGAGCCAACGGCTAATGCCACTCATGACACACCCATACGGAGCAGGAGGCATAAAGTTCCTGGTGAAATTCACCCTGCAGGCGGCACTGAGGTACAAGGATAACAGAAGCGATTCTAGACCTCCAGCAATGGTGAACCAGCTGACAAGATTTTTACCAAATTTATCGCAGGTCACAGAGCCTTTGAGGCATCTGCTAAAGAAAGACCAGACATAGCACTGGGATTCACATCAAGAGCAAGCACTCACTCACATCAAGGCAATGCTACACTACACTGGCAATCTGGCCCAATATGACCCATCCCTGCCCACCACCATAGCAGCAGATGCTTCATCCACAGGTCTTGGAGCGGTCCTATTCCAGGAACAACTGGATGGACGTCGCTGACTGATTTACTACACTTTCAGAGGGCTGTCAGAGATATGCTATCATAGAAAAGGAAGCCCTCGTAGTCACATGGGCATGTGAGAAGTTTTCAGATTATATCATCAGCCTCAAGGTCACAATCAAAACAGACCATAAGCCACTATTCCCATTACAGGACAAGAAGGAGCTAGCAGAGATGCTGCCCAGGATCCAGAAGTTCCACCTCTGCCTCATGAGGTTCGCCTACAAGTCAGCACATGTCCAAGGTAAAAACCAAACAACAGCAGACACACTGTCCTGAGCTACAGAGCTTTCAGAGCCTTCCGACAAAACAGGGTGTCAATCTCAGAAGAGCTGGAAGTGTACTCCCAATTGACAAGGAGACACTTGCCATTGACCACAAGTGCCAACAGATTCACCAGGGACAAATGTGTGATGAGAGATGTGCCCGCATCCACCATTACTGCCAACAAGGGTGGCTACAGAGACCAAGTTTGAAAGCTTGATTCGAACAACAGGCAGATATTATGGTCGTGGATGGTCTCCTGGTCTACAATGAATGGCTGGTCATCTCAGTTTCCCTTCAGCTGGAAATCCTTCAAAAAAAAAACACCAGGGCCACCTGTGCATTACCAAGTGCAGGGCAGGGGTCCAATCTGCTGTCTTATGGCCAGGCATTTCCAGGGCAATTGAGGACCCCATTGCAAACTGTCAGGTGTGTACACTGCACAGGCAGAGCCAAAGAGAGCCCCCCATCCCCACCTAGCTCCCCACTAGGCCATGCGAAGGACTGGACATTGGTCTAATTGTCTTCAACAGAAAATCATTCCTTATGGTAGTGGCTTACTTTTCCAAATTGATTGAGGTGAAACAACTATAAATGACTACCACAGAGGCAGTAATTAAAACACTGAAAGAGATGTTAATGAGTCACGGCGTCCTGGAAAAGATCAGGTCCAATAACGGCCCACAATTTTCAAACAAGTACTTTGCGCACTTTGCCAGCACATCTGGCTCCCACCACCATATGAGATACCCATAGTCAAATGAGGAGGCCAAAAGAGTTATCCACACTGTAAAAGCCCTCGTAAAAAAGAATGAAGACTTTCCCACAGCAATGCTAACCTACAGGTCCACCCTGCTACAATGTAACCGAGCCCCATCCGAAATCCTGATGGGCAGAAAACTCCACACACAACTTCTAATCCTGTGGAAAAAACTAATACCAGGATTGGTAACCAAGGAGTACCAGAACATCTAAGCAAGAGAACATCTAAGCTTCCGCCTACAACAAAAGGCACCACAACAGACACTTGCCACAACTATGAAAGGATGACAAGGACTGGATTAAAGGTCTCGAGAGAGAGGGGGTACTATAATCAGGAAGGATGATGATTAACCTCGGTTCTACCTGGTGGACATCCCAGAGGGTAGCCAGGAGATATAGAAGGAGTCTCCACCTCATCCTTAGGCCATCCATTCCCATAGTACAATGGAGAGACATCGAAGAAGATACACAAATGCCCGGAGAACCTCCAAACCAACCGAGTTTACTTGCAACAACAGAGGCTACTGCTCCTCCGACAGCAGTGTGAATGAGATATGGAAGGGTTATAAGGCCTCCAGACTGCCTGAACCGATGAACTCAGACTTGAAGTGGAGAGATGGGGTAATAATAACAATGTAAATACATGGGTAGACTAAAATAACTTGAAATACATTGGTTAAAGACTTGGGGGTGGTGTACTATAAGGGTCTGGCACATATAGGGCTAACATGGGACTGAGTACAGTACTGCCCACTCAGTGACATGAGCAAACACATGACCTGCACCTAGGGTTCGGTCTAGTGTTGGACAGAGCAGGGTGCACAAGCAAACATGGAGACAGCTCCTAGCTTGAACCTTTGACTATATATATGCACACAGTTCTTGTAGGTAAGAAATACATACAGTTAACCTACTTAAGATGATGAAGACTTGATTAAGACCTACTGAATGGTATCCAACATCCACAACAGATTGCACTCACACACTTCCATTGAAGGTGTGCAATGAGTGGGCTGACACAAAGCAGCGTGTTCAGGATGGCCCAGGGATTCCATAATATTCCCGGATGTGGCACTGGAGATCCTGCTCAAAGAGGTCCAGAGGAGGAGGGTTATCCTGTATCCTCAGTGGGGTTGTGGTCCACCTCTCTCTTCTGACTCTCTTATCCCACTCTACTACAGCAGATGGTTCTGATCTACCTGGCCTAGTCCTCCTCCCTTTTCTCCTGTCCTAGTAAGATGCCCATGGTCAAGCACCCACTTCTCCTGGTGACACCTATAAGGTGTCCATTAAGGCAGCATATCACAGCACCTCATTCTTTTTAGCTGAAGTCCTCAGAGAATTTCAGCAATATATGTTGATAGTACTGGTGAAATCTCGACAAACTTTCCCAGAAAGTTTCCCAATGTGTTTCGAAAGTACCCTTCAAACTTCCAGCATCAAGTGAACGTTTAAAGGTGAGTATCTCTTTAAGCAACGATCAAAACATCAACAACAACTAATTTACTCCAGATCAGCTGGTTGCTGTTAGAAAAGGCTGGTTGATCAAGCATTAGCCACCAAAATCCCATGAAGCCTTATTAATGAATGCTAGCTGGGATTTTAGTGGCAATCAGCTATTTAATGGTCCTCCAGGCAACTATTCCTAGCATGTGCCTCAAATCCTTTGCCTTGTGTTAGATGCAGGTTAAACTGACTTCTCAGCTTAAGACCCTATCTTGGCAACCTCAGAGGCTCTTTAGTGGCTGAAGTATCCTGGGAAAACTGTGCACTGTAATTTCCACAATGTAAAAGATGCTGAGAGAACTAGGGTTTATTTGTTTTCACCTCATGTATTATGGTATTAAAAACAATGATAATAGTTCAGAAATATCAGGAGTACATTTGAAGGTTGTATCAGTTTATTTCAGCAATGTGAAATGGCTCATAGCTGGTTGATACCTCTGTTCACACAGTGCCTGCTTTTCGTTCGCATAAAATTGATATACAATGAGCTGCTGATTGGCTAGGAGTCTATTTCTCGCTACAGGTATGGACTAATTTCACTCCCTTCTTCAGTTTAGCAACTATGAAAACAAGAATAAAAAATTGTTCTAATTTAAGATTAAGAAACTAAATACTTTTATTGTGATAACCCCATCATCTCTTTTCTTTTATTCTCTCTTTATATGTTCTTGAGATCTGGGCAATGCTGGCAAAGTGACATTTATTGCCCATTCTTAGCTGTTGTGAGAAAAGTGATTGTGAGTTTTCTTCTTGAGCTGCTCCAGTCCTTGTAGTTCCATTATCTAGCCAAATATTTTCTACATTCGCCTATTCTCAACTATTCTATCTTTTCTAATCATCCACTGAAAAATTTGTTATTGTCTGAAAACCAGCTTGAAAGAATAGCTTTTAAAATCAAAACCTAAACTTGAAAGACTGATCTAGTGTAACCAGGTCAATCTTTGATGCATGTTTATATGTCAAAATAAAGAGGATCATTAGAGAGTATATTCACTGGCAGCCTCTAGTGTCTGACAGTCCTCAGAGAACTAAACTCATCCAGGACACTCACAGAGTTAATAGCTTCACCCAGTTCATTAATAATCATATTATGTACAACAAAATTCCCAGCACTTCTGAGGTACACTGCTGGCCATAACTATCCAGTTAGAGCAATTATCATTGATCACCCCTTGTTGTTTCATATTATTTAGCTAATTCATCATCCAATTTACCAAGTTCAATTATATTGAAGAACCTTTCATTTCAGCTGCATGCTCTGATGTGGCACCTAATCAAATGTGTTCTGAAAGCCAAGAGATTGAATGTCCACCACATCGTCACCACCCACTAATTTTGTGCCATCTTCAAAGAATTTTAATAAATATTTTAGACATGAGCTGATTTTAATAAACCCATATTGTCTTGGGGTTATTGCTTGTACTCTCATTATGTGCTCTTTAATTGCTTATTTTTTAAGAGTCTGCTATGTTTTTCCCCTACCATAGATGTCAAACTAATAGACCTACAACTCTCAGTTCATGTTTCTGACCTTTCTAAAAATTAGAATATTAGCCATTTTCTACTTATTTGGTGCTACGACTGTATTTAATGAGCCACAGCTCTTTCTAGCTCTACCTTCATTGTGTTAACTACTCCTGGATGAATTCCATCTAGTTCTGTTTCCTTGTGAATACTCAACTAGTCCAGTTTATCTTAATGGCCATTTTATTATTAATTTATTTTGCTACAACAGATGCAAATGTATTGGTTACTACTCCAACTCCTGGAAAGAACATTTTGAAAATTATTGTAGAAGCTCATCAAAAGTTTTTCCCATTTTGTTGTTTTCCTTTCCAACTTTATAATCTCTACTAAATGATAGGACTCGGTCCTTAATGCATTCTAAAAACTTTTTTTTTTATTTCCTCAATGCCCCTTGATAATTTTGCATTTCTTTATAGCAGTTTCCAATTTTGTTTAATGTGTCATCCAAATTCCCACCTTTCCTTGCATCTTTTAAAACTTTTGTAGCTTTTTTTTCTAAGGTATTTTTAACTTGCCTAATTTATTGTGTTGGGGATTTGAGATTAACTATTTACTTCTCAAAGTATTACATATTTATCCATACATGTACTACATGCAGAGATGATGTACAAACTGTGCCATTCCGCCCAAGCCCTGATAGAACACACCACAGGCTTTTGAAATAATGGACTGGATTTAATGTGACCTGAGTGGGCATGTTTCCCTTAGTGAGGAGGAGGGGGGGCACTTAAAATAGTGTGGACGCCCATCGAACCACCTCCCTGCTCACCCCCACAATACAAGGGAGTTGGCAGATGCCGCAATCGGCAGCCTGCCAGCCTTATTTAAATGAATAATCAAAGGTCAATTAGGCTAGTTAACAAGCCAATTGACCCTGATAATACACTGCCCATGCCAGAAAATGTTTGGTGTGGACGGCCAGGTGGAAGCAGAGAGCCTAATTTTTTTCTTTAATTTAAATGTTTAAAGGAATGAGGGGTCGCTCTTCAGGAGTTGCCCCCCACGCCCCCACCACCACAACCCCCCACATCCCCGGCAAGGTAAGCCTGGTAAACAGGCTAAACTATGCTAAGTGTTTGAATTTAATCCTTCTTTCGGAGGAGTGATGTAGCATTACTACTGGAATAATCTTTACCATTTCATGATTTTCTTTCTAGACTGTGCTCTTTCACATACATTATTGTTGCTTTAAACCATTTAAATCTTTAGGAAGGTGGGCAGCAGCGAAATCAGCTGTCTGCCCGCCAACCTGTCAATGGCTAATTGAGGCCATTGACAGGATAATTAAGATAATTAAAGACCTGCCCATCCAACCTTAAGGCTGGCGGGCAGGCCAGGAGCCCCAGCAGGCTTCTGCAAAAACATGAAACCTCATCCACCGGCGGGATGAGGTTTCATGTCCGTTTTTAAAAACTTTAATAAAGTTTCTGTGCTTCTTATTAACATGTCCCATCTCTTGTGACATTGTCACGTGAGGGGGACATGTTAATAATTTTTTTATTTTTAAAGTTTTTTTAGACTGTCAGTAATCTCCCTGAGACAGCACTCAGTCTCAGGGAGATGTGCACACTTTGACAGTTGGGGAATCCCTCCATCCCCCGTACAGGAAGCACATAGCGCTTCCCGTCGCACAGCCCGCTGGGTGGGCCTTAATTGGCCCGCCCACTCAAAATGGCGGCAGGCCCCATTTCGGCGGCGGGGGTCGGCAGCCCACCAAGGGCAAAATTCTGCCCATAATGTTCACACCGTGTCAGATTGCCAGAAGTTGTTGAAAACACTGTGGACAGCAATGGAACAGTATTGCAGAATGCATGTACTAGCCGTGCTGCAGAAATGCGGGCAACAGTATTAATGTACCAGTTACTCATCTGCCAAAAATGGGGCAACACTAAACAGAAAAAGCAAACCTTCGCTTCAAGAAACCCATTTCTCAAATCAAGGAGCTAGTGTCTTAGGTCAGCCAGGGATTCTTCATTTCAAGAACTTACTTTACAGTACACTGCATCAACAACCGCATCCAGGTGCATGATAGCAGTGGGTGTCCAGACTAATCAGCATCTGAATCAAAAATGTGTTCTCTTAGTCTATAATGATTTCTTCAAAAAAACTAAATCAAGTTGATCAAACACGACTTCTGTTTCCTGGAATCATGTTGAGTTAATAAGCCTGAGTGTAGTCAGTGATGACTAATACAAATCCTAATGATGTTTTCCATTAATTTTCCCACCACTGAAGTTAGACTCACTGATTTATAATTGCCTGCTTGTGGGATTTTTTTTTAAATAAGGACACCACATGTGCCTCAGTCCAATCATCTGGCACTTCCCTGGTTTGCAGTGAACTGTTGACAAATATTTACTAACAGTCTCCACCACTTCCTCCCATACCCAAAGATGAATTAAATCTGGTGCTTCTTCCACCATCAGTCCTTTTAATTTTGCCCATTCCACTTCATTTTTAATTTTATTTGCTGTACAAGAGGTAGGTAAAACATATAAATTACCTCCAACTCTTCAGCTATGCCCTTATTGGTATTTATGATTCTTTCCACGTCACTCTGCAAATGGTCAAAGTCACTTTCCTACTGCCCTCTGACTCCTAACAACCAAAATGGCGATAATCACCTATCCTCCTACCTAGATTAATTTTAGCTTGCCTAACGTATCTATTAGTAAATGCTAACTGCTTTTTTGTACTAATGCAGCTAATGAAGGAAAGGCAGCACAGATGGGAGATTTTCATTATCCACTTATTTCCCATCTCTGAACTTCAATCAGGTCTGTTGAACATACAGATAAAATAGTTTCCATGCCCATGTGTGGTTGTTAAGTTATTTTTACAAGTTCTGCTAACATCCTTTGTTGTTCCAGTCCAGGTTTATATTGTCCACTGTTTGTAAGAAGTCAGAAATTCTGGAATTTGACAATTAATTTCTCACAAACCATGAACAAGATAAAGGTGGTGGAAATATTTGTCATTGTTCATTACAGCGGTTTATGCAATGGAGAATCTTCAGGAGAAATGCCAAGTGGACAGTAACAATTCAATAGAATTAACCCACAGAATTACTCAGCAATAAAGCTTTCCTTGTCCAGAAAATAAGCATGTCAAAAAGATGAATTTCACTCTAATTTTTTAAAAATTCATTGTTGGGATGTGGGCATCGCTGGCTAGGCCAGCATTTATTGCCCATCCCTAATTGCCCTTATTCAGAGGGCACTTAAGAGTCAACAACATTGCTGGTGGGTCTGGAATCACATGGAGACCAGAACAGGTAAGGACAGCAGATTTCCTTCCCTAAATGGCATTAGGGAACCAAATGGGTTTTTACAACAATCGGCAATGGTTTCGTGGTCATCGTCAGACTTTTAATTCCAGATTTTTATTGAATTCAAATTTCATCATCTGCTGTGGTGGGATTTGACCCCCAGCTGGAATGCTAGTCCAGGGACAATACCACTATGTCACCTTCTCCCCACAAGTTAGCTGTTCAAAAGCCTATCATTTTTTTCCAAAATTCTATTTGAATGCAGCAGCTTATAACAAATATTATAAGATTAATGCCATATAAATATTCTTTGAACTTAACTAAAAATGATTTAAAATATTACTTGGAAGTCAAAGACAAAGGAAAGCACATAATATGGTATTGGTTGCTCCTGAGTTTAAATCCACAAGGCCCCAAAAGTTTCTGATAACTAATTCTATGTTCTGTGTATCTTCATTAAAATAGAACCCACAAGAGATGCGCTGTCACTGTCTATTATTTGTATTAATCCTGCCTTACTTTTCCAAATATGTGCACCATTTGCATATGTTAGCTTAACAGAAACAGCTAGTAGTTGTGGAGAATCATCAGAATGCCAACAGAAGACTTTTCCTTTCTCGCCATAGACAATGGGAAGTACAAATGTATTTTCATGTCATAGCCGGACAAGGGAATAAGATATCCTGCATGTGTATGTCTGAATGACAATGAGTGGAGGAAAATGACATACTAATCATCTGCTCGAAATGTCACTGCAAGAAGTAAATGAGTCGTGGCCTACTACTGTGCAAGTATGTATGATTTCATGATTAAGGCACAAGGGAGCAATTAGACTGAAAACTGTTGCTAACCTTCACATATACCACAGCTTGAGTAGTTTCAGACAAGGGCCAATTATAGCTTTAACCTTTCCCAATGGGGCATGAATGACCGCTAAATAAAACTAAGAACAAATCCTGCCTGGCTTAGATCCCACTTGCGCAATGGCCTCTATGTTCCCTTAAACTGTAACATTAAAACGCACTTTCCTCAACTTCTTCATCAAAAACATCACCTTATGACACACTTCAAATTAGTGCTGCCTTGAGATAACTTCTTTCATACTAAGAAAATCTTCAGCCTTTTAAAAATTCTTCTATGTTCCTTTATTGAATTGCTATCATTATAACTATTTCCTATTTGAGAGTGGCTTTTGGACTGCTGGTTTGAAAATGGTTTTACTCTAGTTTTTGAGCACCTAACTGTTAACTCGTCAATAGTATCCCTTTCTTTATGCTGAGAAGCTAGCAGGAGGACCCAAGGCCCACAATGCATGACAACACAGAAGCTGACAGGAATAGCGAAAGATAAAGTAAATTAGAAACTCACAACGATTGCAAAAAGGAAGACTAAGGAAATAAGGAGTTCCAGTTTTGACAACCTGGACAAAAATAAGTTTGAGCCAAATGCTGTGTGCTCAGCAATAAAAACAGAAAATACTGCAAATATTCAGCAGATCAGGTAGCATCTATGGAGAGAGAAACAGAGTTAACATTTCAGGTCAGTGACCTTTCTTTGGAACTTCACAGATGCTGCCTGACCTGCTGAACATTTCCAGAATTTTCTGTTTTTATTTCAGATTTCCAGCTTCCTCAATATTTTGCTTTTGAACTGTGTGATCAGTTGTGGGTGTAAGAAAGAGGAATATAGGAATAGGAGGAAGACATTCAGCGCTTGGAGACTGTTCTGCTATTCAGTTAAATTACGGATGATCTACAAGCCAAATCCTTCATCATTGCTGGGTAAAAATTTGGAACTCACTACCTAACAGCACAGTGGGAGTACCTCCACTACATGGACTGCAGCGTTCAAGAAGAATGCTCATCACCACCATCTCAAGGTCAACTATGAATGGAAATAAAAGCCCATATCCTGAGAATGAATAAAAAAAATCCTTCCCACCTTAACAAAAATCGCAACATCCACAATCTTCTGGGCGAGAGAGTTCGAAATGCCTGCCACTTTTGCGTGAAGAAGCGCTTCCTGATTATACTCCTGAATGGCCTGGTTCTAACTGTATGATTATGCTCCCTTGTTCTTCCTTAGCACACCATAGGCATTTCTCTGTATGCAACTCATCAAATCCCTTTATCTTTTTGAATAGCTCAATTAGAACTCCTCCTCAACCCCAATCTCAAAGGAATGCAAACCAAGATTGCACAATTTGTGCTCACAATTTAATGCTCTGAGCATTAGTATCATTCTGGTGAATCTGTGCTGCACCAACTCCAAGGCCAATACATCCTTCCTTCCTCAGATGCCGTGCACAGAACTAAAAGCAGTATTCCTGACCAGGACTCTGTACAACTGTAAACCTATATCTTGTAATGAAATTTGGTTTCTAGTTTTGGCCTGAAGTTGACGATGGAATAGATCAGTGCATTACTCACCATGCACTGACCGTACTCAGTGCAATGTGGCACAATATAGCAGTAAGGTGTCTTCAGTGACAATATTTAAAAGGAGCTTGCTGAACTCACAGCTGAGTTGCTGGTGTTATTTCAGGCTGCTGGTTGAACTCTGGATGTTTTTTAAGTGTGCTTAACCACGCTGGAAACCACTTTACAGGCAACTTTTTAGTTGCAGACATGAGCCATCACCCAGGGCTCCATTTGGGTCTGGAGAATGAAGAGGAGCAACAAGACAGCACCACAGAACGGGAGCAGCTGCCACAAGAGGGCAGGTGAGGAGGACACTGCAAGAAGGTATTTAAAGACTACTTTTTCTCCCTCAACTTTACTCAGGAGCAAGAGACGAGGGGTCTTCACTTCACCTGTTACCGAGCTCTGTCACCCGCTGTGGCCACAGCTTGAGTCTTACACCAGGGCATGGCTGCTGCCTGTGGTTGTCAAGATCACAGTGGCCCCAATGTTTATGCCACGGGCTCCTTTCAGGTTACACCAGTAATATTTCAGTTTACAGTAGACAGATGTAATAGAGAGTTCACTGAGGCTCTCAATGCCTAAAGAAACTCTTCCATCCCTTTTCCCATGGATAGAAAAAAGAGAGGGCAATAGGTTTTTTTTACGTCCCCAGGATGTAGACTCCATCAACTGCACACAGATCACACTGTGTGTTTGCTATCAACTGCCTGCTATTTTTGTCAACCATAAGGGATTTCACTCCCTCAGTTTGCAGCTGATTGGCAACCGCAGGCAGCACATTATGCAGGTCTGTGCCCACTATCCTGGCAGCAGTCAGGGCTTCTTCATCAAAGCCATCCTTTGTTCTGCCATTATTCCAACCAGAGCTCTGAGTTACAAGTTGATTTCTGACTGTTGGGGTCTATTCCCTCGAAACATGGCTTATGACTTCTTTCAGGAGCATGTGCCGGGATATTAGAAGAGCCATGCGGCCTCAAGGAAAATTACCAAACAAACAATCACCATGCAGAAGCATCACTTTCAGTGACTGGACTGCTCCGACGGAGATTTTCTGGACATCCACGTCATGCAAGGCCTTATCCATCATCTTTCTCAAGTGTAACTGTGACAGTCTGTTAGAATACTGTTAGAATTTCAGAACCATCACTGTTCAAATCACGAGAAAAATATTATGCTAAACTGTCAGCTGAATGTTTAAGTTGTGATTTTAAAATGGTGTGAGGATAATTGGAATGCCTATGTGGCTCAGGAGTGACGTATGGGTTTTTTTTGGATGCTGCACTAATTTCATGACCTGTAGCATTTCAAAGCAGTGAGGGTGGCATAAGGTTAAGCACTGTCTCTGAGTGAGTCATTTTGCAGAATGTGCTTCCCATTCATCTGTTTTACAGCACTGAGGTACACTCTGCATCATATTTCTTTTAACAAGAATTTAAATGTTTTATGTTTTGTTCCTGCTGGAGGCAATTGGTATAAATAATCAATGGCAATGAAGTATCATTTCTCTCTAATAAAGTAAACCTTAATAGAGACCACTCTGAGAAATTCTTTCAGGCCACACCTCTTTATTTGGCGCTGCATTTTCAAAACAAATTGCTCGTATGAACTGTATAAAGTGAAAAAATGCCAATGAAGGCAAGAAAGTATTGCTCCCACTTCTCCTGGGTGAGAGAAGGATTGGCAGAGTTCTGCTTTCTTTCCAACAAATCAGCCTTGGAGATCTGCAATTTCCTAACCATCTGAGTTATAGCCCTGCTCTGTGATGGGTTGACCTCAAAACAGTGATTATTCTTTACTTCACTAAAAGGGGTGTTGGCCACGAGAAGATGCCACTGAATGGTTACTGAGTGAAGCAACTTTCAATTGATCCCTTCTCGCAAGTCAGAAAGAGAACAACGCAACTCCCGAACAGGGAAATGAGCCCCTTGGATTGAGGAGCTGGAGATAGATGAATGGCCCAACAAACCTAATTCAACAGATTCTGGGATTTAATTTCTATTGCTTTTGTCCTGGGCCAGAATCTTCTGTTCAGCGAGTGGGGTCGGGCCCCGCTCACCGACGCTAAAACGACACATGGTGACGTTGGGCATGCGTCCCAATGTCACTGCTCGTTATTCAGACCCTCAGTTCGGCGGGTGCACAGTGGAGTCAGCTGCGCACACGCCGAACTGTCAAAGGCTTATTGAGGCCATTTAGATTCCAATTTATACCATTAACTGAGCTGCCCGTCCAGCCTTAAGGTGGGCGGGCAGGCGAAGGGTCCAGGCGGCCTTCGCATTTATCATAAAATCTCATCCACGGGCATGGTGAGGTTCCATGAAGGGTTTATAAATTAAATTAATTTTTTAATTAAAATTCATTGACATGTCCCAGCTCATGTGACACTGTCACATGAGGGGACATGCCTTGAATTTTTTTTTTCTTCATTAAAGTTTTTAAAAATCAAACTAATCTTCCTGAGGCAGATCTGTGCCTCAGGGAGATTTCTGCGCTCTTTCGCATGCTTGCACGAAAAAGCGCAGGCCCCGACTCAGCCTACGCCCCAGGCCCGCATAGGCAGCACTCAGCGCTTACGGGTGTGCATGATGCTGGGCGGGCCTTAATTGGCCCACCCACGCAAAATGGTGGCACCCAGCTGATCGCGGGCAGCAATCAGCTGCGCGCCTGCCCGCTCCCGCCCAACCCCACCCGACATGGATAACATTCTCCCCCGGGGCAGAATTTTGCCCTTGATGGGCGGGCGGGCCCCACCGGCTCAGCCGCGGGTGGGCAGCCAATCGCCGCTGCTGAAACGGGCCCCGCCGCCATTTTAAGTGGGCGAGCCAATTAAAGCCTACCCAGCGGGAAGCGATATGCGCTTCCAGTGCAGGGGTGGTGGGATCCCCCAACTGTCTGAGTGCGCTCTTTCACGCACATCTCCCTGAGGCAAAGCGCTGCCTCAGGGAGATCGCTGAAAGGCTGGCAAATATAAAAAATAGAACAATAAAAAATTCAATAACATGTCCCCCTCATGTGAAAATTTCACCCGAGATGGGACATGTTAATGAAATAAACAAAAACTTTATTAAATGTTTTTAAAACTGCTATCAAACCTCATCACGCCACTGGATGAGGTTTGTAAAAAATAATCACCTACCTGCCTGCCCGTTGGGCCCCTGCGCTGAGCCGATGTTCGCACGGGCCCCTCAAAATCGTCGACGATTGGCAAGTTAAGGGCCTTAATGAGGCCTTCAATTAATGGTAGGTGCGTGTCCCGCTGCATAGCACGCCCGCCGACTGAAATATCGCGATGTCGCGCGCTGACGTTGGGATGCTTGTGCGATGTCAGCGTGCGACATTTTAAGTGCTGGCGTGTGGGCTCCACCACTCACACGTCAGCCGGAAAATTCTGCCCCTGGTGTTGTGTTTTGAAAATTCCACACCCAGTGGTTTTGCACTACTTCCAGCTTTTATATATAGCCCTGCGACTTGCTCTTAAGTACTGATGTATGTGCTTTTTCTTAGTTGAGCTATTGTTCCACAATTAATTTTAAGCCCTTTTGTCTGTTTATGGGTTTGTTTTCTAACCGTTTGTAATGTTTTTACTACTAGTCCCAGTTTTACTTTACTACAACAACAACATGCATTTATATAGTGCCTTTAATGTAGTAAATTATCTCAAGGCACTTCACAGCAGGAGCCATTCTTAATGTTTCTATGTTTAACAACTTCTCAGTTGCTTTGTTATACATTCTCTGTTTCTTTCAGTCCCGCGCTCAATCTGACACTTTTAGTTCTAGCCCTGTTTTTATTTTAAAACTCCATTCACCATAAAACCCCCCAAGGCTAGAACCTCCAATTCATAGCACATTATAGTAATTGTAGTTTTAAGGAATGTAGTGACTGTAGCTTTAAGACTTATTGAGTTGTATAGTATCACATGACAGTGTGAACGAATCAGCTCTAAGCGCGGGCAACCTTAGAGTGGGAGTTCTTCTAGTTGTGGAGCTTGATGGAAGCATGTAACTGCTGTGGCAGCCTGTAAATAAAGTTTGCTATTTTTAATGAGACACCTGTCTGGAAAATCAAGTCCATTACAAACTGCCGATTAAGTTAAATCAGGTCTGGCATTGTCTCTTGCCAAGTGACTGTGAGTATCTTGGTTAAACTGAAGTAAAGGAGGATATACTTATCAGATATGCCACATTTTGGCAGGATTGACATTTTCGAACCATCCACAGAGTATTGGTGGCAAGATGTAGAACGCCTCTGGTTCTATTTCCAGGCAAACAAAATAATGTTCAGCTGCTTCATCAAATGACCTTCTTTTCATCATGACATCAGAAGTGGGGATGTTCGCTGATGATTGAACAATGTTCAGCACCATTCGCGACTCCTCAGTTACTGAAGCAGTCCATGTCCAAATGCAGCAAGACTTGGACAATATCCAGGCTTGGGCTGACAAGTGGCAAGTAACATTTGTGCCACACAAGTGTCAGGCAATGACCATCTCCAACAAGAGAGAATCCAACCATCGCCCCTTGATGTTCAATGGCATTACCATCACCGAATCCCCTACTATCAACATCCTGGGAGTTACCATTGACCAGAAACTGAAATGGACTAACCATATAAATACTATGGCTACAAGAGCAGGTTAGAGGCTGGGAACCCTGTGACAAGTAACTCACCTCCTGACTCCCCAAAGCCTGTCCACCATCTACAAGATACAAGTCAAGAGTGTGATGGAATACTCCCCACTTGCCTGGATTAGTGCAGCTCCTACAACACTCAAGAGGCTTGACATTGTCCAGGACAAAGCAGCCCGCTTGATTGGCACCATATCCACAAGCATTCCCTCCTTCCACCACTGACGCACAGTAGCAGCAGTGTGTACCATCTACAAGGTGCATTGCAGGAATTCACCAAGGTTCCTTCGACAGCACCTTCCAAATCCACAACCATCTAGAAGGACAAGGGCAGCAGATACATGGGAACACCACCACCTGAAAGTTCCCCTCCAAGTCACTTACCATCCTGACTTGGAAATATATCGCTGTTCCTTCACTGTCGCTGTGTCAAAATCCTGGCATTCCCTTCCTAACAGCACTGTGGATGTAGCTACACTGCATTGACTACAGCGGTTCAAGAAGGCAGCTCACCACCACCTTCTCAAGGGCAACTAGTGATGGGCAATAAATGCTGGCCCAGTCAACGAAGCCCACATCCCATGAATGAATAAAACAAACTTTCAACCCAAACTCAAATCACCATGCAGAGGTTCAGGTTTAATTCGAAGGTTAGAGCCCCAGGGGAGACCATTGCTACATATGTGGCGAAATTGAAACAACTGACTGAACAGTGTGATTTCAGGGAGACTCTAAGCGATATGCTTAGGGATTGTTTAGTCTGTGATTACAAGATGATGCCATTCAAAGATGATTATTAGCTGAAGTAAATGTCGATTTTACAAAAGCATTGGAAATAGCGCTCGAGATGGAAAGCGCCGAATGGGACACGCAGGCTTTACAAGGTGCCCAAAATGGTGCCGCTTTGCAGTTGGTGCGGGATGGGTGGCAGGGGTGGCGCAAAAAGCCAGGACTCCACCGCAAAGCAGGAGGCAGTCCCCACTACCCAAAAGCTTAAAATAAACATAGGAAACAACTCAGCAGCAAATCTGAAAACAAATTGTTACCGATGTGGAAGCAATCATACTCCTGAAACTTGCCGTTTTAAAGAGGTGGAGTGCTATTTTTGCCATAAAAGAGGGCACATACTGAAGCATTGTAAAGCAAGATTAAGACAGAATTCCAGGCAGCAAATTAAGTTAATCAAAGTACATAATGTGGACAAACCAGAAACCACCAATTCTGATATTTACTCCCTATTTAATGTAAAAGTAGAGAAGACAGAGCCAATCACTATTATTCTGCAGGTAAATGGAACACCTTTAATGATGGAAGTAGACAGTGTGGCCAGAGTGGGGGTAGAGGACATTGTGGCGGGCCTCCATGGCATCCAGAAGGCATCCCAGGGATGTGTCACTGAATTGGGGGGCTGCACTTTTCTTGGCTTTTGGGCCATGCCTTCACTGGAGCAGTCCTGGGCTGCAAGCATTGAGAGTTTGTGCGCAGCTGCTGTTTAAATATTGCGCCCTGCATGAGGAAGCAGTGAGGTAATGGCATGGTGGGCAAATCGGAGGCTGCCCACCAGTGAGATGGAGTGTTCCCTGTGGCTGCATAATTAATGAGGCAGGAATGGGACGATATGGCGCGAAAAGCTGCCATTGCGGCCAATGGGTAAAATGACTTTTTTCCTGCCCGCCTCTGCACTTTGCGCAAATCTGGGACGATTCCGCCCTCAGTGACAAAAAATTACCCTCCAAGTTCATCTAATTTAATCTATAAATTACCATTGATAATTAGGTGTATTTGTTGCATGTTTATATTCAGCACATTCTGTGCCTGTGCATTTTAAAACAATTTTGTTCATTGTCCAAGATGAACAAAATGCGCACTTTATGAATGTTATAATAATTTAATGATTTTTATTATTTCCTCTGCAGAAACTGCAAGCCAAACATTATACCTTTCATTTTTAAACAAGAAATTTGTTGTGTCCTGAAAGAAATATTTAAAACAAACTAAATATAAATTTAGAAACTTAGGGCATAAATGAATGACTTTATTTTTTGTGTCTTGCCATAATTTGGTAGCACTGCATCATTGTGCTGTGTTATTCTGTACGTGTTTCCTGGAATAAATTCAGTTTCATGATGGATGAAGTCTTCATTTTGAGAACTGTCACTCGAGGCACATTTGTCACATTATTGTACTTGGTCTCATTACCTCCCTCTTCATATGTACACTTTCCAAATTGATTTCGTCAAAATTTCTGTTTGGTCTTTGATTAAAGTTTTGTCTAGAACCATAGAACCCCATAGAATGGCTACTGCACAGAAAGAGGTTTAGTGTGTCAATCTCTTCAAAGCTTATATGGTTAAGGTGGTAGGCAGCTGAACCCAGAGGCTAAGAAGATCCAAGCTCTGATTCCCTGATCGATTACAGGTATACCACAATTGGCCTTTCTGTCACAAGGCTACAGAGGGGAAAATTCCCAGTCCAGAGTGAAATGTATGTGAATGAACAACAGGTGCAGGCAGGATTAGGCAAGAAATCTGATGCGGAATTCAGAAGGAACTTCTTTGGTGAGAATGTGGAATTTGCTACCACAGGAGTGGTTGAAGCGAGTAGTATTGATGCAACTAAGGGAAATCGAAATATAAGGGAGAAGGGAATAGAGAGTTACAATGATAGATTTGGGTAAAGAAAGATGGGAGGAGGGTTGAGTGGAGCATAAACACCAGCATGGACTTGTTCGGCCAAATGGCCTGTTTCTATGCCATGTAATCTTCTGTAATCCTATGATGCTTGCTCCATGTGATCAGGTGGACTTATTGATACCATACTGGCCTATATACAACTTGGGTGAGGCAACTGTGCTTATCTAGGAGTGGGATTTAATGCCCCCCTCCATGATGAGTTTGGCAACGGGGAGGTATTTAATCAGGTGGTTGGGAGGGCACACCATGTGGGAAGCATAACAAGCAAACCTGTGCAGGATTGTTTGTGGGCTCCCGGTGGGGACCCTCGTTCAAAGGTATTCAATGCCTGATCGAGGGACCCCATATCGGGAAGGGGGAGTCCCACTGAGAGACACCCTCTGCCCTTGCTGCCGACCTTCCTCTCCTCTCCCTCTTCCACAAAACCCCTCCCACCATCCAACAATGTTCCATAGGCCTTGGGTGGGTGTTGTACTAGCAGCAGCCACCACTCACCAGTGCACTGCCATTCCATAGAGCTAATAGCCTCAGATTGGCTGGCAGCTCTAAGTGGGCAGGACCTCTGCCCCAAGGGTACTTGACCTTGGGGAAAGCCTGATGCTGTTCAGTTAAGTGCCTGATTGGCACTTAATATGTGGGCCTTCCCTAAAATAGGCGACACCAGGCTTTTGCCAGCTCTCAAGCAAGAACCCCTCCATTAAATATCGTCCTAGGAGTTCAATATTATGAGGAACTATGATGGAGTCAATAAGGAAAAATATTCCCACAGGCAGATGGGTCATAACTAGAGGGCTCAGATTTAAGGTAATTGGTGTCATAATAAGAAGTTGATGAGCAGAATTTTTTTTTTGCCGAGTGCTGTTATGACCCGGATTGCACTGCCTTAAAGGGTAGTGGAAACAGATTCAATAGTAACTTTCGAAAGAGAATTGGAAAAGTATTTGAAAAGGAAAAATTGCAGGACTGTTGGGAAAGAACAGTGAATTGGGAACTAATTGGATACTTCTTTTAAAGAGCTAGCACAGACAGATTGGTCAAATGCCCTCCTTCTTTGCTGTATGATCCAATGTAACTGCAACTCAGGAAGGAACGGACACTTTTAAGAGAGGAAGTGAAAGGGACAAAACAGGTAAAAGCTGGAAATAGGCAAAAATGTTTGTCAATGAGTATTCCAGCCATAAAGGAAATGAAGTATGTTCACAAATTAATTGTTACATGGTCCCTTAGGTGCACATAAATAATTTTTAAGCAAAGCAGTCCAGAATGTTTGCTGAACAACCCTTTGATTTAACTGTTCTTGCATATTGTTGTTGCTAGAATGCAATTTATCAAGGAACAAATCTTAATATATGATGAAGAAGAAGAAATATGAAGAAGCCACAATCATTGAAATAGAATGATATTCATGTGCAATGAAAATTGATCTCTGGCATGTCCTAAACTATATGTAGTTTTAAAATTGTTAATCCAAATTTGCAATTCCTTGGATATGTATTGATATTAAAAATGTTAAACAGTAATAGATTCTTTAAAATTTCCAAAAAAATATGATTTCCAAAGATTACGTTTATTGGAGTATTTTGAGGAGTTTATGGGGCCTGTTTTTCAAAGAATCTCAAAATTCTTACAGCATACAAGAAGTCCATTCAGCCCGTCCTGACTGTGCTAGCTCTCCATAGGAGCAATTTACCTAGCTCCATGCCCCTGCCTTCTCCCCGTAGTCCTGCACATTTTTCTTTTCAATTAACAATTGAATTCACTCTTGAATGCCTCGGTTGATCCAAGTTTGATATCACCTGCAAATTTTGAAATTATGCCCTGTACACCAATGTTTAATGCACATGAATAATATCAGGAAGAGCAAAGGTCCCAACACCGACCCCTGGAGAACTCCACTACAAACTTTCCCCCTGTCCGAAAAACCTCGATTACCACTACTCTCTGGCCTGAATCTTTGCGTTCCAAGGTTGGGCACGTGCCCAATCTGAATGCACGTAAAATTGCCCGAAATGATTTCGGGCATGCGTCCTGACGTCATTACACACACATGAAATATTGAGCTCAGCGGGCGCACACAGGAGCCGTAGCAGCTCCCATTGACAATTAAAAGGGCCAATTAAGGTCATTAAAAAGCCTATTGACTGCGATTTTACATTGCCCATGCAATTTTTAGCTCATTGCAAGGGCAAAGCGGGTGAGTGGAAATCACGTTTTAATCCTTTCCCCATCCACGGGTGAGATAAAAGGCCCCTGGAGCAGCAGCACTTTCTCTGTCATTGCCGGTTTGTTGCTTTGTGAGAACAGAGATGTCCCAGTGTTTCTTTGCATCTCGTTTGATTGTCAACCTTCATTTCAACATCTCGGGCCCTCATCTTCACTGGAAGGTTCCTCTGAGTATTGCAGCGCAGTGCTTCTTCATTTTCAAGGCACTGCTCCTCTGCATCCCATCTAATGGGGACAGTGTATTCCGCTGGTGGAACTGCCTCTGAAGAGGAAGAGAAGGGGCAGGAGGGAGAGAAGGCCAGGTGGGCATGGGCGTGGGCAGCGTCCCCAGGAAAGACCTTTAAGAGGAGAGGCACAGGCTCAGTCTGTGCAGAGCCAGCAGGGAGGCCAAGGCAGGAGGGCACGCCGAAGATGCCACTACCCAGCGCCTAGAGTGTTCAGGAAGCGCTCCAACTACCTCCAGATGTCCAAGGTCCAGTGCCGCAGGAGACCCCACCTCCCAAGGACTACAGTGACAGCATTATGTCACATGATGGGTCTGGGGATCATCTCCAACTGCGCGGGCGGACACCCCATGCCGGTAGCTTTGAAGGTCACAGTGGCCGTCAACTTCTATACCTCCGGTTCTTTTCAGGGCTCAGTGCGGTACCTGTGTAACATTCCTCAATCAGCTGCGTCTGACAGGCAAGGCGAGCCAGGCGGAGAGAGCATGAGGCTTCGCTGTGATGGCTGGGTTCCCATGTGTCCAGGGTGTAATGGATTGCACTCACATGGCCATCAAGGTGCCAGCAGGTGAGCTGGGAGCTTTCGTCAACAGAAAGGGCTTCCACTCAATGAATGTTCAGATTGCCTGTGACCACAGGACACAGATTCTTCAAGTTTGAGCCCGTTACCCTGGGAGCTCACATGATGCTTATGTCTTGTGGCACTCACAGGTATTTGTGGCTCTGGTGCGAGTGGATGGATGGCTCCTGGGTGACAAGGGCTGTCCCTTGAAGATGTAGCTGATGACCCTACTCTATCACCCAATTACTAAGGCCGAAGAGGGATACAACAGGAGTCATGCCTCCACAAGGGCGGTGGTGGAAAGGACCATTGGGCTGCTGAAGATGCGCTTCAGATGACTGGACCAATCGGGGGGAGCATTTCAGTATCCTCCAGTGCTTGTCTCCCTCATAGTTGTCTCATGCCGCACCCTGCACAACCTGGCTCTGGCAAGGGGGGACCCATTGGAGGCTGAGGAAAGTGAGGCAGCTCCAGAGGCCAGGAAGGGTGACTCAAGCGATGGCTCAGAGGAAGAGCCTTGGGAGGCACAGGATGAGGACCTCGAGGCAGAGGACAGGAACCTTCATGAAAGCAGGAACACCAGGGATGCTTTGATCCAACAAACTTTCAGCAAGGTATCAAGGCATTGATGCCTCATCAAGACAATGGCACTGTCTCCTTTGCTAACAATAAATGAGAACCCAACACATTACGCCAGCACCACTCAACGCCACACTTTTACAAGCCTGTGCTGCATCTGGCACCGATTCATACCAACCAGCCAACTCAGCCCATTTAAGCCAAATAATTGTTTATGTTTCCTCACATGAAGAAGCAAAGAACAAACAAAGTGTCCATCCCTTAACACATATGTCAAAATAATTAACACAAACAATGTCACCCGTGACACACCCCTGTTGTTCTTAACGTACCTTCAACTTATGCCTGCGGGTGCTGTGTCTTTGTGCCCCCCACCATCTCTCTGACAGGGGCATTAGAGGCAGCCTGCTGACCCTGCTGTCCCGATGACCCTGATGACCTTGGTAGTCTTCCTCTGGCTGCTGGAGCCTGAGTGGACTCCACCTGGGAGGGTGCATCCAGCCCCATAGCTGGACACTCCTCAGTCGATGCAGTAGCCACTGGCAGAGGGGCAGAGGAGTTGGTGCCCTCGTCCAAAGCACCCTGAGAGAAACACATAGAAATGACAGGCAGCGTGAAATGTGTTTGCACCTCCCTGCTCACCATTAATGGACGGGGACCTAGCGGGGAGACTAGGTGCCTCATCCACCTCTCACACTGGCAGTGACCTCCTGAGGTCATTGCCTGTGTGAGAACTTGCAGGTCCAAATGCAACTGCAGGAACCCCTGAGTCTGCTCCTGAAGCTGCCTGTCCATGAGAGTCGCCACTCTCCATGGAGGAGGCTGTGTGCTTGGTGTTAAGGGTCAATGTAGAACTCATGCTTCACATGGACTCCTCCATAATGGAAACAATGACACACAGACCCTCACAGACCTCCACCAGATCTCCCTCCATATCCCACTGGACATCCAGCATCTGCCACCTGATGGACGACTCCAGAGGCTCGTCATCTGCCCTGGATGCAGCATGATGGTCCTGGTCTCCAGCTGTGCTCCCACTGTCGGCTCCCACCGCATCTGTCTCTGCCAGCTCCTCATGTGAGTGTGATGCACCTCACTACTGTGCATTACCCTTGGAGCCAAAGAACTAATGGCCACCGCCATGTGAGTATCTGCGCTGGTGCCTGGCTCAGAAAGACAGTGTGACGCTGATGCAGGTCTGATGTCTTCCTCGGAGCTCGGACCAGTTTGCAATTGTCCGCTCCGCCCACTGATAGCGGGCCACGTTTCCCACCATCGGACGCCGGGAGCCTCATTGTAATACATCAGCATATCATTATTAGGCCAGCCCGCCAGACTCATCCCCACACCCCACCGCCACCCCCCCCCCCCTCCGCCCCCCGGATCATCTGCCCACATCGGCAGGAAAACACACCAACAGCACATACGCAATGTGCACCAGGCAAGCTGCACTTCCCTCGGGACTTCAAGGTTTGTCTGTCTACCTTGCATCAGTGAGCACTCGCAGTCATCAGCGCCAGGCTTCACAAACAGCACCGCATCACTTTTAGGGGGACTCACAGAAGGTCTGTACCTACCAGATCAGCCATATATGGGTGGCTTTTCAACAGCTGCAGGGCAAGGTCTTGCTTAGGGAAGAGGGAGAGGCTGCAGGGCAGGAGCTGTACTGGGGAACCGGGTTATCGCAAGGCGTGTGTGGGGGCATTAGGCGGGCTGTGTCACTGTGGCATATCTCATCCTGCAATGCACTGAGGCCAATCGTGCTGACATCCCAGCCTTGGCAGGGCAGGCTTCAGTGCCAGTTGGCATACATACTCTTAAGACCCCTGTACGTTCCGAGCAACGGGCATCCAACTAAAATTCTCCACACGGGTCCAGGCCATTTCTGCACTTACCCTTGCTGACCGCAGAAGGTCATTGAACCTTTTGAGGCACTGAAGCCATGTGCATCATGCCCATTGACAAAGGTGACGACCTCTGTCCAGGCATTCTTGGTCAGGTGGGGTGGCCGTCTCTTGCCTTTCCCTGGGCATTAAGCTATGCCGCCCAGCACTAACCTCCTTGACCAGCACTCCCACACACTCATCTGAGAAATAGGAGGCAGAGTGTCCACCCCACTTGCCCTCCCAACTTCCATGACCACCAGGTTCTGAGGCCATGACTGCACACCAGGGCATTTCTTGAACAGCTTCCAGACAGCTCCATCAGCCTCCCCCACAACTCCTGGCAGCCTTCAGGGAGCTGTCTCTTCCATTTTTGAAAGGACCCGGCGCCCGACACGTTCCCTCCCCTGCACACGGAAAACACATCCGGCAGTCGCATTTCACGCTTGGCGGACCTTAATTGGCCACCCAGCGTAAGATCGCGTTCACAGTGCGAACCCAGCCGGGAGCGGGTTTTACATCCGCATCTGGCCGCGGCAACTTCAGGCGCATCTCAAGGGTAGAATTCAGGTCCCTGTTTCCTGTCACTCAGCCAATTTTATATCCATGTTGCTACTGTCCCTTGTATTCCATGAATTTTTGAATTCAGACGAAGCCTAGTGCTAAAATTGGTTGTGATATGCAAAAACTAGACAAGCAGGCATGTTTGCATTCATCAGAATAATTATATTTCTGTAGTTACATTGTATGGAAAAAAATCCTACATGAATTTAGAAATGTTAATGAATTTGTTGCAATTTAATGTTTTTAAAAAAGAAACAAAGAAGACATTCCATTCAATTTAGTAGTTTCCTTTAAACTACACCTAAGGTAATGTGTGGATATTGAACACCGTATATTTTGAGCAATTCCTTTAGAATCTTTGATTTGAGCAATTTATTTTTATTGAGAACCGTACTTGGAACTTCTGATGATAACTGTACATGAATTTGTATGAAGCCTATTTGGAAAATGTACTCTTGTGAGGGTAATAATGAGGCTACGTGCAATAACTAGACAAATCTGCCTCAAGTAACATTGTTAACAGTAAAGATCTCACACATCATTAAATTGAATTTTATTCAAAATAGCTCACCGCAATCACGTAGTGATAATAAAAAAGTGACATTTGATTCAAAATAATTAAGACACATTGGGGCAGAACTAGTTTAGATCACCTTTTAGGCACCAAATGGATTCAAGGAATGGTCCTAGCACCCAAATACAAAGGCATACTATGATTGCAAGAAATTGGTCCTTGGGCCCCATTGTGATAATGCAGTGAGCTGCGGTCTCCAGCTGGGCATCTGGAAGCAGCTCAACCAGTGTGAGCGAGTTTATCATTCATTGTTTCTTTGACTGTACCACCCAAACGTACACCTCCGCCACCCCAAAAGTGTAAGGCCAAAACACACATCGTCCTGACATGGAAATGTATCCCCATCCCTTCAACGTCACTGGCTCAAAACAAGGAAGTGCGGTATTAAAATTAGAGCTAGGCCATTCAAGAATGAAATCAGGAAACACTTCTTCACACAAAAGAGAATAAAATTCTGGAACTGTTTCCGCAAAAGACTGTAGATTCTGGGTCAATTGAAATTTGCAAGACTAATATTGATGGATTTTTATCGGGTATCAATAGATATGGATTAAATGCAAGTAAATAGAGCCGAGGTACACATTGGTCATGATCTAGTTGAATTGTGCATGAGGCTTGAGGGATTGAATGGTCTATTCCTGTTCCTGCTTTCCTATGACTGATATTTAAGTCGCTGAAGAACTAGAAAACTAGTCAGTGCACGGGTGAGATTCTTCGGTGTATATTTATTTTGCATTTATTACTGAACCTGTTCCCCGAATCTGTCAGGAACCTCACCCGCTGCCCAAATCAGCAGTGTTAAGATGGGGAACCAGCAAGAATGGAGCAGGAAATGGAACTGCCCCATTTTAGCTGCTCCACTATTACTTATCACTGATCAGGAGAGTTAATATTCCCTCCTCATGTTAACAGTTAAGAATAAATTAATTGGATGGCTGAAGAGAAAGGAAATAAAGGGGTATGGGTATGAGGTGGATCCACAGACTCAGGAGAGCTGCTCATGTGGAGAATAAACTTAAACATAGAATGGTTGGGCCAAATACCCTGTTTTTACGTTGTAATTGTTATGCAGTTCTACCTTTAGAGGACACAACCCTGGAGGTATTGGGAAGGCATCTGGCCACTGACACCAGGACAATTTAAATGTACACACCTAACATTTCAGCAAATGTATGTTATTCGTGGGGGCTGGTTAGCTCAATTGACTAAATGGGCTAGCATGTGGTTCACAAGTAATGCCAACAGCGAGGGTTCAAATCCTATTCTGGCTGCAGTAGATTTGGGAACTGCCTCCTCGCTCTGCCCCTGAGAGTGGAAGGCAATGGGAAACCACCACTGACTAAAACTGCCAAGAAAATTGGCTCAGGATGAAAGATCATCAGGCAATGAGCCAAAGACCTGCCTCCGGGCAGAGCACAGGCACCATAAAATGCCATATCTTACCATGTTACTGGTGAACCTACATCATTCGAGGAACTCAGTGCTACAGATCGAAGTAAGGCATTCAATCAGTAAGATTACATTAACTTCATTCAATAGGAAACAATGCAAGGGGTGATACAAAGATCCAATGCCATCACAGAACCTTGCTAACTACAAGCATAAGTCAGAGTTAGACCTTTAATATTATAAGCCTTTGATCACCACGAGTCAAGCAGCTCGCCAACAAAGGAGCCTTGTTAACATTTCCCACCCTGTTGACAATAAAATTGTAAAACCTGGTCTGCAGTGTAACACATGGAAATAGGATTTTTATTGAGATTGATAGAGATTCATTTGACGTGAACTGGCTGATTAGTATGAGTAGGCATGCTTTAAATGGGATTATCAGTTACTGTCTGATTCTCTTGACTATAAAACAGGTGCCCTGATGCAGAACAATGAAATGTGTTAGCAGCATAAGGAACCATTATAGTTTTACATTCATTCTCATCCAACTAAAGCTTCAAATTTACTCATAATCCAATATATCTTTCCTTATGAGATTCTGGAGCCACTCATTAAGAAAAATTAACCAAAATGGTTTCCTATTTTCTTCCTCACAGTTTTGATCTTTGGATTATTTTCTTACAACTCAGTGACAATGAACGCTAAAGAACCACAACTGCCCTTTCCAATGGAGTGGTATTGTGGAGGGGATGCTGCATCTATCAGACACAAGTATCCCAGTCAACTAACTGGGGATCACTGTTAACCAGAAACCCATCTGGAACAGCGATATCAAGTTCTGTAGCAATGAGAGCAGTTCAGAGGCTCGGGGTAAAATGACGCGCGTTGCAGTCACGTGATATTTCAGTCGGCAGGCACGCGCCAAAGTCCACAGCACGCGCGCTGACAATTAAAAGGCCTATTAAGGCCACTAAATGATGCATCAACTTGAATTTTTCGCTGCCCAACCAACCTTATGGTTGGTTTCTTTTTGTTTATATTTTCTTTGTTTTTTTAATAACACTTCATCTCCCTGAGGCAGCTCTGTGCACAGTCGGGCACATGTGCGAAGGTCGCACTTGCTCAGCTTGCACTTCCCACCCCCCTCCTCCCCCTGCACAGGCAGCGCTGAGCACTGCCACTCGCGTTTCACACTGGGCAGGCCTTAATTGGCCCACCAGTGTGAAATTACCTTCCGGCCCCCCCGCCCGAGCCGAGACCGACCGAAATGGGTGAAATTCTGCCCTATGTATTCTGTGGCAAGCAACTCACCTCCTGACTCCCAAGGCCTCTCAAGCACCTACAAAACACAAGTCAGGAGTCTGATGGAATATTCTCCACTTGCGTGGATGGGTAAAGATGCAACAACACTCAATACGTTCAACATAATCTAGGACAAAGCAGTCCATTTATGAACACTACTTTCACTACAGCCTAAACACGCACTCACTGCTCCATCAAAGTGCTGTGGCGGTACAGTGCACTATTCATAGGAGAACATCACCTTATGGTGAGAAACGGGGAGCTATGGAGGATCACAGAGATTCAGGTGTCATGTACACAAATCACTATAAACGAGTGCACAGGCAGTGGAAATGAAAAAGTGGAAAGGAATTTTGACTTCCATCTCAAGAGGGTTGAAAATCAAAAGCTTAGTTGTACAGGACATTGCCCAGACCCTATCTGGAGTACCATATTTAATATTGGGCATCAAACCACAGGAAAGGTACATTGGACTTGGAAGAGGTACATCCTAGATTGACCAAAATGAGGGCTTAAGTTATGAGGACGGATTTGCATAAACTTGGCTTGTATTTCCTTGAGGTTAAAAGGTTACGGGGTGAAAAAAATGTGGATTTTTATAAAATTATAACAGGATTTGATGTGGTAGATGCAAAGAAACTATTTCCACTTTGGGATGAAGCAATAAGAAGGGGGCCTAATGTTAAAATTAAAATTAGGCAATTTAAAAGTTAAATTTAGGAAGCACATACAGTGCTGTGGAAATCTGGACGCTGGGTCAATTGCAATTTTTAAGACTTGTCATTATAAAGTCAGAGGCTTGAGGTGGAGGAGAGGGGATAGAAAGTAAAGATTGTATCATAAATAGTTATACTCCATTGGAAGGGAGGAAAGCTTTCTTTTGAGGGGAAAAGGGGGAAGTTGTTTGATGTTGTACGTGCCTGCATGCCATTGTGATGTAATGGTGCGCGGCAGAACAAGGGTTAACATGTGACCGGGGAATAGCACCATCCACTGTATGATGTATAGAGTCACATGGTATTAGACTCAGAGAGAACATTCTGGTAGCAGCTGGTAGCTGTTGCTAACAGTTGGTAGCAGCACCATGCATGCCATTAACTGGGACCTGTACATGTGGTAAAGTGAGGTGCCCTGCCCCTTTAAAAGAATGCAAGTGTACTGATCACGTGACAGCACTGATAAATGACTGTACAGCGCAGGCAACTGGGAACTGTAAGTTTGGTTCTGGAGTTTTCTGAGTGAGCACGTATGACCTGGTGCTCTGCCCTATGTCTCAATGAACCATCACTGTTTATTCTTACGTCAGCCTCTCCCCGTTATTGATTGCGATCAGCAATTGATGAGAATATATGAAGGCATGCAGTTAAAGTTCAGTTGGCAAACAAACTCATTTACCCAAGACATAAAAGTGGCAATGAGGATAAAGAACAAAAGAAAATAAATTTCAAGACAGGTGAGCAAAGCATTGGAAAGAGCATCTGTATTTTTTCTTGTACAATAGGTGACAGCTGGCAATTGGAGCAGAAAGCAGTGCTGCAGTTTGAAATTTAAGAAAACCCCTGCAGAATCGCGATCACGGGTATCCCGCCAAAACTCAAAAAGAGCACGAAACCCAGCACAGAAAAGCCGACAGCTGCAGAGACAGAGTTAAAAAGAGTGATTGCTTTTAAAGTGGCAATGCTTTTAAAAGGGTAAAGACATGAAAAATGGCTATGGACAGAAAATGATAAGAGATCCCAGAGAGAGCGCGACTCCATGATAAACTAAACACCTAAATTCGTCATTACCTGGAAAGCCTATCGGAAGTGCAGTCCCCTTGCAGTTGTTCACGATGCCACAGTTCGGGCGTGTCAATCCATTCAACCCCATTTCAGATGACTGGTCTCAGTATGTCGAGCTCCTAGCATTCTTTCCTTACCACTAATGACACCGTGGGGGAGGAGAAGAAGAGGGCGATTCTTTTGGCCTCATGTGGGAGCACTACGTATGGGCTGATCTGCAACCTTACGTCACCTAGCGCCCCAGACTTGAAGACTTTCGACAAATTAATAAAAATTGTACAGGACCACCTGACACCAAAGCCCTCAGTTACTATGCAGCGCTTCAAGTTCAATTCAAGGAATAGGCTTCCAGGGGAGACAATAGCTGACTATGTGGCCATTTTCAAGGCATTACTGAGCATTGCGAATTAAGAACGTCCATTAATGTTATGTTGAGAGACCGGCTGATATGCGGGATTGGAGATGATACTATCCAAAGGCGTTTGCTAGCTGAGCCTAGTCTAGACTTCAATAAGGCATTAGAATTAGCTACTGCAATGGAGAGTGCTGTTAGAAATACCCAAGTTATAAAAGATACACAAAATGGCACCATCCATCTGTTCGAGTGGGACAATCTGACAACTAAAGGCGCAAAAACTTCAGACTCCACGGGAAGGCGGGAAACACTCTCTAGCTCCAGACCATTGAAAAACCAACGGTACTGCAGTGAAAGTCCACAAAATGAATAAAAGAAATACATCCAGGCCTCCAGTGAATGAACGACAACTCAAACAAGTCGAGTGCTGCTTTTTCTGCCACCACCATGGCCACATAAGGTGGCACTGCAGAGAAAGGCTAAAACAACACTATAAAGGCAGAAGGAAAAATCATGAAATATGCCTCATGGAAGAGCCAGAAGAAATAGAATCAGACATCCATTCGTTATATAACCTCAAAGTGGGTCGAACCGAGCCAATCCAAGTAGTCATTACAGTTAACAGACAACCCATTAAGATGGAAGTTGATATGGGAGCGTTGATGTCTGTCATTGGAGAGCATAAATTTAGATATCTGAGTAAAGGAGTCCAACCTTTGAAGTTAGAAGTTTCGGACACAAAGCTGAGGACATGCACGGGCAAAGAAATAAGACTGAAAGGGCTATGTCAAGTCTCGGCGATATATGGAGATCAATCTGAAAGGTTTCCCTTGTTAGTGGTAGCTGGAGAGGGCCCCAGCTTAATAGGCCACAATTGGCTCAAAAATATTATTGGCTCAAAAATATTAAATTGAAATGGGCCCAAATTTTTCAAATTAAAACAAAAGGCTTACAGGAATTGTTGCAAAAGTATGCTTCCATTTTCAACGACAAATTAGGAAGGATTCTAGGGCTACAGGCCAAGATCCATGTAGACTCAAACGCCACCCCCACATTTAGAGCCAGACCAGCCCCTTATGCTCTACAGGACAAAGTTGAAACCGAACTGGACAGATTGGAAAAATTGGGCATCCTACAACCAGTGCAATTTTCTGAGTGGGTGGCACCCATCGTACCTGTGCTGAAGCCAGACCAAAGCATGCATTTATGCGGTGCCTATAAGCTAACTGTCAATAAGGTGGCCAAATTGGATAGGCACCTGATACCCAAGATTGAGGAATTGTATTCGAAGTTGGCAGAGGACACCACATACTCGAAATTAGACATGAGCCACACCTACCAGCAAGTAGAGTTGGAGAGGGACTCTAGTGAATTCGTCACCATTAATATGCATCGAGGATCATATCAATACACACGTCTATCCTTTGGCACCTCCTTGGCGTATGCTATTTTCCAAAGAACAATGGAAAACTTAAGGACATAGGAACTTAAGAAATGGGAACAGGAGTAGACCATTTGGGCCCTTGAGCCTGATCTGCCATTCAATAAGATCATGGCTGATCTTCTTGTGTTTTGATTTCCACAGTCCCATCTAACCCCAACAACCTTTGATTCCTTTGCCAGCAAGAATCTATCTACCTCTGCCTAAAAAGTATTCAATGACCTCGCCTCTACCGCCTTCTGCGGGAGAGAATTCCAAAGTCGCACAATACTCTAAAAGAAAAACTTTCCTCTCATCTCTGTCCTAAAAGGGCGACTCCTGATTTTAAAAAAGTGCCCCCTAGTTCTGGACTCACCCACAAGAGGAAACATCCTTTCAACGTCTACCTTGTCAAGGCCGTTCAGGATCTTGTATACTTCAATTAAATCACCCCTCACTCTTCTAAACTCCAGTGGAAACAAGCCCAGTCTGTCCAACTTTTGATCATAAGACAACCCACTCTTTCCAGGTATCAATCTAGTAAACTTCCTTTGAACAGCCTCCAAAGCATTTACATCCTTCCTTAAATAAGGAGACCAAAACTGCACACAGTATTCGAGGTGCGGTCTCACCAATACCCTGTGTAACTGAAATATAACATCCTTACTTTTATGTTCAATCCCTCTCGTAATAAAGGATAGCATTCCATTAGCCACCTTAATTACTTGCTGTACCTGCATACTAACTTTTTGTGACTCATTTTCTAGAACATACAGATCCCTCTGAACCTCAGAATTATGCAGCCAATCTACATAATTTAGCTATTATGTCTTCACTCCCCTCAACTAAGTCATTGATGTAAATCATAAAAAGTTGATCCCCTAGTACAGACCCCTGTGGGACTCCACTCGTCACATCCTGCCAATCAGAAAAAGACCCATTTATGCATACTCTCTGCTTTCTGCCAGACAACCAATCTTCTATCCATGCTAAAATGTTACCCACTACACCATGTACTTTTATTTTCCGTAATAATCTTTAATGTGACACCTTATATGCCTCCTGGAAATCCAAGTACAGTACGTCTACAGGCTCCTTTTTATCCATTGCACATGATACTCTTTCAAAAAACTCCCATAAATTAGTTAAACATGATTTTCTTTTCACAAAAGCATGCTGACTCTTCCCAATTGCCTTGGGCTCTTCTAAGTGCCCAGCTATAATCTCCTTAATGATCGATTCTAATAACTTCCCCACGACAAGCGTCTAGCTAACTAGCGTATAGTTTCCTGTTTTCTGCCTCCCTCCCTTCTTGAATAGGGGGGTTATATTTGCTACTTTCCAATCTGATGGAACCTTTCCACAATCTAGCAAATTTTAGAAAATTAACACCAGCGCATCAGCCAGCTCATTAGCCACCTCTTTTAAGACCATAGGATGTAGTCCATCAGGACCCGGAGAATTGCCAGCCTGCAGCTCCACCAATTTGCTCAATACCATTTCCCTAGTGATTTCAATTTCACCAAGTCCCTTTCTCATGTTCACCTCCTGATTTGAAGCTATTACTGGAATGTTTTTTTGTATCCTCTATAGTGAGCACAGAAGAAAAATATTTGTTCATTTCTTCTGCCATTTCCTTATTATCTACTATTAACTCCCCACTGTCACTCTCTAGAGGACCAACACTCAACTTCCCCAGTACTGATGCCAGTTCTGATGAAGAGTCATACGGACTCGAAATGTTAACTGTATTCCTCTCCGCATATGCTGTCAGACCTGCTGAGTTTTTGCTATTTTTGTTTTTGTTTCAGATTTCCAGCATCTGCAATATTTTGCTTTTAACTCACTTTTCCTTTTTAAATACCTGTAGAAACTCTTGCTATCCGTTTTTGCATTTCTAGCCAGCCTCCTCTCATACTCTAATTTCTTTCTCTTGATTAACCTTTTAGTCATTCTCTGCCATTCTTTATATTCTGCCCAATCATCTGTCCTGCCACTCATCTTTGCGGAATTGTATGCTTTTTCCTTAAGTTTGATGCTTTCGTTAACTTCTTTAGTTAACCACGGATGGTGAGTCCTCACCTTAGAATTTTCTTTATAGTAGGAATGTACTTATTCTGAATAATCTGAAATATCCCCTGAAATGTCTGCCATTGCTTCTCTATTGATTTATCCTATAGCCTAGTTTCCCAGTTCACTTCAGATAGCTCAGCTTTCATCCCCACATAGTTGCCCTTATTTAAGTTTAAGACACTAGTCTTAGACCCGTTCTTCTACCTTTCAAACTGGATGTAAAATTCAATCATATTGTGGTTGCTGCTACCTAGGAGTGCCTTTACTCTGAGGTCATTAATTAATCCTGTCACATTACACAATACCAAGTCTAATATAAGCTGCTCTCTAGTTGGCTCCAGGACATGCTGCTCTAAGAAACTATCTCAAAAGCATTCTAAGATCTCTCATCCAGACTACTACTGCTAATCTGATTTTTCCAGTTTATGTGTAGATTAAAATCACCCATGATTATTGCCATCCCTTTATCAAAAGCACACAATATTTTCTGTCGAATATTTTGTCCTACACTGGCTACTGTTAGGGGGCCTATAGACAATCCCACTAATTAATTTTTCCTCCTACTATTCATCATCTCCACCCAAACCAGTTCTACTGATCTCCTGAACCAAGGTCATCTCTAACTATTGCACCAATGCGTTCTTTGATTAACAGTGCTACCCCTCCACCTTTACCTAGCTTCCTATTCTTCTTGAATGTCATGTACCCTTCAATAGGAAGGACCCAATCTTTGTTGTCCTGCAGCCATGTCTCCGTAATTGCTATCAGATCATATTTATTTACTTCAATGTGGGCCATCAATTCATTTACTTTGCTATGAATGCTACATGCATTCAGATAGAGAGCCTTCAGTTTTGTCCTTTTGTTACCTTTGTAACATTCAGTCTTGACTGTTGATGTAGTCTTAGGTTTTTTTTTCTCTCTGTCCCTTCCTCCCATTCTCTAACCCTCGTTTCTCATGTTACTGTTTTGCTCTCTTGTCTTGACACTAAACCTTGAATTGCTACCTCTATCCAAACTTGATCCCTCACCCCTTTTGTTTAGTTTAAAGCCCTCTCTACTTCCCTAGTTATGCTATTTACAAGAACACTCATCCCAGCATGGTTCAGGTGTAAACCGTCCCAATGGTACAGCCTCCACTTTCCCCAGTATTGATGCCAGCGCCCCACAAACCGGAACCCACTTCTCCCACACCAGTCTTTGAGCCATGCATTTGTCTCTAATCTTATTGGCCCTATGCCAATTTGTGTGTGGTTCAGGTAATAATCCAGATATTATTACCTTTGAGGTTCTGCTCCTTAATTTGGTACCTAGATCCTCATACTGACTTTGCAGAATCTCTTTCCTTGTTCTACCTATGTCATTGGTACCTACATGGACCATGACAACTGAATCCCCCCCACTCCCACTCCAGCCCTGAGCAGATGTCCTGAGCCCTGGCACCGAGCAGGCAACATAGCCATCTAGACTTTCGCACTTGCTCCAAGGATTGCCCCATGTCATCGGCTACTTGGATGACATATTGGCCACTGGACTGACCGACGATGAACACTTAGCAAATCTAGAAGGGGCGCTCAAACCCTTTGCACAAGCTGGGTACATTTAAAATGAAAGAAATATCTGTTCCAAGCGAAGGAGGTAGTTTATTTGGGCCACAAGGTTCATGCGCAGGGCCTGCATTCTGTGGAAGAAAAAGTCCAGGCCATTTGCGAGGCACCTGCCCCAAGAAATACCACAAAGCTTAAGGCCTCCTTAGGCATGGTAAACTACTCTGGCTGATTCCTCCCAAACCTCTCGACTGTGCTGGCTCCATTGTACGGCCTGCTTAAGAAGAACCAGAAATGGAATTGGCAAGCCCCGCACTCGGATGCCTTCCTGAAAGTGAAGCAATTGTTAAGATTGTTGGCCTTGTTGGTCCACTTTGACCTCAAGAAGGAATTAATTTTAACATGTGATGTGTCCTCTTATGGAATAGATGCTGTCCTTTCACATCAGATGGCGATGGCTCCGAATAACCCAATGGTTAAACATCTCACACACTCAGGTGTCACAGAGCGACGATATCCCCAGATTGAAAAGGAGGGCTTATCTATTGTGTTTGGCGTCCGGAAGTTTCATCAATATCTTCATGGTGACCATTTCCATATTATAACGACCACAAGCCCCTACTGGGATTATTTGGAGAAGATAAAGCGATACCACCTATCGCATCGGCTCACATCCAGAGATGGGCACTGATATTAGCCGCCTACGATTACACTTTTGTTCACCGTTCGGGAGCTCAAAGCACACATGCCGACGCACTAAGCCGCCTTCCCCTGCCAGCTAATAACGGGGAGGCTCCAATTCCCCAGGAACTGGTCTTAGTGCTAAATTTTCTGGATTCCTCCCCGTTCAGACCAGACAAATCCGTGAGTGGACAAGCCGGGACTCACTATTGTCTGACGTCTGGGAGCAGGTCTTGAATGATTGATCAGGTGGATCTAAATCCGAGGAGATGAAGCCATATTCTGATCGCAAATATGAACTGTCCAGCTAGGACAGCATATTACTCTGGGGAGCAAGGGTTATCATGGCCTCGAGGGGGCAAATGCCGTTGCTAGCCAAGCTACATAGCACTCATCCGGGTATTAGCAGAATGAAGATGCTGACACTCAGGTATTTGTTGTGGCCAGGCATGGACTTGGATATAGAAACCCTAGTCAAAAGCTGTCCTCAATGCCAGCAGGTGCAAAAACTACCCCCTTAGCTCCATTGCACCCATGGGAATGGCCGGGCGGCCATTGATGCGTCTGTACACCCATCTAATAATTAATTACATGGGACCCTTCTTGGGCACACTGTTCCTTCTACTGATTGACTCCCGCTCCAAATGGATGGACATCTATGAAGTCCGGTTTCCCATGTCGGCTGCCACCATAGACCATTTGCGGCAGAGTTTTGCAGCGAATGGGTTGCCGGAGGTCCTCGTGTCTAACAACGGGACTGCTTCTACCAGCGGGCAGTTCCACAGGTTCACCACCCTTAACGGCATTACTCATTTCAAAACCTCACCCTACCACCCAGCATCGAATGGCATGGCTGTGCGGGCAGTCCTAAACTTTAAATCTGTGATGAAAAAGATGGAAGGGGATTCCATCGGCACAAGGTTATCCCAGTTCTTAGATAAAAGCAAAATACTGCGGATGCTGGAAATCTAGAACAAAAACAAAAATACCTGGAAAAACTCAGTAGGTCTGACAGCATCTGCGGTGAAGGATACAGTTAACGTTTCAGGTCCAAATGATTCTTCATCAGAACTAAGGGGTCAAATGGCCTACTCCTGCTCCTTGTTCATACATTCGTAAAGGGCTACTCACAGATTCTGCATCTCAAGAGTAACACATAGGAATGTAGAATTTGTGAATGCAGGCAAAAGTGAGGGAGACACAGTTGTATTATATATGACATTCCTTCAATGAAGGCCTGTCACTTGTTCAAGAGATTTGACACTACTAATGGGCCAAAGGGCATCCACTCATTGACCATGAGCAACAGATTGGTCATTAATATGCCACATCAGAGTTTGGAGCACAGAGCTAGGTTGGGTAACTCATCTCAATTAAACTTTAGCATCCCACACAGGGCTCAAGATGTTTCATACCTGCGATGCCATCTTGGTCACCTCTGTGTGTGATAGCGTCACAGGGACAAGGCAGCATCAGCCACCATGCAAGTAGGACAGGAAAAGCTATGGACCCTTATAGTTTCCAAACGTGTCATCTTCTGAGCTTCACTTTCTTGCCCCTTGAATCATTAATGTTTATAATAATAATAATAAAAACACATGTGAATCCAAGGCCCAAAGCTGCATTTGTCAGGGTCCTAATGCAATGGAGGAGGCGAAGGTGGGAGAGGCGACTCTCCATGCAGCTCCAGCAGGAGGGACATGGTCAAGCAGAGCCAGAGCTTGAACAGGACGGTCAGGAGGAGAGACCCAGTCACCTGGAGGTGACTCGCCAGAACTAGAGTTTATCATAGCAGAGCCTCCAATTTACAAACGAGTGAGATGCAATGCCATGCACATCTGCGCTCGTCCCGAGCTCTGGTACATCACATATGCCACATTCTTTGTGAAGACCTGGCACCACATGGAGTTGGTGGGTATCCCCTGCCAGTAGCTTTGAAGGTGACCGCAGTGCTCAATTTCTTGGCCTCTGGGTCTTTCCAAGGATTAACAGGGGACCTGTGCAGCATCTCTCAGTCTGCAACACATCGATGCATAAAGGAGGACAAAGATGCCCTTTACAGGGAGGCCCATCGTTATGTCAGGTTTTCTCTGGGTGAAGATAGCCACGCTGCAAGGTTCACCGGCTTCGCCGCCATCTTAGGCTTCTCAAGAGTGCAGGGTGCAATAGACTGCATCTATGTTTTTCAGGCTTCATGGCAGCAGGCCCTAATGCTTATAAACCACAAGGGCTATCATTGTGCGGTATCCTGAGTTGCCATGGCTCCTACATCCTGGGTCACTCCCAGGTGCCTGAGATTTCCGAGGGGCCATTACGCCTGCAGGGATGGCTGCTTGGGGAATAAGGAGCGCCCACTGAAATGCTGGCTGATGACACCGGTGCGTCGCCCTCGAGTCTGTCCAAGGAGAGGTACAATGCTGCTCACAGCTCCACATGCTCCCTTATAGAGCAGACCATAGCGTTGAAGATGCGCTTCAGATGCTTGGACCATCAGGTGGCTCACCCCAATACATTCCCGACAGGGTTTCCGATACCATTGCAATGTGTTGCGCCCTTCACAATCTGGCTATGCAAAAGGTGAGCCCCTGCGCTCTCTCCAATGCATTCACAGCCTTTCTATAGTGTGGCATCCAGAACTGTACACAATACTCCAGCTGAGGTCTTATATAAGCTCAGCATAATTTCCCTGCTCTTGCACTCTATGCCCCTATTAATAAAGCCCAGGACTCCAAAGTACAAATCACACCTTCAGTTGCCGAGAACATTCACGTACCATCAAATGTATTCACAAACGTACAATTTATTTACGTGTATAGCACACCCGTGACCCAGAAGTGACATCAACATTTCTTAACTTTCCTAACTCTACCGCTACACCTGGGTGCAACCCCAACATCCGCAGCAAAAGTCCTGATGTCTATGATGTCCTTGGCGGACATTCTCTGGTAGCCTGAGGCCTGGAGGGACCTGGCTTGATAAGGGTCACCTGCTCAGGGGACCTGCTCGACAACCTGCGAAGCTGGAGTGGATGGGGCTCACAGGCAGAAGGGTCTGTGAACGGCTGCACACCATTAGAGTGTCTTGAGAGAAGGCCCCCGGGGTGTCTGGCTGACGCTCAACCTCCCATTGGGTGCCCAAGTGCCTCACCCTGATTCGGGCAGGAGATGGTACACCTGCCCTGGGTCAAGGTGCCTCATCCCCATGTCGCCTACATCTTGACGATTTCCCACCAGGGTGTGAGGCCATGGAGTGCAGGGCCGAGCACAAATCTGGCAAGACCTGCTGGATTAAGGTCTCCATGGTGATCACCAGCCTTCTCACAGTGACCTCAAGGCCCTCGCAAAGAGCCAAGACATCAGACAGAACACGGACGGACTCCTCCATCATTTGTTCTAGTCTACTGAGTGACTGTCGAATCCCTGCCTGATGTTCCACTGACTATTGTTGTATCTCCAGCATTGAGTTGGTGGCCGCTTCCAGAGGCTCATCATCTGACTCATACTGAGCGGGTGGCTGGTCTTCAGCAGCCCTCCGAGTGCCAGAGACCTGGGCTGTCCCTGCCTCCGACTGCTGCAGGAATGTGTCAGTGAGGTGTTCCCCAGAAAGTGAGCCAGAGCCTAATCTGCATCTGTGCCCCACAGACGTGTGTGTCTCTGAGCTGGTGGAGGGTGTGTGTGAGCGCCATGACGGTTCTTCCAGAGCTTCTTCTTTGGACATGGCCTGGGGCTGGCACTGGTGCTGGACTGGCTAGAGGGCTTCGATCTGCTGGTCCCTAGAAAATAGGAAATAGAGTTTCAGTTAACGAGCATGAGTTAGATAAGACGGCACATGACTCACTATGAATGTCAGGATTTGATGAAGTGTTGGAGCTCTGGGTTGGTGGGCGAGGCTGATCTCCCCTTCCCCACAGGAGCGATCCCTGTCCTCCCCAGCCAGCTCGGCTGCAGCCTCCTCAAATTCAGTGAGGGCAATGATGCCGGCCGTCCCACCCCGACCTCTCTCTCATGCCAGCTTGGCTGGTGTAAAGAAGAAAGAAAGGCATGTGATGAGAAGGGGTGGAGCAGAGGTTGGGTGAGATGCATGTCCCCTGTGTGTGGTGAGCCCTCCCCAGAAGGGCCAAAGGATGATGATAGATGGGATAGTGGTGATATGAAAGTCTTGATGAGAGAATGAGTGTTGATAAGTGCCCCCACTAGTGCTTGCGTGAAACCTCTGAAGAGAGTAGCCATTTGAGTGTACAATGCCATGATGAGAGTTTGACATTAGAGGGAATTGAAGGATGACTTAATCTGGCGGAGCGGGTGAGATCATTCATCCTCTTCCTGCACAGCATTTCAGGCATGGTTGCCAGCCATGCTGACCTGTTCAGCAATGGTCTTCCAGGCCAGAAAGGCTAGTCACATTATTCCGGCAGCCATCCCTGTGATAGAGCACTCACCTGCGCGCCTGCACCCCTCTGATCAAGGCCTGGAGGGCCTGGTGGGTGAAGTGGGGTGTTGCCTTCTTCTTGAGGCTCTTGGCCTTCTTCTTCTGGCTCAAGACATCTCTGGTGGACTGGAGAGATTGAGATTATGTGTTGGCCTGGCCTTTAAATATGACGTCCGGACCTTCAACCCCATCAGCTGACAGCGGGGAGGTGAATCAGCTTCCGACCCACTAGGTGATTCGGGCTGATATGCGCCTTTGCATAATTAATGACCCTCCAAGCGCGGAGCGGGTGCAGGCACGGGTTCCCACCATTCTGGCCAGCGGGGTGAGCACTGCCAAAACCACCCGTCATCGCATTTAGTCTCATTAATGGAAAATTCCACCCATTGATTTTTAACCAGTCATTACCACCAGAGCCAAAAACAAAAATAGCTGATAAAACTCAGCAGGTCTGACAGCATCTGCGGAGAGGGATACAGCTAACGTATCGAGTCCATATGACTCTTCATCGGAACGTTAACTGTATTCCTCTCCACAGATGCTGTCAGACCTGCTGAGTTTTTCAAGCTATTTTTGTTTTGTTTCAGATTTCCAGCATCTGCAGTATTTTGGTTTTATATTACTACCAGAGCAATGGTCTAGAATCTAAAGGTGTTCCTTTTTTCATAAGCTATGATATCTTCCCACTGGTGACGCTCTTGAAATGCACAGTGGTTTTATCCTTTTGATTATGGCTAAGTTATAAATAGAAGTGTGAATTAGATCTCTGGTTCCTACAAAGGAACACAGACTGAGAAGGGAACTAGAAAATTGTTAAAGTCTGTTAATTCATGGTCAGAAGTAAGGAGTCGGAACTCTTAATAAAACATAGCAATTTAAACCGTCCTTTAACTTCTTCCCAAAAAGGAAATGGTGTCACCAATGGTGGCATTTCATGGCACATTGTACAAAGCACTCCACTTGCTCCAAGGGTTAATAAAGCTGTTAACATGCAGAAGAAGCTGAGGAAGGTTGTCAGGTGAACCACAAATGCGGAGGAACAAGAAGTGGCAGAAGAGGAAGATGAACGATCTGGCCAGGCTGTAAGCTTGGCTGTACAGCCAAGGGATTAATATCCGACGAAGCCTACTTTTAAATAGGATTCCTCAGACAATAATCTAAAGCAATTCTAAAATGGCAGTCCAATTCAGTTCCAGTCCTACTCAGGCCCCCTCCCACAACTCTTTCTAAAGTACATCGATGACTACTTCGGTGCCGCTGCATGTTCTCGTCTGGATCTGGAAAAATTTATTAATTGTGCTTCCAATTTCCACCCCTCCATCATTTTCACGTGGTCCATCACTGACACTTCCCTTCCCTTCCTTGAACTCTCAGTCTCAATTTCTGGTGATAGACTGTCCACCAATATTCATTACAAGCCTACCGACTCCCACAGCTACCTCGACTACAGCTCCTCACACCCCGCTTCCTGTAAGGACTCCATCCCATTCTCTCAGTTTCTTCGCCTCCGTCGCATCTGTTCTGATGATGCCACTTTCCAAAACAGTTCCTCTGACATGTCTTCCTTCTTCCTTAACTGAGGTTTTCCACCCACGGTGGTTGACAGGGCCCTCAACCGTGTCCAGCCCATCTCCCGTGCATCAGCCCTCACACCTTCCTGTCCCTTCCAGAACCATGATAGGGTCCCCCTTGTCCTCACTTATTACCCCACCAGCCTCTGCATTTAAAGGATCATCCTCTGCCATTTCCGCCAACTCCAGCAAGAAGCCACCACCAAACACATCTTTTCTTCACCCTCCCTAGCGGCTTTCCGCAGGGATCATTCCCTCCGGGACACCTTGGTCCAATCTTCCATCACCCCATACACCTCAACCCCCTCCCACGGCACCTTCCCATGCAACCGCAGAAGGTGCAACATCTGCCCCTTTACTTCCCCCCTCCTCACCGTCCAAGGGCCCAAACACTCCTTTCAAGTGAAGCAGCACTTCACTTGCACTTCCCTCAATTTAGTCTACTGCATTCGCTGCTCCCAATGCAGTTTCCTCTAAATTGGAGAGACCAAACGCAGACTGGGTGACCGCTTTGCAGAACACCTTCGGTCTGTCCGCAAGCATGACTCTGACCTCCCTGTCGCTTGCCATTTCAACATTCCACCCTGCTCTCATGCCCACATGTCCATCCTTGGCCTGCTACAATGTTCCAGTGAAGCTCAACGCAAACTGGAGGAACAGCACCTCATCTTCCAACTAGGCACTTTGCAGCCTTCCGGACTTAATATTGAGTTCAACAATTTCAGATCATAAACTCTCTCCTCCATTCCCACCCCCTTTCCGATCCCACCCTTTTCCAATAATTTATCATTTTTTTACACATTTTTTTTTCTTTTCCCTCCTATTTTTAAATTTATTTTGATCTTTTGTTTCATCTCTACCTTTTAGCCCATTTCGATCCCTTCCCCCACCCCACCCGCACTAGGGCCATCTGCCACTAGCTTGCTTCCCTTAATGTCCCCATTAGCACATCCTTTAGGTAATATCACCATCGTCAACACTCCTTTGTCCTTTTGTCTATGACACCTCTTCTTGGCCTCCACCTATCACTGGCCCCCTATCGAGCTCTCCTGTCCCACCCCCTTCTACCAGCTTATATTTCATCTCATTTCTATATGTCTTCTGATGAAGGGTCATACGGACTCGAAACGTCAACTGTATCCGTCTCCACAGATGCTGCCAGACCTGCTGAGTTTTTCCAGGTATTTTTGTTTTTGTTCTAGATTTCCAGCATCTGCAGTATTTTGCTTTTATTTAAAGTGGCAGTGCTGGTTCCAGAAAATGTTTGAATCTGTTGTAGCAGAACAAACACTCATGATATTTTCTTTGTTCTGATGTGCAATATTGTTGCACTAGCTTGTATTAGAGATACAAAGAAATTAAGTATTTATCATTTTCTTTGAAAGCTTATTGTTGACCTGTTATTGTGTATAAATTTCTGGGTCTTCACTGTGCAGTAGAAATAATGGAGGTTACCTTCACATTCCACTTTAAGAGTTGCAGACTATTACAGGTCATAATTTATTTCTTTCATGCACAGGATTCTTGAAATTCTTGAGTCAACAATTTTGGCATCACTTTAACCTCTCACATACCGCTATCATTCTTCAAGCTTCTTTTGTAATTAATGGTGGAAAGATTTCAATTTCATCCATTGTAAAATTTGCAGCAATTTAGCTAAAAAAAGATCCAAAGATTCAAAGCCTCTTATTGGTGATTCTGGGAATTATGCAATTTCTCTCAAATTGCATGAGAGGCCCAGTTCTCTTGTAGACGGGACTAAATCATATTTACTCATATGGTTCACACATCTAATATTGATCATATCTTGTTCCCATAGGATTATTTCCTTCATCCTATCCTGCTGTCTATTGTCAAGTACATCTATAATTTTAGAATTCTGCAGTGGCAGGAATTTCCAAAGTCATTCACATTCTCCTCTATCTCAACCATGAGACCACTTCAGACAGCCGTAGTGGGTGACCCGAACATCTCTAGGTTTTATGTACATGACCACAGACTGGCAGCATCTTGGTGTAGGCTGGGGCATCTGGCCCAAGCTGGATGTTTGGCATGAACAAGGATATTGCTGGCGTGAATGGTGGGGAAACAGGAATGCTGTCACTCTCCTGGGATTGCACCTCAGCACTATTGTGGCTCTGCACGAGGACAAGAGTGCAGGAGTGATGTGACGCTCTGAAAACACCTGTCAACACTTGCCCTCAGAGCTGAAATGGTAGCAGTTTGAGCTTCACGGAAATATGCAATGTTCTGAAGACTCATGGAGATGTCCAAGATTCTAAAGGGGCTTGATAGGGTATGTCTTGTTTTTTTGTTTCAATGATGCACACAAGCTGTCGACATTGTAGCTGAGCTAACTTTACTGATAACACATTTTCCTGATATAAACACATATCTACTGTAATTGAATTCTATCTAGGTAGGTTCCAACATGTGCTCTCTGACATTCAATCCCCAGGTTAGGTGACACCATTCCTAGTACAGAGTACTGTAGAGTATCTAATAATGGAGTCCACTACCACAATCAAATATTACCATGACATTTTCCTTTTCTAAAAAAAAGCAAACTTTTATACAATTCAAATACACAAAGTCTCTTATCTATTCTTTCTCACTCTGTTTTGATCAGTCTGTTTTGTGTTTTACTCATCTCTGTGTCTCTGTCAATTTTTTCATAATTCCTCGACTGGATGTTCTGAATGGGGACAGAGGTGATTTTGAAGGACAAGGGGCCTTCTCCAGCTCTGTGTCACTATCACCCCTTGGATAGTTTTCAGGACTCTCAGCCCTTATCTGGTTATTTGTTGCTTCACTAGTGCATTCTGGTTTTTGATCTTCAGTTACACTTTCTGGTTCAGGGCAGGGTTGCATTTCATTTGATTTCTGTAGGAATTTCCGGTTTCTCCTGTACTTTTGTCCGTTTGGAGTCTACACTATGTAAGACCTTGGTTCTCCAGTGATTCCTGTGACAATAGCAGGATTCCAGATCCCTTCACGCTGAATTTTCACTGCCTCTCCCATGTTCAGGTCAGGTAGAGGTCAGGCATCTCAATCAAAGTACTGTTTCTGCTTCTGCTGTCTCAGTTTGAGCAGGTCCTGCACGCTGTAGCTTACTGGCTGTGGAAATAACAGTTGGGTTGCAATTGGAAGCTTAGTTCTTAGTCTTCTCCCCATCAGAAGCTGTGCTGGAGATGCTCAATGCCCTCCAATAGAGTATTCTGAAATCCAGCAGGGCCAGATAGTGGTCTCTTCCATCTGCTTTTGCCTTCTTCAACAGCTGTTTTAAGGTCTGTATGGTACGTTCCACCATTCCATTGGATTGTGGATATTTGGGACTTGACGTAATGCGGCAAAGCTCCCAGTCCTGTGTGCAAATTTGCGAAATTCAGTGCCTGAGAATTGTGGACCACTATCTGAGATGATCACTTCAGGTATGCTGTGGCGAGCAAAAATTGATTTTAAATGATTTATAACAGTGATGCTCTTACTATCATTTCTTAGTAGCACAGACTCAAAAAATTTTGAGTAATAATCTGCTGCTAGTAGGTGTTCACTGTTAATCAAATGTGAATAAGTCCACTCCAATTTTCTGCCAGGGCCTCGCTGGAACACTGTGGTTGAAGTGGTTCCTTTTGTTGCGCTTTCTAGTACTTTTGGCACACTGCACACGCATTCACCATTTCCCCAGTTGTGCTCCCATTCCAGGCCAATACATTACATCCCAAGCTCTTCTCCTGCATGTTTCTATGTCGAGGTGACTTTCATGTATGCGCTGCAGCATTTCTTTCCTCAGTGCTGCAGGAATTATGATCTTTTCTCCCTTGAAAAGTATTCCTTCTGCTACATGAAGTTCCTCTGAAAGTTCCAGTACTCTTGTACAGCAGAGGGGCTCCGCTCCGATGTGTGGGCCAGCCAGTTTGCACAATCTGCTGCAGTTTTCTCAGAATGGCGTCGTTCTTGGTCGCTTCCCTGATCTCATCCAGATTGATTACAGCCACTGGTAAGTTCTTTGTCAGCATGTGAACCTGTGCTTCCATTTCTTTATCCTCTTCCTCCGTGATGTGTAGGTATGCACTTGACAGACTGTCTGCGATGTACATTTCCTTGCTCGGTTTATATTTAACTCTGACCTGCGATTTCTGCTGATGCATTAGTAATCTTTGGATTCTTGGTGGTGCACAGATCAGGGGTTTTGTAAGTATAGCTTCCAAAGGCTTATGATCAGATTCTACCTCCACGTATTTTCCTTAGACAAATTGGTGGAAGCATTCTAGGCCAAACATACTTGCTAACATTTCTTTCTCCATTTGGGCATACCACTGCTGTGTCTCAGTCATTGCCTTTGAATCGTAAGCCACTGGTGCCTCATTTTGCAAGAGGACAGCTTCCAGGTCAGTCTCTGAAATGTCCACTGAGATCTTGACTAGCTGACTGACATCGTAATACTTTAACACTGGTGCCTGGCTCAGTGCTCTCTTCAGACTGGTCAAAGCTTCCTGGTGATTTTGTTCCCAGTGCCATTCCATATCATTTTGTAGAAGTTCTCTGAGAGGTGCTGTCAGGTCTGACATGTTTGGAATGAATTTCTCAAGATAGGTCACCATTCCCAAAAACCTCTCCAAGTCTTTCTTACATTCTGGGGGTGGCATGTTCACGACTGCTTCAATTTTACTCGGGTCCAGCTTCAGTCCCTCACTTGTTAGCACATGTCCCAAGTACTTGATTTCATGAAGACCTATTTTGCACTTTTCCTTCCTCAACTTGAGGTTCCTTTCTCTAGCTCTGGCCAGCATCTGCCTCAGTCTGTGGTCGTGTCCTTCTTGTGAGGCTCCCCAGAACAGCACATTGTCAATATAGGTTTTCACACCCTCTAACCTTTCAAACAGCCACAACACCTCCAGAGCTGAATTAATACCAAAAGGTGAGCGTAAAAACCTGTATCACCCATATTCTGTGTTGAAGGTACAGAGATAGGATAGGAGCTGCGTTCATCCAGTTTGACCTTCCAGAAGCCTGAACTTGCATCCAAGACTGAATAATATTTAGCATCAGCTAGCTTACATGTGATCTTTTCCACTGTGGGCAGCTGGTAATGCTCTCTTTGCACTGCCTGGTTTAGGTCTCTGGGATCCAGACAGACTCACAGATTCCCATCTGATTCTTCTACAATTACAATTGGATTAACCCAGTTTGTCGGTTCTTCAATTTTCTTGATGATGTGAAGTTTCTCCATTCTGTCCATTTCTACTTTCAGTCGGTCTCTCAGCATTACTGGTATTTTCCTGGGTGGGTGTATTTTGGGTCTCACAGTTTCGTCAATCTTGATGGTGTGTTCTCCTTTTAGACAGCCTATCCCCTGGAACACATCTTTATACTTACTCAGGATGTCATCAGTGGTGACAGTCATTATTCTCTTGATTAGCTTCAGATTTTCACAAGCTTTGATTCCAAGAATGAGTTTTGCATCAGTTTTCACCACTATGAATGGAAGTGCTTGAGACTGTTTTTTGTTGTTCACTTTAATCGTGCATTTGCCTCTACAGCGATTTTTTCACCTGTGTAAGTAGACAGCTTCATTTTTGTTTTCATTAGCTGTTTTTCTTTGCTTATCTTACGATACAGGTTATGGGAATGACATTTGCTTGTGCACTGGTGTCAAGCTTGAAATTCACCATCATGTTATCAATTTTTAAATCAATCTTCCAATCGTGTTCTTTGCAATTTGTTGTTACTGCACCAACGAAAAGTTCAGTTTCAATGTTTGTGTCAATAGTGTACACTTTTTTCAATTTACACATCTTTGTGAAGTGATTTAGTTTATCGCAGTTTCTTACACAGCTTTCTGTAAGCTGGACAACTACATGGTAACTGTTCTGTTCTGCATCAGCTGCATTTGAATGTTTTAAAAGCAGTTTTCTTCTTTTAATGTTCAAACTGTCTATTTTTTCTTTCCCGGGGCTGTTTCTGTTTAACAGCATCTAACTGCTTGACCATGTATGGCTTATCATCTTCTATTGTCTGTTTAATCTGACATTTTGTTGTCTCTGCCACTCTGCCGATATGTATTGCTTTATCCAGTATGAGATCAACTTCTCTCAAAAGCCATTTCATTTGCGATCCCATTAGTTTGTTTTCTCAGTTCAGTTACGTACTGACTAATGTTTTCACTGTCTTGTGTGCAAGTAAACATTTGATAACCTTCATACGTGATGTCTTTCTTAGGGCTGCAGTAGGCTTCAAATTTTTCCATTATTTCTTTCAAGTCATTTCATTTCTCATCACTTTCAAATGTGAATGTGTTTTCAACTTCTAGGGCTGCTTCCCCTGCTAGGTGAAGAAAGATGGAAGACTGTCCCCGAGGGCCTGTTGCTGTGAGGTACAGCTCGAATCGCTGCCGGAATGTCCTCCAGTTTTTGGCAAGATTGCCCTCCAAACTGAGCTCTGTCAGTGGTTTCTGAACCTCCATTGTTGTATTTAGTTTACTTCTGACACCATGCCTTGTTTTTTGTTTCCAGTATGCACACAGGGTCAACATTGTAGCTGAGCTAACTTTATTGATAACACATTTTCCTAACACAAACACACATTTGCAGTAACTGAATTCTACCTAGACAGATTCCAACAGGTGCTATCTGACCTTCAACCCCCAGGTCAGGTGACCCCCTAACTAGTACAGAGTACCGTATAGTATATAATAATGGAGTCCACTACCACAATCAACTATTATCATGACAGAGTAGATGCTGAGAGATTGTTTCCGCTGGTCAGGGAGTCTAAAACATGGTGACACAGCCTCAGGATAAGGGGCCGATCATGTAGGACTGAGATGAGGAGCAATTACTTCACTAAAAGTGAACCATTGGAATTCAGTACCCCAAAGGGTTATGGATGCTCCGTCGTTGAATACATTTAAGGCTGCTAGAGACTGATTTTTGGTCTCTCAGGGAATCATGGGTATGGGGATTAGGCAAGAAGTAGGGTTGAAGCCCAAGATCAGCCATGATCACATTGAATGGCAGATCAGGCTCGACAGGTCATATAAGATAAAAGCAAAATACTGCAGATGCTGGAAATCTGATTTGAAAACAAATGCTGTAAAAATTCAATGGGACTGGCAGCATCTGTGAAGAGAGAAACAGAGTAAACATTATGACACTTCTTCAGAGCTAAAGAGAAGTAGAAATTAGATGGATTTTATACAGTTTAAGAGGGGGATGGAGCAGGTGGAGCAAAATCGAAGGTCAGGGATAGGTGGGAGCCAAGGAGAATTTTGACAAAGATATCATGGACACGGGGCAAAGGGAGTGTTATGGTAGTGTTAAAGACTAAAGAAGGTGCTGATAGCGGTACAAAGGCAAGATAGCAGAATGTGTTAATAGCAGAACAAGGGAAAGCAACACATAAAAATAAGTGGCAGATGGCCCTGTCATGGGGGTGTGGGGAAAAAAGGTAAAAAATCATTTTTAAACAAATGAATAAATAAATAACAATTTAAAAATTGGATTAAAAAAGGGGTAAAGATGGAGAAGAGAGTTCATGATTGAAGTTGTTGAACTCAACTCAGTGTTAAGTCCAGAAGGCTGTAAGGTGCCTAATCGGAAGATGAGGTGCTGTTCCTCCAGTTTGCGTCGGGCTTCACTGGAGCATTGCAGCAGGCTAAGGATGGACATGTAGGCATGAGAGCAGGGTGATGTGTTGAAATGGCAAGCGACAGGGAGGTCTGGGTCATGTGGGTCATGTGGTGTACTCCTGCTCCCACTTCGTGTGTGTATGTGTGTGTGTGCCTGTTCCATAGCAGCAGTGTGAGATGTCTGTCAGCAGAGCCTCCATCATGGTGAGCATCACATGCCTCCTTGGCCTCTCTCAGCTTGTTGAACAGAATGAGCTTGGTGCTCTGTTCAAAGTCCAAAATTAGGCTGGATCCTCCATGTTTTGAGACAGAATCCCCTCCTCCTATGTACCAACACAACTGGGGCCTCCAACGATGTATCAGAGATTGTTCTCGTGGGATCTCTTGCAGCTGTTTCTCCACTTGCAAAGTTTTGCTGCTGTCTGCAGTCACAGTACACCTCCCCATTATCAGGTCCCGGCTGCTTCCAAGTGGAAGAAGTCAAGCCTGATTTCCCCCATCACCTGCTTCCCGGCCTCACCCAAATAGGAGGGCAACCAATTAAATGCATGATTGGTGCTGCCGACACGCATGGGTCATGCCATCGAGCAGTCAACACAAGATTCACATGGCCCCTATCACCATGTTAACAGGTGCATGCTGCACAAGTCCCACCTACTGAGTGCCTGTTTTTGGGCACGATCAAATTTCTAAGCCATGATCTCATAGGTTCTTGGTGGTGTAGTACTTCATAGCAATGCAAAAATACATAATTAAACAAGGTATGTATGTGAACACAATTTGGTGGCCTAAAATATTTGGGTTAAGATAGGTGTTCAGAGGAGGGATTCTTCATATCAGCAGCTCATCAAGATGTTAAATACAGTTCCAGAAATAGTAATGCCAGCAGCAATATTAATGAGATTTTCAACTGGATCACCGACAAGTCCTCCAAATTTTGACATCAGTAGGGGAGTGGACACCGGGAGGGGAGTGGACATCGGGAGGGGAGTGGACGTTGGGAGAGGAGTGGACATCAGGACAGGGGTGTACATCAGGAGGGGAGTGGTCATCAGGAGGGGAGTGGACATTGGGAGGGGAGTGGACATTGGGAGGGGAGTGGACATCAGGAAAGGGGTGTACATCAGGAGGGGAGTGATCATCAGGAAGGGAGCGGACATCAGAAGAGGAGTGGACATCAGGAGGATAATGGGCTTCAAGACGGGAATGGACACTGTTATGTTCTGCAGTTGGATCGCTTTGCTCGTGAATGCGGTTGCACGCATATCTATCGGCAGGTGAGTTGGCAACAATATACCACAGATGCCGAGACCAATATAATATGAAGCACGTGCTGTTGATTTACTCAGATAACAGAGCACTAAAATGATGTCTGCTTCTCCAAGCAGACTCTACTCTAAACCACTGCTTAACATGTAGCCCACGTTACACAGCAATTGGATCAATCTGCTCACATTCTCTTAAAGGTGTATTGCACCTCAGATTAACACATCCCTCCCCCTTTACTTGAAAGTACAATTTACAATCTTTACAATATATTAACTATTTACATAAATAAAATATTAATAAGTTCAGTCTCTCTGGAGGCTTCTTCATACGTTTCGACTGTCGTAGTTTTACGACTTTGGATGGCTTGTCTGAGGCCTCCCTCTCAGGAATCACCTGTCCACTAGGCTCTCCTGCAGGAACCTGTTAGTTTGTCTTTTTGACTCTCTCAGGCTCAACAGGTCCTACTGATACTTCCAAAGCAAGGGGAGTTCCTTCTACCTGTGGTGTAGGCTCCAATGGGAATGTCTGGCGCATCCTTCCTTGTAGACCTGTTTCCCTTTTCCTGAGGTGATCAACATGTCTCCTAATTATCCGACTTTGGACCGATATATGGTAGGATAGGGGTCCTGTCACTGCACTAACTTCACCTGATAGCCATTGGGGCCCATCTCCAAAGTTCTTTGCAAAAACTGCGTCTCCAGCAGTGAAGTTTCTTTCATGACTCTGGTAATTGTGTCCATTTTACCGGGCCTCCTGACTTCTCTCTATCCTCCCCCTTAAATTCGGCCTTATGAGACTCAAAGGTGCCCTGAGACGTCTCTTCATTAATAACTATGCTGGGGGCAATACCGGTGGTCGTGTGTGGTATAGTTTTATAACTGAGTAGGAAACATAATAGTTGCAATAGAGTCACCATCCAGGTTTTTCATTCTGAAATTGAAGGTCTGGACTGCCCTCTTGGCCATATCATTGGATGCAGGATGGTATGGCGAGGTTTTAACATGTGTTATGCTATTGAGACTTGTATATCTTTGGAATTCCCTGCTGGTGAATGCTGTTCCATTATCAGACATTATTATCCCTGGTAAACCGTGTATCGCAAAACTCTGAGGCAATCTGCCTATGGTGGCAGCAGATGTGGGTGATCTCACCTTATATACACCCATCGACTTCCAGTGAGCTTCTATAATCAAAAGGAACATTGTGCCCAAAAAAGGAGGATAATGGGCTTCAAGACGGGAATGGGCATTATTATGTTCTACAGTTGGGTCGCTTTGCTTGTGAACGCGAGCAACGTGGAGGCAGACCCATGGCCATTCCCAGGGATGCAGTGGAGCAGAAGGAAGCAATTTCTGCATCTGTTGCCACTGCACGCAGCTCTTGACCATGTTTTTGATTTTCAATGTCCATCTCTGGCCACCATAAGTAGCTGCGTGCCAACACTTTTGTTCTAGAGATGCCGGGATGAGCGCTATGTAATTCAGTCAATAATAGCTTTCTTCTTCTCTAAGGCACAATGACTCGTGCTCCCCACAGTAAGATGCCATCCTGGCAGGTGAGCTCATATCTCCTATGAAATAGGGTTTCATTTCGTCCGACTTTGGCTCGTTAGACAATCCCTGCAAGGCTTGTTCCCTGATGTGAGACAAAACTGGATCGTGGTCTGTTCATTCTCTCATTTGTTTGGCATTCACTGGTGATGAATCCAGGAAGTTTAATAACAAGACAAGTTCTTGAGGAATGGGGACATTGCTGCCCTTTAGAGGTAATCGCTCAGTGTGTCACCATTTGCAATCTGACTCCCCGGCCGGTGGATAAAAGTATATTCATAAGCAGCTAAAATCAGTGCCCACATGTGGACGCATGCTGAGGCAATTGGAGGTATTGCCTTATCTTCCCCAAACAAGCCTAGTAATGGCTTGTGGTCGGATATGATGGTGAAGTGGTGACCATGGATGTATTGGTGGAACTTCTTAATGCCAAATACAATAGATAAGCCTTCTTTCTCTATTTGTGAGTATCTTTGTTCTACCACACTGAGTGTTCTTGAGACGTAGCCATTGGGCCATTCGGAGCCACCATCCGGTGGGATGTACTGCCCCTACTCGATAAGGGGATGTATCACAGGTTAAAATTAATTGTTTCTTTGTGTCGAAATGTACCAACAGGGCCAATGAATGTAGTAACTGCTTTACTGCCGTAAAAGCCTGTTGTTGTGGAGCTTGCCAAGTCCACCTGCGGTTTTTCTTGAGTAACCCATATAATGGAGCCAGCACTGTCGACAAATTTAGGAGAAAACGGCCATAGTTGTTAACCATTCCCAAGAAGGATTTGAGTTCTGTGGCATTTTTCAGTGCTGGCACCTCACGAATAGCACTCACCTTCTCTTCTACTGACGAGTCGACCCTATGACCCAGGTAAATCACTTCTTTTGCTTGGAAGATACATTTTTCCCTTTACAAACATACTCCAGCTTGTGAGAAACGCTTCAATACCTCTTCCAAGTTAGCCAGGTGTTCTTCACCAGTTAGTCCTGTTACTAGGACATCATCCAGATAAACCATCACATGGGGTAGACCATGGAGCAAATGTTCCATAGTCCGTTGGAAAATGGCACAAGCCGATGAGACGCTGAAGGGTAACCTGGTATACTGGTTTAACCCCCTATGTGTGTTGATAGTCACAAAATCCCGGGAGGCCTTTTCTAGCTCGACTTGCTGGTAAGCATGGCTCATGTTGAGATTGGTATATGCGATTCCCCCTGCAGGGGGAAGCTGGAGTACAATTCATCAATTTTGGGTATAGGGTGCCTGTCAAATTTGGGCACTTTGTTAACGGTCAACTTGTAGTCCCTGCATATTCGCACACTCTGGTCAGGATTTAGTACATTCAGAAAATTGTACAGGTTGTAAGACTCCCAACCTTCCCAGCCTGTCTAATTCAACATCAACTTTCTCTCGTAATGCACAGGGCACTGGCCTCGCCTTCAAGTATCTGGGGGTTGCTCTAGGATCCACATGGATTTTAGCTTGCAGCCCCTGAGTCTTCCCGAGCTCTTCCCTGAACACAGGGGCATATTTCTGTAATAATTCTTGCAGATCTTTCATTCTGAGTTGAAAAATCTCGGTCCCCACTTCAACTTTATTTCCTTAAGCCAGTTCCAGCCAAGTAGAGTTGGACCCTCCCCTGCTACCACTATCAGGGGTAGATTAGCAGACTGACTTCCATACAGTACTGGAACCTTGCATATACCTTTCACTCATATGTTTTCGCCAGTATATGTCTCTAATTTAGCATCTGAATTTTCCAGGTTTAGTAAGTGGCCTCCTCCATTCAGATATTTAAACGAATGTTCCTCTTTAACTGTCATGGATGACCCTGTATCCACCTCCATTCAGATGGGTTGTCCGTTGACTTTCACTGTCACATAGATTGGCTTTGTTTTACCCATTTTTAAACTGTGCAGCAAGTAAATATCTGACACTGTTTCTTCTGGTTCCTCTGTTATGAGGATTTCGCGATTTCTGCCATTTTGTTTGAAATTTTGTCTCAATCTATCTTTACAATATCGCATAATGCGCCCATTGCAATGGCAGTAGAAACACTCAGTTCTTTTAAATTGTCATTTGCAAGCTGTCTGGTTCCATTTCTGCCGTTACCAATGTGGGTTTTCTCTGTTAAACCATTGCTTTTTGCTGGTCTGTTAATGGTGGTTGTTTCCCACCTTTCCGCAGAGCCCCGCGCTTCCGCTCCATTTCGAACCGGTGCTTCCCTCCCAATGTGAAGAATGGCACCATTTTGTGCTCCCTTGATCGCTTCTGAGTCCCTGACTGTGTTTTCCTTTGCAAGTGGCGTCTCCAGCGCCTTGCTAAAGTCTAAATTTGTTTCTGACAACAACCTTTTTGAATGGCGTCTTTGTTAATCCCACAGACCAATCAGTCTCTTAACATGTCATTAATCAACATCCCAAACTCACAGTGCTCTGTCAGTTGTTTTAAGGTTGCTACATAGCAAGCAACTGTCTCTCCAGTGGCATCACACCTCAAATTGAATCTAAAACGCTGCTTGTTACCGAGGGTTTCAGCTGAAAGTGGCTTTTCACAAGATTCACCAACTCATCAAAGCTCTTGGAATCTGAGGCGTTGGGTGCTGTTAGACTATAAATTAGGCCGTATGTTTTACTGACACATCTCGATAAGAGGATCGCTCGCCTCTTCTCCTCCCCAATACGACATTGGCCAAAAAGAAAAACGTGAGGTGTTCAATATAATGTGACCAGTCATCGGTGGTCTGATCAAACGGTTTGATGCGGCCAAACTGTGGCATACTGGAGAGAGATAACTTCGATGACTATGGTGAACACTGTACTTACAATCGGCCTGCAGGATATGGCTGATTCACTTCAGTTGAATTTTCGAGGCTTTCCCTGGTGTCAGCGACTGGTCATATTTTGCCTCATCGCCAGTTGTTATGTCCTACTATGGGGTCGCTTTGCTCACTAACACGGTTGCATGCTTATCTATCAGGGGGTGAGTTGGCAACAATATACTTCCAAGACCAATATAAGATGCACATGCTGTTTATTTACACAGATAACAGAGCACTAACATGATGTGTGCTTCTCCCACCAGACCCTACTCTAAGCCACTGCTTAACATTGTAGCCTGTGCTACACAGAAATTGGGTCATACAGTCACATGGTCAATCTGCTCACATTCTCTTAAAGGTGTATTGCATCTCAGATTACCACAGACATTTGGAGGGAGTGGACAATGGAGGGAAGTGGACATTGGGACGGGAGTGGACATCAGGAGAGGGTGGATACAATGAGGGGAATGGACAGTAGGAGGGTAGTAGACATCAGGAGGGGAGTGGACATCGGGAGGGGAGGTGACATTGGGAGGGGAATGGACATCGGAAGGAGAGTGGGCATTGGGAGGGGAGTGGACATTGGGAAGGAAGTGGACTTCAGGAGGGGAGTGGACACCTAACAGGGCTAGACAGACTAGATGCAGGGAAGATGTTTCCTCCGGTTGGGGAGTCTAGAACCAGGGGCCACAATCTCAGGATACAAGGCAGGCCATTTAGGACTGAGATGAGGAAAAAGTTCTTCACTCAGAGGGTGGTCAACCTTTGGAACTCTCTACCACAGAAGGCTGTGGAGGCCGGGTCCCTGAGTTTATTCAAGAAAGAAATGGATAATTTTTTGGATATTAGGGGCATCAAAGGGTATGGAGAGAAAGCTGGAATATGGCTTTCAGATAGAGGATCAGCTATGATCATATTGAATGGCGGAGCAGGCTCCAAGGGCTTAATGGCTTACTCTTGCTCCTAATTTCTATGTTTCTATGACATCAGAAGAGGAATGGACATCAGGAGGGGAGTGGACATTGGGAGGAGAGTGGACATCGGGAGGGGAATGAACGTCTGGAGAGGGGTAGACATCAGAAAGGGAGTGGGCATCAGGAGTGAAGACATCAGAAGGGGAGTGAACATCAGTAGGAGAGTGGACATCAGGAAGAGAGTGGACATCAGGATAGGAGTGGACATTGGGAGATGAATGGACATTGGGAGGAAAATGGGCAACAGGAGGAGAGTGGACATCAGGAGGAGGATTGACATCGGGTTGGGATTGGACATTGGGAGGAGAGTGGACACTGGAAGAGGAGTGAGCATTGGGAGGGGTGTGGACATCTGGAGGAGACTTGGCATGGGGAGGAGAGTAGATGTCAGGAGGAGAGTGTACATCGAGAGGGGATTGGATATTGGACAGGGTGTGAAAATCAGGAGGGGAGTGGACATCAGGAGGAGAGTGGTCATTGGAAGAGGGGTGGACATCAGGAGTGAAATGGACATCGGGAAAAGAGTGGACATCAGGAGGAGAGTTGACATCAGGGCGGGATTGGACATCAGGAGCAGAGTGGACATCGGGAGGGGATTGGACATCAGGAGGCGAATGGAAATCGGGAGGGGAGTGGACATCAGAATAATAGGCATCAGGAGGGGAATGGACATCGGGAGGTGGGTAGACATTGGGATGGGAATGGACATCGGGAGTGAAATGGACATGGGAAGAGGAGTGGAAATTAGAAGGAGAAAGGGCTTCAAGAAGGGAATTGATGTGCGGAGTGGGGTGGACAATGGGAGGGCAGTGGACATCAGGAGGGAGTAGACATCAGGAGGGGAATGGACATCAGGAGGGGAATGGGCATTGGGAGGAGATTGGACATTGGGAGAGGTTTGGACATCAGGAGAAAAGTGGACATTGGGAAGGGTGTCGACATGCGAAGGGGAGTAGACATCGGAAGGTGGGTGGATATTAGGAGGGGAATGGACATTGGGAGGGAGAGGACATTGGGAGAGGAGTGAACATCAGGAGGAGAATGGGCTTTGAGATAGGAGTGGACATTGGGAGTGGAGTGGGCATTTGGAGAGGAGTGGACATTGGGAGGAGAATGGATATCAGGAGGAGTGTAGGCATTGGGAGGAAGGTTGACATCGGGGCAGGATTGAACATCAGGAGGAGAGTGGACATCAGGAGAGGAGTGGACGTCAGGAGGGGAGTGGACATCGGGAGAAGAGTGGTCATCGGGAGGGGAGTGGACACGGGGAGAGGAGTGGACATTGGGAGGAGAGTGAATATCAAGAGAGGAGTGGACATTGGAGGGGAGCAGACATTGGGAGGATAATGGACATTGGCAGGGGAGTGGACATCAGGAGGGAGTGGACATCAGGATGAGAATGAACATCAGGAGGGGTCTGGAGACTGGGAGATGAGTGGACATTGGGAGAGGAGTGGACATCAGGAGCAGAGTGGACATCAGGGGGGATGGACATCAGGAGGGGAATGGACATCGGGAGGTGAGTGGACATTGGGAGAGGAGTGAACATCGCAAGAAGGGTGGGCATCGGGAGGTGAGTGGAAATCAGGAGGGGAGGGGAATGGTCTTCAAGAGGGGGGTGGACATAGAGACAGAAGTGTATATTGGGGACAGACATGGGGTTAATGTTCTCCAATCACAGGGTAGCTTATAAGCAAGCTTGGGGACTGAGGAAGCTCTTTTGTTCCTCTTGCCTCACTAGCAGCGCTGAAAAGACATTTACCAGTCTCGTCAATTTATTCCTGCATCCTTTCAGCTGTCAGTTTTCCAAAGGCCTGAGAAACCCGGTCAGTCAGCATTAAATTGAAAGGGAGCTAAAGTGTGATGGTAAAACCATCAGAGGCAGGTTGGTGTGGGGTTTCTGATTTTTAAAAAAGCTTTCTCCTCCATCCTGGCTGCCCATTCTTCCATCCTGTCAGAGGTTTTATCTCACGAGGCAGAAAATAAGAGTAGAGGAAAGGTAACAAGATCAGTCTTGCTCCATAAAGTACACATCTAGTCAAGCAGTCAATGGAGTAGCCTTTACTGTACAACAGATAATGAGAGCTCTGTCACAGATTTCTCCAGTTCCAAATCCGGAAAGTAACAGGTAATAGGAAGGAAGCTTAACAGATATAATAATGGGAAAATAAATCACATTTCAAGAATCCTGTGCTCAGGATGCTGAGTAGCAGAGGTCTTTCCAGCTTTGACTTTGAGTATGGTGACAGTCATATCTCTAGAAAGTCAATTCAGGAAAAAGCCACATCAACTGACTGTCTAAATCAGGGAGGGCTGGTGGTAATGTAGGAGACTGACAGGGTTCTTGTGTAAGTGTGGCAGGATATTCCACTGCACAGGCATCTAGTAAGCTGAAAGAGTGTGTTGGGTGCAAGAGCTGAAATGGTTACTAAGAGAGGATGGTGAATGCTAAGTACGAGGTTATTTTTCAGCACCTGAAGAGTATCTGGAGAATTTTCAGAAGGTAACATCAGTTTACCATGGATAGTTCCTATAGAACTTATTTCCGAACTTTATGAATCTTTGCTTCCTTCGCCAGAACAGAAAAAGCCTTTTAAAATGTAATTAGTGTGTTCAATGGTTAATTGCTACAGGCGAAGAGTGGCAGGTAAAAGGGAATCATGCGCTAAAGATCTTTCACAGGTTTTGTATGGATCTCTTGTGAGTGTAAGGTTCAGCACATTGGGGCGGATTCTTTCATTATGATGTATAATGCTTTTTACTATATCTGGCAAGTGTAGGCTAACATTAATTAGCTAATTCAGGTTAGCATTAAATTTCTAATTTAACCTTGATCAAATGCCATTCAGCTCAGTATATTCTTGTGCCTGGCAATAATTCTAAAACTCTTCTACCTCAAAATACAATTTTGGGGGGCTTTTGTTTAAAAAAATACAATTATAGAATATGTCCCCTTATTCATATCTGAATCATATTTAATTAAAATGTTTTTTGATAATGTGCAGCCTAGTCTAGGACAAGCTAGGTGTAGATATTGTATGACGTGTAATGCAGCAGAGTACAATGGATAGTGATCTGCACTAGCATGCTTCAGTGCAAAGAATGGCTCAGTAAGTGTAAGTTTATCATTCCATGTTTGTTCATTAGAGCTGGCCCGAGAGGACATTGACCGTTCCTGCGGCGAGGTCGGCGCCAAGCATCCAAGTGAGGATCACGTACCAGATCATTCCTCTGGCAACTCAACTGTGAGTCCACTGTTCTGTGTTCCGCAGTGGTCACGCATTAATAATCTCCACTTTCTCTCATAGGTGCATCTGCCACATCGCCCTCAGGCAACCTTGGCCCCAACTCCAGTTCTGACAGCACTTCGGATGAGGACCCTGAGGACCGCACCGTCACAGCACTCACCCACACCCTCCACCAATGCAGCGATACACACCTCGGTGGGACCTACATGTACAGCAGGCTCGGTTCACCATCTGGTGAGCACAGCACACAATCTGTTCCATAGGAGGCGGAGGCAAGGACTTCCCAGGTCTCCAACACTGAGAGGACTGCTGGAGGTAAGGGATCTGCTGAGTCTGAGTCAGATGATGAGCCTCTGGACTCAGTCCTCAATCAGTTGTTGGAGCTGCATCGATAATCACGGAAGCAGCAGGAAGGGATGAAAGCTGCACTTTTCAGATTGCAGGGCATGATGGAAGAATATGCTCGCCTTCAGTCTGAGGCGATCGCGTTGTCATGCCAATGCATCAAGGTCAAAATTGGTAGGATGACGGTTGCCATGGAGAACTTGGTCCAGGATATCGGTCCTGCACTGCTGCACAGGCTCAACTCCATCGCTGACACCATAGTTGGTTTTCAACAGTGTTAACACAAGAGGTGTGCGGGGCAGCTCGATCTAACTTCAGCTGCCCCTTCTCCTCAAGGAGTCAGCCAGAGGGCCTTAGGCACCCATAGGGAAGAGGACCAGCAGCTCGACACCCTGGGGTCATCCACCCAAATGACTCCGAGGGTGACGGGCCCGTCCGAATCCCCTCTTCCTGTGACCCCAGCAGCTCCAGTTCCACAGACCAAGGAGGATGCCACTGCCACACAGCAGGACCCCAAAAGCAGGCCGGGGCCCTCCAGGTCTTGGCCCTCCAGAAAACGCTCTCCAAGATCATCACACACAGGGCATAGCAGTCAGAAGGCTGCCTCCAGCTCCGCTGTGGGCATCCGGGGAACACCGAGACGTAGCAACAGGGATAGGAAGGTTTAGAAGATGGAGTTGCACAGCCTGGGCACGGGTGTTAATCACTTGTGCATAATGTTCACTATTGTCAATAAATTCCCAAGAATGACTCCTTGCCTATGGCTCCTTGTTCTGATGAGCAGTGTTCGTGTCACTCAGATGTGAAACCTTGGTTCCTGCACAAGAAAAAGGCAGATGTCTCAGCCCAGGGCCTCTTCCCTTTGCTTTGTGCAAACTTCCCAGCACACTTATGGTGCACCTTCACTGTCACTGGTCACATCAGTCCTGCCTGCACCTTGATGGGGCTTATCATTGCTGCCAGAATGTCCTGGGCCGGTGGCACAGAGTTCTGTCATTCTCTCTGTCTGCTCCGAGCATCTTTGAGGTGCAGCTGGCCCCCATCTCATCAGCATGTGTCCAGTGACAGTGTGGTCCTGAAGGGTTCAGCTCACGAAGGATGCCATAGGATCAGGACAAGTTAAAGTTTCCCCGCTGCCTCCCCATGATATGACCCCGTTCACAGAGCACAAGTGGTCTGCCATCAGCCAGATGGAATCAAACAGTCACATAAGCTATGTGAGGATCTATGGGGTATACCCACCTCATGTCATCATCATCCTTCTGGGATGTAGGGACTACGGGTATCCATTGCATTTCCATGACAGGAGCCTTAGCGCAGGTCGTATGTGCACTACCATCAGCCAGACAGGAGACAAACCTTCAAACATGCAATGTGAGTATCTATAGTGTCTCCTCACTGCATGTCATCATCATCCTCCTCAAATCTAGCGGCTGTGAGGGCTTATCGAATGCACCTGCCTTGTCTGGCCACTGCGAATTCCTCATCGCCATCATCCTTGCCTTCAAGGACCTCCTCACCCTTTTCCTTGTCAATGTCCCCCTCATCAGAAGAGACCTCAAGCTCCTCCATCCCCTCCTCAATCAGCTCCTCTCCCTGTTGCAGCACCAGGTTGTGAAGGGCACAGCAGACGACGACGATGCGTGACACCCTCTGTGGACTGTTTGGAGACTCCACCAGGCTGGCCCAGGCACCGGAATCTCATTTTCAACATTCCAATGGTCTGCTCCACCAAAGTACAAGTTGCAGAATGAACCTCATCTGCCTTCACTCTGCTGCAGTCTGAGGCCGCCACAGGGGTGTCATCAGCCATGTCCTCTGCGGGCAGCCCTTGTCACCGAGGAGCCAACCCTGCAGCCTCTGTTGACCCTGGAAGGCATCAGGGATCTGAGGCCAACTGAGAATGTAGGAGTCATGGACACTCCCTGGGGACCATGCGCACACCTGCAGGATGCGTTTGTGGTTGTCGCACACCAGCTGAACATTCAGTGAGTGGAAACCCTTGCGATTGACATAGTAGACTCCTTGTTGCCACGGAGATCTGAGCACCACCTAAGTGCAATTGATCGCACCCTGCACCTGTGGAAAATCTCAGATTTGTGCAAGCCCAATCACTCTTGCTTCCTGGCTTTCCTGATCCCGGGAGAAATGCACAATGCTGTGTGCCTTTGCGAAGATGGCGTCCATGACCTCATGGATGCATTTGTGGGTGGAGGCTTGCGATCTCCCACAGAGGTCATCTGTGGTGCCCTGAAAGGAGCCATTGGCATAAAAATTGTGCGCCGTGGTCATTTTCACTGTGGATGCTCTCCGTGTTCCCATGGTGCCAAATCCTGCAGTAGCTGGCAGATGTGACCAACCAGTTTCCTAGACATGCGCAGTCTTCGGTGACAGTGGTTCTTGGTCACCTGCATGAGTGACAAACGCCATCTGTAGACCCTGGGTCTAGCTAGGCACCGACCAGCGAAAGCTCGCTGTGGCTCTTCAGCAGTGTGTGCGGGAGCCCCAGCGGCCCCTTCTTCCAGAGGGTGCTGCTCCTCCCTTTGTGCAGCCAAGTGCCTATGTCACTCTCTTCTCCTTCACCTCCACTCTCTGTAAGCCACGGGGCATACAGCTAATTCACCAGGCTCCATGATCCAGATGTACTCCTCCTGCTGGATGAAAGAGAGAGATGCGTGGGTTAGCATGGGTGTACTAAGAACCTCTCTTGGTTAAGTCTGAGGTCCCCTTAACACACCCCAAAGACTGCTGGCCACCACTGGATGGCCAGAATTTAGTGCTCTGCATGGCTGCCCAAATCCTCACCCACCTCCACCCCGCTCCACCTGACCGATTGGCCGCAGCTTTGCCCATTGGACTGCATGCTGTGCTCTCAGTTCAGGTGCAGGCATTTTCCTAACCCGCACTGCAAGGCTGAACTGTTAGTTTGAACCATGGGAGAGACTGGTCCAAACTTTGCAAGGGACTGTGAGCACCTCCATCAGTGACTGCTCCACGGCCAGCCTTACAAGGAGATTGTACAACGTGCCTAGTCGTCCAATTGTTCAGCAGTGCACTAAAATGCTCATTAGTTTGCAGTCTGTGCCCGAGGGGTGAAAAGCTCTGGAGCATTTGGTGACACTTTGATCAAGAAGCCCAAGTCCAAGCATGTCAATGCGGCTGCATCTGAACTGTCTCAGCTGAAGAGGAATGGTCACTTTATACAAGGGTTCCCTAAGGGGTGGCCACTTCACTACCCTCCCCACTGCCCCCAACCCCAAGCATGTGCTTGTACACTACCATCAGACCGGGCTGCCTTGCCACCCCCAACTCACCCCAACCGCAATCCCCAGCCTAACCCTTGCCCCAGCACTGCACTGTCGGGCAGTTGGGAAGGAGTGACTTGCCCATACCTTCGCCTAAATGTGCGGTGCATCAATCTTGAAGTCGAACAGGCAACCCTCGCGAGCACTGCGCAATTTTACTGTGCACTCACCTCCGAGTTGAGCTGGCGAGGTGCACGCTTTATAAATGCTGTTGTGAAACATGTCGGCATGCAATCACACCAACCTGCCTAGATGGTCCACTGTGGAGGCAGGAGGGGGTGCTTCCTGCAAGCAGGGCTTATAATGATAGGCAGATGTATTAAAATTATGTTCCTGACGTCCAGTGGCGGGAAACACATCCCTCCATTGACGGGCAGAGCAGACGATCGCAAACTGGTTTCATGACGACATGAAACAGATTTTTGGCCTTTCCGCCATATTGTTCACTCACACCCGCCATGACGCCCGACACCAACAGGGAAGGAAAATTCCACCCTTTATTTTCAATATGTTATTCAGCTGAATCTTCCTCCGTGCTCGGGAAACCTGACCTGCGTACTTTCACAGCTCGCAAACTGCACACTCGACCCATGTGAGACATCACGTGGCATTTTTGTCTTTTCACACCCAGAGTTGGGTTCTCAGTGCAGGTTGAGAGCCATGTTGGAGTGAGGTTTTTGGACGCAGAGGCTGGCCGGTTAGAAGGCCCACCTCAATTCTCCAACACAGTATCTCAGCTCCCAACAGTGTTTAAAGGCCCCCTAAACCTCACGCCTTACCTCTCACCCCCCATCCCCCACCGACCCCCATGCCAACCAATCGCCCTCAGACTGTTCAAGTCACCTCTTTTCTCCATTAATCCTCCACATATTCTCAGATCGTTCATGCCATCCCGCATTACCTCTATGTCCCATGTATCCTCCATGCCCCCTCAGATAACCCATGCCACCCCATGCCACCTCTATGCCCGCTTATGTCCTCCATAGTTATGCACACAGTATGTACTATGCACAGTCCTCAGATTCCATGTAATATCCATAGAAAATATTTGACATTCCTTTGGGAAAAAATAAACATCTCACCATCTCATAAAAGCCTCCATATTATTGATATGAGAAAAAATGTGTTCTGCCATGTGAAAAAATCTTGTAATATTTGTAATTCTATAAGCGTGTGTCAACAAAGGGACAATCTTTTATTATAGCTTCTTGAAACTGCCATTCATTCTCAAATGAATGGAACACTGACTGTGCTGAAATCCATGAGCACATGAAACTGAGCCAAGCATTGATAATGGTCACAGCTGTCCAAACAATAGGCTGCTCTCTGGGAAAGAAAAAACAGAAGATGCTCATTTCAATTTCAAAGCAGAGTGCTTGTCAATCAATGTAAGGGAGGGCATTGTTAGATTTTCTTAAGTGTAATACCAGGTTGTTTTTAATTAGCCCAGGCCACTCAAATCACAGTAGAAAAGATAACAGCAGAGGCTGACAGGACAATTTTTGACACTTTTCCTTGCATTGTGGTGCTTTCTCCATTGGAAAAACACTGTAATGTATGTGAACAAATACACTAGGCTGGTCAATGTAATGGTCAACTTATCTTTACAAAAAAGATTTGTTGATGAACCACTACATTACAGTACAGCTCCTAATAGTGACATGTGAAGATGTGGAAACGCTTTGCACTTACGTTTCAGAATGTTCCAGACTCAGCAGGTTTTCCATTTTCTTCATAAACTCTCAAACCTGACATGCTTTTAATGAGCTTCCAAACCCGCACACCACCAGAGGAAAATGGTGTGTGGGGTGAAATCCGATTTTTGTCCCCCCATTTCAATTGGGGAACCCAACCTCAGCAGGGCCGGCTGTACATTTTGCACACAAGGCATTCCTGATCTGCAAAGAGGCCAGAGGAAAATGGTGCAGGGTCACAAATGCAGAGGCAAATTGGAGTTTCTCCAAAAAAAATTAAGTGCGACCATTTGCGCACCGAAACGTGCTTCTGCACCCAAATTCAGTCCAAGGTCTCCACTAAAATAGCAGAGAGAAGAACTTATATGAATGAGTTCAGTATTGACATGATGATATTGATAATAATAATATCTGTTATTATGTTCCATGAGGTCAACATCAGTCACTTTGGTCCCTTGACCCCTTTCACTCACTCCTGAAATGTTTCACCCTGTTGTAAATCTGCTTACATCTGCTCTGTACATTGATAACAGTCATGTCATTAAAATACATGTTTTAAAATCATAATGATACAAAAATAGCCTCCTGGGGCTGAATTTCCTCAGCTACTCTCTGCTCATTCACTGTACCTACAGCAGAAGAATCATGAAAGCCCCAGACAAATGGTGTTCTTCCACTGATGTTGTCTACCAATCTACCCAATACCCATGATCCAGTATAGGATGCATCTCAGAACAGATGGAACATGAACATGTGTATATGGACTTTCAAAAGGTGTTTGATAAACTGTCTCATAACAGACTTGTTAGCAAAACTGAAACCTATGGGATTAAGGAGAAAGTGACAGTGTGCATTCAAAATTGGCTAGGATACAGAAAGCAGAGTCATTGTGAACAGTTGTTAATCAGACTGGAGAGAATTATACATTGGTGTATGCCAGGCATCGGTATAAGGACCATTGTTCTTTTTGATATATATTAATGGCTTAGACATGGGGATGGAGGCCATATTTCAAAGATTGCAGATAACACAAAGCTTGTAAAGGCAGTATACAGTGTGGAGGACAGATTTCATTGGAGGGCATAGACAGACCGGTGAAATGGGCAGACAAATGGCAGATGTAATTTAACACAGAGGAGTTTGAAATGATGCATTTTGGAAGGAAAAATGATGTGAGGCAGTATAAAATAAATGGTACAATTTTAACATTGCAGAAAGAGAGCCACCTGGGGGTTCACACATAAATCTTTGAAGGTGGCAGGACAAGTTGATAAAGCTGTTACAATAGCAGACAGGATCCTCATCTTTACAAATAGAGGAATAGTGCAATAGCAAGGAAGTTACGCTGAACCTTTATAAAACACTAGTTAGATATCACAAGAGTATTGCATCCAATTCTGGGCACCACATTTTAGAAAGGCTTTCTAGATGGGACAGAGATTTACTAGGATGGTACCAGGGATGAGGGATTTCAGTTACCCCAAGAGACTAAATAAACTGAGATTATTCTCCTTAGAGCAGTGAAGTTTAAGAAGAGATTTAATAGAGGTTTTCAGGATTATGAGGGGTTCTGATAGAACAAATAGGGAGAAATCGTTTCCACTGACAGGAGTGTAAGTAGCTAAAGGACACAGATTTGAAATAATTGCCAAAAAAGATAGGGTGGAAGATAAGAATTTTTACACTGTGAGTTGCTGTGATCTTGCATTCACTGTTTGAAAGGGTGGTTGAAGCAGCTTCAACAGTAACATTCAAGAGGAAGTTGGTTTTCCACTTACAATTGAAAATTTACAGGGCAATGGGAGAAGAGCAGAGTCATGGAATTGACTGGATAGCTCTTTCAAAGAGTCAGCATGGGCATAATGGACTAAATGGCCTCATTTTGTGCTGAATCATTCTCTGATTCTGTGAAGGATGCTGACAAGACAAAATGGAGCATGAAGAGTACATCTATTTCTAAAATATAAATTATATTAAAAGCCTATGTCGGTGAACTCCTGCTGTATGAACCATGTGACTTTGTTGTCATGCTTTTGTCGCATTGCATAGAAATATTTTGCCATTATAAATTCCTACATTCACATTTATTATAAATTTTCCCACATAAAATTGTCTTCTTTCATAATTACACAACCTAGCAGATGGGGGCGAAATGTCGCCCTGAGTCAATTAATACCCTATCAAGTGTTAAATGACTGAAGGGCAACTGCCAGAGCAGGGGTGGGATCGCCACTGGCTTTTTTCCTGGAGTGGGGTGGGTGAGGGGGGGTTGGGGTTCGGGGCGGGGGGGGGGGGGGGGGGCAGCAGTGGGGAGGGACAGGAATCCCAGCGTAACATAAAATCTTGCCCTATGCTCAATTTTATAAAATTCACTCTTGGTAATTACACTCCAATGGCAATCCCTGGCCCTTGACCGAGTTCCCAATCCTGCCTCATATATACTCTTTCTGCTGACTTTTCAATATATATATGACATCTCAACTCACACCCCACAACCCCCCACCCCCACCACCAACACCCTCTAGCTGTGCAAGTTGATGGCATTGTAAAATTTTCCATGATAAGCAGAATTTTTAGAAAGTATTCCAAAAACTGTAATTTATTGTTCCTCGTAAGTATGTAAGCTGTGTGATCAAAATCACAAAATCAACAACTCTCGTAGGATTCAGTTGCTTAGCCCATTGCTGATGCTGTTGGTGCACATACACATGACATATTTCAAGATTTTAAAGTTTCACCCTCAATCCAGATAACTTACTTTTGCATTATCCCTAAGATCCACCCTTGCTGAACAATTGTTACCATGTGTAGAACAGACCCTTCTGCCATTGAGAGAGGAGGGGAGCAGATTGAGATCAGGACTGGGGAGAGGAAAGGGGGATGGTGGAGAGCAAGGGGAGAATCTGTAAGGGGAGCTGATGGGGAGTGGAAGAGAGAGAAGGAGAGTGGGAAGGAATAAACAGCGGAATGAGGGAGAGGATCAGGGAGGATGTTGGAAAGCAGAGAAAACAGGAAAGGCACAATGGAGGAGGAAGACATAGAGGGAAGGGGAAGTGTGTTGGGGAAAAGAAGGATATTAAAATGGCCCTATCCTCTACTCCTTCTTCTTTGGGTTATCTCACCTTTGCCCCCCTTCTTACTATTTCCACCTTCCCTTCCTCATTTATACTATTCTTTCCAATTTGATACCCTCTTCCTTTTCCCCTCTGTCCCCCTCACCTTTCCACCCTCTCTTTCTCACCTTCTTTCAGCCCTTCCCTCCTTTCTCATCCCTTTTTCTGTTTCTCCTCCATCTTTTTCACTCCATTCTCCTCCACTCTTCTGTTCAGCTCTTTCCAACTTTCCTCTCTTTTCTGCCCTTGTATCCTTTTCTTTCCTCCCCACACTTCCATTTATACCTGTTTTCCCCCTTTCTCCTGTTTCCCTTCTCTTCTCCTCTTCATCTCCACTTCCTCCCTCTGCCCACATGCTTCTTCTCTCTTTTCTTTCCTCTAGAATGGCTCTGGAGTAATAACTATTACATTGTTTTGCTCCTGCCAGACTTCACTGTGTCCCATTCAGTGTCCCCTGTATCCTGGGCTTTAAAAAAAATGAACTAAAATAGCACCTGGTATCAGCAAATTAATGGGTGTGAAAATGCATGCTGCTGCAGCTCTTAAAGGGTTGCAGCAGTTGGAAGAAACATTTCATTTTTCTGAACGCAAGACGAGAAACAAAATCTTGTGGGTTCACCAATATGTCTGTGAACAAAGAAGGAGCAGTTTTTGGATGAAGCAGTAAACATCTTAATGCAATGCCTAGGAATTGAGGACTTCACATTCCCCTCACATAGGCACTACATGTCATGGAAAATTGAAACGGAAGCCTGAACACATTATTGGAGGAAAAGGGCTTAGTATTGGCTGCCAATCCCTTTTCTTTGGCTCTTCTCTTATTTTGATCTCAGCTCAATTCAAGGCCCAAAATAATTCCGCGCTCACATCGTTGGGCATTTCATGCCTCATCAAGAAATTCATTGCCTCTTCTGATGCTATTGGGACATCCACTGCAACTTCTTCCTCAGCAGTGTTGAACTCCTACTTGGTGACAGGGACTCCACTGGAGCCCCAGTGGTATGGGTTTGTTTCCACTGGAGTTTAGAAGAGTGAGGGGTGATTTGATTGAAGTATACAAGGTCCTGAATGACCTTGACAAGGTGGATGTCGAAAGGATGTTTCCTCTTGTGAGTGAGTCCAGAACTAGGGGGCACTGTTTTAAAATTAGGAGCCACCCTTTTAGGACAGAGATGAGGAGAATTTTTTTCTCTCAGAGGGTTGTGTGACTTTGGAACTCTGCCTCAGAAGGTGGTGGAGGCAGGTTCATTGAAAATTTTTAAGGCAGAGGTAGATAGATTCTTTTTAGGCAAGGGAATCAAAAGTTATCGGGTTTAGTTGGGAACGTGGAAAACGAAACACATGAAGATCAGCCATGGTCTTATTGAATGGTGGAGCAGGCTCAAGGGGCTGAATCATTTCCTTCTGTTCCTATTTCTTATGTTCTTATGTAATCCCTCCCAACTCAGTAAAATGGGTCAGCATGACAGCAAGGTTGGGGTGGAAAGCCGGGGATCCAGCCATGACCTATCTGCAGAAACAGGAGTAAAATCCTATTGCCATCAAAGTCAAATTGTTTTGTTTACACCCGCTATCTAAATTCAACTAATGCTTGTGATTTGTGGACGGAGTGCTGAAAGGTGTCATGGGGATGTAACCAATGCAAATTCACGTCAATGTCATAAAGGTGACATTTTCCCCTAAATATATTCATATAGCTGGCTTCTTCCATCGCTCACCTCAAACACAACTAAGAAATTCAACATAGCAAAACCTGGCAGAAAATCAGGCAGAACTGATTTCCACCTTATTTCTCTTACAGCCCCATCAATGGGGCATAATGAACACTAAAATTAGCCCCATTATCTCTGTAATTAATCTGGGCACCAAATATTTTGAAAATGTTTTGTCATATACTGCACATTGTATTCCACACTCAGAAACCTTAAAGCATGTAGCCTTTCACAAACTCAAGTGTGTCAAATTGCTTTAAGTATAGTCACTGTTGTGATATAGGAAATGCAGCAGTCAATTTGCACACACAGTAAAGTGCCATAAACGTCAGTGAAATTAATTATCAAGTTATATATTTAGAAAGTTTCATCAACTTTGTTTCCAATTTCCACCCTTCTCTCATCTTTACATGGTCCATCTCCAACTCTTCCCTTCCCTTCCTCTACTTCTCAGTCTCTACTTCTGGGAACAGGCTACCAAAGAATATTCACTATAAGCCCACTGACTCCCACAGCTATCTCAGCTACACTTCCTCACAACTCAATTCTTGTGAGTACTCCATGACCCGTATCTTCCAGTCACCTGTCATTTTAATTCTCCAACTTGCTCCCATGCTGTCTCATCTGCCGTCAGCCTCCTGCAGTGTTCAAATGAAGCTCCACCCAAGCTCAAGGAACAACAAAGCTCAACTTTTCACTTACCTTCCAGACACAACATTGAGGTCAATAATTTCAGAATGTAACCTCTGTACTCACCGCCTCCATTTTTTTTCCTGTCTCCTTTTTGTTTGCTTTTGGACAACATCTGTTCATTATTCTGCTATTCACACCTCCTCTAGACAAATCATTTTTTCTTTACTTGTCCCATTACCACTCCCCTTGGTCCTCCACTAGCAACTGTTTTGTTATTTAATCCCTCTTGCTTCCACCCTATCATAAACCTTCCCTTTTGTCCTTTTACCTACTCTACCCCCTTTCACTTCCTTAAAACCAATTGCATTTCTAACTTTCCCAGTTCTGATAAAATGTCATTGACCTGAAATGTTAACTCTGTAGCATTTTCCGTTTATATTTCGGCTTTCCAGCAACTGCTGTATTTTGCTTTGTAGTTGTGGAATAAAGGTTGGAGAATTGCCTTGCTGTTCTTTGATCAGCCCTGGGATCTTTTGATGTGCACCTGCAGCCTTGGTGTAATGTCTCATCTAAAAGACAACATATCTGACAATATCGTCACTCTCTCAGTGCTGCACTCAAGTATCATCCTGGAATATGCACTCAAGTGTCTGCAATAAGATTTGAACCCATAACCTTCTGATTCAAAGGTGAGAGCACTACCAATGAGCCAAGCTTTATGCCACAGCTATAAAATCAAATCTTCAGAAACTTTTGTGTTTAATGAACTGTGTGAAAGCATATTCCAATCTGAAATCACATTTCTAATGTTCTAGTTGAGTGCTGAGTTTGGCAAGAAGCATTATATATGGATCAGGTTTCGTAAAACAAAACATCACTCAAGCTGCAAGCGAATCTAAATTAAAATGCTTTATTATGCAAAATATGATCTTTTACAAGAGGTCAGTGTTTGAAAGATGACAAACATGTGCTGGAGTGACATTATTCAGTGCACTAAGCTATGAAATCATGAATAATTAGTGGAGATGTTATGCATGGTTCAGGATTATATATGGAAGCATCATGTCAAGACTATTTGAGTGCTGAGGATAACAAGAAACAATGTCAGGATCAACAATAAACCAATTCTTTTTTGAAGAGACCAGATTGGTTGCTAAGAGTTCATTTAAGTGCATCTAAGGTTTGGGAAATGAACATAGGGATGGGAGGAGATGAGAACTTGCGACTTGGCTTGTCAGCTATGGCTCAGTCAGTAGCATTCCTGCATCTGAGTCAGAAGGTTGTGGGTTTAAGACCGACTCCAGAGACTTGAGTGCAAAAATCTAGGCTGACACTGCAGTACAGAACCACGAGTATGAGTTACACAAACAGGAAATGCTGGAAAAACTCAGCAGGTCTGGCAGCATCTGTGGAGAGAGAGTTAACATTTCGAGTCCACATGATTCTTCTTCGGCGCTCAAGAAAGATAGAAATGTAATGGATTTTGGGGGTGAGTGGGGTGGAGCAAAATATAAGGTCAGGTGTCAGGATTAGGCGGGAGCTCAGCAGAGACTTGACAAAGATGCCATGGATACAAGACAAAAGCAGTGTTAATGGTAGTGTTAAAGACTAAAGAAGGTGCTAATAGTGGCATAAATGAAAGATAGCAGAATGTGTTAATGGCAGAACAATGGTCAGCTCTCTATAAAAGCAAAACATAAGAACAAGTTACAGCTGGCCCTGTCGGGAGAGCGGTTTGGGAAAAAATATTTAAAAAGATCAAAATGGAGGACAGAGTTCATGGTCTGAAGTTGTTGAACTCAATGTTAATTCCAGAAGCGTGTAAAGTGCCTAATAGGAAGATGAGGTGCTGCTCCTCCAGTTTGCGTTGGGTTTCACTGGAACACTGCAGCAGGCCAAAGACAGACATGTGGGTATGAGAGCAAGATAATGAATTGAAATAGCAAGTGACAGAAATGTCTGGGTCATGCAGGCGAACTGAGTGAAGCTGTTCTGCAAAGGGGTCGCCCAGTCTGCTTTTAGTCTCCCCAGTGTAGAGGAGGCAGCTTTGTGAGCGGCAAACACAGTAGATTAAACTGAATGAGGTGCAAGTGAATCGCTTCTTCATCTGAAAGAAGTGTTTGGAGTCTTGGATGGTGAGGAGGGAGGAGGTAAAGGGGTAGGTATTACACCTTCTACATTTGCATGGGAAGGTGTCATGGGAAGGGGATGAGGTGTTGGGGGTAATGGAGGAGTGGACCAGAGTGTCACAAAGGAAACGGTCCCTACGGAATAAGGACAGGGGAGATGAGGGTAAGATGTGTTTGGTGGTGGCATCATTCTGGAGTTGGTGGAAATGACAGAGGATGATGCTTTGAATGCAGAGGCTGGTGGAGTGAAAAGAGAGGACAAGGGGGACCCAATCATTGTTCTGGGAGGGAGGAGGAGAAGGACTGCAGGCAGAGGTGCTGGAGATTGGTTGGATGTGGTTGAGAGCCTTGTCAACCACAGTGCGGGGGAAGTCTCGGCTTAGAAAGAAGGAAGACATGTCAGAAGCACCATCTTGGAAGGTAGCATCATCAGAACAGGTGCAGCAGAGGCAGAGGAACTGGGAGAATGGGATGGAGTACTTACAGGAAGCAGGGTGTGAGAAGCTGTAGTCGAGGGAGCTGTGGGAGTGGGTGGGCTTGTAATGAATATTGGTGGACAGTTTATCACCAGAAGTGGAGACAGAGAGGTCAAGGAAAGGAAGGGAGCTGGACCACATGAAGGTGATAGAGGGGTGGAAATTGGAGGCAAAATCAATAAAATTTTCCAGGTCCAGACAAGAGCATGAAGCAGCACAGATACAGTCATTGATGTATGGAAAAAAGAGTTGTGGGAGGGTGCCAGAGTAGGGCTTGAACAAGGGATATTCCACATACCCCACAAAAGGCAGACATAACTGGGATCCATGCGGGTACTCATAGCCACACCTTTTATTCAGAGGAAGTGACAAGTTAAAGGAGAAATTGTTCAGTGAAAGAAAAAGTTCAGCCAGGAGGAGGAGGGTGGTGATGGATGGGGATTATTCAGACCTCTGTTCAAGGAAGAAGCGGAGCCCTTAGACCATCTGCTTTTATTCACGGCTAACAGTTGTCTTGAATGAGACATTAAAATGAGGCGCCATCTGTTTTAAGAGCATAAGACCATAAGACATAGGAGCAGAAATTAGGCCATTCGGCCCATCGAGTCTGCTCCGCCATTCAATCATGGCTGATAGGTTTCTCAACCCCATTGTCCCGCCTTCTCCCCATAACCTTTGATGCCCTTACCAGTCAAGAACCTATCTACCTCGGTCTTAAATACACTCAATGACCTGGCCTCCACAGCTTTCTGTGGCAATGAATTCCATAGATTCACCACTCTCTGGCTAAAGAAGTTTCTCCTCATCTCTGTTCTAAAAGGTCTTCTCTTTACTCTGGGGCTCCCTCGGATCCTAGTCTCTCCTACTAATGGAAACATCTTCCCCATGTCCACTCTATCCAGGCCTTTCAGTATTCTGTAAGTTTCAATCAGATCCCCCCTCATCCTTCTAAACTTCATCGAGTATAGACCCAGAGTCCTCAAACGTTCCTCATATGTTAAGCCTTTCATTCCTGGGATCATTCTCATGAACCTCCTCTGGACCCTCTACAGGGCCAGCACATCCTTCCTGAGATATGGGGCCCAAAATTGCTCAAAATATTCTAAATGTGGTCTGACCAGAGCCTTATAAAGCCTCAGCAGCACATCCCTGCTTTTATATTCTAGTCCTCTCGAAATAAATGCCAACATTGCATTTGCCTTCCTAACTACTGACTCAACCTGCAAGTTAACCTTAAGAGAATCCTGGACTAGAACTCCCAAGTCCCTTTCTCTCCCCATTTAGAAAATAGTCTATGCCTCTATTCTTCCTACCAAAGTGCATGACCTCACACTTCCCCACGTTGTATTCCATCTGCCACTTCTTTGCCCATTCTCCTAACCTGTCCAAATCCTTCTGCAGCCTCCCCGCCTCCTCAATACTACCTGTCCCTCCACCTATCTTTGAATCATCTGCAAACTTAGCCAGAATGCCCTCAGTTCCTTCATCTAGATCATTAATGTATAAAGTGAAAAGTTGTGGTCTCAACACTGACCCTTGCGGAACTCCACTAGTCACTGGCCACCATCCTGAGAAGGACCCCCTTATCCCCACTCTCTGCCTCCTGCCAGACAGCCAATCTTCTATCCATGCTAGTACCTTGCCGCTAACACCATGGGCTCTTATCTTACTGAGCAGCCCCCTGTACGGCACCTTGTCAAAGGCCTTCTGGAAGTCCAAGTAGATAACATCCTTTGGCTCTCCTTTGTCTAACCTGCTCATTACCTCCTCAAAGAATTCTAACAGATTTGTCAGGCATGACCTCCCCTTGATGAAACCATGCTGGACTTTGCCCTATTTTATCATGCACTTCCAAGTATTCTGAAATCTCATCCTTAATAATGGACTCTAAAATCTTACCAACGACCGAGGTCAGGCTAGTCGGCCTGTAATTGCCCGTCTTTTGCCTCACTCCCTTCTTAAACAGGGGGGTTACATTAGCGATTTTCCAGTCCTCAGGGACCCTCCCTGACTCCAGTGATTGCTGAAAGATCATCACTAATGCCTCCACTATCTCTTCAGCTATCTCCTTAGAACTCTGGGGTGTAATCCATCTGGTCCAGGTGATTTACCCACCTTCAGACCGTTTAGTTTTCCTAGCACCTTCTCCTTGGTAATGGCCACCATACTTACCTCTGCTCCCCGACTGTCTTGAATTTTGGGGATGTTGCTCGTGTCTTCCTCCGTGAAGACTGACGCAAAGTACCTATTCAGTTCCTCCGCCATTTCTTTGTTCCTCATTATTACTTCTCCAGCGTCATTTTCCAGCGTCCACTTTTGCCTCTCTCTTACCCTTTATATATCTTTACATATTTTCTCAGGCAAAAGATCTTATGGCACTATTTTGAAGAACAGCAAGGGCTTTACCTGTTGTATAAGGGATTAATGTTGAATATGTAAATGCATAGTCTATATCATTAGTGATGTAGGATCACGTAATAATAGAATAGAGATAGTTCTATGTGGAGCCTCATGCAGAGTCTAGCTTGTAAATAGTTAGCATAATGTTCAATAAAAGGTCAAGTTTGCTAACAGTATCGCCTCCGGCATTGTCTGTAAGCCTAGATCCACGGCTACCATCGATGTAAACCAAAACAATAATGATAGATGGTGGCAACGGATAAACAAGATGAAAGGAGCAACAAGTGAAGAGCCCAGCAAGTGGAAGGATAAGCAAGAGAAATGACTGCCAGACAAGGACAATGCAGGGAAATCTTCAAATGTACTCCGGACGAAGCAGAGGAAGAGATGGAAAAATCCTACCTTTGCCAGAGTGCTTTGACCATGTGAAAGGCCCAGGTCAAGCCAAGAAGCAGCAGAACGTGTGTTGCAGGTGTCCCGGGTACAGAACAACATCGGGACTAGCAGAAAAGACTAACAAGGAGAAGGTCAGAACCTTACCCAATGCCATAAGCAGTAGTGCAGGCAACGTTATAGTCAGACAGGTTCTAAACGAAGACACAGCATCATATGAAGAAGTTATCAAAGCCTTTGACACTTATTTTAATCTTCAAAAAATCACCATTATAGATTGAGCAAAATTTAATAGGTGCACCCAAAAATCAGGTGAGAGCATAGATTACTGCATTAGTGAGCCATATTGATTAGCTGAAAATTGTGAATACAGAGCCCTAAAAGAGGAATTAATTTGGGATACATTGTTGTGAGAGCCTTAGAAGAGACACATCGGATTTTCTGCAGTTGAGGGAAAATTTGACCCTATCGAAAGGCTGTACAGATAACAAGGCAGACAGAAGAGAAAAAGCAAAACAAAATTGTTATTTGATGTGAAAAGGAAAGCCCATTGGGAAAATAGCTGGATACAGTCCAGTTTATAGCACTTAACCCCAAAGAGAGAAAAAAAAGATGGTCCAGTCGCCACCATTATTCAGTGTTTGCATTGTGGCAAGAAAAGGCTGCATCAGCGTGAAGAATGCCCCGCCAAAAATGTGGAGTACCATTCCTGCAAGAAGGGAGGCCATTTTAAATCAGGTTACCACAACAAACAGCTCTTAAAAAACAATTAAAGGAGAAACAGCCAAGATCATGTAACCTTCAGGAAATTAGACATTCAGGAATTTGAAGAAGAGAAAGAACCAGAAGTACCATTTGCCATGATAATAGTTGATTGTGGTAGTGGACTCCAGTAATAGATAATATTAAGTACTCTGTACTAGATAGGGGGTGGCGGGGGGGGGGGTCACCTGACCTGGGGTTGAAGGTCAGATAGCACATGTTAGAGCTTGTCTTGATAGAATTCAGTTACTGCAGATATGTGTTTATGTTAGGAAAATGTGTTCTCAATAAAGTTAGCTCAGCTACAATGTCGACACCCTGTGTGCATCATTGAAACAAAAAGCAAGACATGGTGTCTGAAGTAAACAAAACAGAATAATGGAGGTTCAGAAACCACCAACAGAGCTCAGCTTGGAGGGAAATCTTGCCAAAAACTGGAGGAGGTTCCGGCAGCGATTCAAGCTGTACCACACAGCAATGGGCAATGATAAAAAAGCCCCTCAGGTACAGTCTTCCATCTTTCTTCACATAGCAGAGGTAGAATCCCTAGAAGTCTATAACATTTGAAAGTGATGAGCAACAAAATGACTTGAAAGAAATAATGGAAAATTCAAAGCCTACTGCAGTCCCAAGAAAAACATCATATATGAAAGATACTGATTTTTTACAGACGCGCAAAGCAGTGACAATATTAGTCAGTATGTAACTGAGCTGAGAAAATGAGCTAAATCATGTGAATTTGGAGAGCTTGATGAATCACTCATCTGAGATAGAATAATGTGCAGGATCACAAATTACACTCTGAGTGATAGACTGTTAAGAGAAGTTGATTTCAAGCTGGAGAAAGCAATAAATGTATGCAGAGCGGCAGAGACAACGAAATGCAGTATTAAACAGATGACAGAAGATGATAAGCCGCACATGGTCAAGCAGTTAGATGCAGTTAAACAGAAACAGCTCCGGGAAAGAACAAATAGACAGTTTGATTGTAATAAGAACAAAACTGCTATTAAAACATTTAAATGTTGATAATGCGGAACAGAGCATTTACCTCATAGTTATCCAGCTCACGGAAAGCAGTGTAAGGAATTGTGATAAACTAAATCACTTCACTAGGATGTGTAAATTGAAGAAAGCACACACTATTGATACAGACACTGAAACTGAACTTTTCGTTGGTGCAGTAACAACAAATTGCAAAGGAAGATGGATGGAAGACTGATTTACAAATTGTCAACGTGATGGTGAATGTCAAGCTTGACACAGATGCACAAGCAAATGTCATTCCCATAAGCCTGTATCCTAAGATAAGCAAAGAAAAACAGTGAACTAAAACAAAAGTGAAGCTGTCTACTTATACCGGTGAAAAAATTTGCTGTAGAGGGCAAATGCTCACTTAAAGTGAACAACAAAAAACAGACTCAAGCACTTCCATTCATAGTGGTGAAAACTGATGCAAAACCCATTCTTGGAATCAAAGCTTGTGAAAATCTGAAGATAATCAAGAGAATAATGACTGTCACCACTGATGACATCCTGAACAAGTATAAAGATATGTTCCAGGGAATAGGCTGCCTTAAAAGAGAATACACCATCAAGATTGATGAAACAGTGAGACCCAAAATACAACCACCCAGGAAAATGCCAATTATGCTGAGAGACCGACTGAAAGCAGAGATGGACAGAATGGAGAAACTTCACATCATCAAGAAAATTGAAGAACCGACAAAGTGGGTTAATCCAATTGTAATTGTAGAAAAATCAGGTGGGAATCTGAGAGTCTGTCTGTATCCCAGAGACCTAAACCAGGCAGTACAAAGAGAGCATTACCAGCTGCCCACAGTAGAAGAGATCATGAATGTGTAAGGTAGCTGAAGCTAAAATCTTGGATGCGAGTTCAGGCTTCTGACAGGTCAAGATGGATAAACGCAGCTCCTATCTCTGTACCTTCAACACACCATACGGGCGATACAGGCTTTTATGTTTACCTTTTGGTATTAATTCAGCTCTGGAGTTGTTCCACAGAACAGTGAAGTGGCTGTTTGAAGGGTTAGAGGGTGTGGAAACATATATCGATCATGTGCTGGTCTGAGGGACTGAAGCTGGACCTAAGTAAAATCGAAGCAATCGTGAACATGCCACCCCCAGAATGTAAGAGAAACTTAGAGAAGTTTTTGGGAATGGTGACCTATCTTGGGAAATTCATTCCAAACATGTCAGACCTGACAGCACCTCTCAGAGAACTTCTACAAAATGATGTGGAATGGCACTGGGAACAAAGTCACCAGGAAGCATTGATCAGTCTGAAGAAAACACTGACCCAGAATGGAGAAAGAAATGTTGGCAATTGTGTTTGGCCTAGGACGTTTCCATCAGTTTGTCTATGGCAAAGACGTGGAGGTAGAGTCTGATCATAAGCCTTTGGAAGCTATAATTACAAAGCCCCTGCACTGTGCACCACCAAGAATCCAGAGATTCTTAATACATCAGCAGAAGTACCAGGTCAGAGTTAAATACAAACTAGGCAAGGAAATGTACATCACAGACACTCTGTCACGTGCATACCCACCTATAGAGGAAGAGGATAAAGAAATGGAAGCACAGGTTCACATGCTCACAAAGAACTTACCTGTGGCTGTAACCAAATTGGATGAGATCAGGGAAGCGACCAAGTACGACGCCACCCTGAGAAAATGGCAGTAGATTGTGCAAACTGGCTGGTTCACACATCGGAGTGGAGCCCCTCTGCTGTACAAGAGTACTGGAACTTTCAGAGGAACTTCATGTAGCAGAAGGAACACTTTTCAAGGGAGAAAAGATCATAATTCCTGCAACACTGAGGAAAGAAATGTTGCAGCGCATACATGAAAGTCATCTTGACATAGAAATATGCAGGAGAAGAGCTCGAGACGTAATATATTGGCCTGGAATGGGAGCACAAATTGGTGAAATGATGAATGCGTGTGCAGTGTGCCAAAAGTACAGGAAATCACATCAAAAAGAACCAATTCAACCACACAGTGTTTTAGAGAGGCCCTGGCAGAAAATTGGAGTGGACTTGTTCACATTTAATAACAGTGAGTACGTACTAACAGTAGATTATTACTCAAAGTTTTTTGAGTCTGTGCTGCTGAGAAATGATAGTAAGAGCATCACTGTTATAAATCATTTAAAATCAATTTTTGCTCACCAAGGCATACCTGAAGTGCTCATCTCAGATAGTGGTCCACAGTTCTCAAGCACTGAGTTTCGCAAATTTGCACACAGGACTGGGAGTTTTGCTGCATTACGTCAAGTCCCAAATATCCACAATCCAATGGAATGGTGGAACGTACCATACAGACCTTAAAACAGCTGTTGAAGAAGGCAAAAGCAGATGGAAGAGACCACTATCTGGCCCTGCTGGATTTCAGAATATTCCATTAGAGGGCATTGGAGCATCTCCAGCACAGCTTCTGATGGGGAGAAGACTAAGAACTAAGCTTCCAACTGCAACCCAACTGTTATTTCCACAGCCAGTGAGCTACAGCGTGCAGGACCTGCTCAAACTGAGACAGCAGAAGCAGAAACAGTACTTTGATCGAGGCGCCTGACCTCTACCTGACCTGAACATGGGAGAGATAATGAGGATTCAGCATGAATGGGTCTGGAATCCTGCTGTTGTCACAGGAATCACAGGAGAACCAAGGTCTTAAATAGCGCAGACTCCAAATGGACGACAGTGCAGGAGAAATTGAAATTCTTATGGAAAACAAATGAAATGCAACCCTGCCCTGAACCAGAAAGTGTAGCTGAAGATCAAAAATCAGAATGCCCCAGTGAAGCAACAGGTAACTAGACAAAGCCTGAGAGTCCTGAGAACTGTCCACAGGGTGATAGTGACACAGAGCTAGAGAAGGCCCCTCGACCTTCAAAATCACCTCTGTCCCCATTCAGAACATCCAGTGGAGGAATTGTGACAAAACCACAGAGATACAGAGCTGAGTAAAAGACAAAACAGGCTGATGAAAACAGAATAAGAAACAATAGATAAGAGGCTTTGTGTATTTGAGTTGTAAAGAATTTTTTTTAATAAAAGGGAAATGTCATGATAATAGTTGATTGTGGTAATAGACTCCAGTGTTAGATACTATACGGTGCTCTGTGCTAGATGGGGGGGTCACCTGACCTTGGAGTTGAAGGTCAGATAGTATGTGTTGGAACCTGTCTTGATAGAATTCAGTTACTGCAGATATGTGTTTATGTTGGGAAAATGTGTTATCAATAAAGTTATCTCAGCTACAATGTCGACGGCCTGTGTACTTCATTGAAACAAAAACAAGAAATCATCCTTGGGAGAAATTATAGGATCAAATGGGAACTATTGGGTGCAGATATTATGGTCAGCGGTCAAAAAACGACCTTCAAGTTAGACACTGGAACGGGAGTTTCAATTCTTTCAGACACAGGAAAGTATTTAAAGCCAGACTTACTCCAGCCATCGACCATAAGACTCCATGGTCCAGGAGGTATTCAGCTGAAAGTAAAGGGACAGTTGACTGCTAAACTCCAGTAAAAAGGAAGAGAAGCCATAGAAACTTTATATGTGATCCACAATGAAGAATACTCACTGTTAAGTCAAAAAGCTTGCACAGATTTACAATTAATCTTTAAAGGAAATGAAATGGAAAATCTTGAGGAAACCAGGCAAGAGATTTCCCTGGAACAGCAGGTGAAGGAACAAAACTAACATGTACAAGGCAAACAGCAAACAACAGCAGATGCATTGTCCTGCATTCCTGTTGGAAAACCTGAAAAGGGGATCATAAATCTTGTTGAGGAGGTAGAGTCACACAGCTCATTGAATTCAAAATTCCTACCAGCAACTACACAGAGACTGAACGAAATATAGCAAGCAAAGTACAGAAAACAGATGAAGAATGCACTAAAATTAGAGAATGCTACAAAAATGAATAGCCAGAAAATGTTCCAAACAATCTCGTCCTGAAACAATACTTTGAGCAACACAGACATCTCAGCATTATTGACAACTTATTAATCTACAATGGGAGGTTGGTCATACTAAGGGTCCTTAGACTCGAGATCCTTCAAAGAATACACCAGAGACACCTAGGCATGACAAAATGTCATGCCAGGGAGCAAAATTCATTTTTGTGGCCAGGAATTTCTAATTACAGGAGGACATGATTCGTTGAGCTACATTATCTGTGCAATCCATCGCCAAGAGCTGAATGACCCTTTGATGGTATCCTCATTCCCATCCAGACCTTGGGAACATCTTGGAATGGACCTATTTGATCTCTAGGGGAAGACATTTCTCATAGTTGTTGACTGTTACTCCAGATATCTTCATGGAATAACATTCAAAGCAAACCTTAATTCACTAAAATAATTTTTTTCCACTCATGGCGTTCCAAACCTTGCCATTTCAGACAATGGTCCACAGTTTGTGAATGAAGGGGTCAAGAAATTTACAGAAGACTACGGATTTGTCCACACAACTAGTTCACCCAGGTACCCACAAGCAAATGATGAAGTGGAGAGAGGAGTAAGAAAAGTCAAAACTTTGATGAAAAAGAATGATGATCTCAACTTTATACTGTTGAGATACCATTCCACACCACTTCAGAATGGGTTGGCTCTGTCAGAACTTCTGATGAGAAGAAGATTACTCACTCAACTTGCTGTTCTTGCATATATGCATATGCCATGTCTAAAAACCTCCGACATCGAAAGAGAAAGGAGAAGGAGGATGAGTATTGTGTAAATCAGACCAAAAATTACAATCACTGCCATAGAGTGCAGACGTTACCAGACCTCCAACCCGGTGAATCAGCCTGGATTAGAGACCAGCATAGATAAGGCCATGTATTGAAAAATACATAAATTCTGAGATCTTTTCTTGCAGAGACTGAGAATGGGATAGTGAGAAGAAATAGAAGCACACTCATATATACGAGAAGAAGACTAATGGACTAATTACCCTTATGATCAGGGAGACAACCTGAACAGAGAACCAATAGTCTCTGATGATTCACTTGCTACTCTACAGAGTTCGAGACAGAACAAGGAGAACCTGAATCCTATGTAAACTCCGAGAGAGATGGGAACAATATTGGGAATTTGGTGAAACCACCACAACGCTTATCTCTGTGAACCAGAGATGAAGGCAGAGACTTCGGGGGAAGATATAGGATAATATAAATGCTATTTATTGAGTCAGAGACTTGGGGGGATACATAGTATAAGCAGCTAATGTTGAATATGTAAACATATAGGGCGGAATTGTCCCAGATTTGCACTATGTGCAGTAGAGGGCAGGTAAAACAACAACCGCAATGGTGGGTTTTCACACCGTATTGTCCCAAACTGACACATTCGCCCACCTGCCATCTCCCCGCTGCTGCATCACGCCGCATGCCATGTTTAAAGTCCAGCCACGTGCACACATCTCAGTGCCTCCAGACCACCACTGCTGCATGGAAGACATGGCCCTGAAACTGAAGAAGACTGCAGCCCCCAGGTTCGGCGACGTGTCCCTCGAGCACCTTTTGTGTGACACGGAGGCCCGTCTGGATGTCCTCTGCCCCCACTCTGGCCGCAGGATGGGCAGAAACAGCACTAACATGGCTTGGGAGGCGGTGGCGACAGTCAGCGCGAGCACCCTTCAAAAGAGGACAGCCACCCAGTACGCAAGAGGATGAATGATCTCCTCCGTTCCGTCAGGGTAAGTCACTCTTCTCATTAATCTCAACTCACACACTCACAAACCCTTCACACATCCACAGAGCCCTCACTCACTGCCGATTCAAGGACCATCACTATTCACTCTCTCACACACACACCTTCATTGTCCTCATCCCGTCCATAGGACCACTCACCCCCCCACATAGGCCAGGCATGCTTATCATCTGGCCCGGCAGGCGTTCTCCTTACACTTTCTCCATCTCTATTCATGCTGGACAAACTGGCACACAACAGGAGGGAGAGGTCACAGATTGGTGGCGAAATGCCCGAAATAAAGGCCCTTACCGATTTTTAAAACAGAGCCATCCAGCTTGCCGGCGAGGATCTGGACCATTCCTGTGGTGACGGTGAGATTGGCGCTGCTCTACCTAGTGAGGATCTGGCAGAGCAACATCCATCAGACAACCATGCTGTGAGTGATGTGTCCTGTTTCACAGGCCACTGCCATGCACTAATTATCTCTCCTTGCTTCCGCAGGCACATCTGGGAAACATCCAACGGAGTCCACGACCCAGGGCCTCCAATCAAGCCTCAAAGAAACCTCAGAAGAGGAATCTGGAGGCGCCCTCCCTGAAATCCCGTCACTGCGCTCACCCACACCCTCCACCAGCGCAGAGACACACACCTCAGTGGGACCTAGCTTTAGAGTAGCCTCGAGATCACAATCTGGTGAGCACATCACACTGCCTGATTCACAGCAGACAGTGGCAGGGGCTTCCCAGGTTTCTGGTGCTCGGGAGACTGCTGGAGGCCAGAACATTGCTGAGTCCAAGTCAGATGACGAGCTACTGGACTCGGTCATGTCACAGTTGCTGGAGCTGCAAAGGCAAGCTAAGGAACAACAGGAAGGGATGTCCGCTGCACTCCTCAGATTGCAAGGCACGATGGAGGAGTCCATCCGCCTTCATTCTGAGGTAATAGCACCAGCATTGCAACGCGCCAAGGTCAACACTGATAGGATGGTGGCTGCCATGGAGACCTTGTTTCAGGACTTCGCTTCTGCACTGCTGCTTGGACTCAATTCCATTGCTGATGCCATATTTGGCCTCCAACAGTGTATACGTGAGAGGGGTGCCGGGCAGCTCAATCTCACTCCAGCTAACTCTGCTCCTCAAGGAGTCAGCCCAGGCACCCATAGGGAGGAGGATCAGTAGGTGCACTCTCTAGACCCATCCATCCAGGTGACTCCAAGAGTATCCGGCCCATCCAACTCCCCTTCTTCCTGTGACCTCAGCAGCTTCAGCTCCACAGGCCGGGGAGGGCGCCACTGCATGGGTATTGATCGCTTGTACATACTGTTCACTATTGTCAATAAACTCCTAAGAATGTCTCCCTGTCTATGGTTCCTTGTCCTGATGAGCAGTGTTCTTGTCAATGAGATGTGAAACCTGTCTGCACAAGATAAAGGCAGGTGTCTCAGCCCAGGGCCTCTTCCCTGTGCTCTGTGCAGCCTTCAGACCACAGTGACGGTGCGGCCTTACACTCCCTGCAAGCATTACTGATGCCTGCACCTCGGCAGTGCTGGTCAATGCTGCCAGAATGTAGTGGGCAGGCGTCACAGAGTTCTCTCATTCTCCCTGTGTGCTCTCAGCACCTTTAAGGTTGGGCTGGCCTCCATCTCTTCAGCATCTGCGACCACTGATGCTGTGCTCCAGCTCCCAAGGGCTCAGGTGCTGAAGGCGGACAAAGGATCAGATGTTTCTAAAGTTTCATGGCTGTGTCTCTATGATAAGATCCTGCTCACAGAGTGCAAGCGAGCTGACCTCAGCCAGACAGGAGTCAGACATTCTTAGGAGGTTATGTGAAGATCTGTGGAGTGTTCTCACTGCATGTCGGCAACAACCTCCTGCAATCGAGCGACTATTAGGGCCTCCACTGCATCTCCATGACAGGAGCATTCTCACAGAGGGTATTCACGCTGCCGTAAGCCAGGCTGGAATCAAACTTCCACAGATGCGATGTGAGGATGTATGGATCACCTCACTGAATGTCGTCATCATCCTCCACAAATCTAGCAACTATGATGGCCTCCCGAGTGTGCCTGCCTCATCTAGCCAGTGCGAGGGCCTCATCCCCGTCATTGTCACCACCAAGATCCTTCTCACCGTCATCCCCGTCAGCGTCCTCCTCATTGGAAGAGACGTGCAGCTCCTCCATCTCCTCCTCAGCCAGCTCATCTCCCCGTTGGGGTCCCAGGTTATAAAGGGTGCAGCAGACGATGATGGTGCATGACACCCTCTGCGGACTGTATTGCAGGGCTTCACCAGACTGGTCCAGGCACCTGAACCTCATTTTCAGCATCCCGATGGTCTGCTCCCCCAAGGTGCGAGCTGCAGCATGAGCCTCATTATACCATCACTCTGCTGCAGTCTGAGGCCACCACACAGGTGAAATCAGCCACGGCCTCTGCGGGAACATTTGTCTGCGAGGAGCCAACTCTGCAGTCTCTGTGGACCCTGGAAGACTCCAGGGATCTGTGACCGACTGAGGATGTAGGCGTCATGCACACTCCCTGGAAACCGTGTGCGCACTGCAGGATGCGTTTCTGGTGGTCGCACACCAGCTGCACATTCAGTGTGCGAATGGAACCGTTGCAGTTGATGTAGTGGACCGTGTGTTGCGACGGAGACCTGAGCGCCACATGAGTGCAGTTGATCACACCCTGAACCTATGAGAAACCCGAGGTCTGGACGAATCCAATTGCTCTTGGATCCTGCTGTCCCGGGCCGGGGCAAGATGCACAATGCTGTGTGCCCTTGCAAAGATGGCATCCATGACCTCATGGATGCATTTGTGAGTGGAGGCTTGTGAGATCCCACAGGGGTCACCTGTGGAGCCCTGAAAGGAGCCACTGGCATAGAAATTGAGCACCATGGTCACTTTCACAGCCACTGGCAGTGGATGCCCTCTATGTCCCAGTGGCGCCAAATCCTGCAGTAAATGGCAGATGTGACTGACTAGTTCCCTGGACATGCGCAGTCTTTGGCGACACTGGTTCTCGGTCATCTGCAGGGATGAAAGGCATTCATACACGCAGGGGGTGTCGCTAGGTGCCAACCAGCGATGGCTCATTGCTGCTTTTGGGGGGCGTGTGCGGGAACCCCAGCCGCCCCTTCTTCCTGAGGTTGCTGCTCCTGCCTCTGTACAGCCAGGAGCTTCAGTCGCTCTCTCCCCTGTCGTCTTCACTCTCTGTGGGCCATCAGGCATACAGCCAGTTCACCAGCCTCCATGATCTTGATGTACTCCTCCTGCAGGATGAAAGAGAGAGACAGGTGGTTAGCCTGGGTATAATAAGAACCTGTTCTGGTTAAGTGGGACGGCCCCTTAATGCCTCCCGGAGAGGCCACCATTTGGGTGGCCAGAGATTATTGCACTGTATGGCTGCCCTGTTAGCTTGAACCATGAGGGAGACTGGTCCAAACCGGGATGCTGGTGTTGCAAGGGGCCGTGAGCACCTCCAGCAGTGACTGCTACATGGCCAACTTTAGTGTGCAGTTATCCAACTGTTCTGCAGTCCACTAAAATGCTCATGAATTTGCAGTCTGTGCCAGGAGAGGAGGTGAAAAGCTTTGGAGCACTTGGTGGCGCTTTGATGCCTTTGCATTGTTTGAGTGGGCAGAGAAGCTAGGAGACTGACCCCAATCATATCAATGTGGCCACACTTGAACTGTCTCAGTTGCAGAGGAATGGTCACTTTATACAGGTTTCTCTAATGCGTGGCTACTTCCTTCGCCCACCATACCCCCACCCCGAATGCTTGTGGGCTATCTTCAACGGCAGAGCTGCCCTTAACATCCCCACCACCAGTCGCCTCAATGATAGGGCTGCCCTTAACCCCAACCTCCCCCCAACGCCCCTGAATCTTGAAGTCCAACAGGCGACTCTGGCGAGCGCTGCACAACATTACTGTGTACTCACCTCCGAGTTCCCCTCAAAATGCAGGCTGCCAAGTGCACGTCACTTATGTGCTGTTGTGAAACATGGTGACATGCTTTCCCACCAACGTCGACAGATGATCAAACAGGGGGAATCGATTCCAGCAAGCTGGCCTGATAATGATATGCAGATGTATTACAATGAGGTTCCCGACATCAGAGGGTGGGAAATGCAGCCCATCATTGGCAGGCTGAGCAGACGATCGTGAACTGGATTCTCGCCATCGTTAAACCAATCGCACCATATTGCCTGCTCACACCATCGATCATGCCCGATGCCAGCAGGCATGGGAAATTCCGCCCATAGTCTACATCATCTGTGATATAGGATCACATCATAATAGAGCATGGCGAGAGACAGTTCTATGTAGAGCCTTGTGCAGTGTCTACCTTGTTAAGTGGTTAGCATAATGTTAAATAAAATATATAGTTTCCTAACAGTATTGTCTCTGGCATTGTCTGTAAGTCCAGATCCATGACTACCACTTATGAGACCAAAAACAACAATGACAGTTTATCCTTGGTATCCTGGCCAATATTTATTCTTCAATCAAAAACAGATAATCTGATCTTATCACATCGTTGTTTGTGGGAGATTGCTGTGCACAAATTGCCTTCCCTGTTTCCTGCATTAAAGCAGTGATGACATTTACAGTTACTCCATTGGCTGTAAAGTGCTCTGAGACATCCTGAGGTTCTGAATGACACACATAAATGCAAAGTTTTTATTCTTTCATGCTATATCAAAAATGATACCAATTTCCTGGCCACCTCTCAAAGGTATCCAGTCATCAGGACAGGGCTCCTGTCATATTTGTGGTGAACAAAAATGAATTATCCAGACCACGTTTTACAAATTTCTACATTGGATATTCTCTGATGTTCAGCATCACTAATCTCTTCCAAGAGCAGCTCATGTCCCCTACAATCAGCAGTTTAATTTTTGCTGTTTAATCTGTAGTTACATTAACAGCATGGTCTAAAGATAATAAAAATACAGTAGTTATATGGTCCAAGTCTTTCTCTTCCATTGTATTTGCTTATTTTGTTATATGTCAGCTGAATGATGTCCAACCTCTTAAATCAGGTGATATATGAAGCTATCTGATTAATTCAAGTGCAGGGGCTTTGGACAGCTTGGTTAGTAACTGAAATTGTCACATTAACTGTGTTTAACATAATTATTTCAGTAAGCATAGTGCTCATTAAAGGATTTCCTAATATCAATAAGTTGCTAATTTATTAGCTGCTGAGTACAAATATTCTACAAGTCAAGTACAAGAAGCCTTGAACTGCAAAGAAACAAAACAAAAATCAAAATTACATGTAGCAGCAACTTTAAGTTCTGAGCATCATTATGTAATTAGTTCCTTGTAGTATAATTACAAACAGCATGTGGTTAGGGAGTTCAGGAGCCAAACCCCCTTATCTACTCCATCTGGTAAGGCAGATAGGATGAAATGATGCATATGTGGACGGTACAGTGATTCAGACTTTGATTCTAATCCTTGGTGATGTTGTAAACAGCTTGTGAGATGCTTCAATTATAACATTCATAATCCTGCAGCCACCTTTTCTTCATAACTCTGACACACTGGATTTCAAAAAGGAAGCAAGATTCCTCCTGAGCCTAAAGAGCTAATTAGGAAACACCAACTTGGTTCTCTGATCACAAGTGTGTTTTTCCAGTGAAATTTATTAAACTCATTAATTCACTCTGATGAAGTGTCATTGAAGAGATGCAGCTTGAAAGCGTACTGAAAATGTCCAGCTCTTTTTCATCCTAATTTCCTGTTTGTCCCTTGTTTAAATTGGAGTATCAGATTGCAGATTATGTTCTTGTATTTGACACAATACCTAAAGTATATCCAATCTAATCACCTTGGTTGGGGTTCTGTTCCCTATGGACCCTTTTTTACACTGAAGTACATTTTTATTGCTTATAAATTTTTAATGCTGTATGTATTTCCACATGGGTTTCCTATTTCCTTCACAATAGATCTCATCGAAACCTACTGAAGGGTAAGGAACAAAATAAAAGTATTTTCAGAATTTTAGCACCTATCACAAGGCATTACTGAAGAAAATGTCATCTTAAAAACAGTGTAAGCCAGAAATGAAATTTTGCGTAGAAATGACCATGAACTCATTAAATTCTGTTTGCTAATGGTCTCAGTATTTAATTTAAGATTTTTAAATATTTCTCAGATCAAAAGAGCTTTACTGACATGCACTTTATTGTTTAGATAGAGATTATTAAACACCGTATGCGCTGACACAAAGAAATCAGCGTTGCGTACCTTTCCTGACAAAATACAGCATGTACAATGGTAACATTTACAGCAGTTATGCTGTAAAGTTGGATAAACAGAAAGAAAGCACAAGATAGCCAATGAGCCTATGTATAACTAGCATACATATGATGGATATAAAATTAGCACACAGTTTACAAGCATAGTGATGGACAATGAGATCTGAATCGCATTCAGATCACCAAATTATAGACAGGTAAAAAATGTACTGTAGATGCAGATAGCTGACATGATGGATCATAAACTGACCAGCTTACATAGGATAGAGAGGCAACCATAAGAAAAGCAATCATTTAGTTAAATAGTCAATATCTACTGAACAAATAGCTGACATATCTCTTCATTAACTAGTGTCATAACATATTTTGTACCCATCTGAGATGGTAAACGGGCCTCAATTTAACCTCTCATCTCCACAGGGCAGCACTCCTTCAGTGCTGCAACTGAGTGTCAGCCTAGATTTTTGAGCTCAGTTTCTGGAGTGGAATTTTAAACCCACAACCTATTGAGTCACAAGTGAGAGTACTACCACTGAACACAGGTTGAAATAGACAATGGATAAAAAGAAAGCACTCACACAAGGGAAGGACAGATAGGAATATAGTTAATCAACAAAAGCCAGCAAAATGACTAGACCAAACCCAACCAAAAGCCAACGTCGAATAGATAGCTACATTGATTAAAGTTACATTGATTGGTGTCTATTGATTCAGGTGTTCAGGCATTATATTTGGTTGGATGCTGAAGTATTTTACTACATTCTGCTTACAATATTTACAGCAGTGCTCAATCTCGACTAAAGACAAAGGTAAGATTTTTCATTAAAAAATAATCATCAACGATACAACAAATTCAGATGGAAAATTATAGATGGACACCCAACACGGTAATTAAACACAAGAATAATGCTCATAAGCTGTAAATGAGCCTTAACATTTTATCATTTTGTCAATGTTAAGGATATAGGCTGATTTACATATAAAGTATGACTTCATCTACTATGTAATTTGTTCAAACAACCTATTGGATTATGCCTAGATTTAGAAGATTTATACTATGTTTTTATAGTTGAATTCACAAATAAGCGGTGAATGTTACCAAGTACAAAAATAATTTACTTCTTTGAATATAAATTCAGCAGGTTTGGTTCACATACCAAAGACTGGATTAAATTCAAATCAAAGAAAACTGCTTTGCACAAAATATGAGAAGGTATTTAAATATCTGTTACACTGGTTCAAAGCTGTCCACATCAAATTTACTCCCATTCCTTCCCCTGACATACATACATACGAACATAAGAAGTAGGAGCAGAAGTAGACCATTCGGCCCATCGAACCTGCTCCACCATTCAATAAGATGATGGCTGATTTGTTTGTATTACTAATTCCACATTCCCATCTACCTCTGATAACCTTTGATTCACTTGCCTAACAACAATTTATCTACCTCCATCTTAAAGATATTCAATGACCCCAACTCCACCACATTCTGATGCAGAGAGTTCCAAAGTCGCACAACACTCTGAGAGAAAATTTCTCCTCATGTCTGTCCTAAAAGGGCACCCCCTAATTTAAAACAGTGCCCCTAGTTCTGGACTCACCCACAAGAGGAAACATTTCCGTGTCCACCTTGTCAAGACTGTTCAGGATCTTAGATACTTCAAGTCACCCCTCACTCTTCTAAACTCGAGTGGAAACAAGCCCAGTCTGTCTCACCTTTCCTAATAAGACAACACACTCATTCCAGGTCTCAATCTAGTAAACTTCCTCTGAACCTCCTCCAATGCATTTACATTCTTCATTAAATAAGGTGACCAAAATGGCACACAGTATTCGAGATGTGGTCTCACCAAAGCCCTGTATAACTGAAGCATAACATCCTTACTTTTATGTTCAATTCCTCTTGTAATGAAGGATAGCATTCCATTAGCCTTCTTAATTACTTGTTCCTGCATTCTAACTTTTTGTGACTCATGCACACGAACACCTAGATTTCTCTGCACCTCAGAATTCTCCAGTTGTTCTCCATTCAAGTAATACTCTGCTTTTTTATTCTTCCTGCCAAAGTGGACAACTTCACATTTTCCCACATTGTACTCCATCTGCCAGATTTTTGCCCACTCACTCAACCTATTTATATCTGTCTGCAACCTCCTTATGCCCTCTTCACAACATTCTTTCCTACCTATCCTTGTGTCTTCTGCAAATTAAGCTATCATGTCTTCACTCCTTTCATCTAAATCATTGATATAAATTGCAAAAAGCTGAGGCCCCAGCACAGACTCCTGCGGGACTCCGCTCGTTACATACTGCCAATCAAAAAATGAACCATTTATGCGTACTCTCTGTTTTCTCCCAGCCAGCCAATCTTCTATCCATGCTAATATGTTACTCCCTACACCAGGAGCTTTTATTTTCTGCAATAACATTTGATGCGGCACCTTATCGAATGCCATCTGGAAATCCAAGTATAGTACATCTGCGGGCTCCCCTCTATCCATGGTACAAGTTACTCCTTCAAAGAACTCCAATAAATTGGTTAATCATGATTTCTCCCTTTCACAAAACCATGCTGACTCTTCCCAATTACATTGAGTCTTTCTAAGTGCCCAGCCATAACCTCCTTAATGGTCAATTCTAATACATTCCCCATGACAGATGTCAGGCTAACTGGCCTACAGTTTCCTGTAAATCTTGGTTAACGCTCCAATTGTGCTGAAATTCATGGTGGCCATATCTCGGTATAAGTGTTAGGATGCAACTGTCCAGCCGCCAGCCACTGAAGTTTGCAGAGTTGAAGAATTGGGAAGGGGTCTGCAACAAACTGTCTGAAAGGATGCTAGAAGCATAAACATTCATTACATTTAAAAAAATACTTGAACATGCATTTGAAGTGACGTAACAGACAGGGCTACATTTCAAGAGCTGGAAAGTGGGAAAGGCTGGATAGCACAGACATGATGGGTTGAATGGTCTCCTGTGCTCTAAATTTTCTCTATTTCTATGTTTCTTAAGTGATTATCAGAACTTGAAGTGGACAACTTGCCAGATGGCATGATTTCAGGCTGTTGAAAGGAGTCAGTGAGGTGATAGCACAAGCTTCAATCTTTCCTAAACATGCCAATTATGCTGTGAAACTGGAGGGCAGCTAGTGTAGCATCTTTATTCACAAAGGAAGAAAAGTGTAAACCAGGTAACTCATTGAATGCCAGCTATGTGCACTCTTTTTAAAAAATTATCCTCTATCTCTGAGTGGTCCTACTTTAACTTCTTTTACTTACTTATATGTAGAGGAGGCAATGGTGTAGTTATCCAGAGACCCAAGGTGATGCTCTGGGGACCTGGGTTTGAATCCCACCATGGCAGATGGTGAACTTTGAATTCAATAAATATCTGGAATTAAAAGGCTAATGATGACCATGAAGCCATTGTCAATTGTTGTAAAAACCCATCTGGTTCCCTCATGTCCTTTAGAGAAGGAAATCTGTTGTCCTCACCTGGCCTGGGCTACATGTAACTCCAAACCCAAAGCAATGTGGTTGACGTTTAAATGCCTATGAACAAGGACAATTAGGAAATAGGCAATAAATGTTGGCCGTGTCAGTGATGCCCACATCCCACAAATAAAAAAAGTTTACATTTCATTTTATAATCCCTGCTCATCTTTTCCATAAGCCTTTTTAACCATCCTTTTCACCTTACTACACCATCTATACTCCCCATGGAAGGCTAACCCAACGTTATTCCATTTAACTTTTAATTTACTTTTAATTGCTCTAGGACAACATATTCAATGCACACACATTTCACCTTATAGGAGTTTGTTGGAGCCAAAATTCTTCAGCCTTTCTGCTGTAAACCAGCAAGACCAGCAACCTAGGAGAGGGTGATATTTGTGGTGGTGGTGAGGGGGTGTGTGGGCAGGGGTTACAATTCTGGGAGTTCCTGTGTTTTGGATGGACCCAGCAGTGCTCAGACCATTGTACAAGGCTGCTGATTGACTGTTGAGGAGCTCATCTGGTCATCCAGGTCTGGACTGTTCAAAACATTTTAAGTGTTTCTTGATCCTTCTACAAAGCAAGGGAGGAACTATATTTTTAGTTTCTAAGAGGAAAGTGCAGCCGCCCCCTTGTCCCACAACCCATCATCAAGTCAGGCAGCCTCAGTCAGGATACCTGGTCCTCTGGGATAGATGAGCAATCAAGTTGCCTGGCAGTGCGGGCACCTGACATTCACATGCGAAATGTGAACCTCCAGTTCCTCAGCACAATTAGCATGTTTAGGTAAGATTAAAGATTCTGCTATCACCTCAAGGCAGGAAGTGTTCTTTTCTGAAGATGGCATAAGAAGGCCCTCCTGCCAGACCAAGGCAGCCTGGACAGACGTGGCAGAGGAGGTGAGCAACTGTGGGGTCACCGGCCGAACCTGGTTCCAGTGCAAGAAACGGGTCAATGACCTGCTCTGATCCAGAAGGATAAGTGCCAGTACCGCATCATCAACAGGAGTCTTTTGTGTGATCATTAATAATGTATATGTGCGAGTGTGCAGCTACGTCAGAAGAGTAAATGCGTGATCAGCCTGGGCAATTGAGGCCAAAGTCTGTGGAAGTTTAGCTTTTGTGTGCACTTGGATGCAGCATGTGAACACCTTACTGATCAAAAATCTGTCTATCTCAGCCTTAACGACTCAGCCTCTACAGCCCTCTGCGATAAAGAATTCCACAGTTTCACTGCCCTTGAGAAGAGAAAATCCTCCTCATTTCTGTTTTAAATGGGTGCCCTCTTACTCTGAGATTATGCCGTCTGGTCTTAGACTCTCCCACAAGGGGAAACAACCTCTCAGCATCTACCCTGTCAAGCCCCCTAAGAATCATGTATGTTTCAATAAGGTTGCCTCCCATTCTTCTAAACTCCAATGACTATAGGCCCAAACTACTCACCCCTCCTCATAAGAAAATCCCTCCATATCCGGGATCAGCCTAGTGAACCTTCTCTGGACTGCCTCCAATGCCAGTATATCTTTCCTTAGATAAGGGGACCTAAACTGTTCACAATATTCTAGGTGTGGTCTAACTAGTGCCTTGTATAGTTTTAGCAAGACTTTAGCAAGACTTCCCTATTTTTATACTCCATTCCCTTTGAAATAAAGGCCAACATTCCATTTGCCTTCCAGGTTACCTGCTAAACTTGTATTCCAGCTTTTTGTGATTCATGCGCGAGGACCCCCAAATCCCTCTGCGCTGCAGATTTCTGCAGTCTTTCTCCATTTAAATAATATTCAGCTCCTCTATTCTTCCTGCCAAAGTGCATACCCTCACATTTTCCCAGACTATATTCTATCTGCCAAGTTTTTACCGACTCACTTAACCTGTCTATGTCCCTCTGTAGACTCTTTGTGTCATTCTCACCACTTGCCTTCCCACCTATTTTTGTGCCATTCACAACATTGGCGATACTACATTCATTGCTCTCATCCAAGTCATTGATGTATATTGTAAATAATTCTGGCCCCAGGACTGATCCCTGTGGCACTCCACTAGTTACAGGTTGCCATCCTAAAAATGCCCCTCTTATCCCAACTCTCTGAGTTCTGTTAGTTAGCCAATCCTCTATCCATGCTAATATACTAGCCCCAACACCATGGGCTCTTATCTTATTAAGTAGTCTAATGTGTGGTACCTTATTGAACACCTTTTGGAAATCCAAATATATTACATCTACTGGTTCCCCTTTATCTATCCTGCTTGTTACCTCCTCAAAGAATTCTAATAAATTTGTCAGGCATGATTTCCCCTTCATGAAGCCATGCTGACTCTGCTTGATTATATTATGTATTTCTAAATGCTCTGCTATTACATCCTTTATAACAGACTCTAACATTTTCCCAATGACAGGTGTTAAGCTAACTGACCTATAGTTACCTATTTTTTGTCTCCCTCCCTTTTTGAATAAGAGTGTTACATTGGCAATTTTCCAATCCTTTGGGACTTTTCCAGAATCTAAGAATTCTTGGAAGTGTATCCACCATCTTTGTAGCTACTTCCTTTAATATCCTAAGATGCAACCCATCAGGTCCAGGGTACTTATCGGCCTTTAGCCCCCTTAATTTTACCTAGTGATAGTTATTGTATTTATTTATAAATTGTATTTATTTCCTCCACCCCCATTTTGCCCCTTGATTATTTAGTATTTTTGGAATGCTGTTAGTGTCTTCTGCCATGAAGACTGATGCAAAGTATTTATTCAACTCCTCTGCTATTTCCTGGTGCCCCATTATTATTTCCCCAGCCTCATCCTCTAAGAAGCCCATGTTCATTTTGGCCTCTCTCTTCCTTTTATATATTTAAAGACGCTCTTACTGTCTATTTTTCCATGACTTGCTAGTTTACCTTCAAAGTTTATTTTCTCCCTCTTTATTATTTTTTTTGTCAACTTTTGGTGCTTTTCAAAATTTTCCCAATCCTCTGTCTTACCACTAATCTTTGCCACATTGTGTATTTTTTACTTTCAATTTGATACTATCCTTAACTTCCTTGGTTAACCATGGTTGGTTTATCCCCTTCCTGGAATCCTTCTTCCTCACTGGGATATATCTTTGTTGTGAGTCGTGAACAACTCTTCTTCAACATCTGCCTTTGTTCATCAACCACCTTTTCTGCTAAACTCCTTTCCCAGTCCACTGCAGCCAACTCTGCCCTCATTCCTTTGTAATTACCCTTATTTAAGTTTAGCACAGTTGTTTCCGGCCCAAGTTTCTCACTCTCAAACTGAATGCTAAATTCTCCAATGTTATGGTCACTTTTTCCTAGGGGATCTTTTACTCTGAGATCATTTATTAAACCTGCTTCATTACACATTACCAAATCCAAAATAGCCTAACCCCTGGTTGGATCCACAACATATTGTTCTAGGAAATTGTCCCGAATACACTCTATGGGTAGAATTTTACGGCCCCATTTCAGCAGGGATGGTGCCATAAAATGCGGCGAGCCATTATAAACCTCATTGACTTCAGCAGGAACATAAAATCCAGCCTCCATAAAATTCTGCCCTATGAATTCTTGCTCATGGCTACCTCTGCCAATTTGATTTTCCCAATCTACATGAAGATTAAAGTTACCCATGATTAATATGCTGCCTTTTTTACATGCCCTCATTATCTCCTGATTTATTCTCTCTCCTACAGTATAGCTACTGTTAGGGGGCTTATAGACTACTCCCACCAGTGTCTTCTTCCTCTTTTTATTTCTTATCTACACCCATATGGATTCTACACCTTCCGATCCAAGATCATTTCTTGCTATCATACTTATTCCACCTCATACTAACAAATCTACCCCACCACACTCCCCTTCCTGTCTGTCCTTTCAATAAGTCACATACCCCTGAATATTTAGTTCTCAGCTTTGCTCTCCTTGTAACTTTGTCTCCGTAATGGCTATAAGATCATGCCAATTAACCTCTATTTGCACCATTAATTCATTTATCTTGTTCCGAATACTAAGTGCATTTAAGTAAAGTGCCATTAATTTTGCCTTTTTACCATTTTTTCCCCCTTTGCCCCTATTTGCTGCTTTTTTTTGTGTTTGTACACTCTGTAACTTCCTGTCTCACTCTGGGAATCATTACTTAAATAGCTGCCCTGCAATGCTGCCATATCCTTTTGCTTTGTAAACTTACAGATTCCCTCTCCAGAACCCTCCCTCCCACCTCTGTTTAGTTTGAAGTCCTCTCTATAGCCCTAGTATTCAATTTGCCAGGACATTGGTCCCAGCATGATTCAAATGAAACCTGTCCCACTAGAACAGCTCCCTTCTACCCCAGTACAGGTACCAGTACCCCAGGAACTGAAACCCATTCCTCCTACACCAATCTTTGAGCCACATATTTAACTCTTTGACTTTATTTATCCAAGGCCAGTTTGCCTGTGGTTCAGGTAGTAATCCTGAGGTTATTACCTTAGAGGTTCTGCTTTTTAATTTAGCTCCTAACTGTTCAAATTCTTTCAACAGAACCTCCTTTCAAGTCCTATCAATGTCACTGGTACCAACATGGATGACGACAACTGGATCCCTCCCCTTCCACTCCAAGTTCCTCCCCAGCCCTCAGGAGATGTCCTTAACCCTGGCACCAGGCAGGCAACACAGCCTTCGGGATTCACGCTCACGGCTGCAGAGAACAGTATCTATCCCCATAATTATACTGCCCCCTACCTCTACTACATTCCTATTTCTTCCCCCCACTTGAATGGCTCCCTGTACCATGGTGCCGTGGTCAGTTCGCTCATAGAATCACAGAAAAACACAGTGCAGAAGAGGCCCTTCAGCCCATCGAGTCTGCACCGATACATGAGAAACACCTGACCTACCTACCTAATCCCATTTACCAGCACTTGGCCCATAGCCTTGAATGTTATGATGTGCCAAGTGCTCATCCAAGTACTTTTTGAAGGATGTGAGGCAGCCCGCCTCCACCACCCTCCCAGGCGGTGCATTCCAGACCATCACCACCCTCTGGGTAAAAAAGTTTTTCCCCACATCCCCCCTAAACCTCCTGCCCCTCACCTTGAACTTATGTCCCCTCGTGACTGACCCTTCAACTAAGGGGAACAGCTGCTCACTATCCACTCTGTCCATGCCCCTCATAATCTTATACACCTCGATCAGGTCACCCCTCAGTCTTCTCTGCTCCAACGAAAACAACCCAAGTCTATCCAACCACTCTTCATAACTTAAATGTTTCATCCCAGGCAACATCCTGGTGAATCTCCTCTGCACGCACTCCAGTGCAATCACATCCTCCTTACAGTCCCGTCTCTCGTCCACACAGCTTGCAAGAACCTTGTAACTGTCGGACAATTGTATGGGCCGAGGCTCCTCGAACGCTACCCCCTAGGTCCCGATTCCTGCTTCACCTGCAGTCATACCCTCCTGTCCCTGATCACAGACCAAATTTGAATTACCTAATCCGAGGGGTGTGACCACCTTCTGGAGCAAAGTGTCCAGGTAACTTCCCCCCTCCCTGATATAGCACAATATCTGTAGTTTGGGCTCCAGCTCCTCAACTAGGATCCAAAGTTCCTCCAGATGCCAACACTTACTACATATGTGTTGGCTCTGGATCACCTTGGTGTCCAGCAGCTTCCACATGCTGCAGCAGCAACACGTCACCCATCCTGCCATCGCTACCGTATTTTAGTTAATTTATTAATTAATTACTCTAGTATCCCTGCTTCTTACACTTAAAGAATCCCCCGCTCTTTACACTTTATTGTAATTATTTTTTACACCAGTATCGATCTTATACTTAGCAAACTATTTTTAAGAAAAATTTAAAAAAGACTAGAGACCTAAATACAAACTAAAGACCTTACTTTTACTTTAAAGGCTAGAAATACTCACCAATCCTACTCACCAATCAGCTGTTTTCCCTGCACTCGTGTTATATTGTAGTTCATGACGTCACTCAACTGTTGGTTTCACATGAACTCTCCCCGCTCTCAGTGTTCTTTTTTAAATGAACTCTCCCCATTTTTTTTTAAATGGTCTTCCCAATCCCCGCACTCTCTTTAAATGAAGTCTCCCACTCTCCACGCTCATTTTTAAATGAAGTCTCCCCACTCTCCCTGCAGACAAGGTGTTTACGTAACATGTCACTAACTCTGCACTTTGACATGCAAGACAAGCAGACCCACAATTCCTGCAAGAGGAGACATACAGGAAGAGGAGTTCCAGGCCTGAGGCTTCTCACAGTGACCCAGGAGGAGCAATGGAGACCGCTGGTGAGGAGGGAATGTGATCGGTGCTAAGCAGTAAGGTTGGAGGAAGGAGGAAGAGGCAACCATACTGCTGGTGGCATGTGAGCACACAGAATGGGTGTGGTGAAATGTGAAGTGGTCAAATTGTGATGATTTTTGATATTATTCTTTTTGTTCTTCACTACAGGTCATCACAATCCAAGGACTAGACCGAGCCAAAGGAGGAGGCAGAAGACTCCACCTCTGAGGATGAAGAAATCAGTGCCCCAGAAGATCCACCATCATCTGCCTCATCATCCACCTCTCCAGCACTGTTACAGTCACACAGTCTGCGGAGGGTTCGCATGTAAAGTCAGGAGCACAATCTGGAGATCAAACCACACACAAGTTCCAGCAGCTCAGGAAGGCTGTGACAGCCAGGTTCCCAGATAATCAGAGGACCTCTGTGAACCATGCCCCTGCTGAGCCCCATGCTGATGATGGGCCTCTGGTTAAAGCCCCAAGAAGCCTGCTGGATATACAGTGGAGGTTAGGGGAAAATATGGCAGAGATGGCAGGGATTATGCGTAACTCTGTGTAGGGTGTGGAGGAGTCCATGTTAGCCATGCTTTCTGTCACATTTCAGGCAATTGAGCCATGGCTTCTTCCATGGAGAGGATGGTGACTCTTCGATCCATATGCAATCTAACCTGCATTCCATCTCTCTAGCCATGGGCTCAGTGCAGCAGTGGCTAGGTGAGAGAGGACAGGGTCCCTGGACCTCCCTCCAGGAGCCCCTTCCCCTCATGGAGACAGGGAGATGCCATCATGCACCCAGATGGAGGAGGAGGCAGAATGGCTGCCCTGGGCCATGTCCTAGGGTTAGCGGCGTCTCCTCATTCCCTCTACCATTAACCTCAACAGCTCCTGCAGGCCAAGCCAAAGGGTTACCCCTGCACCAGTGCAGAAGACCCTCAATAGGCTGGAGCCCTCAAGGACTAATGCCTCAGAGGATGCATGCCATGGTCATCTAAGGCAACATGGCATGACACTGAGCAGAAAGCCTGCATCTCAGCTGCTGATATCAAGATTACATGAAGACATGGATGGAAGAAGAAAATTGAACAGAAGTATGAGCACTAGGATGGCATGGTTGATTTTTGTGGTGATATGATGTACATGTGCCTTTAAGAGGTTGTATCTTAAACTGTTGTCAATCACTACCACCTCTACACAGGACACGATGTAGTCCCATGACTTATGCTCAGTCTGCAAGCAGCAACAGTAGGAGTCAGTTGCATATACTTAGGGCACAATTTTACACCCATGGGGGGCAAAGTTGAAGTACGGGCGCATCGAGGCGCACCTCCGATCAGCACCCCCAACTGGAAGGCAGCAGACCTCATATCTGGGTTTACTTTGTTCTGACAATGTGTCAAGTTGTTTTCTGGACCTCAATACTTCTGAACCAGATAAAGAAGCTATTGAGATTAAATTTTCTATAGGCAATGAAGGCCTCCACAGACTGAATATGTCAAGTCTGTCTGAGAACCATCTTTAAAATCTGTACAACATATATTCAACACTTGAAAATCAATTACAAGTAAAGCTCAACTTCAGAATACACCACCTGGAATTCGTGACCTTTAGGCAACAACTGACAGAGACCACTGACCATAGGTAAACACAAAGACAAAGTGTGTGATTGCGACTTTATGGCAGCTGTATAGCCTACACAATAACTGAGCTTGTGATAGCATCTATCCCAATGGAAGCATCACAAAAAGACCTCTTGGACCAACCCAAAGGTTACGTCATGAAAACTACAAAGCGGATGCATGTACGAAGCCATGCTAATGGGTGGACAGAATCTACAGGCCATGCATAATTCATCCACCATTGGCGCAATAGCCAATGCAGGAAAGCCTATTAAGCAATGCAGATGGTACGGTCTGATACATGCTTGCACCCAGCTTTTAGCGCTGTATGCAAGGCAAGTAGCACCAGCGAACACTGGAAGCGCCAGTGCAGAAAGCACGGTCAGAGCAAACAGTTTGACACCATGAACAGCCACAAACAGAGGCTAGACAGGTATAGCATTATATCCAACCAAGAGAACATACCAAACAGCATCAAGACAAGGTCTACGAAATGTCTAACCTAGCTAGATGATCAGGTGATGATGGTGTCTGGACCATTGACACATGTAGTGAGCAGACATTCAACACAATGAACACCAAAGAATGTATTGGCCCAGAGGTACCAACAGAAGCCTTTGCCACTGTCCAGATTATATGTCCACAGATGACAGGTCAGCATAATTTATATGTAAAACTGGACACCAGTGTAGGTGCAAACATCCTTTCACTTTGTATGTACCCAGAGACATGGCAAGTGATGATTTGACCAACCATTGCCATATTCACTGTGTACAATGACTTGGAGATTCCAACCTTGGGATCCATCACAATCAAATGTCACGACAAAAACTCACCCTGTTCACCCCATATATTGTGGGCACCACAGATCCAGTGATCGCAGGCCTACTGGCCTACAAAGACCTGTCTTTGGTTACCACCAAGGCAACGGCAAAAACCAGAGGCCACAAGGACCACCATTGGAAACCCTGTGCTGATATTGACAGAAGATAATCTAACTCTGTAAAGCAGATCATCAGCCAACAGGCTGAGCAGCACAATTTGATCTGAATATGTATATCCACTCTGAAACCACAAACTTCACCGTAATGCAGAACCAATGTGCAACTACTATTCTCAGACAAGTGCAGATAAACATCTCCAGTCATCACTTATCAATACTCCCAGGAGTATGCGATTTATTGATCGATAAACAAGGGAAGATGATAGATGCCCATGGCTGGAATGCGGAATTACCCAACCTGAACATCAGGCAGAAATTTGAGTACAACACCCAACTGATGGCATGTGGAATCTAACAGAAATCGTCAACATATACCCAGAACCAAGATCTATTCAAGTACGAATACGAAATGATATGACAATGTAACAAAACAGATGCCAAATCAGAACAATTCCACAACCAGGAACACCAAATAATCCTATTGCGAGCAGACCACAGTCACAAAGCACCCAGAAAACAGTATTCTGAAAACATACAGCAGCCTCCAGCAAAGATCACTGTAACTAAGTCTGGATGGATAAGAAAACACCAGTAGGTTTCAGAGACTTGTAAATGTGTTGCTCTGTGTTAAAGTACATTCAGACACATGGGTGGAATCATCCCAGATTTTCACTAAGTGCTGTAGTAGGTGGGAAAAAGAATGTTTTACCCGCCGGCCACAATGGCAGCTTTTAACGTCGTATTGTCCCAAACCTGCCTCATTAATCATACATTCCCAGGAAACACTTCGTTTCGATGGCGGGTGGCATCCGATTTGCCCACCACACCATCACCTCTCTGCTTCCTCACGCCGGGCGCCAGATTTAAAATGCAACGCAATGCTTCCAGCCTAGGACTGCTACATAGCAGACATGGCCCTGAAAGGCAAGAAGACTGCAGGCCCCTGATTCAGTGACGCATCCCTGAGACGCCTTCCGGACACCTGCCGCAATGTCCTCTACCCCTGCTCTGGCCGCAGTGTCATCATCCCGGCTTGGGAGGTGATGGTAGAGGTGGTCTGTGCCAATTCTGCATAAAAGAGTTTCGCCATCCAGTGCAGAAAATGAATGAATGACCTGACCTGTGCCGCCAGGATAAGCTCATCACTCTAAACTCACACAAAAACAAGGCCATCACACATTCACTGGCATCTCACTCACTGCCAGCTCAAGGGACATCACCACTCATTCTCAAACACATACATTCACATCTCCATCCGGCCTCATCTCCTCTGGAGACTGCCTCCTCAGCCCTCATCCTCTTGAGGCCACTTGCACAGATCAAGATGTGCCCCACACACAGCCTGGGATACCTCTCTTCCTCAGGACAGCCCTCACCCTGCAGCCCCTTCCCTTGCCTGAGGCCACTTATCCACCTTCCCCAAGCAAGCCCTAGCCCTGCAGCTGTTGAAAAGCCACCCCCGCCTCACACTAGTCTTGTAAGTAGATTTGTGCCTGTGAGCCCCCCTAAAAATGATGTGGTGCTGCCTGCGAAGCCTGACGCTGATGACTGCAAGTGCTGCCCGAAGTAAGGTAGGCAGACAAACCTCAAAGTACCAAGCAAAGTGCAGCTCGCTTACATTCAGTTGTGAAACACGTCGGTAGAGTTTTCCTGCTGATGTGCTCAGATGATCCATCGTGGGGAGGATGATTCCAGCAAGCTGGGCTTATAATGATATGCAGATATATTACAACGAGGTTCCCGACGCCCGACGGCGGGAAATGTGGCCCACCATTGACGGGCAGAGCGAACCGATTTTTGGCCTTCTCGCCATATTGTCCGCTCACGCTGCCAAACATGCCAGCCGCCAACAAGCACGGAAAATTCCACCCAGTGTTATTTTCTTTTGCTGTCATGTGAATAGTTTGATTTTTTAAAGGTAAACATTTAGTTTAGAAAAAAGGGAGAAGTTGTGACGTGATGCATTTGTGCCATTAAGGGAGGTGTATCTTAAACTGCTGTCAATCACTATCACCTTGACACATGTGGTGTAGTAGGGCCACGACTTATAGTCAGTCTGCACACAACAGCAGCAGGAGTTCAGATACATATACTTAGCCTCCTAGTTAACTATATTTCTTTTTGCCTTATATTCAGATAAAGAACCCACATTATTGTTTCACCAATCCTTGTCAGTACATCGATGTCAAAAAGAAGAATGCAACAATTTTTCCATGTCTGTCTCACTTATTAAAATATGCAAAATATAATTTGTTTCCTGTAATCATTTGTAATTACTGAGACTTTTTGAAGCCTGTCCCATGATCCTCACAATGTGATGGCTAGAGAGGAGATAGGGACACAGACATTATTTCTGAAGAAATGTGTTACATTTTCATGCATTCTAATTTGAATGCTCATGTGAATTGATACTTCTGTAATGATCATTCTGTAGAACATGGCTTTAAATTAAGGCACAGCTGGCCCCCCGTCTATGCACTGTAGAGGAGATTGGCGGCTATAAATGAGACAGATTCAGTTGCATTCAAAGCACTTGAAGGTTGGTACTGGATCAGAATAATTGGGTGAGGCAGCTTGTTACGTGGATATCCCCTAACATGTCTTTGGTACCAGCACTCATTTGCGAATATGTCTGTGACAAAGCACCAGTCCCCATTCTATTCTAAGCTGAAGAAGGGCACAGATTTAGAGTTAACTCAGCAAGGGAGGGTCGCAGGCCTAGGTCAACACCCCAGGAAGGTGATGGAGGTCTGGCGATTGGGGCCATTGTCATGCAGAGGCGTTATTGCTGTGCAAAACTTGTGTAGATCAGGCTGTCCCTGGCCCTCCTCACACACCTCTCCATGGCCCTGGCATCCATGAAAGCACATTTGGATTCATGGGTTCCTCCTCATACTCCAAGAAATCCTCCTCATCGAAAGAGGGGTGATCTTCCTCACACCCTTCCCTTGCAACATCTGTCTGCATTGCAGCGCCAGGTTGTGCAGTGTACAGCAGAGCAGTACTATTCATGACACCCACTGGAGTATTGCAGAGCCCCTCCAGTCAAGGCAGCAGAAGTGCATTTTAAGAAGCCCAATGGAGTGTTCTATGATGGCCCTGGTGTAGGCATGAGCTTAATTGTAGCACTCCTCTGCATTGCTATGGGAATGCTTCACTGGCATCATCAGCAAGGATCCACCCAGCAGCCCGGGCTGCAGCTTAAAAAGCTCTGGGGGCCATGAGTTGCACAAGATGTATGCATCGGGAAACTTCTAGAAACATTTATTCGGGATAGAATTAATAGTCAAATAGGAAAAATGTGGATTGATTTGGAAGAGTCAGCATGGATTTGTTAAAGGAAAATTGTGTCTAACTAACTTGCTGGGCCAGAATATTTAGCTTGTCAGGCGGGCGCACACCCGACACAATCAAGCGTAAAGTGACGTGCAATGAGATCAGGCG